>NC_137894.1:132591656-133191656 GCF_963455335.1 Martes martes
TTAACTCCATTAGTACATGTAAAGTATTTGGAATTGTGCTTGTCATATAGAGAAGGCTCAAGAAATTTTTTCCATTTATATTTGTATAGCTCTTAGGAATCTCAACTATAATATGTCTGCAAGTTTTGGTTTATCTCCCTAGATGTTACTTCTCTTTTAGCTTTCTCCATCTCAAAAAAAAAAAAAGTGAAATCCATTATTTATAGAACTCCAAATAACTACATCATTAGTATAAGGGTAGCCATGTCTGCCCACACACAATCATGAGACTAAAAGGAAAATTAATTGTCTTGAACCTTGGTACTAAGTAGAGGGAGGAAAAAATCATAAGGATTGTAACCAGAGATAAAGAGGAACATTTTATAAAGATAAAAAGGATAAAGGACAAAAGTTCATCAGGAAGACATAATGATTTTAAATCATTATGTATCTCTTATTAGAGTTTCAAAATGCAGGAAATAAACTTGGTAGAACTAAAAGGAGAAATAGACTAATTTGGAAATGTTGACACTTCTCTTTCAATGATAGATAGACCAAGTAGATATTTTTTCAATCAGGAAGAATACAGAAAAAATGAACGGTATTAAGTAGCTCAACCTAATTGACATTTCTAGGACACAATGACCAAAAATGGTGGAATATACTCATTAAATGCACATAGAACATCCTCCACAATAGACCACCTGCTGGGCCATAACACACTCTCAAAAATATGCAAAATATTGAAATCATTCAGGGTGTATGTCCTGAGCACGATAAAGTTAAATTAGAAATCAATAACTAAGATATTTATAAAAACTCCACATTTTAAAAATTACACAACATACTTCTTAATGACCCATATGTCAAAGTCATAAAAGAAAATAGAAAATACTTTAAATTGAAAAATTCTGAAAATACAACAAATGTATAAGACGCAACACTGCTTAGAAGAAAATTTATAATCATAAATGCTACTTAATAAAAAGGAAGGCTTAAAACAATGATCTAAACATTGTTTTAATGTCTAGATGTTAGTTAGACATGTCTCTAGATGTCGTGCTAGATGAAGAACAACAAATTAAACCCAAAATAAGTAACAGGAAGGAAAGGATAAAGATAAGAACAGTAATTTTAAAAAGGAAAATAGAAAAACATCAATAAAATGTTTAAAGGTCAAAATTGCTTCTTTGAAAGATCAATAAAATTGGTAAACATTGACAAGACTGAATTTTTAAAAAGAGAGAAAAAACTCTAAATGCCAGTATCAGAAGGTAACTACAATATTACATACAGTAAAACGATAAGTTAATACTACAAACATCTTTATGCCAATAATACAAGTTACCAAAGACACAAGAAGAGATAGAATGTCTGTTGAACTGAATTTGTAATTAACCTTTCCACAAAGAAAACTTCAGACCTAGATGGATTTAGTGATGAACACTTAAGGAAAGAAACAGCAAGAATTTAAGGAAGAAACAATTCTACCCTCACAAAAATTCTTTAAATAATAGGAGAAACATTTCCCAGTTTGTTTTTATGAGACCAGCTTAGCTAGAGCAAAACTGCAAAGATGTTAAAAGAAAGAGAAATTACAGAGCCATCCTACTCATGAACATAAACTTTAAAATCCTTAACAAAGTGTAAAATGAATCCATCGATATATTAAAATAGTATTCCACCATGAACAAGTGGGTTTTAATCTAAAATATTTTGATGGAATATTCTAAAAACAAAGTCTAATATGATTTATTAAATTAGCAGTATAAAAGAAAAAAAACATAATTATCTCACTCAGAGGAAAACACATCTGACAAAATTTAACACACATTTATGACAACTTTCTGCAAACCAGGAGAAATGGAAACTGCCTTGGTCTTAGGGCAGCTACAAAAAAATCTATAGCAATGATGGTTACACAACAATATGAATGTACTTAATGCTAAGGAACTGTATGCTTAAAAATTGGTAAAATGGTAAAGTTTGCATCAGAATCCCTGTCTCTGTTCTGCTCTTAGGGACCTCAACTTAGAACAAACTATCATATCACAGTAATGGACTTTAAGACAAAAATGTTTAGTAGAGATAAAGAGGGTCACTTTGTAATTGGTTAAAAAAAAAAATTCAATTTACCGGGAAGCTCTAAAAACATCAAATTTGTATGCATCCAAGTAATTAAGGAAAAAATGGACAGAACTCTAAGAAATACACCAATCTATTATCTCAATAATTGATAAAACAAACAGAACAAAGAAATCAGCAAAGATATAGAAGATCTGAACACATTTAAGTTGGTCAGTCATTAACATTCTGAGCATTTGCTTTGTCCTAAAAGAGGCTTAAATCCCACAAAGTGTGTTTCCAGATTCCTTTGTCAGTTGGTTTCAGTTTATAGTCTATCCATGGGAGGTACTGGTCAGAAATCAGAAGGCAGAAGGGAACGGGAAACCCTTTTTCTTTTCTGTTTTTGGTGGCAACTCCACCAGCAGCAGCAATCCATGTGACTGCTGGTTGCTGGGGTCCTACATCATCTGTCCCTGTGCAGGCTCCTATTTGCACAAAGCAACAGTGATGGTTCTAATGGCAAGAGTGGGCGCTCAAGCATCCTCAGATGTGCAGGGATACTAGGCTCTTGGATAAAGCCATGTTAACTTTTTCTCCTGGGAGAATGACGAATTCTAATGGCTTTCCACAATTACTAAGCATTCCCCACCCACTCCTTTTTTTTTTTTCTTTTCTAGCTCTATAACAAATTTGTAACCAACTTCCTATATTAAATTCTCTCTGAAATACCTGGAATGGTTTCCACTTCGCTTGGAGGAGACTGACTGAAACACCAATACAGCATAAAATTGCCCCCAACACTGCAGATTACATTGTCTTTTCAAACACATGTGAAATATTTCCAGCTTTTTGTTTTGTTTTGTTTTTTGTTGTTTGTTTTGTTTTGTTTTGTTTTCAGACCAAGAGAGAAGAGTGAGTGAGTGAACAGGAAGAAGGGCAGAGGGAAAGGAAGAGAAAAAGTTAAGCCAGTTCCACGCCAGCACAGAGCCTGACACTGGGCTCAATCTCATGACCTTGAGATCATGACCTGAGCCCAACTCAAGAGTCCACTGCTTAACCAACTGAGCCGCCCAGGTGCCCAGAATATTTCTAGCACTTTGATGATTCACTGGATCACCAACAACTGAAATCATACAGAAAATATTCTCTAATTATAATGTATTGAAATTAGAAATAAATTGTAAAATACAACTAGAAAAAATATTTGGAAATTAAGGAATGACAAAAAGTCAATCAAAGAAGAAATAGCAGCTACTGCATAACATTGAACATGTACCTTACTCTTACTGGGTGCCAGACTCCATTTAATCTGTACAGAAATCCACCCAAGGTAAACATCATTATTATTTTCTCCCATTTCCACAAACAAAGGAATCAGTGGCCCCAAGGAGTGATTTACCAGCGTGTGCACAGCTGGCAGTGCTACATTCAGTCAGTAAAGCCCTAGATTCCACAGGTGTAATCAAAATGCTGGACTGTCTCTCATCTTGAAGGAAATTAGAATTATTTCAAGATAAATGATCATAAAAATAACACTACCTATTACAACTTAAGTGAAAAGATAAAACAGAACTGACAAGGATATTTATAACCTTACATGCTTATGTGTATATATGAAAAGATAAAAGGGTAGAAATTATTGAGCTATAGTTAGAAAATGAGATAAAGATTTAGAAAAAGGCTAGCAAGATAATCTCAAAGACAATGGGAGGAAGAAAATAATAAAGATAAATACAGAAAATGATGAAATAGCAAATAGAGAAAAATCAAAACCCAAAGATGATTGGCAAATTTACTTTAGATGATGCAGTCATTAAAAAAATAAGATCTACAACTTTGTGCCTATACATTTGGAAATTTAGATGAGATGAGTAAACACTTGGAAAAATATGACTTACCAGAACTGACTCAAGATAAATTAGAAAATTCGAATGCCCAGAAACCCTAAAGGAAATTCAATTGACTTTTTAAAATCCCACAAAGAAAACTTAAACCACAGATGTCTTCCTAACTAGTTCTACCAAACAAATTTAAATACAAATAAAATAGTCTTATGCAAGCTATTACCAAGTACAGAAAAAGAGAGACCTCACCCCTATTCTTGAACCCAAAATCTGACAAAACATAAGAAAGGAAAATTATAAGGCAATCTTTCTCATGCGCAAAGATGGAGGAAAAATTAAGCAAAATATTAGCAAACCAAATCAGTGAAGTTATAAACATAGTCCCTTGAATTATTTCCCACTGTAAGCAATGTATGGTTTTTCCTCTTACTGCTTTTAAGATTTTTTTTCACTTGTCTTTAGTGTTCAGCTGTTTGATTATGATGTGGCTAGATGTAGATTTCTTTGGTTTATCTTGTTTGAGGTTTGCTGATCTTGAATTTGTAGATTTATGTCTTCAGAGAAATTGGGTAAGCTTTCAGCCCTATTTCTTCAAATGTTTTTTCTGTAACATATTCTTTCTCCTCATGTTGCAGGACTCTGTTAGACCTTTTGGTGTTGTCCCATAAGTCCCTGAGGCTCTTAATTCTTTTCCCCCAATCTTTTTCTCTCTGTAATTCACATTGGATAATTTCTATTGCTCTATCTGCAAGCTCACTAACTCTTACCTTTTTCATGTCCATTTTGCTGTTGAATCCATCCAGTGAAATTTTTATTTCACTTACTGTATTCTTAGTTCTGAAATTTCTATTTGTTTTTTTCTCATATCTTCTGTTTCTTTGCTGAGTCTTTCTATCTTTCCATTCATTAGGAAAAAAAAAATTCTCTCTTACTTTTTACAGCAGTTTGTAACTGCTACTTTAAAGTCCTTGTCCAATAATCTCAACATCTATGTCATTTGAGGAATAGTGCCTGTTGATTTTTTGTTTCCATAGAAATTGAGATTTTTCTCATTGTTAATATACCAAATAATTTCATCTTGTATCCTGGACATTTTGAATATTATGGCATTAGATCTGCTTGGGTTCAGGCATTAAGTTCTTACCAGTCTTCTGTGGAATGTAATGCCAGAGTCAAATCTGTTTTTAATGTCTTTGCTGTGCTATTCATGTATGTCAGTCCTGTCTGCCTCTCTATGGCCAGTCTGGGACTTAGGCAGTGGCCTAACCAGGAGCTCATTCCCCATGTCTAGGGTGTGCTATTAGGGTCAGGTCCAACTACACACAATTTGAGAATGAACCCAGGAGCTTTTTGGGATTTTTTTTCCCAAGTTCCCCCATTTCTGTCATATTTCTGGTACTTTCTGATTTCCTGGGGCTCCTCTTTGTGGTCCAATGGCCAGAAAAGTAGACTTTTATTTATTTATTTATTTATTTATTTTTGCTTTGCTGCATATTTCCCAGAACTGCACCTGTTAACAGAGGCCAAGTGGCAGAAAGTCAGAGGAACACAACATAATATAAGCTTATACTTGTGGGACCACAGTCCCTTTGATCAGAGAGGAAACTTTCCCTGTTTCAGCTTCAGGTACTTGCAGGTTCTACTCCAGCCACTGTCTCTCCGCTCACACCACTGTCACAGGATTGCTCAGGGTTAAGGTGCAAGAGAATGAAGAAAACAAAGAGGATATCTCAATGTGTTAAGAATCCCCTTTCCTACTCTTGAAGCCAGAACTAAACCCTTCTGCTCATATCCATGTCTTAGAGCCTAGTTTCTGGTTTCAGGATGCTTTGAGTCCTGGCTGGGGGATAACAGAAGAAAAAAAGGGGGGAAATGAATTACTGATTTGGTGACTCTTTGAATTCTGGTCTTCTTCCCCAATCTTCCTACTATCATTTATTTTTTAGAGTCCTCAAATATCAGTTCCAAGTATTCCATCCAGGCTTTATAGCTGTGGTCAGTGGGAACGACAAGGTGCAACGTCTTCTCCACCTTACCAGCAACTGGAACTCTGGCTCCTTCCAACTTGTTCTTCGTCATCCCCCATGGTCCAAGACAGCTGGCAACATTCCAGCTCTTATGTCTTCATTCCAGTCAATAAGAAGGAGGAAGATACAAAGAATGCATCCCTCCCTGTAAGGATGTTTTCTAGAATCTCACATAAACTTGTCTTATTTTCAGAACTTTTAACACACTGCCAAGTGGGTTTTATTCTAGATAATCTTTTGCCTAGTTAGGAAATGGTAGCTGTATTAATAAGAAAGAAGAGAACTAAGATGTGGGGGATAAGTAGCAGCCTGCCCCAAGGACCTCATTCTAGCTCTTTCCAAGTTCTTGTTCTAATCCTTATCTCTTAAGAATACCTGAAGTGTGTGCATCACTGAAGTCAGTCCTAATGTATTATAGAAGATGGAATTATCATAGAGCAATCCAGGCTGCTCTGCATTTTCCACTAGTCTCCCTGCAGTACCCTGGGAGGGACGTCTGGACAGCTGAGATGTGTGAGTCAGAGCAGAGGACGATGGTTGCCCCCCTCCCGCCTTACCCCCTATAGGCTTCGCTTTAGCTGGTCTTTTTGAATTTTACCTGATTGTGATCAGGAGAAGAAGTAGGCATGGGCTGACCTTTTAACAGCTCCTTCCCTTTCATTTCCTTGCAAGCTCTAGCCCTGGTTTCCTACCCTCCCGAGAGCCTCATCCTGGGCTAATTGGCCAGCCTCTTGGCAGTCTGCTGGCTCTCAGGAGGCTTTGAAAGAACATGGAGTTACTCTGATTCTTTTCAATAAGGATGAGTAAGATGTATTTATTATAAGATCAAAGAAAGGAATTGACAGGAAGACATAGTATAAAGAATAATTTAAAAACCAAAGGGGGAAAAAATGAGAAACTATGGATTTAGGCAGACATTCTTCCTAAAAGATCTGTATTTCAGCCTCTGGCATATGTGTGTGTGTGTGTGTGTGTGTGTGTGTGTGTGTGTGTGTTTTAACATGTCTTATTAATTGGAGGCATAACCTCTTTAAGTTTGGCCCTGGGCTACTTCTGACCTCCTTCAAAAAGATCTCTGATGGTATACTACTGCCAACCTGTACATACTTAGTTGCCTGTGACAAATCAGTCTTCACACTTTCTTCCTCTTCCCATAATCTGGAGCTTAGATTTGTAGGCCCTGCATTATCCATCATATTTCATTTAGACCAAGCTTTCTTCCCTGCCTTCGCTGCGATCTTTCTGACAGCTGGGAGCTTGCATGTCGTTGCTTGAGACAGGCTGGCTGCATCTCAGAGGGGAAAGCTGCTCTGTAGTCACCTGAGCCTGGGAGGGGATCCACATCTTCTGTGAAGCCAGTCCTGGCCCAATGGCCCAACCTAAACTTTCTAGAATTCAATTTTGGAAACTTCTGTGGCACTAATTCCCAGCCTGAGGCTGATATAATTGTTAAGTCAGAAACTGGTACGTGGAAACTTGGGGAACAGAATCCAAGTATGAGCCATTTTCCTGCAGCTTTAGTGGAGTCTGATCAACAAATAAAAATGATATATTTAAGGTGTCTGAGATATTTTGATATACGTATCCATCATGACATGGTTATCACGAAAGTTAAATAACACATCCATCCCCTCACGTAGATAAATTTTGTTTTCCTTTTAGTGGGAACACTTGAGAGCTACTCTCAATCAAGTATATAATACATTAACTGTATCCATTGTGCTGCACAGTAGGTATCCAGAACTTAACCTACATTATAACTGAAAGTGTGTACTCTTTGCCAGATAGCTCCCTTTTCCCCCATCCCTCAGCACCTGGTCATAGCATTCTACTCTCTGTTACTATGAGTTTGACTTATTCTTTAGAGTCACCATGTAAGTGGAATAATGCAGTATTTGTCTTTCTCTGTTTGGCTTATTTCACTTAGCAAAGTGTCCTCCTGGTTCATCCATTTTGTTGTACATGGCAGAACTTCCTCTTTTTTAGGACTAAATAATATTCCACTGTATGTAGATAGATAGATACAGATCACATTTTCCTTAACCATTTGTCGTTAACAAACACTAAGCTTGCTTCCATATTATCTTGGCTACTGTGAATTTAATGCTGCAACCCACAGGGGAGTTTAGATATGTCTCTGAGATAATGACTTTATTTCCTCTGGATACATACTGAGAAGTGGGATTGTTGGATCACATGGTTGTTCTATTTTTAATTTTTTGAGGACCCTTCATACTGTTTTCTCTAGTGGCTGTACCAATTTATATCTCCACCAGCAGTGTGCAAGGCTCCCTTTTCTCCATATCCTCACTAACACTTGTCTTTTGACTTTTCTTTTTTTTTTTTTTAAAGATTTTATTTATTTATTTATAGACAGAGATCACAAGTAGGCAGAGAGGCAGGCAAAGAGAGAGAGGAGGAAGCAGGCTCTCCACCGAGCAGAGAGCCCGACATGGGGATCGATCCCAGGACCCTGAGATCATGCCCCGAGCCAAAGGCAGAGGCTTTAACCCACTGAGCCACCCAGGCGCCCCGTCTTTTGACTTTTCATAACAGCCATCCTACCAAGTGTGAGGTGATATCTCATTGCGGTTTTGATTTGCATTCTCCCTGGTGATTATTGATATTGAGCATGTTTCCATATACCTGCCCTCTGTCTTTTTTGGAAAAACATCTATTCAGCTCCCTCATCCTTTTTTAATTGGGTTATTTAGAGTTTTTTATTTGTTTGTTTGGTTGGTTTTTGCTACTGAGTTATATGAGTTCCTTATATATTATAGGGTTTTTTAGGTTGTTTTTGTTATTTTATTTTATTTTTATTATGTTATGTTAGTCACCATACAGTACATCATTAGTTTCTGATATAGTGTTCCATAACTCATTGTCTGCATGTAACACCCTGTGCTCCTGCAATCCGTGCTCTCCTTAAAACCCACCACCAGGCTCACCCATCCTCCCACACCCCTCCCTTCTAAATCCCTCAGTTTGTTTCCGTGTCCATAGTCTCTCATGGTTCATCTCCCCATCTGGTTCCCCCCCTTCATTTTTCCCTACCTTCTCCTAATGTCCTCCATGCTATTCCTTATACATTTTGGATACTATTTCCTTATCAGATATATGACTTGTGAATATTTTCTCCCATTCCATAAGTTACCTTTTCATTTTGTTGGTTGTTTCCTTTACCAGCAGGCTTTCTTCATTCTTTTTCATTCTTTGATCTTGTTGTTCCTCTAACTGGGTAATTTCAAATGACTTCTTAGTTTTCAGATTCTTTTTTTGGTGCCATCAGGTCTGCTACTGATGCCCTCTATTGTACTTTTTATTTCATTCATTGTACCCATCAGATCTAGAATCTCTTGTTCTTTTTTATGATTTCTATTTCTTTGTTGAACTTACCATTTGTTTATATTATCATTTTCCTGATTTCACTGAGTTGCCTATCTATGTTATAGCTCATTGAGTTTTCTTTTGCATCATTTGTTTCATTTTGCATCATTTGTCAAGCAATTTATTTCTTGGTGGTCAGTTCCTAGAAAATTATTGTGTTCCTTTGGCAGTGTGATGTTTCCTTGATTTTTCACATTTCTGTAGCTTTGTGTGGACGTCTATGCATTTCATGTTGCAGTCATGTCTTCCAGACTTTATGGACTGGTTTTAGTGGGGAAAGACATTTACCTATGGGTGTAAGGGCATTGGCTGGGTGGAGTGTGGCAGTTCCTGCTCCAACAAGGGCACAGTGGTGTAGTCTGGTGCTTCTGCATCAGCCGAGGCCAATGTTTGCAAGGACTGCAGGGGTCCTCCACCGCCAACACCATAGGTGACCACAGAGAGAGTGAGAGCTGTTGGGTCTTTAGTGGCAAAGGTTCTGGGCTCTTCCTGATCTCCTTTTCTCCCATAGGGGAAGCTGTGGCCAAGGGACTCACTCTGGTAGTAGTTCTGGCTTTTGAGTGTGTTCCCAGTGGTGGTGGCACCAGTGTCTGATATACAGGCACCCAGAGGGCCATGGAGCCAGTGATCTAGAGCACAGACCTATGCAGAGTTATAATTGGTCCAGGTCCCACTACAGATGGCTCCAGTGCTCTTGGATGGGCACTTTCAGAGTAGCTGCGGAGTCGTGTCCTGAGCACAGGTGTGTGCATAGTAACCATGGCTCTGGGGATCAGGATGTAGATGTGCCCATTGAGGTGGTAGCCCAGTGCCCTAGACACAGGTCCTCACAGAATGGCTGTGGAGCCAGGGTCCTGAGCTGGAATGTGAGCAGAGGGACTGTGGCTCCAGGGTTCAAGGGGTAGGCACACCTGCTGCAGTGGTGGTTCTAGGTTCCCTAGTGTGGGCGCTCACAGAGGAGACACAGAGTTGGGGTCCAGCTAACTCAAGGCACAGGCTCGCCCATAGTGACAGTGGGTCTGGTAACTAAGGACAGGTGCACACAGAGAAGCCATGGCCCCTGGGTCCAGTGCCAATGCAGGGCTGGGGGAGAGGTGTCAGGCCCAAGCCCAGGATGACACAACAGCAGCTCGTTCTTGGGGCCAGGCCACAGTAACATCTCCCTCTCCGAGGGGTCTACAGCAGTGATAACTGTCGGCTAGCTAGGAATGTGTAGGTGTCCTCTTCAGAGCAGGCCCCTGGGATCCATGCCAATAAACACTATGGGGTCCTCGGCTATAACAGCTGCAGGGAGTCTGTGGCTGTCTCAGGGGCTGTTGAGGTCCTCAGTGATGAACACATCCAGGGTCCATCATGAGAAGGCCACTAGGACATGCAATAGCACCCTTTGATGCTGATGGCCCGATTCTATTCTTCTATGTTCTAGCTGTCTCCAGCCATTTCAGCTCGCACCCTCCCTGCAACCCTTCTTTGTAGTTATGCTCCATTTTTTGTTATTCTTGATACTCCACTGTGTTGCTGTAGGTTCATTGTTGGACTCACGTCCTCCAAGGGCTACTTTTGTTTATGGATCGCTGTCTAATTGATTTTACTGGAAACAAAGGGTGGTGTCACCTATTCCACCACCTTGCTGATGACTTTCTTCCAGGTCTTAGTGATTTTTAAAGCTCCTCGGCAATAATGATCTGGTAGTAATGTTTAACAAGTAGCTCTCCAAAAGAAAAAAAAATCTATATGTATATACCTACATAAGCGTATTACAAGTGTTAGTAACATAAAGGATATGTAGTACACAATTTACATATAAAAATAAAACACAATACCCTCTGTTGTAAATTTCATTTAGCCAATTAAATCTCACAGAATGCTGTCGTTGACGCTCAGCGAACTCTTGCATTTCTGGTTGACACAGTTGCAGTTGACAAAGGGATGTAGTTCGGACATGAACGTTGGTATTTTTATTTATGTTGATAAGGAAAATGAAAATGAACCATGTAAAAAGTAAGTCAGAATTTTACTTGTCAATAACATGAGTCACTTAGTTTAATCAGATAACTTTGAAAGCTGAGAGTATTTCCTCAACTTCTTGTGTTATTGACGTGTGATGGTTACAGACATACTTTTAACTTGAGATTTTTCTTGCTTCTTGAAGTGGGCCAGTAATACTATGAACTTCCCTATTAGGACTGCTTTTGCTGCATTCCAAAAGTTTTGGACTGCTATGTTATCATTTTCATTGGTTTCCATGTATTTTTTTTTAAGAGTTTATTTATTTATTTGACAGACAGAGATCACAAATAGGCAGAGAGGCAGGTGGAGAGAGAGGGGGAAGCAGGCTCCTTGCTGAGCAGAGAGCCCGTTGCAGGGCCCAACCCCAGAACCCTGAGATCATGACCTGAGCCGAAAGCAGAGGCTTAACTCACTGAGTCACCCAGGCGTCCCCTTTTCTTTCTTTTTTGACATGCTGGTTGACCCATTCATTGTTTAGTAGCATGTGGTTTAACCTCCAAGTATTTGTGGTCTTTCAAATTTTTTCTTGTGGTTGATTTCTAGTTTCAGCTTTGTGGTCAGGAAAGAGATAAGGTACGATCTCAAGTTTTGGTATTTGGTGAGGCCTGTTTTGTGGCCTACTAGGTGATTATTCTGGAGAATGTTCCATGTGCACTGGAAAAGAATGTATATTCTGCTGTTTTAGGATGGAATGTTCTGAATATATCTGTTAAGTCCATCTGGTCCAGCGCGTCCTTCAAGGTCATTGTTTCCTTGTTCATTTTCTGTTTAGGTGATGTGTCCATTGATGCCAGTGGGGTGTTGAAGTCCCCTCCTATGATTGGGTTATTATCAATTATCTCCTTTATGTTTTATGTATTTGGGTACTCCCAGGTTGAGTGCATAAATATTTACAATTGTTATATCTTCTTGCTGGATTTTCCCCTTTATGATTATATAATGCCCTTCTTTGTCTCTTTTTACAGTCTTTGCTTTAAAGTCTTGTCCCATATAAGTATTGCTACTCTGGTGTTGTTTTGACATCCATTTGTGTGATAAATGTTTCCCCACCCTGCCACTTTCAATCTGCAGGTGTCTTTAGGTTTAAAATGAGTCTCTTGTAGGCAGCATATAGATGGGTCTTGTTTTCTTATCCATTGCAGCACCAAATGTCTTTTGATTAGAGCATTTAGTTCATACATAGTCAAGGTAATTATTGATAGATATGTATCTATTGCCATTTTGTTCCTTATTTTAGGACATACTTTTAAGTTTAATCTGCATTATTGACATTTCTTCTGTCATTTTCTTAACTGTGGATAATCAACAGAGCAACAGATCAAGCCCTAATTACAGTATTTGTCAGTTACAATGGTGTAAATACTCCCATTGTGGTCAATTTTTTTTTTAAGATTTTATTTATTTGACAGAGAGAGAGATCACAAGCAGGCAGAGCAGCAAGGAGAGGGAGAAACAGACTCCCGCTGAGCAGGGAGCCTGATACAGGACTCAATCCCAGGACTCTGGGATCATGACCTGAGCTGAAGGCAGACGCTTAACCAACTGAGCCACCCAGGGGCCCCATCATGGTCAATTTTTAGCCATCAATGTGCTGTTACAGAGCAAGGAACTGGGAAGAGATGAATAGGTGCATTCCATTATATAGTATTTCCATGCAAATACAACACATGAAAATAACCTCGAGAGTACAGAGAAGAGTAAAATAATTAAGGAGTGATAAACATTTTTTTAATATAATTTAGCTAACTATACCTTTATATAATTATTTTTTAATAATAAGTTTATTCCACCACTCCTTCCCAAGCTTTCTGAAAATTTCCAACCCGGTTTTTATGAGCTAGTATGCACCATCTCCAAAACATACTTCCCCCAGATGGGTCCAGTGAGCAGTCAGGATTGGAAACCCTAGTATAGAGGAAAAGCAGACAAAATTCTGTGCCATAGAGTGATTGCAGTGCTTCCTCAGCTACAGGGTTGGTTCACATCAGAGGGCATGTATCAAAAAGAATTGCCTTTGTTTTTGGACAGTACCAGTGGTGAAAGTGTCCAGAGCTGTGTGCTCCCCTGCATGTGAGAGGAGGGCAGGTGTTACCAGGCACTGGAGAAACCACCTTGCCAGCAGAACAAGCTGTGACTCCATCCCAAACAGCCCTCTCCAGATGAACTTAAAAAATGACTCCTTGATCTTGTCCCTTTTGCCAGAGGAAGGTGTCACCCCCACCACAGGTGTCTATTTTTCTAAATACCTAGTATCACAAAGCACACGGGGGACAGGTCCACGAAGCTGTGTTCTAGGCCACAGTCATTTCTCCCCATTAGATTGGATAGCTCAGCCTCCCAGCATCCCTGTTTCCTTGTCCATCTACAGAGTGGGACAACACCTGCTCTGCTTCTCTGTGCTGATGAAAGACCCAAAATAAGGCCGATTTGCAAGTGATCTTGAAATAGTACAAAAGTCAACATCTCTCCCTACAATGTGCCATGACTAGAGTCTTCTTACTATTATTGAGGAACAGAATCCCTAGTGGTCCCCAGAGTGTGGGTTTTGTAAATTTTTTTTTTCATTTTGTGTTTTACCATGATTTCTTTACTAAGTCTCCAACTGAAGGTCATTGGGTTTGCTTTTCTGGCCTTTTGTTCGAACAAAAAACACTGAAGTGTCTTCAGGTATATCTTTGCTTGTATGTGTGTATATACGTATATACTTACATATTTGATATATTTTATATACATGTATATACAAATTTACAAAATCCTAGAGTGGAATTTCTGGGCCAAAAGAATGTGAATTTATTTTAAGATTTATTTATTTTGGAGTGGGAGGGGAGAGGAAGAGAATCCTCAAGCAGACTCCTTGCTGAGCAGGGAGCCTGATGTGAGGCTCAATCCAGGACCCTGAGATCATGACCTGAGCCCAAATCAGGAGTCAGATACTTAACTGACTAAGCCACCCCGGTGCCCCAAAGGGAATGTGAATTTGAAATTTTCATAGATACTACCTGCCGACTTGCCCTCCAAAGAAGTTACACTAATTTACATATTCTCCAACAGATATGCCATTGCTTATTCCCTGCCTTCCTTTTATTGTGATGTCCTTGAATTTTTATACCCCACTCATGCCCTTTAAACTCACTTGTATTAATTTTTTGGAAGCCTGTTTATTCATGCCTTTTGCCAATTTTTCTTTTGGATTCTTGGAATTTCTCTTGCAGGTTTGTGATAGCATTTTCTTTATTGTTAAAATGGATTTTTTTTAAAAAAGTGTGGGCTTTGGAGTGAGATACGAGTTCAAATGTGGCCTCTCTTTCACTTACTAGTCCCTAGAAAATACTCGATAGGCTTTTGTTCAGGGAATAGCAATGTTCCTTTGGGCAATATAGGTACCATCTCAGAACCTTAGTCTCCTTGTTGGGAAAGGGGGTAATACAGTCTGTCATTCAGGGTTTTCATGAGGATGAAATCATAGGTAATATTTGTGACTTAGTAAATGTTAATGGTGATAATGCTGAGCCCCGTCTTTGTGAGGCTTCCTCAGGCCAATCTAGGATGAGTTTCTAGAACCAGCCTTTGTTTCTGCCGCAGCCTCATGATCCAGAAACAAACCAGACATTTTGCGTTTGACTCGTGGCCCCTGGAAGTCGGAATGGCCATAGCCTTCTCTTTCCCCTGGGACTGCCTGGGGAATTACCCACCACAGAGAAACAATTTCTGGCAAGTTCCTCGTCCTGTGGCTTTGTAGTCCATTTCCTCACGTTTCCTCGTAATTTTCTATTTGCAAATGCAGAACGGTTGTGCAAGTTCATAGCTGAGATCCTTGCACTTTAAGATAGTCTAGTTACTAAATGGGATGGCAGCTTACTTCATCACGCTTGTCCTTTGTCCTGGGACTCTGCCTATTTGGAAAGTACCAGGTTTCCTGTGCTCTTCCAGGCCTCTGAGGGCTCCATTACATCCCCAGTAGTGCTTCCAGCCCCCTTTGGTTTTGTGTATGTGGTTTTCTTCCTTGTTCTTGTTTGTTACTATCTTGTCTCCTGCCTCTCCCCACTAGCACCATAACAGCAAGCCCCAAGCATTTAAAATTGTATTCCCTTGAATCCAAGATTTCAGCCTCATTACCAGGGCTCTCATTCACTCCCTGCCCTGGAGGGTTGACAGGCTCGATGGGCACCCCTCCAGGGAGGCAGCCTCAGCCACTCTGGTCCCCTTCTAGCCTGAAACATCTTCCCTTTGTCCAAAGTTGTCTTTCTAGGACGTCAACCCATGCGTTCCACTTTCTCTCACAGTAACAACACTGCCTCTTACAAGACAGCATTCTCGATACTTTCCGATATAAAGGACTAGCTGGGGTTAAAAAGCCAAACACACAAACCAACAAACAAATCCCGATTCTCTAGTCCTACTCCATACCCAGTGAATCAAAGATCATTGTACAGCCTGTATTCCATATTTTTAAACTGCCCTCCAGGTGATTCTGAGGATAAAAACCACTTTTCTGAAAGATTAAACTTCCTATATTTGAAGGTTATTAATTTCTATATCCAAACTTCTCTTTTGTCCAAAATGAAATATCCCTTATTCCTGTAACCATCTCTTCTAAGAAATGGTCTCCAAACCACCTTCCAACTTGCTTGTTCTCTAACACAAACAACAGACCCCATCCATTTCCCTACTGAAATAGGACACTCATATGTGAAAACAATCTCCATGTTTTAATGTATTCTTTTAACAAACGCCTACCAAGCACACATTGATGACAGACACTGTTAGGAGCTGAAGATAAACAGAGAACAAGATAATCATCATTCTTTCACTGTCTTCCTAAAGCTTAGAGAGAGAGGAAGGGAGGGATGGAAGCAGAGAAATAAGGAAAAGAAAAGAGGGAAGAAAGGAAGGAGAGAGAAGCGAAAGAGACAAATAATCACAAAATGTATGAAATACCATGAAAGAAGGAAGGGTGGAGAGGAAATAATTTCCTTCTGCTAATGTCCTAGCTGAGACCCCTACAATAAAAGACAGATCAACAAGAGAAAAACAGAAGCGTATTAGCATGTATACCACACATACACGTGGGAGATACCAGGAAAACCGAGTGACTCCCCAAGACCCTTAGAATTCAGGATTCCATGCCATCCTAATAGGGAAAGGGGAGTGGGAGGTAGCCTCTTAGGGGAGAGTAAATGGTTTTTCGGAAAGATTATGGGCCCTTAGAAGAACAGATGGGAGGTATGATGGTTTGTGATGACGTTTGTCTGGGCGTGGTGTCGACTTCTGGTCTCCTCTCCTGTGATAAGTGTCCATCTTTCCTGGTTAATGAAACTCCAGGGAAGGAGATGTATGACAAGTGAGTTCCTCTTGGAGGATCCGTCTTTAGGCATAGAAGGGAGTTCAGAGAAAGCCCCTCCTTACATTTGCTGGTTCTCAGGTTCCTACAGTGCAGAAAAATCAATATGCTAAACACATATTTTGGGGTGCTGTTTTCTGCTGCCAGCACCAGCAAGGGGCTGGAATGGGATGGTCAGAGAAGGCACTGCTCTAAATGTGTTATTTAAGCTCAGACCTATAAAATGAGAAGGAGCTAATGTAAAGAATGCAGAGACCAAAGGAAGGGGGGAAAGATGAGTTTAATGGACAAAGACCCTTAGGTGAGCAAGAACCTGGTATGTTCGAAGAGCCCCACGATAATCCACGTGCCTGGAGCATGATGTGTGTGAGGGAGGTTTAAGGTCAAGTCAGACAGATGAACAGAGGTTAGGCCACCACACCAGACGGATTAGTACAACAGAATTTGGATTTTATTCTAGGCAAAGTGTGAAGCCACAAAGAACTTCAAGCTGGGAATAACAAGATTTGGTTTTTCTTTTAAGAAGGTAATTTTTCAGAACTTCTGCTATAAACAAAGTATCCAAATCAATATCTTTTCCCTTCTCCTGGAAGTTATACAGAAGCAATTAAAAAAAATGAAAAGGAAAAACCCACAAATTCAATTTCAGCAATACTAGGAGACTAATATAATTCATAGCCTTCAAAATATGCTAAAAGATGCCCAAATTAGCTAAAATAGGGTAGAATGTAAAGGCAAGAAACAGAAAATTGCAAGAAGGTTCAGTGGTATGATATGTACAAATGTGCCATGAAATACTCTTGCTGAACGTGACGAGGCTCAGCCAAAGTGCAAATGTCTCTTATTTACATCGCAAGTATGGGAACTGAAATGAACAGGGCTGGTGACCTCCTGGGTCTGGCTGGTATCAGAGAAACAGTGGGAACTAACTATACAAAGACTCACCAGATGAACCATATTTGCAGAATATGGTCTCAGATGAGCCATATATGCAGAAGGCAGCCTCTGCAGCCGCAGATAGTAGACAGCCTTCAAATTATGAAGCCTTAAAAGTTACTGGCTGCCCTACCCCAAGGAAATTCCTGCATATAGCTTCCACAAAAATATAGCTCACTCAAAATTGAGTAATCATAAGGAGACTGACACAATGTTGATACAAAGATACCATAAGGGAAAAAAAGGTGGAGAAGAACAATGAAACTTACCAACAGATCAAATTGCTATCAGAAAAATGTTCCAATGAAATGGATAGAAATGGCTGGCAGATACTTGGCTAAGAATTAAAATTAACCTAATGAAATACTTGGCTTCTGCAAAGGAAAATCCACAAAGCACAAATGTAAGAAATCAAGGAGGAGATATCAGGCTTCAAGAGGAGATAAAACCTGAGCTAGTATAACTCGGAAAAATGTCAAAGGAAAGAAAAAAGCAAAATTTGGAAAGAGCACAGGGAGCACAGGTATTATAGAAAAAGGTACTAAGGGACACAGAGGACAGAAATGAAAGCAAAGACTAAAATGAAATGCCAGCAAAGGAATAACGAAAAGGGTTAGAGAAAACGGATGGAGAACAGATGAATTAAACTGGATATGCCTTTTTTTTTTAAGATTTTATATATTAATTTAGTGAGAGAGAGAGTGTGTGTGAATACAAGTTGGGGTGGGGCAGGGGAGTGACAGAAGGAGAAGCAGACTCCCCACTGAGGAGGGATCCCAGTGCAGGGCTTGATCCCAGGACCCTGGGATCATGACCGGAACCGAAGGCAGATGCTCAACTGACTGAGCCACTCGGGTGCCCCTAGATATGCCTTCAGCTGAAAGAAAGAAGATAGTCAAGACAATCAAAGAGAAAAACATGTAAAGGTAAAATTCAAGAGCTCTTTCCTCAATCTTAAATTTGCATCTTGAAATGGCACATCCCATGTCGGGGAAACTTATTCTTGACAATGTAAAAATTATACAATAAAAAATGGGAGAGAGGGAAGAGAAGCTTGTTAGGGATAGTAGAGTAAGTTCACAGATGATCTCATCTGTCAAAATGGGAGCCAAAGATATCATTTAAAATTAAACAAGTAATTAGGGGCATCTGGGTGTCTCAGTCGTTCAGCACTTGACTCCTGGTTTCTGCTCAGGTCATGATCTCAGGGTTGAGAGATCAAGCATTGGGCTCCATACTCGGTGAATTTGCTTGAGATCTCTCTTCCTCTACCTCTCTGCCCGTCCCACCTCCCTCTGCTTGTGTGCTCTCTCTCTTAAAAAAAAAAAATTAAAATTTAACAAGTAATCAAAGTCAAAGTTTATGTAACAGTTCCAAAGAAATGCTAAGAAAGAGAACATTGACAAGAATCAGGTGAAGGAGGAAAAAAATGGGGAGTGGAAGTTAAAAGACATATTAACTTTATAACTTCTCTTAGTATGGAATGAATAGATATTTTCTAAAGAAACAGAGGACTAAGGGCATTAAACACAATTGCATTACAAGTTATTGTTTGTTAAAAAACAAAAATAGACCCCTATTTAAATAGCAAAGGACTGCCCAGAGACCCATTGCAAAGAAAAAAGACCACATGGTTAAAAAACAAAACGAAACAAAACATGGGGCACCTGGATGGCTCAGTCAGTTGAGCATCCAACACTTGATTTTGGCTCAGGTCATGATCTAGGGTCGTGAGATCAAGTCCTGTGTGGGGATCTGCATTCAGCAGAGTCTGCTTGAGATTTTCTCCCTCCCTCGGCACCTGCCCCCCTTACACTCTCTCTCGCAGATATATAAATAAAATCTTTTTAAAAAAATCAACAAATTAAGAACTCCTCTAAATTCAGAAAACATAAATCAAAGTGATAGAAATGAAGCCAAATATATCTGTCACATCAATTAATATAAATGGCTTAACTTACCTATTAAAATAAAAAGATTTTCCAGGGGGTGCCTGTCTGGCTCAGTCAAAGAACACATGACTCTCACTCACTCTTAGGGTCATGAGTTTGAGCCCCACCTCGGGCACGGAGGCTACTTTAAAAAAAATTGTAAAAAAGTAAAATAAAAAGATTATCAGATTGGATTGCAAAACATAAACTACCTCTATGCAACATATAAAATATACACCTGAAAAAGAATAAGTGTATACAGCAAGGTTGGAAACAGAAATCTGTGCTAAGACACAGTAGACCAAAGCAAGCAAACAAACAGAAAAGCAGAGGTCACAGTCTTAAATATAATCTAAGCTAGAATTTAGGCCAAAAAGCATTTAGTGGAACAAAGAACAAATGAGATATAGAATACCTAAATAATTAATAAGGTCTGTCTAAACTGATACACATCAAACTGTGTATCCTAAAAATTAAAAGTATACCTTCTCTTCAAGTGCCTGTGGGACTTTTGTAAAAACTGCCCACATATTAAATCTGCAAAGAAAACCTCAGTAAATTTCAAGGAGTAGGAATAGCACAGACAACATATTCTAATGAAAGGCAATAAAATTAGAAATTAATAACGATCAGAAAACAAAGTTTCTTCCATCAGCAAATTTTGAACACTCTTAAACAACTTTGGGGGCCAAAGGAAATACAAACAGAAATTTTTAACTTAATAGAAAGGAGAAGAAAGACTTTTTGGATATATCGGAACTTACAGAATACAGCTGGTCACACTCAGAAGAAATTGTGGAACCTTAAAAAATATTTATAAAAATAAACATGGAAGAAAACCAAACGTGTGAATAAGGCATCTGACTCAAAAAGTTAGGAAATAAACAAGAAATGAAAAGACAGGAGAAATCCAGACAGATAAAAGCAAAAATTGATATGTTAGGGGGAAACCAGCAGAGACAATAAATAAGTTAAAAAGTACAATCTTCAAGAAGTAAAACATCGATAACCCATGTAGGGGACACGGAGATGCGCCACCCCAGTTCCCTCTCCTTGAAAGACTTGTGGTCTCAGCCATCAGCAGCTCTGGGGCTTGCCTCAGCTGAAAAGAGAGAACCACCTCGCTCAGGTGGACACATTTTCTGGAGTCACTCAGATCCACTATTTGTTGGGAGCAGGAATAGAGAGGCCTGGCTTTCCAGCCCACTAGGGACCAGCTCTGAAGGAATGTTCAGGCTCCAGAGCTGCCCAAGAAGTTGCCAGAAGTTGTCGGTGGCCCTGCCTCACGTCCCCTCTGCCGCGACTACCCTGCCCCACACCATCCACGGGTCTTGATTCTAGCTGCATTCCCTGATAAACATCTGTGCCCTCAACTCTCCTCATAGTCCTCCACCCTGGGAATTCGTCTCCCAACCAGCCACTAGCTCTGGTCAGCAGAGGGAGGCCGAAAGCACACAGACGCGGAACGCGAAATGGTAAGAGGATGATAACCATAGATACAGAGGAAATTAGAGAGTTACAACTTGTCGATAGGAATGAAATGGACAGTTTTCTAGGAAAATAAAACTTAATAAAAGCAATCTAGAAGGAAGAGAAAATCACAACAGGTGTATTCCATAGGAAAAGGAGAGAACATTGTCAAAGAATTGACTCCTGGGAGGGCATCAGGAAATTCCATAGAGGAATTCTGCCAAACCCTCAGAGACTAGGTCATTCTAACGCACACCATCTCAGAGCATGGAAAAGGAAGGAAAATGCTCAAATTCCTTTTATGAGATCAGCATAATAATGATAAAATCTGTCCAAGCTTATACAAAACAAACCAACTATAGAACTGTCTCAGGTATGGATAACATTTGTGAATTTAACAGCTCATTTAAAATTAATACCTCATGACCAAGTGGGGTTTATTCCTGGAATTTCCATATGACTCAATATTAAAGAAACAATATTAAAGAAATATTAATATAATTTATCAGAGTAATGACTCTAAGAGAAAATCATGTAATCATGTGCATAAACCTGAAGCAACATCGGACAAAATGAGTAAACCACCTTGATCAAAATGCACGATACAGGGGCGCCTGGGTGGCTCAGTGGGTTAAGCCTCTGCCTTCAGCTCAGGTCATGATCTCAGGGTCCTGGGATCGAGCCCCGCATCGGGCTCTCTGCTCAGCAGGGAGCCTGCTTCCCCCGCCGCTCTGTCTGCCTCTCTGCCTACTTGTGATCTCTGTCTGTCAAATAAATAAATAAAATCTTTAAAAAAAATGCACGATACAGAAGGAATGTATGGATACTTCTCAGCATATTTTTATCTCCTTCATGCCTGATATAGGGTGAATCAGGAGCTAGGAGAGCCCGTCTCTCTAAAGTCAAGAAGTCATATGCTCTCTTTCACCACTGTTATTAACATTGTCCTGGAGGTACTAGCCAACACAGGCAGGAAAGAATAGGAAATTAAACATATAAAAAATTTAAAAGGAGAGGTTAAAATTCTCATTATTTGAAGATATTACTCTTTACCGGTACAACCCAAGAAAACCAGCTGAAAATTCACTGCTAATAGGTAGAGTTCAGGACCGTAGTGGGATACAAAATAAATATACAAAATCAGTAGTTTTCACAGACATATACATGGCAACTCTTTAGTAAAGTGGGAATTTTTTTTGAAATTTAAGGAACAATCCAAAACCATAAAATACCTAGGAAGAAGCTTAACAAAATGTGTACAAAGATATCTGAAGGAAAATTCTGAAACACTATGAAGACCCACCCAGGTGACATGCTCAAAGCAGTACCAAGAACCGTGAGGCCTTCTCTTCCTGTATTTGGAACTTCCCCAGTCACACTTTGTCTGGTAAACTCATGGAGGATGGACTGTTTGGAGTGCTTCAGAGGTCAAACAGAGAAGTGGGGTTCACCTAATGTAGGCCAGGCTCTGACTGAGGACCCCACCACAGACGGTTGAGCTGGCGGTCCATCCGCCCTCCAGGGCTATAAGGAGAATCAGCAGGCCCCGAGCACTACACAGAAAGCCCATCACCTTCGCCAGGCTTCAGCCAGGAGGGTGACGGGAGCTGGGGTGAGCAGCAGGTCCAAGGAAGGGGGACCTCATGGCGACCAGCAGGACGGAGGGCAGGTCAGCCTGCTGGCCACGTGTTCTGTACCCTCTCTGTGCCTCAGTGTGCCGTCTGTGAAATGGGGATAATAAGAGAGCCTCCCACGTGGTATTGTGAGGGTTAATGGGGTGATACATTCAGGTGCTTGGAACCATGCCTGACTCCTGCGAGGGTTACAAATTATTTACTGTTTGTCTTACACCACAGATGTAGGAAGGAGGAGTGGAGGTAGAGAAGTGATCCAGCACCTTGTTGGTTGATTAAAACCTCTTCCAGCTGGCCATGGGGCTCCCTCTTCCAGAGCCCTGACAGCCATGTCCTCAGTCTGGAAAATTTCTTCTGTGGAAATGTAAGGAGCTCTGGGGGGTCAGGTGCCCGTCAGGAGGGCACACCACAGAAACCACGTATGCCTCCCCCATGTCCCTGCGTGGTGAGGCCAGTCAGTGCCGAGTCAGGTGGAGCACTTCAGAAGCAGGGCGCACCTGACGTTTCCCCTGGGCTCCGGACCACGCATCCTCGACCACCCTGACATGGTGCCTGTAAGTGCAAGTCGTCAAAACAGAAGTCCTTTCCCAGCCTGCTACCCACCCGGGCTGCCTGCACAGGAAGTAACATTTCCGTTTTGCCAGCTGCCCACCCCCCAACCTGGGAGCCATCTTTCACTTTCTCCCTCCTTCACCCCCCACAGTTTATCTGTAGGCAGTCACTTTGGTTGTGACTTCAGATGCATCCTGACCTCGGCCTTTGAACCCTAGCCCCTTGGTCATTCAGGCTGCCGTAACTTTTGTGCAGACCCCTGCAAAGTCCCTCTACCTAGCCTACCTTCCTCTGCTCTTGACCTCCGGCAGCCTGAGTAATCCTTTGATTTTTTTTTTTTTTTTTTTTTTTTTTTTTTTTTAGATTTTATGTATTTACTTGAGAGAGAGAGCACAAAAGAGCAGGGAGAGGGGCAGAGGGAGGTGGACAAGCAGACTCCCCACTGAGTGTGGAGCCCAACTTGGGCAGGGCTCGATCTCACAACCCCGAGATCATGACCTGAGCCAAAGTCAAGAGTTGGATGCTTAACCGACTGAGCTGCTCAGGCGCCCCAAAGTGATCTTTTTAAAACATACATGAGAATAGTCCACAAACCCCTGCTTAAACCTTTCAGTAGCTCCTGTCACCCTTAGACTAAATCCAAGGGCACAGGGGACTTACTGGTCTTGGTTCCATTTATAACCATGTTACCTACCACAGTGTCCGGCACATTGGTAGAACTTAAATATATTTGTTGAATGAACCAGTGAGGGAAAGAATGAACACATGAATGAATTGGAGTCATTCACGAGCTCAATTTCTGTGTTGCACCAATGTGGCTAATAGGAACCCAATAGGGTTCCAATGGGAACATAGACAAGTTCATACAGGGCTGGTGATCTTTTGCATCCTGGACAGAAAGAGCCTCTCAATATCATTTAACTTATTGCAAATTATTCAAAATTCAGTATAAATTTTCAGATCATCCATCTCTCATTTATGACCACATTTGTTCAGCCATATTATGGCTATGCCATTAGAGGCAAGGTAGGGATATTACCTTTCCACCATGGGCCAGGAACTGCAAGACAATTAGATTGCATACAGTTGAGTCTAATAACACACGGTGGCAAGGGAGGCAGCGACACTATCATGAAAGAATGTGGCCGTTGCCGCCAGGCCTGCCTGGTTGTGAAACCTGCCTTTAGCAGCTAGTAGCAGGATGTCCAAGTGCATCGCTGCTGAAGCACTGGACAGAGTGTCATTTCCTAGATGTGAGACCTTGGGCAGGTCATTTGGCCTCTCTGACCCTCAGCTCCTTACATTTAAAATGGTGGGAACGCTATATTCTACCCCATTTGGGAATCGAATGAGATAGTACGCATCACTTAGCAAAAGCTGGGTCTTTCGTGAGGTCGTAAATGTTCCGTAAATACTGCCTCTTTATTATAATAATCTTGGGCATAAGCATTTGCGAGGATTAAATAAAATTACACGTAAAATCTATACTGTTTAGAATGAATGTTCCCTCCTTTCAACACCAACTGCACCTCTCCCCCGCTGCCCACAGGGAGACAGAAAACCAAGAATGGCCATTCAATGCTAGAAAAGGGAAATTTGACACCACGACACTTGTGAGGGGGGAATGTAAAGGAAGAGTTACAAGACAAGATTTCTTAAAAACCAGGCAAACAAACCCACAGGAAGGCTAGACACTATTTAAAGGGCCTCTTATTGGAAACCCAGGAAGAGTGTGCCAAAGACCAAAAATACCAGGCACGCGAAACCAGTGATGTCAAAGAGAATACCACAATGAAAAGAACGCTTCAAAAACTGCGACGAGAGCCCAAGTACCCTGGATGGGAAAGCCCAGAAAACACAGCAGCTGAACACCGCTCAGCTGCACACGTTTGTGAAGTACCTACCCAATAACCTGGGAACTGGGCCAGAAGAGCACTTTGCAAAAAAACTCCTGGGTCAATAAGAGCTCTTTTCACTACATCACAGGGAGGAAGTGATCATGGTGTGACTGGCTTCCCCGAGTCTGACAAAGAGGAAGCCACAGGGGAATGGAGCTGAGTCCTGACTACAACAGCTCCTCAGTGGGACGGAGGACTGGGGTGCGTAAGGGGACGCATGGCACGTCCGCCACTGAGGCAATGTCTCTTCTCTGTCTTGGCCATAATATTTATAGACATAGATATACATAAACATCATGGCTACAACTTTTTTTAATATAGCTTAAAAGATGTCACAGTAACTACTGAGCAGAGATGCCAGAAGCATACCTAAGAGGTCTGTAGCACCAGGTTTTCAGGCTACTAAACCTCGGTTCATGCAAAGTCAACAAATGTGTATTTGGTTTTTAAGGTTTTTAAAAAATATTTATATATTTTAGAGCATGCACAGCGGGAGGTGGGAGCGCAGAGGGAGAAGAGAGAGAGAATCTCAAACAGATTCCCTGATGAGTGCGGGGCTCAACATGGAGCTCCTTCTCATGACCCATGAGATCATGACCCTGACACTATGACCTGAGTGAAAATCAAGAGTTGGACACAACCAACCAAGCCACTCAGGTGCCCCAATAAATGCATATTTGTTAAGAGGTCGAGTTGCTCATGTCACACGATGTCTTGAAGGAGCCCCTGTCTGGCCCTTTAACTCTCTCAGGAAATATTCATTAAATGGCTTTTTTCCATGATAAAAGATGACTATCGATGTTGTTCTTTATCTTATCAATTTTGGATGCAGGTAGAGTCTGGAATGACTCCTTGTCCTCACAATCCACCACCTTCACCAAGCTCTCAAACTTCAGTCGAGTGCAATTAAAAATTTTATGTTTGCCTTTGCGTTGAATGAGAACGCTCAATCTTGAAAGGAATATCTGTGGGCAAAAGGCAACTTTGTGAGTCACTTTTTATCATCAAGGTCAACAATAAAATCATTTTTCCCTTCATATATTTACCTTTGCCACAAATTCTAACGTTTTCTCCACAAACAACAGTTCAATTCTTTGCTTGAAAATTTTAATGAGGACTTTGTCCCAGCTGAGAGAGCATACAGATAGATGCTGGCACAAGCTGTCAACTTTCTCAAAAAAAGCCAGTGTTCAAATCACTGGTCTTTACATAGTTTATATACTATTTTTACCAGTGAGCAAAGTGAGAGCACTGACACCCACCGAGAAGGTTAAGACTCAGACCCTAAGATGGTTAACTGTATATGTCAACTTGACTGGGCTAAGGGATGCTGAGATAGCTGACAAAACATGATTTTCGGGTGTGTCTGTGAGGATGTTTCCAGAAGATACTAGCATTTCGATCAGTAGACTGAGTAAAGAAAACATCCTCACCCCCCAACCCCGTGCAGGTGGACATCATTCAGTCCATAGAGGACCTGAACAGCACAGAAAGGCATAGGAAAGATGAATTTGCTCATTGCCTAAGCCAGGCTATTGGCACTGTTGGCTCTCAGGCCTTTGGACTCAGGCTAGGACTCTACCTGTTCTCCCACATTCTTAAGCCTTTAGGTTGGGACTGGACCCATACCATTCGCTTTCCTAACCTTCAGCTAGCAGAGAGGAAGTTGTGGGACTTCTCAGCCTTCATGATCACCTGAACCAGTTCCAAATAATAAATCTTCCCGTATAACTATCTATAACCTATGGGTTCTACCCTGACGATACAGACCCTTTGAGGTAAGGTGATCTGAATAAGTGTGGTGTGACTGTTGGTACCTGGCCATGGCTTTGGTGTGGGCTGCTTCTCCTGAGCGTTGCCCGTATGTCTACATGAGCCATCTTCTTATGAATACACGCTCATTACTTTTTACATGCCATCGTATACCAAAGATGGTGGTATTTCCAAAACCATGACAAGTAATCTGTGGGCAATTTTAAAATATGTCTAAAGTCCAAAGACATATCTGAACTCTGACTGAGAGACTAAAGTCAACCCCATTTTTATTTCTGATTTAGAATGTACATAGATGTTTATTTTCAACTTGGGCTTTATGATTGTGGCAATGCAAATGAGCTTAAACTCTGATATGACAAAACTTTGTGTGATAAAACTGATCAATAAAGAACCATTATTGCAGTGACATTTTGAAAGTCAATCATGCAATTTTGAATGAGTTCCAGAAGTTCTGTGGCTTAACAAGAAAGATGTCAGGGCTAGAAATAATACAATTGAAATCAAATAAAAATTGCTTAAACCTTCTTTCAAAATTTCAGAATCACTTCATATGAGACAACTTGGTCAAGATCTATGTTATAGATCTGACTGAATGTGTTTCAGCTCAAGAAGGGATAGCCAAGAGGGATGCCTCGGTGGCGCAGTCCGTTAAGCGCCTAACTCTTGATTTCAGCTCAGGTCATGATCTCAGGGTGGTGAGATGAAGCCCTATGCTCCATGCAGGGTGTGGATCCTGCTTGGGATTCTCTCTCTGCCCCTCCACTGCTCGTTCCAGCATGCTCTCTCTCTCGACTTTGCTAGGAGAAAAAAAGGAAGAAGAAAAAGAAGAAGAGACAGCCACGCTGAGATGATGCATTTTTACATGTTTCAAAGACAAATCTGAACTCTGACTGAGAGACTAAAGTCAACCCCATTTTTATTTCTGATTGGACTAAAACCATTAATGAATTTGACATTTCACTGTGCTTGGTTTGCTCCATTTTAAATGGTGTGTGTGCGAAAATGTGTTCTTTTGGTCAAGTTAAAGAAATTTTCAATGAGATAGGTGATGGATTTCGGTAGAGCTGTCTCTGCTATTCATTACAGAGATTTATGACAAAGCCTCAAGACCACATCGAATCTGCTGAGTTACCATTTACTTCAGTTTATTCTGAACATCCTTCATTGCCATGTGGATGGTAAAGCTTATATTCTAAATGATGTTTAAGCATCTATCCATGTTCCCAGTTAAAATTTTTTAAATTGAGTTTTAAAACGATCCCACTGAAAAAGAGAATGATATTAAGATCCCTCTTCCTCCAGCCCCACAGGACACACACACACACACACACACACACACACTTTTCCATACTTTTGTCTAGAAACACAAGGTGTATTTTCATGTAAGTTAATTTAGGAGAAAACTCAACCCATCTTGGGCTGGTGGATCACCTCACCTCACCTGGATTAGGAAACCATATCGTATCCCACAATGAGATCTTCCTTCCATAACCAGGCTACCCCTCTGTGGCTCCCACCTATCACACACTAAAGTCAACAAAGGAGACCCTCCTTTCCTGTCCTGTTGAAACCCAAGGGCTGGAGTTTGCAAGATACAGAATACAGAGTCAGGGCTTCTTTACTACGTAGGAAGGAATGAATATCTCTAGATGGGTTGGGAGACTACCAGGGAGGAAAGATTGGGACATAGCAGTAGGGCGTGTATGTGTGTGTATAAAGCCAAGAAAAGGACTCAAGGGGATAAAGGGCAATGAAGCTGACAGGGTAAGGCACTCTGGAAGCCTAAAGGACAAGACCATCAGATAGGAGAAGAAAATGAGTTACTAAAACAGATGACAGCCCCTAGTCTGTGACCCTGTGGCTCTTTGGCTTGCTTATTTGAATGCTTCAGAGAAAGAAAGCTTAACCATCCGGCTAAGTTCAGCACCATTCTAGCTAGGAGGGAGAGGTGCGCTGACCCTTAGCAGGTGACCGCGGTCCTTCTCAAAGCCTCTGTGGCAAGCTAGCCCTTCCCTTGGAGCATCACCAGGTCCTCAAGTAACTCATCTGCCTGAGTCCTCAAGGCTGGTTCCGGTTCCCCCGACCTCCCTCTGGCATTGCCTGTGGGGCCCCTGCCTCACTGGTTACAAATCTGTCTCCGCAGGAAGGGACACGTGTGGAAAGGATGGGGTACACGTCCCCAAAGCCCTCGCCATCCTCAAATACAGCCCCCTCCCAGCAATCCCTGCTCTGTGTAGAATGCGTCTCTGTTTCCAAGGAGCATGGCCACTTTGCGACAAAATCCCACAGGAGTTGGGGTTTTCAGAGCACTTTAACGCATCTTTTGTTGGTCATCACAATAGGCAGGAACCAGCCTGTGACTCCCACTCCAGGGCCCCTCTCACCTCCGCTGTACGTCATCCCTGAGCCACGTCCGACTCGAGGCCTTCTCTGGGCTAAACTAGATGGCCAGACACATCCCAGACATTACTGCCCTTTCCCCCTTGCCCCCCTGCTCTGAAGTATTTTCAGCAGAAAAGATATTTCAGTGGGTTTTGATGTCGGGTTTTGTTGTTGTTGTTGTTGTTTTTGGAGTACTGTTGTTGGGGTCCAGAGCCAACGGCCAAGAAAGAATTCTTGAGACGTCTTTGGTGGGGAAAAGGTGGTTTTATTAAGGCCTGGGGACAGGACCCATGGGCAGAAAGTGCCCCAGGATTGTGAGGGACAACTGATTATATACTTCGGGGCTGGAGAGAGCGCACTCCCAAGGTAAGGAGCATTCCAGAAGGGTTTCGTATGCTGAAGTAGACTCAACAGGACACAGAAGCCTTGCTGTTGTCAAACCAAGGTTGTTTCTCCCTCCAGCAAGGCACTACCTTTAAGACAGTTCAGCGGTTTCCTGGAGGAACATTCTGCTCTGCCTGCTTCAAGTATTCATCCCTTAATTGTACCTACATTTCCTTCTGCCTTTGTTTCCCACGTCAGGTCTCAGGAGGTACAACACAAATGGAAAGTTCAGAGCTTTTGCCAAACAAGGCTGTTGCAGCCTAGTCCTATTTGAGCCCTTCCCTGACCTTTTGCATTTTGAAAAAGAACTGGAGTGTGCTGCTAACCCGCTGAATCACAACAGAGCTCTTTGCTGTCTCTCTTTTTTTTTTTTAAACCATTGCTTCCAGAATTAGGCATCACCCTGTGATGAGAATGCAAAGGGGGCACAAATGGACTTGCTTGGCTCCCACTTTATTGTTAACTATCTTTTGGTAACTGAAAATGCCCCGATGAAATCCTTGTTGGGGCATGCCCTAGAGAACTAGGTTTCTTTTGCTGGGCTTTCAGAGGCCTTCCCTCCCTAATTAAAGATTTTATTTATTTATTTGACAGAGAGAGAACACAGGTAGGTAGAGAGGCAGGCGGAGGTGGGGAGGGAAGCAGGCTCCCCACTGGGGGGATCGATCTCAGGACCCTGAGACCAGGAACTGAGCCAAAGGCAGAGGCTTAACCCACTGAGCCACCCAGGTGTCCCTTCCCTCCCTAATTAAAACAGCCATTCTACCTTACTAAACATCGATGTATGGGAAGTCGCGTGTCTTTTCCAGTTCCGTCCCAGTTTAAAAGTTAAGGGAGATTTTGGTATTTGGGTAACATAAGGAAGAATAGCATGGGCAGAAGGGGAAGACCAGACAAGTACCCTTGGTTTCTCATGGGGTCCTTTTATAAGGGTCAAGGAGCTAAAACCAGACGGGAAATCTAACAGAAGTTTAGAGCTGGAAGGGAATCTAGAAGTCATTTCCTCAGTCCCTTTCCTTCTCACTTTTTAGAGAAGGACAGGGAATGTCAGGTTAATGGAAGGGGCTTGCGGGAGGCCACACAGCCAGTTATGGAGCAGCTGGCGCTGACGGGTTAGTATCCCAGCCCTGGGAAGCCTCAAATCTTCCCCAGTAGAGAGCTGTCCCCAGTAGATGCCAGCTTCCCCAGGAGTCGGTCCTGGGAGGTCAGCCTCCCCAGAGCCAAAGGTCAACTTCAGTTTATTTCAGAGCCAAGAAATGAGGGCGTGAGCCTGAATAATGCTATTTCAAATAAGCTCCTTTGTTGGTTTTGTGCCAACAAGAATTTTCAAACTACCCTGGTCCTGAAGTCACTGTGACTCCCCAAGAGCTTTACCCTTGGTTCTCGTCTGGGCTCCCTTTTGGGGGATGAGCCAGACTCAACTGTTGCAAATATTTACTATTTCCGTTCTCCCTCCCCTCCCTCTGTACTTCCACATATAAACACATGCATTTGTCTAAGTTAACCAGATAATTCAGGAGAGATAGGTCTGTTCACTCTGCTCACCTCACAACTGCAGCTCTGAAACTGGCCCCAGGATAGACCTAAACTAAACTAAAAGCAGCCACAGCGAACATTAGAAATTGTGCTTCCTGTTCTGGCAATCCCCAACCGCGGGACGCCTCCTGCCTTGGAACTTTGCTTTCTATCACAGAACTGTGAAGTTTAAGTGCAAATCTATTGTGATTTCATAATAAAAGAGTTTGTTGGAGAAGGGCCAGAGAACCTTGTTGTGAGTGTCCTGAGATGCTAAAATGGCACTCAGTCTAAGTTTTGGCTCAGCCCCACGATGTAACTGGCAAGTAGTGGCTCTAAAGGACTCGCTCAGGAATTGGTTAAAAACCTGTTTTGTACTTATGGAATGCAGCTAAGTAGTGTTTCAGAGGAATTTCATAGCTATAAACAGCTACCTTGAAAAAGAAGGAAGAATAAAATAAATGTACGTGAGACCTACTGATACAACTAAGTTATTGAATACATTAATAAATGACAAATCTCCTACAGAGAAAAACTACAAATAACTTACATGGACACTCCACTCTAAAAGGGGGAGGGTGTATGGAGAGACGTCTGTGGGTTAAGCCTCCATCATTTGGTTTCCTCAGGTCATGGTTTGCTTGAGGTCATGATCTCAGGGTTGTGAGATTGAGCCCCATGTGGGGCTCTGAGCCCAGCAGTGAGTCTGCTTGGGATTCTGTCTCCCTCTTTGCCCCTCCCCCCGCTTGCGCATTCTCTCTCTCTCTCTCTCTCTCTCAAATAAATAAAATCTTTAAAAAAATAAGAAAGAGGGGGAGCATGGAAATCAGTATGGGAACAATATGGAGGGTCCTCAAAAGTTAAAAAATAGAACTACCCTATGATCCAACAATTGCACTATAAAGTATTTACCCAAAGGATACAAGAAATACTAATTTGAAGGGATACATGCACCTGAATGTCTATAGCAGCATTGTCAACAATAGCCAAATTATGGAAAGACCCCAGATATCCAATGACTGATGAACAGATAAAGAAGTGGTGTAGGTATGTATGTATATGTGTGTTTGTATATATATATATTAGAATATTCCTCAGCCATAGAAAGAATGAAATCTTGCCATTTGCCACAAGGTGGATAGAGCTAGATAGTATTATGCTAAGTGAAATAAGTCAGTCAGAGAAAGACAAATACCATACGATAGCACTTTTATGTGGAATTTAAGAAACAAAACAAATGAACCTGGGCAGGGGGGTTGGGGAGGAGATGCAAACCCAGAAACAAATTCTTAACTGTAGAGAACAAACTGATGGTTACTGGAGAGGAGGCAGCCAGGGGATAGGTTAAATAGGTGGTGGGGATTAAGGAGGACATTTGTCAATCAGAGAGACAAAGCATGAGAGACTCTGGAATCCAGGAAACAAACTGAGGGTTACAGAACAGAGAGGGGTGGGGGCATGTGGCAACCAGATGATGGATATTAAGGAGGGCACATGTCGTGATGAGCAGTATGCAACAAATGAGTCACTGAATGCTACAAAAAAAAAAAAAAAGACACTTCTCCTGATGAACATGGTGATGAATCACTAAATTCTACACTTGAAACTAATATTACACAGTACATTAACTAACTGGAATGTAAATAAAAACTTGGAGAAAATAAATAAATGAAAGAGGGGGAGCATCATTCCTGTTCTTGAAATGTGAGTGGCCTTCCAAAGAGTACAGTATGGAAAGGAGATAAACGAGTGTAACTTCACAGAGGAGAGATCTAAAAAGACGCCTCATCCAGGTGACCAGCATCTACCTCTGAAGGGCTATATACCCTATGATTCCAACTATACACCATTCTGGAAAAGGCAGAACTATGGAGACAGTAAAAAGTTCAGTGGTTGCTGGGGTTAGGAGTGGGGTAGGAGGGATGAACAGGCAGAACACAGAGGATTTTTAGAATGGTGCAGTGTATGATACCATAATGATGGATATGTGTCATTATACATTTGTCTAAAACCATGTAATGTACAACACAAGATTGGACCCTAATGTAGACAACAGAAGTTAGATGATTATGATGTATTGCAGGTTTGTCAGTTGTAACAAATGTACCACTCTAGGGGAGGATGCCAGTAACACAGGAGTCTATCCATGTGTAGGGGGAGGAGGTATATAGGAAATGTCTATATTTTCCTCTTAATTTTTCTGTGAACCCAAAACTGCTCTAAAAAATTAAGACTTCTTTACAAAATCTTAAATAAAAATAAATTTAAATTCTAAAAGGACATTAAGTTAAAATTAAGAAAATATAAACAGGGGCACCTGGGTGGCTGAGTGGGTTGAGCCTCTGCCTTTGGCTCAGGTCATGATCTCAGGGTCCTGGGATCGAGCCCCACGTCATGCTCTCTGCTCAGCGGGGAGCCTGCTTCCCCCCCCTCTCTCTGCCTGCCTCTCTGCCTACTTGTTATCTTTGTCTGTCTGTCAAATAAATAAATAAAATCTTTAAAAAAAATTTAAAAAAAGGAAAATATAAACAAAGGACATTAGTTATTTTTTTAAAGATTTTATTGACTTATTTGACACAGAGAGAGAGAGAAAGCATGCACAAGCAGGGGGAGTGGCAGGCAGAGAGAGAGGGAGAAGCAGACTCCCCGCTGAGCAGGGAGCCCCAGGTGGGACTTGATCCCAGGACTCTGGGATCATGATCTGAGCCTAAGGCAGATGCTTAACCAACTGAGCCACCCAGGGGCCCCAGGACATTAGTTATTAATAATGTATCAATATTGGGTGGTTGTCATAAATGTCCTTTACTCATGTAAGATGTTAATAATAAGGAAAACTAGGGTGGGGATATTTTAGAAACTTCTGTACTATCTGCTCAGTTTTTCTGTAAATATAAAACAGTTCTACAAATAAGCTTTATTTTATAACAAAGAAAAGTCTCAAAATCAATGACCTAGCTTTCCTCCTTAAGACAATGGAAAAAGAAGAGCAGCTAAAAGCAAGCAGAAGGAAGAATATAATAAATATCAGAGAAGAAATAAAAGAGAGAATAGGAAAACAATAGGGAACACTTGGGTCTTTGAAACAGATCAACTCAAATTACCAAAACCGACTCAAGAAGAAATAAAATATGAATAGACTTGTAACAAGAGATTGAATTGGGGGTGGGGGGGAACCCTACCCAAAAAGAAATCCCAGGCCCAAATGGCTTCACTGGTGAATTTTACCAAACATTTAAGAAAAAATTAATACCAATTCTTCTCAAACTCTTCCAAAATACAGAAAAGGAGAAACTACTTCCAAATTCACGTTTTGAAGCCAGTATTACCCAATGTCAAAAGCAGATAAACACATCACAAGAAATGACAGACTATTATCTATTATAAATATGGACACAAAAACCCTCAAGAAAATATTACCAAACCAATCCAGCAACATAGAAGAGATTATATACATCATGATCGACTGTGATTTATCCCAGGAATGCAAGGTTGGTTTAACATCCAAAAATCGGTTTATATACTACAACATATCAAAAGAATAAGGATAAATACGACATGATCATCTCAATAGAAGTGTAATAAATGTGAATAAATTGAAAAACCTTTCATGATAAATACACTTAACAAAGTAGTACTAGAAGGGAACTTCCTTCATCTTAAATATGGTATATATGAAAAAACAACTGCCCACATCTTACTAAAGGGTGAAAAACTGAATGCTTTTCTCCTAAAATAAGGAACAAAACAAAGATGATGTCTTATTTTGTCACTTCTAGTCAACATTTTTTTCAAATTAGATACCTGATAAGGCACTTTTATCCACATTATAGAATGAACACTTACAATGGTAAATAAATAACTTATTATGGGCAAAGAATATGAATAGATACTTCTCTGTACCAGAGGTTCTAGCCAGAGCAATTATGCAAGGAAAATAATTAAAATGTATTCATTTGGAAAGAAAGAGGTAAAACTATCTCTGTAGGCAGATGACATGGTTTTATAAATAAAAAAACCTTGAAGAATCTACTAAAAAACTATTAGAATTAATAAATGAGTTCAGCAAATTTGCAGGCTATAAGACCAATATATAAAAAGCAATTATATTTCTATATATTTGCCTTTAACAATTCAAAAATAAAATTAAGGATATAATTCCGTTTACAGTAGCATCAAAAAGAATTAAAATACCTAGGAATAAATTTCATAAAAATGCTGCAAAATGTATAATCTCAAAACTACAAAATATTGTTGAAAGAAATTCAAAGAGACCTAAATAAATGGAAATACCATGTTCAAGGTTCAGAAGATTTAATATCATTCAGATGACAATACTCCCCAGATTGATCTACAAATTCAATGTAATCCCTATCAAAATCCCAGCTGGCTTCTTTGCGTAAATTGGCAAGCTGATCCTAAAATTGGTGTGGAAATTTGAGAGACCCAGAATAGCCAAGACAATCTTGGAAAAGAAGAATAAAGATGGAAGTTTCCTGATTTGGAAAATTTACTATGAAGCTATAGTAAGCAAGACAGTCAAGTACTGGCATAAAATAGACATGTAAGTCAACAGAACAGAATTGAAAAATAAACCAAAACGTTCTCAGTCAATGGATTTTAAACAAAGGTACCAAGACAATTCACTGAGTAAAGAGCACTCTTTTCCATAAGTGGTACTGGGACAGCTGGATATTCACATACAAAATAAATAACTTGAAACCCTACCTCACACCATTTACAAAAATTAACTCCAAATTCAACAAAGACCTCAACCAGATAGCTAAAACTATAAAATTCTTAGAAGAAAACATGGGTATAAATCTTAATGACCTTTTATTAGGCAATGACTTCTTAGCTACAACACCAAAAGCACAGGTAACAAAAGGAAAAAATAAATATGCTGGACATCATCAAAATTCAAAACTTCTTTGCACCAAAGGACACTGTCAAGAAGTGAAAAAACAATCCACAGAATGGGAGAATCCTTTTTTTAAATAAGATACCTGATAAGGCACTTTTATCCAGATTATAGAATGAACACTTACAATGGTAAATAAATAACTTAATATGGGCAAAGAATATGAATAGATACCTCTCTGTACAATGGGATATTATTTGGCAATAAAAAGTAATTAAGTACTGATTCATATGACAATATAGATGAAACTTAAAAACATTATGCTAATTATACACAGTCAATCACAAAAGACCTCACATTGCATGATTCCATGTATATGAAAAGTCCAGAATAGGCAAATCCATAGAAACAGAAGTAGTTTAGTATGGATCAAGAACTAGGGGTGGGTATGGGGAGTGAGTGCTAATGGGGATAGAAAGTCTTATGGGGCTGATAAAAATGCCCTAAATTTGATTATGGCCATGGTTACACAACTCTATGAATACACTAAAAATTAATGAATTTTATACTTTAAATGGGTGAAGTATATTGTATGCAAATTAAATTTCAATAATGCTGTTCTAAAAAAAAAAAAAAAAAGTTTTGCAAGCCTAAGCTGACAATGGTCTTCCAGTCTAAGAATACAATTTGTAGAGGAAGAGACAGTGGTTGGAGACTGAAGAGAGGATCAGAGGAATTTTCCCCATGGGGGTAAAGTAGAACTACCTTTCCTTCATTTGATGATTAGTGAAAGGGACATCAAGGTGACCACATTAGAAACTTGATATGACTCCCTGGGACATGCAGTGACATACACCTGAAAAATCTAAAAGGTAGGAGGTGGTGGCAGCAAGAGAGGGCTATAGTTGGGATATAACTATACTCCACCAACAGAAGGTCTAAGGCATCTTCTTTCTGGGAAAGGTATGGGCACCTGACAGTCACTTAAGCGTGCTTAGTGATCATGCCCAAGAGCTACAGGGATGGCTGGAAGTGTCCTGTGGGATGTCCAAAGCTTGAGGGAGAAATCATGAGTCTATAGAGACAAAGTATATCCACCTCCAGCAAGGGAGTCACCCCGGTGAAAGTCACCTTTAAACACCTGTTTTGTCTACCTTCAAACACAGTGTCACCCAGGGCTGAAATTCAAGTAAAGGAACTGAGGAATTTCAGGTGGGCACAAAATTTAAGGGGACACCAAAAAACTCAGTAATCAAGATGAGTAATATTCTGATTTTTTTTTGGAAAAATTAAAATTAAGGTTAAAACATCCATGATGAACAAAAAAATAGAATTTTAAATAAAGGAGTGATTAGTAACAGTGCCACGCCAAGTCATATCAGAGCCTGAGGTGAAAGGAAAGATGTATGTCCTCTATATACACTTTTTTAAAAAAGATTTTATTTGTTTGCTTGAGAGAGAGAGAGAGAGCATGAGAGGGCAGAGGGTCAGAGGGAGAAGCAGACTCCCCACCGAGCAGGGAGCCCAACGCAGGACTCGATCCCAGGACTCCAAGACCATGACCCGAGCCGAAGGCATTCGCCCAACCAACCGAGCCACTCAGGCGCCCTCTCTATGGACAGTTTTAATGTCTCTTTTTCATGGTAATTTTTTTCCAGAACATTAACATAGTTGAAAAAATATTGAAAAGTTGAAGTGTATTGAAACCACCTTACTTTACATTTACATATTTTATTTATATCCCAAATACATTTACTATCATTTTAATTTCCTGGCATTTATGGACATAAACTTATCAGTATTTTCAAAATCATTATATTTGCTTATGTCATTTTCAAATGAAAGAATTGCTGTGTTTGGCGATTTCTCTTATCTAAGTGACTTTGAAATATTTTTTTAATTAATTTCAACTTATCCTGTCTTTATTTAAAATTTTGACATTTTATTCATCGGATTTTTGTATTCTTTAGAATTGTTACCTTAAAATATTATTTATATTGTTTAGCTATTCGGGGGGGCCCTTAAACTTTCTGTCGTAATCTCAGCCCTGATGACAGTCACATCCACCTCTGACAGGGAAGACTATCCCTGACATCTCCCCTCTTTACCCTCCTCCTTTGCTCTTGAATGATCAGAAATGGTGGTTAGCAAACTGAGGAAGGAGGGCGGGGACAGTGGGCAATCTTGAAGAATTCAGTCAGGCCCCCTTTACGTAGGGCAAAGCTGAGTTAAATGAAGAAAGAGCTGTAATTCTAAATGTAGTTGAAGTTGAGATGATTTGGGGGAACCAAATATCCTAATTACTGAGATGAGACTGATTTTGTGACTTGAGGGGATCAGAAGATTTTTTTCCTATCTTCAAGTGACTGAGATAATCTGGAAGCTGCCTTAGATCTCAGAAGAGTCAGGCGAAGGAGCTCTACAGAGCAGATCCGAGCCAGGATCGGTGGGTAGGAGTGCCGGTAGGGTTGTTCTGGCCGGTACCTGAACACTCAGTCCTTTCTGTTCATTGCATTGGTTGTGGTTTTCCATAAAAGTCTCATATAGGAAAGAGAGGACCTGGTCATATTGACTTCGTAGCACTTCAGTGTTTCCATGTTTCTCCGGACCCTGAATTTAAGTAGATCAGATTCATTGTCTGAACGATACACCTCTTCTTCAGCACTGTTTCCAAACTGCAAGAAAACATTTTCTTTTCTTTCGCCTTTGAAATGAGTGATCCACAAGTCTACTCTGCCCGGATGGAAGTTTGAAATATTTATTTCTTCTTCTAATTTTTTAATCAAAGCTAAGACTAGGGCCTATTCTAAACCACAAATATCCTTTTAATAGAATGATTTTTTTTTTCTTTTTGAGAGGGAGAGAGAGAGAATAGGAGGAAGGGTAGAAGGAGAGAAACTCAAGCAAGCTTCATGCCCAGCGTGATCGTGCTTGGGGCCTTGATCTCACAACCCTGAGATCATAACCTGAGCCAAAATCAAGAGTGAGACACTCAACCTGCTATGCCACCCAGGAGCCCCAATAGAATGAATTTTAAAATCAAGAAATCCCTCTAATAACTTTCTTTTCCTCCTCTCAATTACAGTGTTTCCTTTTCAATCTCACTCAACATTGTCTTGGTTTTAATATCTTCCCTTTTCAACTCTCTTCCACTATAATTTCCTAAGGGAGTGTGAGTCTTCTGTGTTACATAGTTCTATTCGCTTCTATCAGCCGGAACCCTTCTACTGCAATAACCCTGTTATTTCAAGGGAGATTGGAAAAACAAAGGTACCAGTGAAGGCAATTATGTCTGTGTAAATTAGAGTTAGTGCAACTGGCTTGAAAGTTTCCTGAGATAAGTGGGCTCACTCTAAGATTTTAGGGAGCATAAGAAGTAGAAACTATGCCCTTCCATGCCATGAGTGAGGTTCACCGCCCCTTCCATGCCATGAGGGTTTCAGTAGGTTACAGCGTGCTGACACTCATTACTGTCAGGAAGCTGAGGATAAGCACCTATTCCCAAGCACAGTCTACCCAGGGTGGTGTGTATTCAAGTGCCTATAAGAAAACCCACGTCAATGCATAATGCTGGGTCCAGGCAAACTTTGCATCTTAAAAAACAGGTCTAGTCTTTATTTCTGCACAAAAATATACTCTTTAATGCCTTGAAACACATAACTCCCTTTGTCTTACTTTTTTCCTTTTGGATAGGGTTATCCTGCTGGTTCTTCATGCTACTATAAGAGAAAGAACAGGATGAGAGTGAAGACAAACAGCAACTGGCATCCATGTCAGGTAGACATGGGGACCAATGGGGACTGTGAAGGACCGGAGAGTACAAGCCCCATCTGGTAGGGACAGCACGGTCACCCTGGGGGAACATTGGTTGTATGGCCAGGTGTTCCTACTGTTAAGAAGTTCAGACATTTATGTGCTACCTTCTTACTCTTTTTTTTTTTTTTAAAGATTTTTATTTACTTGACAGACAGAGATCACAAGTAGGCAGAGAGGCAGGCAGAGAGAGGGGGGGGAAGCAGGCTCCCTGCTGAGCAGGGAGCCCGATGTGGGGCTCGATCCCAGGACCCTGAGGTCATGACCTGAGCCAAAGGCAGAGGCTTTAACCCACTGAGCTACCCAGGCACCCCTCTTCTTACTCTTAAATGTTGGTTTTTTTTTTTTTTCTTTTAATACCGTAAGACCCAATACTGAGGGACTGAACTACGCCATCTACAGGCTGGGTTTTACCAAAGGAGCAGAGACTTACGACATCTGCTGCACACGCTCAGAAATTTTGTCAAGCTCAGCTAAATACTTCTGTAAATAAACTAGCTAAAGGAGCTTCTGTTTCCTTTCTTAATTTGGAAGAGTATACATATATGGGAACACACAGTCACTGCGCCTTGTTTAACCATTCATGCCCAGCTGCCCTGTACCCAGGAATATGCTCGTGAGAGAAGCAGCCCAATTGCAAATCAACACCTGTAAATCAAGGTGAGTTTTGATTAGGAACTTATATCTGAAACCATTGCTTGTTTTCTCTGCTTACAGCATCTTAATACATGGGATAGATTAGTCTTGACTAAAAGCCATTGGGACTCCCCATTATATCTGAGCTTCTATTTCTCTAAAGTGTAATTCCTAAAGCCATTTGGACTCTCCATTATATCTGGGCTTCAATTTCTCTGAAGTGTAATTCCCAATCACTTTGGAGCTCCCAGGACTCTTCTAAGTATAATTAGGGCACACCACATAACTATTTTATTTTGTTTTATTTTACTACCCAAACATACCCTCCAAATTTTGTATTCATACAGTGTTAAGAGGCACCAGAAACCTCATTATCTTAAAAAGCTTTTTATTGAAATGTCTCCCATGTAAGAACACTGCTTTCATTAAAAAAAAAAAAGAAGAAAGAAAGAAAGAAAGAAAGAAAGAAAGAAAGAAAGAAAAAGGAAAGAAAAAGAAAGAACACTGCATAATAAAGCTGTTGTATGTACCTGGGGAACTAGTTCCCTGGGGAAAATTAGGCCCTGGCTCATAGTTCTATAAGGCAATCAGCACTTGGGGTATTTTTTCTGGGAGAGAGGAAGGAGAGGGCTGCAGTCACCAGACACTGTCCGGAGACTGACCAGCATGTCAACAGAGAAAGATGTGTGAAAGACCTCTGGGGTGTCATTGGATTATGTGAACCCAGAAATGGACAAAACTCTGAAATATTCAAACAGAATCCAGACAGATGTCATTTAAATATCCTAAGGGTTGTGGTCTGGTCAACAGGAACAAGGGAAAATCTCAGAACACACCCAGGCAGTAGAGAGATTAGTTGAATCCCATCAAGTTGCAAAGCACACTTAGGAGTGGGAAGGGAATGGACATGTGAGTCAAAAGAAACAATGTGTCAGGGCACCTGGGTGGCTTGGTTGGTTAATTTCTGACTCTTGATTTCAGCTCAGGTCATGATCTCAGGGTCGTGACGTTGAACCTCCCACCACCCTTCAGGTAGTGCAGGGTGTGGAGCCTACTGAAGGTTCTCTCTCTCCCTCTCCGTCTGTCCCTCCCTACCACCTGCAAGCAGGCACATTCTCTGTCTCAAAAAAAAAAAAAAAAAAAAGATTTATGTTCATTTCAAAACAGAGGAACTGGGCTGGCAGACCGTGTCATCGAAGTAACAATTTTAAAAGGGCTCAAGATGTAGTGAGCCTCCTGGGATGACTCCCCTACTTGCAAAATTCTTGACTGCTCCTTACAGTGGAGTCCTTCGTGGCTCTCTGTCAGCAACTTCAGTTCTGAGGTGACAGCCTCAGCCCGGGGATGGAGTAAAGGCTGCTTTTTCCTCAGATGAAGATTTACACTCAAACTGATTGATACTTTCAAATGATACTTTCTTATTAAAGAACAGATTTTATGAACATTGGGACAGTCTGTGTATATTTGATGCTTAAGATGTCTAAAATATTTAAGGGAATTTGGTGTATTACAGGATAAAACATTGCCCTGTGATTCCAATTTAAAAAGTAAGATCAAATGGTTAACTTTAGATTCGTTGATGTTAGGAGAATCTTACAACTTTACGGAAGTGGTTAAGATTGATGGTCACTAAAAATTCTACTAGATTTATTCGATCTGTTAGGGTTAGGTACTTGGGAAAGTTGTTTATTAGTTCAGATGTTTAAAACCTTTAAGAACGAAAATGGAATATAAGACCTTTATAAATAATGTTTAAGGGATATTAAAAGAATTTTATTGACTGGCCTTAATAAAGCTGTTTGATAAGTAAAATATAAGATACAAGTGAAATGTAAAAGTTTAGAGAAAAACTATGGTTTTGAGTTTATAACATTAATAAATCAACTATTTATTTTAGAACCCCCAAACAGCCCCCCAGGTAGCCCTCAAGGACAGCAGAGACGTGCTCTGGCCCAGTGTAAGAACTTCAGGAAGACTTCACCCTAATATTCCTTCACCATTGGCTGTGTGACATTGGGTAAGTCGCTCTGCCTCTCTGGTCATTAATTTTGTTCCTCATTAGAAATAAGGAAATGGCCTGATTTCTAAAGTCCCTTTCGGATCTAATATTCTAGAATTCTAAGACTATTCTTTCCATTTGCAAGCCATTTTGACTTGCTGTGGGATGGTTCTGTTGCTCAGGAAGGCTTCCACATTAACAAATCCTGTTTGGCTCTTCTCCAGGGACTCTCTTCATCTGTGCCTTCTGATGGCATTCCACCTGCTTATTTTTAAACCCCGGGAAAATGTTTCCGTCCTCAAACCCAGTTAGCACAACAGGACAAACCATAAATAGGGAAAGCCCCAAGATCTACAAAATATTCTGACTCTTCTTAATCACATCTTGACCTAGACTTTTTGGATCTTAGGGTCGATTGTGCCACCTTGTCCATGTCAAGAGACCTGGCCAAGAGAGTCAATTCTGTTCTCAGATCAGTCAGATCAAAGATGTTGAACAAATCCAACAGTTTAACAAGATTCTATCTCATGCTTGCGTGTAGGACCGGTTATGAGCTGAACAAGCCCTTCCCAATGAATGGGATTGACCACAAACAAAATTAGGATGTTGAAGAGGTTGCTTCCATATGATGGTGGCATTTCCCACGTCCTTTGGTAGGGGGTTGGGGGGGTCTCTCTCAAATCCTTCCTTGGCATTCTCTTTCCTCTCCACCTTCCCCTATGTTCCAATCTCATTGCAACTGCTCTGGGTCATTTCTCAGCACGATCCTGTGTTAACTCTGTGAACGACTAGATTGTGTATCCCCTAAATCCATGGTCTGTAATGTCACTGCCTCTTGAGATATACAGTGACCCCTGTGTAACCTTGGACAAATTATCAACTTCTCTGAGCTCCAGTTTCTTCTCTTGGCAGAAGGGGCAATAATGCCTACTTCATATGATGGCTTTGAAGATATAATGGAGTAATACATGTAAAGTATGTAGCATGGGCCTAGAGCAATGTAAGCCCTCAGAAAATGGTATCTCTTTTTAATAATCATTATTAATAAATTTTGAAGCTGCTGGGTGACTCAGTCAGTTAAGCATCTGATTCTTGATTTCTGCTCAGGTCATGATCTCAGAGTTCCGGGATCAAACCCTATATCCAGCTTCCCACTCAGCAGGGAGTCTTCTTGTCTCTCTCCCCACCCTTTTTTTTTTTAAGATTTTATTTATTCATTTGAGAGAGAAAATGAGAGAGAGAGAGAGAGAGCATGAGAGAGGGGAGGGTCAGAGGGAGAAGCAGACTCCCCACCGAGCAGGGAGTACGATGCGGGACTCGATCCTGGGACTACCAGGATCATGACCTGAGCTGCTCAACCAACTGAGCCACCCAGGCACCCTTCTCTCTCTCCCTCTGCCCCTTCCCCTGCTCGGGCTCTCTCTCTCTCTCTCTCAAATAAATAAATCTTAAAAAAATAGTATTATTAATAACTCTCGAATTGGAAAGACCTCAAACACATATGTGGAATTTCCGTAAGAAAAAGAGTTGCTACCTTCCACCAAGTCCCTTCCTAAAACAGCATTGTGTGAGCTGGAGCTGAGTCATGAGAACCTAGTTAGACACAGAGGTTGATAGATGGGGACCCATAGTGCCTCTCTGGCATCATTTTTGATGCAGGCTGGCTGGGTCCACAGGACCAGCTGAGAGGATCCTTGGCTTCACACGGGTTAGAAATCAAATGTGAGTGGGCAGGAAATAAGAGCAGAGATTATTGAAGACATAGAGCACTGATGCAGACAGAGTATCTGGGAGATTGAGAAAGGAAAGAAGAATAAGTCTCATCTTTGCTTGGGGTCCAGTAGTCTGGTGTACGAGTCCTCTCTGGCATCCAGGGACTGGTCAAAACAAGGGTGAGGCTCAGGTGTCCTCCATAAGTCACTCATGCCCTGGAGCCAGGGGTCTTGGCATTAGGAGTCAGTGATCTTGAAAAAGCGAACATAACCACCCCATCTAGTCACTCCTCAGATGTTATCGATTGTGCTGGGAGACTAAAGAAATCATTAATTCCTTGACCTTCACTAGGAAGATATGCATTATTTGTACTATCAGCCATGATGCAGGGTGGAGTGCAGGTCCTAGTGAGAAGAAAAACAGGAAAAGGAGCAGAAAAAAAAAAAAAACAGGTTTTCATGGGATCCCTTTAGTTTTCTTATCTCAATTTGATTACCTACAGCTTTCTTAACCATAAAATAGAAATAATTACAATATTGGCTTTGTAGAGTTGGCCTAAAGATTAAATGAGGTAATTACATAAAATGTCCCCCACAGAGCCTAATACATGGAAAACTGGAAGTGCTTAGAATGTCCGCTCCCGGAGTTCCGTCCTGTTTGCAAATGCATGCCTGACGTCCAGCTCGGTGCCTCGTTCAATGTAGGAACCCAATAAACACTTAATGAATTAATGAATATTATCAGTATTGGCATTGTTTCCTTTGGAAAATTAAACAAGAAAAATCAATTCCTGGGGGCACCTGGGTGGCTCAGATGGTTAAGCGTCTGCCTTCAGCTCAGGTCGTGCCCTCCAGGCCCTGGGATTAAGCCCCATGTTGGACTCCCAGCTCAGTGGGGAGTCTGCTTCTCCCTCTCCCTCTGCCTCTCCCCCTGCTTGTGCTCTCTCTGTCTCTCTCTCTCACATGAATAAATAAAATCTTTAAAAAAATAAGAAAAATCAATTCTTTTTTTTTTTAAAGATTTTATTTATTTATTTGATAGACGGAGATTGCAGAGAAGCAGGCAGAGAGAGGAGGAAGCAGGCTCCCTGCTGAGCAGAGAGCCCGATGTGGGGCTCGATCCCAGGACTCTGGGATCATGACCTGAGCTGAAGGCAGAGGCTTTAACCCACTGAGCCACCCAGGCGCCCCAGAAAAATCAATTCTTAATGGATAAGCTTAGGTATCCACATGGACAGAGTGCTCCTGAATCCTTAGGTAAAAGCAGAAGACTGGTAAAGTCCAACTGGGGAGTGAGAATGCAGTTCCAGAAGATGTAGAGAACGATGGAACCTTCATTAGCAAACACCAAACACAGCACTGCAAATGAAGAGAGTGTTGCTAGCCTGGGGGGGGGGGGGGCGGGGGGGAGTGGTCTTCCTGAGACCTGTAAAGTTGAGGCAAACTGACTATGTATCTGAACTAGAGAAGACTTCCACACTTCCTGGCAGATGCATGCCGGCAGGGTGGAAACAGACACATCAACTTTTGACAGTTTGATGACCCTAACCATTGAGGTCAATCCACTAACTCCTTTGTCCTAAAACTGGCTCTCAAAGCAGCATTCTGGTTATAATGTAGTTAGTGGTTACAAATGAGAAGTGTGTGGGCATGGTTGGCTTGCACAGTGATTTTTAACATTAGCTGTTAATATTTATACATCAGGAAGTTTCTCATATAAATCTAGATCTTTAGCTTCTGAAAAATCAGAAACTCTGGACACACCACGCTCTAAACTGCAAAAACTGGGTAGAGATCACTTTGGCTGTGTATTTTATAAGGGGACTAGGGTTCCCTGTTGGGCACAATCTCCATGATTCCCCTTCACCTTACCTTTGGTCAGTTCATTTCTTTACCTGCTTGGCCTTATCAGCACTTGGATTTGCCATCCCTCTGGGGAGCCAACATGCTCACCAGCTGACACGGTATGCTACTATTAACATTTTTTGCTGCACATTAATGAATTGTCACTTGGGCTCTTGCCTCTGCCTCTTATGAGTTTAGCTAGTGTGAGTCAGTTCCTTGGGTATGGACTTACAACACCTAAACCAAAATCAAACGTATGGACTTGCTCAGGGTGAGGCTCAGTTTCCCCCAGAGGTTCTGCCTCAGCCGATATCAGCTGTGCTCTGAACATAACCCTTCAGCTTACCAGTTATCTTCGTGAATTCCTCAATGCCCAGAGAACACCTGCCACATGACGTCTGAAGGGCAGAGGCATCATTCACCAGCTGAGTTGCAAATGAGGCACTGACCCAGTTAATTTGTGAACCTACTGCAGATGCTGGAGAAAGCTTTGTTTATGACTGCCCTTGAAGGACTTGGCCTTGAATGTGGCCTAATTGTCTTGTGCATAACAAAAGTCAATGGAAAATTGCTCTTGACAGACTCATTCCTCCTCGGTTTCCTTGCCATCTCTTTGTGGCTTCCTTCATTAGTTCCTTTCCTCTCAGAGAAAGCCTGTGACCTTGGAGGCTTTTGTGCTTCCTTTCTGAATCTGCATCACCCCTATAATGGAATGAAGGTGTCTTCCTGCTACCCTGGGGTCTCTAGGCAAGCAGAGACCACAGATGCCCTCTCAGCTTGCAGCCTATCCTTCTCAGTTTCATCGCAGCAGGAAAGGGGTCTTTGCAACCCACACTCTCTTTTTTTCCTTTCTCACATCAGAGCAAAAGCAAACAATAATTTAAATAGCATCTTTTTATAATAAGAAAAACCTTCGCTTTCAACACAACCAGAAAGGAAGCCATTTGTCGCCTGGAATAAGCTGTCAGCATGCATTTGGCATTACTTCCCCACTGGGGGGTGATGGATATGCACTGAGCCATCTGTACTTCTCAATCAGTTTTCATGACCAGTGCTAGGCATTTGCAAGTCACATTAGGAAGGTAGTTGTGGTCAGACATTGAAGCTAACGAGTTTGAGGATGGACTAAACCTTAGCTTCACTACTGTTGCTCCAGTTCCTACAGCGATCAGCCTACATATCCACACACTTTAACATGCAACATACCTCAGTCACTTCTCTTGTTCTTTACAGTAAGGAACTAGGTGCTGAAAAATGCATAGTCCCCTTTGTGAGTGCGTAGAAAACAACCTTGTATTGAATTCTGTGCACAGGAGGCAGGAAGGCTGCAGTGTCTACCGCTATGTGAATGGATTCTTCTGGAAATGTTGAAATTGACGACCCACTCTATGTGTGGTCCATAAACCCACTTACCACCCGTCCTTCCCCTAGAAAAACCCAAGAATAAAAGAAGCTTGAGGAAAGCCACCCTTGACTGCCTCCAGGAGCCATTACACTTTTGTTCCTAGATCAAGTAAATTTCCACAGCTCACTTACTGAGTTTCCAATGTTTGTGGAGTCTATTCCTCAGAAATGTTTGGAACATGGCCATCGCCTTATTTGCTCAAGAAGAAAAATAGTAAGTCCAGGGGCCGGAAGATAAAGGGAGGCTGGAACTTCTCTCTGAGCCCTCTGAATATGTTCACCATCCTGAAGAGGAAGAGTTTAAATGCCTCTGATTTCTGAAAATTAAGTATTCTCTCATATCGTTTCATAAGGGCAATAATTGCTGAGCTGCGGAATGGATAGTTCTCTACAGAGAGACGATATGTGTTTCCTTGCTCTGCAAAATGACCACACACTGTTTGATGGTTTAGAATTTCTAAAAGCTTTACCTTTCCAGCTGAAAGTGAGTACGATCACAGAACCCAGGACAGTGAAAGTCTGGGCAGAGCAACTCCCTTCTGAGCACCACTCCCCAAGATGGAACATGGAACCATTCCTTAGAGCTTGAAAGAGCTGGTTTGGTAGGTCATTTAAGATTTAAACTCTAGAAATAGAGTAGGTGCTGAAAACAATGGAAACAAATGAATGATCAAAATAATAGCCAAGTGGACTCACAATCAAGCAGATGAACTTGTGGAATTCCTGATCCCAGGAGGGAAAGGTGGGCTGAAAGCTGCAAATCCCAATAGGGTTTTCATTCTTATCCTACCCCACTCAGACTCCTGCACAGACTAACAACCTTGGGCATCTTACCATCCCCATGTCTCTTGCTAGCTGTGAGTCTACCCTCTTCCAGTGCTCTTGACCCTTGATCAAGTTTAGGGCAGGACAGCTGGTTATGACAACATTGCCTTCCTTTCCAGGCCTATAGTATACGGCGCACACTATGGCTTTGGTATTCAACAGGTGGGGTTTTGCCCAGTTAGCGATGTAAATGTCCATTTGGAAAGCCAAGGCCCAAGCATTGGTTGGGGTTTACTTTGCCTGTAGCATTTCACTCTGATAACTGCCCGCCGAGAACACAGTCTGATGAATGCTCATGGAAGGATAGGGCCCCAGGGGGTTGTGGAGATGAAGACTATCACCCCATTGTGCTGGCTTGTCCCAGAAGCCTCAGGAGATCCAAGAATACAACTACACGACCCATATAAAAGGCTTCTCTCCCCACTCCTTCATTACAACTAGAATGTTTTTTCCTGTTGCCAGCATTCACTCTGCCTCCTTCTTGTATCCATGTGCAAGACACCCAATCGAGGGCATCTTCAGTGTGCTCCCTGGGCTCAAAACTGCTGTGGTCAACGCTGGCCCCACACACCTTGTCTTTCCTGCCCCACCTGCTGTTCCTGCTAGACCCCTCACGTGTCCTGCTTCTCCACCTCTGCACCTGAGCCACAGCCCTGTGGTAAGTCTCCAGACAGATGACGAGTTGTTGACACGGCCACCTTGCCTTCGTCCCAGCCTTGCGAACGCCTTTGCTTTTCCCTCTTCCATCTTCTCTACTCACCATAGAACCTCCTCCCTGGCAGCTCACTTTGGATGACCTTCACACTCCAACTTCCTTTCAGTAGGAATACATGAATTTCCTTTTTCTTCTCAGGATAAGGATAAGTCAGGAGATTTAGGACATGAAGAGGAAGAAACTCAAAGATGTTGCATTTGACTGCTATGTGGTCCCCAATTTTCCCTGATGGAGAAAGAGAGAGAGAGAGAGAGAGAGAGAGAGAGAGAACATGCCTTCAGCCTGGGGTTGGCCCTTGTCTCTCCACCATTTGTGTTTCAGATTTAGCTGAAAGAGGTGATTGTGAAAAGGGAGAGGTATAGTGTCTGTGGTTGATTTGTAAAGAATCCTTTATGGTCTGATTACATTGTGATTATTTGCATGTACATTCTTTTTCCCTAAAATAAGATGAGAACACACAAAGTGAATGCAGATAAACGTTGGTAGTGATATAACCACATGTCCAGCTTTGTGGGCTCAAGACATCACATAATATTACTTGAAGTGAAAGCTATTATTTTCAGTGTCAAATAAACACATGAGTTGAAGGAACTCCTTTTATCCATATCTTTAATGTTATGACACTTTTTTCATCTGCATGAAATTTAAAGGATGCTGGCCTATTCAGACAGAAATTTTCCTACTCAGGAGGACACCTAAAATAGGGGTTACTTAGCAAGATAATCAATGCCTCTCAAAATTTCCTTAAAGAGGTTTTAATTAGAATTCTCCAGGGCCTCAGGTTATGAGTTGTTGAGGTTTGGTTTGGCTTGGCTCTTGCGTCTGGTTGGTATTGAACTACTCCCTCCTGTCACCTAGAAGAATCATTCCCAATAGGCAAAAGTGAAGTCAGCTCCAAGGGTAGATCTGGGCTTTCCCGGATTCATTATTGCTGTGATGAATAACCCACTGATTCTGGGGGGTAAAATACATCTATCTGTGTTTAGGTGCAGGTAAGAACAAACCCATATAAATAGGAAGGCTGTGTGTGTCTGTAAGGGGTGTATGTGGAGGGGGGTGGTTTCCTGCAAGTGCAGACCGGCAATAGGTAAGAAGCTTAATGGGGGTGACTAAACCATGCAAGAAAGTTCAAGTGCTTGGTCCTGGTATGGGCAGAGCAGATGCAACCCAAGGCAGACATCTGGGGACAGGGTTGGGCCCAGGACCAGATTCTTCCTTGTGACTGTCCACAACAGCAATGGTTAATTATGAGGCAGAAGGCATTTGGAATTAAGCCAAAGGTGGATCTGGCCTCAGCTTAGGAATCCAAGGGAAAGACAATTTAAGAGAGTCTAGACTGGTAAGGAAGCAGCTGAGAGAGACATCAGTTCCAGGGGTGAGGAGTTTAGGGCAGTTTCCAAATTGAATTCAAGGAGGAAGGAAAGCCAGAAAGAACTTTGTTTTTGTCTGGAGGTGGGGTCATTAAGAAGGAAGTGAGGCTGGTGAGGCCTCAGAAGTGAAATGAAAGACCTCAAATGAGAAGTCAAGCTTTTCTGTGAAGTTATCACTGCGTGAAAATCTGCCCAATGCCTGCCTGTGAGCCATGTTCAACCCTCACGGTGCAGAATAAAGGATTTAGCTTCTGGCAAGAGGGGTTGGATGGGCTGGAACGTGTTCAGATGGAGGACAGAAAGGCATTGTGGCATTGTGGCCTAGAAGACCGAGAGCAATAAACTGACCCAGGACCTCATCCCAGTCCCACCAGTTAGGTCCTACCTGAGGACCTAGACACGTGCTTCAAAGGCCAGACCTCAGTTTCCTCACCTGGAGCAGAATCAGGCAGGCGACCTGTATAACTGAGTCGATACCCCAGGAGATGCCCATCTGCATTTTACCATCTGGGGGGACAACTAGGGAATCTCTAAATGCCCTTCCAGCTCTAAAATTTCACATGCCGTGGAGGAAAAAAGGTCAGGCTTAGGATTCATTGCAGCAGAACAAACCCGGTTTGATTCTCAGTGCTGACCATGACTAATTGTAAGCTTGAGAGAGTTCTTAACCTCCCTAAAGATGAGGGAGGTCTCTAAAATAGGTATGATGGTAAGCCTCCTATCAGTCCTTAGAAGAAATGCATAAGGCAGTGGGTTCCCTTCCATAGTCGCAGTGTGGCTACTGGGAGGCCGCCATGTTCCCAGCCCCACTCCCCCCCAGCAGCCAGGTCTGGGCCCATGACTCAGTCTCATGGATTGAAGGGTGAACAGGCCAGGCTTCACCCGAACATTTGTTTGGTTTTTTGCTTTCTTCCATTTTCACTGGGGACCTGGGATGGAGATAGCCTGGCTCTGTGACCCATTTATTTCTCCAAATGAACTTCATCACTAGCTTGCCCAATTCTCGTAACATCCAGTTAATATTCCTTTTTAAATCAGGATCATGACATAAACCATCTTAGGTAAAATTTACATCCCTAATATTTGAGTTTTTTATCAAAAGTATCTCAGCTTTCCATTTATTTCAAATCTTACATATCCCCCCGCAAAGGAATTTTTAAGTTTTTTAAGTTTATTTGCATGCATTTTGTCCTTGTCTACTTGGACAGTTACAACAAAATCCCATCAACTGGGTGGCTTAAAGGACAGACATTTAGAAATTTCTCACAACTGGAGAGGCCGGTAGTGGCTTAAATACCTAAGTGGTTGGTTTTGTTTTGTTTTGTTTTCTCATACAAGAAGTCTAGATGCATGGTTGCCAATGTGAGTTGAGAGGGTTTGGGATAGTAAAACTAATGTCTCATCCATACTGGGTCTTTGCCTTTGGGCTCAATGTGGTGCATCACATTCTAGGCAGGGAGAAGGAGGGGAAATGGCAGAAAGCACTTCTCTCTAGGGAGCAAAGGGTTTCCCAGATACTGAGCAAGATGCTGGTTTATGCCTTATAGTAGCTCCAAAGTGGGTCCCACTGCTCCACTTTATACAAGGGGAATAAAAGAAAAAAAAAAAAACTTTCTTCCAAAATTGCATTTCTCTCCCCCCAAAATGGGGATTCTGCTAGAAATGGAGATAGAGGGAATGGGTGTTGATTGAGTAAGCCACAACATGATTCTGCTACAATGTAAAACCAAATGCATCGTCCATCTCCATGATTAATTTGAAATTCTGAAAACTTCACGTCTGGAGACATGTGGCAAAGAATGGGTCTCATTACCCATTATCCCCTCCTCCTTGGAATCAGAACTTGGATTCACGACCACAATGTATTTCGCAGTCTCCTTTGTGCCTAGAGTGGCCATGTGGCTAAGTTCTGGTCTCTGAGATGCAAGCTGGAACGTTCTGTTGGACTTCAGAAGGGCCCCTTCAAACAGAGAGGGTTCCTTTTGTCCTTCTCAACTTCCTCCTCCCTCTGCCTGGATATATGAGTGTATGGATCTAATAGAGTCGTACAAGGTGCGAGTTGCACCTCCAGTTGTATGAACAATGACAGTGACCACCATTTGCTGAGGGCATCCTACATACCCAGCCCTGTGTCTAGAATTACCATGTTGTCTCCTTTAATACTGATAATGTCCCTTGAAGGAGGTATTAACATCAGCATCTCCTTTTTAAGGATGAGGAAGCAGAGGCATACGTAGAGAGTCTAAGTAACTTGCCATGGACCAAGTGGTAGAGTCAGGACTTGAACGCAAGTCATCTGACTCCATAGTTCACTTTCTTTCACACCACACCACAACACTCACTGTCCCAGCCTTTCTGAGAACCAGCAGAGGGGAGGTGGGAAAGCAGTGCAGGTATGCAGTCCGTAGTCTGAGAGGCAGTCTCTGTGTCCTTCCATGTCTGTGCATTCTTGTGACCAGCGGCTTCTCCTGAACACCTACATCCTCTCTCTGGCTGCGTTACCCTGGACTAGTTACTTAACTTCTCTGTGCCTCTGTTTTCTCATCTGTAAAGCAGAGGTAATCTACCTGATGGAGTCCTCGAGAGGATTTATGAGTTAATATGCACCAAGTCCTCACCTGGAGAGTACTCAGCCTGGATTGGCTATTACTGTGGCTGCCACTCTTGTCACTTCCCAGGGAAACAAAGCCCATGGGAACATCACACTTTCTCCAGTGTGAACCAGGAAGTGATCGTGAAGATCACTCTGGCTATGACAGGTGCCCTGGGAACAAGGAGGAGAAAAAAGCAAGAATGAGATCCAAACACCAGAAGCCCCTAGATGACCCCTAGACCCAAGACTGTATCCCCCAGAAACGCTGCCTGCCATGTCCAGGTGGGATGTCTACCAGCCACCTCCTCCACCCACTACAACTGTTGCTGTGGCCTCTGTCTTCTCTGTCCTACTGGGCAGGGCCCAAGATTGGCCAGGAGAGGGCTTCAGGCCAGAGAGTCAGTTGCTCAAGGGTCAACACTGAGACTGATACAGCCCCTCAGGACCCTCCTAGGCCCCTGACCAAGGAAGGAAGGGGGAATTCCAGAGCCTGCAAAAGCCCAGATTTCAGAAGTTTGCTTCCCCCCCCACACACACACATTAGCATTGGGTAGCCCATCATTCTGCTTCCTCAGTAACAAGCCCTTTGGACAACAGCCTGATTGTCTTGCATGAGTTTGACCCTTAGGTCTTCTCTTTCTTTGCTCATGCCCACTTCTACCCCTTTCTTTCCATTGCAATCAGACATGTGGACCCCTATTTGGACCCGTATCTTCTTCTTCTTCTCCCTTGAGGCATGGTATACATCAGCTAAAATCACTATCCTACATCTCATAATATTTCCCCACCCCACCCCACCCCTTCACTCATGGAACAAGGTTAGGCATGTCTTCTATTTGGAAGTCTCTGCCTGTGTTCAATCATCTGACCAACTCTGAATCAGGGGTATATGGTTGAGAGCTCCTCACAATGCCACAAGCTATCTCAAATGGCTGTGATGACATCAGTAGAATCCCACGTTACATTCAAGGTCTCAGAGTCATCTCCTATGTTATGTGGACCCGAATCCCCAGGCACCCAGCACTAAATTGGACAGGTTCTATACTACAGAGCAGTAACAATTAAAACAGTATGGCATTGGCACAAAAATAGACATATAGATAAGTGGGACAGAATAGAAAACCCAAAAATAAACCCACAATTATATGGTCAATTAATCTTTCCTCAAAAGAGGAATGAATATCCAATGAGGAAAAGATCGTTTCTTCAACCAATGGTGTTGGGAAATCTGGACAGCTACATGAAAAAGATTGAAACTGGACCACTTTCTTACACCATACCAAAAAAAAAAAAAAAAAAAAAAGAACTCAAAGTGGGTTAAAGACCTAAATGCAAGACCTGAAATCATAAAAATCCTTGAGGAGAGCATAGGCAATACTCTCTCCGACATTGGTCATAGCAACATTTTTCTAGATATGTTTCCTGAGACAAGGGAAATAAAAGCAAAAATAAACTATTGGGACTTTATCAAAATAAAAAGCTTTTGCCCAGAGGTGCCTGGATGGCTCAGTGGGTTAAAGCCTCTGCCTTCGGCTCAGGTCATGATCCCGGGGTTCTGGGATCGAGCCCCGCATCAGGCTCTCTGCTCAGCAGGGAGCCTGCTTCCCTTCCTCTCTTTCTGCCTGCCTCTCTGCCTACCTGTGATCTCTGTCTGTCAAATTAATAAATAAAATCTTTAAAAAAAAAAAAAAAGCTTCTGCCCAGCAAAGGAAACAATTGGCAAAATGAAAACGCAACTGGGAGAAGATGCAAATGGGAAAAGATACCTGGGAACAATGTATCTTATGTGACTCTTTCATGTCCTATAAGTGAACACACTTCTCGGGGGTCCTCTGGCCAGTGGAGGCAATGATGGAGGGAGCCCAATTCACACTTCTGTTGTTGATTCTCCACAAAATGACCCTGTTTGCTGCATATTAATGCATTTCAGATTTAACTGGTCAGGATGACCAAGCCATTCTGTTAGTAGCCTAGGAAAGGGCTCTTTTGTTTCTTCTTGTCCTTAAAGCTCAAACTATTTTCCAGAAAGACAAAGTAATAGAATCATGGGCAGGCTTGTCTTCCATTATATACCTCTCTTTAAAATCTGAACCACTACTCCATGGTTCCTGCAGTCCATGGGCATCAATCTCAGACCCCACGGTCACTGACAATGTGGCTCAGCCAGTGGCCTGCCATTGTCCCTTGGAGCCATGTCTGACATACCAAGGATGATCTAACTGACTCCTTTAACTTTTTTTAGAAGGACTATAAACAGAACAAGCTGTATGTGTTCCGTGTGGAAACGCTCCTTCTATCGCTCTGCATTTTTGCAGGACAACCAGAGAGCAGCCTCACGAAAGGCGAAAATAGTCCGAGCATAAACTCAAGCTGTCCAGGGGGATTGCAGACCAGTGCTGATAACACATGGAGACCCTGTGGAAAGTCAAAACTGTGTGCAGTCCCTTGTACTGGAGGAGGGAAAGCCACTGATCCCAGAGAGTTTGTTGCCAAGCAACCTGCAGAGAGCAGGTGGGGTCATCCAGTGGGCAATCCGGTTTGCCCACCTGAGGAGATGCTGGGCACCGGCGACGTTGTGTTTTGGGGAACACAGATGTGTGAGGGTTATGATACAGATTTTCAAAATTTACCTCTTTAAATGGTAGTTGAGTAAATATCTCAAATGCTGTTTGACTTTATTAGTTAGAGATGTGTACAATTAATTTCAATGTGCAATTTCTTTCTGAATAGTCTTACCATTAAGTAGACTTTTCCTGTCCTATGGTTTTTTGGTTATAATTTTCTTAGAATACTATTGGTTTATTCTTTAACTTTGTATCATGAAAATTTTAAAATATATACAAAAATGGAAGGAATAGTATAATGGACCCTCCTTGCAAATCGTGAAGCTTCAACAGTGTTTGACATACTGCCAATTTTTTTTTAATTTTATTTATTTATTTATTTTAGTTTGAGGGAGGGGGAGAGAGAGAGTGAGCAGGGGGAGGGGCTGAGGGAGAGAGAAAATTTCAAACAGACTTGCACTGAGCAGGAGCCCCATGTGGAGCTTGATTCCATGACCTGAGATCATGACCTGAGCCAAAATCAAGAGTCAGATGCTTAACCAACTGAGCCACCCAGGCACCCCAGCACTTTGCCGATCTTGGTTTATGCATACCACCATTCCTCCTAACTCTTACTGGTTTTTTTTTTTAACAGTTTTACTGAAGTATAATTTTCAAATACAAAATTCACCCATTGTAAGCATGTAAGTCAATGCTATTAATTTGTAGATCTGTGTAACCATCACAAAACCCGATTTTAAAATGTCTCCTAGGGGTGCCTGGGTGGCTCAGTGGGTTAAGCCTCTGCCTTTGGCTCAGGTCATGATCTCAGGGTCCTGGGGTCGAGCCCCACATCAGGCTCTGCTCAGCGGGGAGCCTGCTTCCTCCTCTCTCTCTGCCTGCTTCTCTGCCTACTTGTGATCTCTCTCTGTCAAATAAATAAATAAAATCTTTAAAAAAATAAAAATAAAAAAAATAAAATGTCTCCAACACCACAAAACTTCACTCGTTCCTCTTATAGTCAGTACCTGCTCCCACCTGCAACCAGGTCTTTACACATTTGCCGTACAAGTCGTCATGTGGACACTCTGCTTTCATTTCTCTTGGGTAAATACCTAGGGATAAAATTGAAGGACTATATCGAAAGTTTATTTAACTTTTTAAGAAATTGCCAAAATGCTCTTCAAAATGGCAATACCATTTTAAATTCTCGCTAGCTGTGTATCAGGGTTTCAATTTCTCCACATTCTCACCAGTACTTGTAATTGACTATTTCATTGTGGTTTTGCTTTGCATTGCTCTAATGGCCAATCACGTGAAGCATCTTTTCATGTGCTTACTGGCCATTTGTATACTTTCTTTGGAGAAATATTCAGATCCTTTGCCCATTTTTTAAATGGGTTATTATTGAATTATAAGGGTTCTTTCCATATCTATCTTTCCATATTTTTATTCCGTATCTTTCCGTATATCCATATTCTGGATACCACTCCCTTAATAGACATACAATTTCCAAAAGTTTTCTCTCATTCTGTGGGTTCTCTTTTGACTTCCTTAATGGTGTCCCTTGATGCACAGAAGTTTTTACTTTTGGTGATGGCCAGTATTTTTTTTTCTTTTCTTGTGCCTCTGGTGTCATATCTAAGAAGCCATTGCCTAATGGGAGGTGATGAAGGTTTATGCCTATGTTTTTGTCTAAAAATACTATAGTTTCAATGCTTTTCCATTTGGAGTTAACTTTTGCATATATGTAGAGTCCAAAGTACATATTTACATGTGGGTATTCAGTTGTCCCAGTACCATTTATTCTTTACTCATTGAATTGTCTTGGCACCCTCATTAAAAATCATTTGATTAAAAATGTGACAGTTTATCTCTAATTTTCATTCTGTTGACACCTAAGTCTATGTTTATCAGTACTTCACTGTCTTGATTATTATCGTTTTTAGTAAGTTCTGAAATCGGGAACTGCCAAACTTTGTTATTTTTCAGGATTGTTTGATGGTTCTGGGTCCCTTGAATTTCCACACAAATTTTAGAATCAGCTTGTCAGTTTCTACAGAGAAGCCAGCTGTGATTTTGATAGGGACTTCATTGAAATTGCAGATCAGTTTGAGGAGTATTGCCATCTAAACAGAAAACCTGCCTATCTGTGAACATGGAATGGCTTTCCATGTCTTAGATCTTCTTTTAATTCCTTTTAACAATGTTTTATAGTTTTCAGAGTGGATGGTTTGCACCCCTTTTTGAAATGTATTCTTAAAGGTTGTTTTTTAAAGATTTCATTTATTTGAGAGAGAGTGAGTGAGACAGAGAGAGAGAATGAGTGGGGCGGGGAGGGGGCCGAGGGCGAAGCAGACTCTCTGTGGAGCAGGGAGCCTGACACGGCACTCCATTCCAGGACCCCAGGATCATGACCTGAGGTGAAGCCAGAGCCACCCAGTCACCCCTATATTCCTAAGTTTCTTATTCTTGTTGATGCTATTATAAATGGAACTGTATTATTAATTTTATTTTTTAACTGATTAGTTCAAGTTTATAGAAATATAACTGACTTTTGTGTGTTGATTCTGTAGCCTTCAAGTTTGCTGAACTCCTTAATTCTAGTATTATTTTAAGTGAATTATCTAGGGTTTTTTCTATACAAGACCATGTCATCTGTAAGTAGAGATAGTTTTACTTCTTTCTTACAATCTAGATACCTTTTACTTATTTTTCTTGCCTAACTCCTCTGGCAAAAACTCTGTCAGAATGTTGGATAGATGTAGCAAGATAGGACATAATTGTTTTGTTCCTCATCTTAGGGGAAAAGCTTTCAGTCTTTTACCACTGAGTAAGAGTGGTTGGATTTGCCAAACTCCTCACTCCACCATGCCAAAAGTCCCATGTAGCTATTCCTTTTTTTTTTTTCTTAAAGATTTATTTATTTACTTGAGAGAGAAAAAGAGGGTGGGGGGGAGAGAAGGGGTAGAGGAAAGAGAGAATCTCAAGCAGACTCCCTACTGAGCACCGAGCCCAACACGGGACTGGATCCCATGACCCCGAGACCATGACCTCAGCAGAAGTCAGATGCTCAACAACTGAGCCACCTAGGCACCCCTCCCCTTGTAGCTATTCTGTGTCCCTTGTATTATCATATGAATTTTAAGATCAGCTTGTCAACACCCACAGAAAAAGTAGCTTGGATTTTAATAGAGGTTATGTTGAATCCACATATCAATTAGGGGAGTATTGTCATCTTAACAACATTAAGTTTCCCGATCCATTAACATGGTACATGTTCTAAGGTGGACATCTGTCCACTCTCTCAAGAACTGATTTCCAGGGGCACCTGGGTGGCTCAGTGGGTTAAAGCCTCTGCCTTCGGCTCAGGTCATGGTCCCGGGGTCCTGGGATTGAGCCCTGCATCGGGCTCTCTGCTCAGCGGGGAGCCTGCTTGCCTTCCTCTCTCTCTGCCTGCCTCTCTGCCTACTTGTGATCTCTGTCTGTCAAATGAATAAATAAAATCTTAAAAAAAAAAAAAAACTCTTTAAAGAACTGATTTCCAGGGGCACCTGGGTGGCTCAGTGGGTTAAAGCCTCTGCCTTCAGTTCAGGTCGTGATCCCAGGGTCCTGGGATTGAGCCCCACATCGGGCTCTCTGCTCAGCAGGGAGCCTGCTTCCCTTCCTCTCTCTCTGCCTGCCTCTCTGCCTACTTGTGATCCCTGTCTATCAAATAAATAAATAAAATCTTTAAAAAAAAAAAGAATTGATTTCCAGAGAACCTCCAACTCTTAGCACCATGAATAGTGATCTAATAAACAGCCTTATAAATAAACATGTCTTTTTATGAGCCTTTGTGAGAATTTTTTGGGAAAAATATAACCAGGAGTAGAGTGCCTATACATCTGGTATGAATATATTTAAATTTATCAAATAGTGACTGCTCAGAAAAATGGCCATGCCTGTCTATCCTCCCACCACCAGTGCATGCGTGCTTCCATATTCCCCAAATCCACGCCAATAATTGGCATTTTCAATCTTCCTACTTTTTGACACGCTGATATATGTAAAATAATATCTTGCTATTGCTTGAATTTGCAATTATCTGATAATTAATGTATTAGAGACTCTTCATATGTATGATCACCTTTTGGGTTTTCTATCTATAAATCATGTGCTCATGACCTCTGTCCATTTTCCTATTGGGATTTCTCCTATTTGGGGAGTTTGTTATATCCTCTAGATCCTTGCTCTTCAGAAGCATTGGCATAGCAGGAAGCCTGTTAGAAATGCGGAATTCAGAGCCCCACGCCAGACCTACTGAATCAGAAGCTGAAGTTTAACAAGGTCTCTGAGGAATTAGTATGCCTAGTAAAGTTTCAGAAGCAGCATTCTAGATATTAATACAATTTCCAGTTTTAGACATTACAAACATCTTCTTTCATTCTATCAACAGATAGCCATGGTTTACTTTTTTGAAAAGCAAGACTTAATTTTTATTTAAACAAATGTAATTTTGTCAGGTTTTATACTGTTCATTCAGAACAACATTGTTGACATTTTTCCTATGAACCAAATAGTTTAACCTTCTTTTTAGTTCTTTAGTTCTTTTATCCATCTTGAGTCCCTCTTTTTACAAGGTGTGAGGTAGGCATGCTTTGTGTCTTTCACCATACAGTGGCCACTCTCCCAGTATCAATGATCAGACAAGCCAACCAGTCCCCATCAATTTATGCATCATGTTTATCTTAAGTTCTGATATAAATTTCTACCTCTCCTAATGAGCTTCCTCCTCTGTTCCAACAGTCTATTTGACTGTTCTTGTGCTGGTACCACACTGTTCAGGGCTTGGTGTGGTTTTTATTATAACTCTCCCATATGTTTAATATATGATAGAGCAAGTGCCCTTCTTTCTTTTTTAAAGATTTTTTTTATTTATTTTTTATTTTATTTATTTTTAGCTTAAACAACATAAATTTATTTCTTCATAATTCTAAAGTTATTTATTTATTTGAGATAGAGGGAGAGAGAGCACTAGCAGTGGGAGGTGCAGGGGGACAGAGGGAGATGGACAAGGAGACTCCCCATTAAGCAGAGAGCCTGACTGGGGGCTTGATTCCAGGACCCTGAGATCATGACCTGAGCTGAAGTCAGACGATTAACTAACTCTTTATGCTTCTTTGTTAAAGTTAAAATTATCTTACTTATTTGTAGACTGACTTTTTTCCATATAGATTTTGGGATAAGCTTATAAAAAAGTCTCAAACAGTTAAAAATGAATCTTCATTTTGATAATAGTAAATTTTTAAATTTTTAGATAACTGGGGGAGGAGATTGACATGTTTATATTGGTATGCGGTCTCATGGTAAAACATGGAATATCTTTCCATTTGTCATATCTCCCTCTATATACTTTATAGAGGACTCACTTTTCTTAGTTAATTCTTAAATCCATTTTATCTGATACTGTGGTAAATGGTGTGTTTTGTTTTCATTACATTTTCTAGTTAATTATTGCTGGTATAAAGAAATAGCATTAATTTTTTAAAATATTTATTTCTTTATTTTAGAGAGAGAGTGTGTGCATGCGAGCAGAGGGAGGGGTAGAGAGAGAGAATCTCAGGCAGACTCACCGCTAAGCGCAAAGCCTGATGCAGGGCTCAGTCCCGTGACCCTGATATCATGACCAGAACTGAGACCAGGAATTGGACACTCAACTCACTGAGCCACCCGGGTGCCCCAGAAATGGTATTGGTTTTTAACTGATCTTTAACCCAGCAATATTTCTGTGGTGATTTAAAAATATGTCCACATATTATTTGATTCTCCATCCTTCAAGAGGTGGATCCTATTCCTATCCCCTGAGTGTAGGTTTGGTGACGGATGTTAACAAATGGAATGTGGTGAAAGTGATGATGTGTGGCTTCTGAGGTGAGGTTATAAAATGCTTCACCATAGGTCATTTGCTCTAGGAGGAGCCACATTGTGAGGACACTGAAGCAGCCTCATGGAGAGGTCCATATCATGAGGAACTGAAGCCTTCTACCCATGTAGGCTCCAGCCAACATCTTGACTCCAACTTCACGAGAAAGACTTATCCACACCATCCATCTAAGTCACCAATGGCTGCGTGTTACAGGAAATATACCAACTGTGGCAAATCTATAGTGACAGAAAGTACATTAGTGATTGCTTGGATTTGGATACTAGGAGGAGAGTGGGATAATAGCTAAAGAGTATGGGGTTTCTTTTTGAGGTGATAAAAATGTTCTAAAGTTGACTATGGTGATGGTTGCACATACCTGTGAGTTAATACTAAAATTCATTGAACTGTACACTTTAGATGGGTGAATATAGGATATTTGGGGCTGAATGTGTCTCCCCATAATTCAGATGTCAAAGCCCTAATCCCCATCACAATAGTATTTAAAGGTGGGGTTTGGGGGCACCTGGGTGGCTCAGTGGGTTAAAGCCTCTGCCTTCAGCTCAGGTCATGATCTCAGGATCCTGGGATTGAGCCCCACATTGGGCTCTCTGCTCAGCAGGGAGCCTGCTTCCTCCTCTCTCTCTCTCTCTCTCTCTCTCTGCCTGCCTCTCTGCCTACTTGTGATCTCTCTCTCTCTCTGTCAAATAAATAAATAAAATCTTTTTTTTTAAAAAGTGAGGTTTGGGGGAGATAATTAGGCTTAGATTAGGTCAAGAGGGTGGGACCCTCAGGATGGGATTCATGCCCTTATAAGGAAGACAGGAAGTTTCTTTCTCCAGGTGCATGCATCAAGGAAAGGTTCTGTGAACATACAGCAAGAAGGTGCTGTGTACAGGCCAGGAGGAGGCCCTCACCAAGAGCAGGACCTGCCAGCACCTCGATTCTGGACTTCCCAGCCTCAGGAACTGGGAGAAAGAAGCTTAAACCCCCAGTCTATTTAGTCACAGGCCCCAGGCAGACTGAGACATGGCATGCATGTGAGACACATCTCACTAAAACTATTGAAAGAACGAAAGACAGGAAAAGAAAAAAGAGAAGAAAAGAAAGCCACCATAGAGATCTTTGCACCAATTCATGTCCTCCTTGGACATCAATTCTGCATACCATGGGATAAGGTAGCTTTTTCCAGGATGCTCAAAAAACTCTAGAATCTTTTCATCCCTGATTCTAAACTAATGGGGCCAACTCTCTTTGTATTTACATAACTAAGAGGAATTCACGAGAGACCTTTTATAGGACACAGACAATTTCTCTCGTTTCAATAAAAACGCATGGGGTGCCCAGGTGGCTCAGGTGAGTGGTTAAGCGGCTGCCTTTGGCTCAGGTCATGATCCCAGGGTCCTGGGATCGGACCCCACATTGGGCTCTCTGCTGAGCAGAGAGCCTGTTTCTCCCTCACCCTCTGCCTGCCTCTCTGCCTACTTGTGTTCTATCTGTCAAACAAATAAATAAATACACACAAAACTACACTTGTTCATAAATTGAAAAAATATCCACAGGAAACTATAGTAAGTTTTATATGAAACAAAAAATGTTTTTAATATGAATATGAGGGAGAAATAAAGTCTTATACATCAGTCCCTTGCTTTTCTTGCTTTGTGTATAACACTGTTGACAAGAACCACCTGCACGGGTCTTTCCCAAAATATATACAATTTGGGAGTGCAGGCAGCATCTGGATATATTTGATGTTGGCTAAAACTTCCTAAGTGATTCCAAAGCTGATATTTCAGTTACCTAGTAATTAGTAAGACGTGCCATTAGAAATTGTTTTGCTCTACAAAATAAACTAAATCCCTTCTGTGTTAAATTCCCTAGAGAGCTCTTTTCACTCCTAAGCCAGCTCAGTCTGGGAAGGCTGATTGCTCAGCTCATGGAGCCAAACTATATTGTTGTGCTGCATTTAACATGTTTAAAGTAAATTAATTCAGAGTCACTGCTAAGTGTGAGCTCATCAATAAATGAAGCACAACAAATCCAATCTTTCTCCCACAAGTGGTACCAACAGCTGTCTTTTCACCCTCCCTGCTCCCCCTCCCCCTGCTTGTTATCTCTGGAAGAACCGGGGTCTCCTTAGAGCTGGGATTTTCACTTTCCATGTATCCCCTACCCCCACACCTACACTTTCCCCAGCACCTGATCCAAGAGTGGGGGTGACGGACACAGAAATTGCCCAGCAGGGTAGACCATCGCTGTGGCTCTTGTGACATCCATGCACTAAATCAGGCTCTTGACCCTTTAAAAGAGCTTCTCAGAATCTTTCCCTCTTTTTGAACATGTAGTTAAGACAGTCCTCCTCGTCTGGTTTCCTAACCACCGCCAGACTGGAAATGGCTAACTGGTTATTAGAGCTAAGCCCCTGTCAGAGGCGACGAGTGTCAGTTAACAGACAAAGGGAAGATAGAAAGTCCTGAACTTGAAAAATCACTTCAGTCGCTTGACATGAACACAGAGAAACTTAGATGTCCATAACCTTTTGGGGGCTCTGGTCCTGAGACTTTGGAAGATTGTGCTATGCTCAAGATAGTCTATATCAGAGAGCAGAAAAAAATATATATAATAAAGTAATATGTTTACAAATGTATGGAAACCTTTTATTTTTCAAAAAGGTAAAAAAAATTAGACTTGATGCTTAGAGAAGAAATTTTTGTCATCTAAGAATTAACCTTTTTAAATAGTCCATTCCTGGTTATGAGGTAGGCAGGACCGGTCCACGGACCCAGAAGGGTTGTCACAGGACCAGCTAAGAGGATCCTTGGCTTCAAGGAGAAGAGAAATCAAACGTGAGCAGGAAGGAAGTGAGAGCAGGGGTTCTCGAAGACAGAAAGTGCAGATACAGACACAGCATCTAGGAAAGGAAAGGAGAGAGTCTGGTCTTTGCTCGGGGTCCGGAGTTTTTAATGTTCTGGTGTACAAGTCATCTCAGGCTTCCAGGAACTGGTCAAAACGAGGAAGAGCGCTCAGGTGTCCTCCATAAGTCACTCATGCCCGGGAGTCAGGGATCTTGGCTGGAGTCGTGTCTGGAGCCTATGATCTTGAAAAGTGAACATAACCACCCCACTCGGTCACTCCTTAGACACTCTCTGTTGTGCTGAGAGACACCAAAGAAATCATTAACTCCTTGACCTTTGGAAGTGGGATGTGCATAGTTTGTATTATAAGGCTCGTGTCGGGCGGGGGTGCAGGTGCTTACAAGAACAAAAGCAAGAAAGGAGCCAAAAAAGCCGCTCTTCATGGGGTCCCTTCAGTTTCCCTGTCTCAAGGACTCTGAACCTGACATTGGGAACCACTGCAGAGCCAAGAACTAGGTGCTAGCATTAGTGATGCTCATGTAGCGATACTTGGTGAAATCCAGAGTCCCTTCCTTAAACAATTCCCGAACACATAGGATGTGCCGGGTACCGTCAGATGACATGAGGAAACAAAGACCAATCGGACCGGGTGCCGGCCCCCAAGAACCTGCCTGGCCCTAGTGCAGAAGACTTCTAGATTAAGAAATAACCCAGTATGTTGCCGTAATAGAGGGCTTCAGAGCCAGAAAGGGAGAAGTTCGTTCTGCTTTGAAGGGATGAGAAAGGCTTTAGAGAAGATGTAACTTTTGAGATCTGTCTTATTGGGGTTTTAAGGGTTGTAACAAAGCTCTCTCTATCCCCTTGGCGTTTGAACCAATTAAGAAATATAATAGGAAGTAAAATATTGCATATAAAACTGGATTACACAATGAGGCTTGGGCCCACAGGCAAAAAAGAAAAAAAAAAATCGTCCTTACCTTTCTCTCAAAGTCTAGACCTCAGGAACCGCGCACAGACTGAGTTCAGGAGGAAACTGAGTGAGCGGGGCCGACGTGGCCAGCAGGCAGGGTTGTGGACTGCCTCACGTAGCCTGAACGTAGAAAAGAGGAACGCCCTGTGTGGGAGACATTTTTAACACGTCAGCCTCACCATGTAGAGAAGTAGGTGGCAGACAAGTGTCAGACCCCTCTGACTCTCCAGTCCAAAAAAATTATGCCTCCTTCCCTAAAGAGATACAGCCAAGCAGAAGAGAGGGAATAGACGTCTTTCTGCATCCTCTTCCCTCCTGGGGAATACAGCAGGGGTGCCCTCCTCTCAGCTCAGACGTGAGGAGCAGTGGGAAGTATCCAGGCCAACAGGTCTGGAGGGATAAAGGATATTCAGCAACAGAGTTTCCTCAGGGAAAAGCAAGAGCAAAGCAGGGAGATTTCTCAGTGTATGCAGCGCCTTGAGAAATGGGGCAAAATCACAGTTCCTTGGAATATGTGAGTTTTCGAACCAAAGTGTTAGATGCTCCTGAGTAAATTCTTGTATTACTCCAAGTCAAAGCCCTTATTTTTAATGATGGAAGCCCTCCATCCAGGATCGAAAAACAGCATGGAAGGGCTCCACAGTCCATAGTCCTCTTTGGGGTTCGCTGAGCCTTCTGAATCTGTGGGATGATGTCTTTCATCAGTTTGAGAAAATTTCCAGTCATAATTCCCTAAATATGGCTTCCATCACCTCTCCCTGCTCCTTCCGAGACTCAAACTCTACCACCTGTCATGCTATTCTGCTTCCTTTTCCCATATTTGTCCTCTGTATCCTTCGTCCTGAATGTTTTCCTATGACCTATCTTCTGACTAGGTAGTAAACTGTGTTCACAGTCTGCCCTTGCATCCAGTCATTGAGTTCTCCTTGCTAGATGCTGTGGTTTTCATTTCTAAAACGTCCGTTTGATTCTTTTTAAAGACTCTATCCCAAAGGTCTGGTGACATTTTCTATTCTGTCATTGCTTGCGTCCATCTTCCCTGCTCTCTCAGATGTAATAATCGTAGCTGTTTGCAAGTTCTTAACCGCTGCTGTCTGGACCACCGGTGAGATTCTTTCTATTGCCTGATTTTTTTTTTTACTTAGTTATCTGTGACCTGACCTTTGCTCCTTAGCAGATTTTTACTGGATGCCAGACATTTTCATAAAGACCTGTAAAGGCTCCAGGTCCTCATCAGGCATCAGGCAGGAGACTGTTCATCAAAGACTGAGCTGGGTCGAGACGTGGCTACGGTATAGGTAAGAGTTATGGGAAAACCCCATTCACCCTCAGCTTACCCCCTTTCCTAGGGTGTGACTCCCCAGAGATTTCAATTAGAGCCTGGCCAGCCTCTGTCCCTGTAACCTTAAAGACTGTAGGAGATTCAGCTCTACCTTTCGGAGGGTTTGTGCTTAGTTTTTTAGCATCTCATCTTACACAGATTCCGAATTAGGAGTATATCAAGAGGGAGCCCAGCCATCTGCTCGAGGTCTCTCTGATCTTCTGCGGGGTCACCTCTGTCTCTCATAAACTCTTTGTCCTTCTGCAGCCGGCTCAGGGGCAATTCTAGATTCCTAGGTTCTAGCAGCTTCTAGAATCTGCAGGTGAAAGGGGCCCGTGGGGCCTCGGGGCAGTGCCCCACTCCCTACAGCCTCCATCCGTCACCTCTTTGTGTTCAGTTCGGCTCCCCCCACCCCACGGCCATTTTCCTTTCTTCAGCACCTCCAAAACGTAGACTATTTCGCTCTGCCTTTTACAACTTCTTACCTAACACTTTGGTCACCCATCCAGCCTCCGATTCAGAAAATGTTATGGGGTGGGGGCTGGGGGGTTGGGGGGGTGCACTAGCCACATGTTTGAGGCTCCTCAAACCCCTGCTTTGGGCAGCCCAGCCCCACAGGACCGCTGGGAGAGTTGCCACATTCTCTGCCCTCCCCCGCGGGCAGCCTCAGCCCAGACCACAATCAGGAAATGACCCAGGGGAAGTGAAAGGCAACCAAAGGTCCACCACCTTCAACAGTTCTCCTCTTTCTGAAATATTAGTGCATTGACTCTTGCAGCTTCCTCAACTCTCAGATGCCATTAAAAGTAGGACTTTGTCGCCTGGGTGGTTCAGTTGTTTAAGCGTCTGCCTTCCGCTCAGGTCAGCATCCCAAGTCCCTGGACTGAGCCCGGCATCTGATGAGTCCGCCTCTCCCTCTCCCTCTGCCCCTCTTCCCCTCTTCCCCACTTGTGCTCTCTCTTGTGTGTGCTCTCTCTCTCTCAAATAAATAAAATCTTCTTTAAAAATTAAAAAAAAAATAAGACTTTTGTAATGTAGCAAGCTTTTTCCTTGCTTTTGCTAGTGAGTGAGTTGGTCTGCCACGATCTACTAAAACCCACCCACAAGTAGAACTTGGCTTCACAGGTTTGCCCTAGGCTAAACTGCTGCCCACCCTGCACCCGCCCCCTGAAATGTACATTCTCCATTCCCTTACTCTGAGGTATTTTCACTCATTGGACTTTTCACTCCTATAATGGCAAGGAGTGGTCATCACTGATGGCAAGCCCTGGTCATCACGTTTCTGACTCCCCAGCGACCAGGGTCTCCCCTGTCTGCTAAGGATCTGTACCAATGGGGAACAGGGCTAGGAGACCCTCAGCCCCCTGTGTCTGGGGGACGGGGCTCACAGGCTGAGCTGTGGGCCTGGAAAGTCTCAGATGCTTCTCACACTCCCGGATCATCACCCTGCTCGAAGGGGAGATGCATGGCTTTTAGAAATGGGATGGAGAAGATTTTTTAACAGCAAAGACAGCTTAGAAAAGATTTAAGCAGAGGGATGTTGTTCAAATTGTGGTCCTTATAGGTCTCAAGTGAATGGAAGAAGTTCGAGGAAAATGTTTTTAAATTGGGAGATTTTAGTGTATGCTCACACACAGACAAATCTAGATTCCTGCTGTTTCTTTAAAAACTAAGTGATCTGAAAACAAAACAGAACAAAACCAAGTGATCTGGTAAGTGAGCTCAGAGTCTCAGTGCAAATGCTGTCTTGAGGCGAGACATGGCCCCTTCTGCAGGTGACATGGGTGAGGCCCCCCTGCCAGTCGGGCCTGAAGTGAGGTAAGTGGGTTGCTTCATGTGAGCGGGATTCCCTCTCAGTGTCCGGCTGGAAGAGACTTTGCTTCAGTCGGAGAGTGAGAGCCAAGTCCTCCTCACCAGGCTCTGCACCCCCATCCCGCCCAGTGCCTCACCTCAGTCAGGCAGCCCCCCGGCCCCTGTGGGCCCCTCCATCAGCCCTCGCCTCGCACACCTGCCTCTCTTGTCACAGCAGCGGGCAGAGCCACTCAGGAAAGCTCACTCTGAAAATTCTTCTTCTTTCCTTCACTATGGCTTAAATGGAGTGTTTATATTAATTACAAACAACTTCATCATCCAATGGGAAAGCAAATACGTGCCCCTTCCCAGCGTCCTGGGTCCCCACACAGTTCAACTGTGCCTCAGACAGGAAGCCAGTTGCTAGGAGACCAGCAGGCAAACTTCAAGAGATTTTCTACCTTTTCTCTCTGAAGTTCTGGGTCTAACCCCAGCCCAGTGAAGCCCGTCAGTACATTTAGAAAAAAGGAAACAGAAAACTCCCTTTCTTTCTCCCTCCCCCCCGCTTTTCATAACTTCAAAGGGGACTTTGCATGTATTATCAGAGAAATAACAAAACTGTTTACGAACACACAGTAAAATATAGTCTCAACTTCTTAGGTGTCACTTTTAACTCTGGGGTCTGCTTTCCTTAGGATAGTGACATGATATGCTGGTATCGAAACCCCTCTGGACTTGTGAGGGCTTTTTTTTCTTTTCATGTTCCTTCTTCTAGAATATGAAGGTAATGGGTTGGACCCCAGCAAGAAACCTAAAAAATATAAAAGAATTGGGGAACTTCCTCTGCCTTGAGTTTTCAATATCAAGACTCGACTTGGTTGGTCAAATAGTGTGGTTCCCTTAGAAGGTGCTGGAATCCCGTTAAAGGAGGAAGTCCTAAACATTCACAAAGAACCTATGCGGCATCAGTAGGACATTGTTAAACATGCTGTGTCACAGGCAAACCTGATTTTATTCTTCCAGTGGCAGATGATAAACAGGATGTTGAAAAATGGAGATCGGGGTCTCTAACTGCACAAGCCCCCTTCGTGGGTCACATTTATAAACAGGAACCCTGCCAGGCATCCGGAGCTGGGGATCCCGTGCTGGCCTGCAGCATTTCCTAGACTGTTCCAGCTGGGATAGGCTGACCCCAGTACTAACCCAGAACCTGTCCTTCGTGCCTGAAAGATCTATAAGAATTGGAAGTCAGCTTGCAAAGACTAAAATATTTACAATCTAGCCCTTTACATGGAAAGTTTTTAGACCTCCACTTTAGATCGATGCCTAAAATTTTGATTTTTTTAGTCCTTCCCTTAGAACAAGAATATTATCTTTCATAATATTTGTTAAGCCAACCAAAATATTGAATCCAGCTTCCTTGTTTTCTTCTGTAGTTCAATGTATAATGAATGGTAGCTGTGAAACAGGACTTATGTCCCTCCCTGGTGCCATCTAGTTCGATTGGCTATAGAATGTGGATGATTTCTTTTCTCACTTTATTACTCATAAATTAATAATCTCATTTGGAGTTTTCTATCCTAGCGAGGGGTTACTTCTTTAGTTTTTATCCAAACTGCACCTTTCAACCATTCCAGCATCTGATTTCAAAATCATTCTATTAAAGTTAAAAATGATCCACTATTGGGACGCCTGGGTGGCTCAGTTGGTTGAGCAGCTGCCTTCGGCTTGGGTCATGATCCCAGGGTCTTGGGATTGAGTCCCGCGTCAGGCTCCTTGCTCAGTGGGGAGCCTGCTTCTCCCTCTGCCTCTGCCTGCCTCTCTGTCTGCCTGTGCTCACTCTCTCTGACAAGTGAATAAATAAAATCTTTTAAAAAAATGATCCATTATTTTCTGTAAATATTGCACTACTACCTGTCATCAAAAGCATCACTCTATTTGGCTAAATATTGATACATAATATTATTTCAGGCTTTGACACTTATTTGTTTTTGTTGAATACCTTGACTCATGGCTATTTATTCAGGCTTCTTCTGTCATTTTAATAATGGCGTGAGTGCATTTGACATGCAGACCTGATCACACTTAGGGTTTTCAGTTTTTAAAAACTTAAGCGTTCATTTCTCGGAAGATTTCTTTTTCTTTTCGGCCTTTTTACTTTGCTGAGCTCTGCTGTCATATTTTCTGTTTTTATCATTATCTTGACTTGTTCTCACACTTTCAAGGATCTAGAAAAATAGAATTGTATCTATTTATCAAAAAGAGTCAATGACCATAAATGTAAGAATAAAAACCAATCGGCATCGCACTTTCAGACATGTTACCTCTAGACCTTCACAAACACACATTTAAGAGCCATTTGAATTGTTCAATGTTACAGAATGTTCCTCAGCCACCATAGGCACCTGTTGTGAATACCACGGAATTGCAACCGTGAATCAGAACACAAAGAGAAGCAAGAAAACGGACACCTGGCACCGTAAGAAGCAACCCTTTGCTGTGCCAAAACTATTTCTTTGATGCTAAGAGGAAGTATTTGACAAGTTAATCTGTCTTTTTTTCCACCCGAGGCACTGCCAGGGCACAAATCCTTCCTACATTTCACAGCAGCATCCAGTTCCCATAAAACTTGGAGCGGTCTGCCATGGCCCCCCTTTTGTTTGAAAGCCCTAGAACAAGAGACAAAGACAGGCATTTCTGATTCCTGATGGTGTCAGGGGAGGGTTTCGGGTGACAAGTGACCCTGTACTAGCGCCGGGGGCCGCATACTGAGAGACCAGGTGTTCTCTTGCACACTGTGTATGCTGCGTGGGTGCCTGATTTGTGGGTCCCGTATAACATGGCACCCCTCTTGCTTAGGTTTAAGGGTGGTGCTGCGACTGAGGGGCCATTTTCTTTGGGATCCACCTGCCTCAGGCTCCACTGGGCGCCGAAAATCAGGAAGTCTAGGATGACATCTTGAGAGCATCCCCCAAGCCCAGGAAGGGGGCAGGAATCCCTGGGTTCTGAGCACAGTGTCCCGGGGATGTGAGGGGACCTCAGAGGAACATCTGCTAGAGGCAGGGACCCCGGTTTGGGCAGTGACCTCCAGGCTGCAGCTCAACAGGTGCAGAACAAAGAGGATATTAAAGAGAGAGGTGGTGACCAGAAGACCGGAGACCTCTCTGCTAGGAGCCCCAGGACATTTATATGAGCCCTGAAGGGCAGGCGAAAGCCTCAGTAGTTACCAAACTAGAAAGCCCTGTGAACACAGCCAGATCAGAACCCAGATCTAGAGTGGGAAGAAAGAAATGTGACATTTCTTACTCACCATTTTGTTCCACAAAGTCAATCTACCACATAAATAAGTTGGGTGAAGCCTGACACTCTCCTCTTCCTTTCTCTGCCCCACGGTGCTGAAGTGAGGGGGTAGCTCATGGTCTGGAGAAGAGTGGGTATTGGGGCCTTCTGTCCCGGACAGCCTATGGTGTTTCTGGAACTTACTGTAGGGGGAAAACAGTCTGTGTTTCTGCGTCTGGACACTTGCAGATCATGCTGTGGAGAATCGTGCTGGTCAGAGGAGCCAGAGCCTGGCAGCCCTCTCCGAGTTCAAGCTCTTCACCCCATCCCTGCTCCCTGATTCTTTCCACGCTGGCTCAGGCTCTAGAGGAGGGAGGTTATCGGTGGCAGGAAGTTTTGCCATCAGTCCGGGGAGGGGAAAATGGAGCCATCAATGCGAGGTCTTCTTTCCCCTGAACGCCTTCTGGGTTGAAGGAATAACGTCTTTATCATTTGCGCAGTGCTCCGAGGACCCCTTTGCTTTCAGGGACTCCCCTCTGCTCCCCTGTTTCAAGAAACGTCCTTGATAGTAATGCTCGGGGGCTCACCTGGCCCATGAGGGGGTCACTCCCGCTGTGAGCTCAGACACTGACAGGACTGTGGGTCCAGCCCAGGGGATGTCCGGGTCGAGCTCCTGCCCTGAGCCTAGTCGTCTTGCCTTCAGGTGGTCTCGTGGCACAGCATCCTTCACTGGAAGGCAAACCTCAGAAGCAGACAGCAGAGGGCGCCAGCGGCCTGCCGTTGGCAATCAGAGGGGGCCTGGCGGTCGCGGTTCTGAGGGCGCGCGGGCTCATCCCCCAAGGCACGGGGGTGCACAGAACCTACAGTCACTTCGGTGAATGCCTCCCAAGGGCCCACTGTGGCTTCCCTCCAAAATCAGGCCCCGCGTCCCTCCGCAGGTAAACCCGGTCTCCCCCGCAGCCCCGCTCCTCGTAAGCAGCCGGAAGTGCAGCTCTGGTCTCTGAGAGCTCGTTTTTTCCCAGAGCCTTGCAGGGGGGATGCACCTTCATTTCCAGCTCCTTTGCAGGGGACAGTCCTTCGCCTCTCCTGGATCTGACCCTGCCTGCCCCTTCCCTCTTTCCCTCTTCAAACGGTCAATCTGTGGACACGTGGGAAAGCGGTCGAGGGGCTCCTGGCTTCTGGGGGCCTTGAATGAACGAATCATCTACAAGAAGCACCTTTTGGCCATGAAGCTGATCCACTCAGCCAGCTCCCCCGCGCCTGATTTTTGAGGCGGCGTTCTTAAAGTGAGCCCCCTGCCCTTGGTGCTGCAGGGGTATCCTTTCCAAAGAGGGGCTGAGCCCGTCACGGCACACCTGGGCGAAACCCCTGTTGAGCAGGACGGGAAGAGAAAAAGGCGCAGAGGCAACGTCTGTCCATTCCCTACGTCCGTGGGCTCGGCCAGGCCAGGGCTTCTTCCTTCCTTCCCTCAGCTAAGTTCTCGAGCGCTCCACGGGGCTGCGGGCTCTGTGCAGGTTCTCGGGGCAGGAGCCAGAGGGTTCTTGCCATCAGCCCCAAATGACCGCTTTTAAAAGCCCTCCCACCGGGACGGTGTCTTCGTCTTCCTACTCCCCACCCACCACTGGGCTACCTGGCTGTTTGCCAAGGTCCTCCTTCTGTCCCCTACACCCTGATCCCCCCACAGCACCACCAAGGCCTCAGCCACCCAACTGCCAACCCTGTCCAGAGACACCACAGAGAACACTGACGGGGGCAGACACCGACCATGCTTCCTCACCAAAGGAGTCAGAGTCGGCCTCCATCGGCGCGACACAACAAGCCTGGAGCCCGACGGGCCAGGAGAAGGCAGTGGGGACCAGGAGGGAGCCTAGAAGGGTGAGTAGGGGGTTTGGATTCAGTGGAGGGTTCAGAACGGGCTCCCCAGTGCTTCCCGAAGAATCCTGTTTAAAAGCGAGGGGTCCCGGTCTGGAGGCTGGTGGGTGGTGGCCACCGGTCATGTCCTTGGCCGTTAGGCATCGTCATCAGGGATGGCCATCGCGGCATGAGGTGTGTGAATCACACTTTCTGTGATACGCGTGGAGGGACAGCTGCTGTCCTTAGTGACAGAGCCAGCATTGTTAAATGTATTCAACAGACTGAAATAGATCAAACAGGATGAAATTTAACTGAGATAAACGTGAAGTTTTGAAGGCAGAAGGGAGAATTTCAAATACCGCATGTGAGAACGTCTCAGGTGTTGGAGGTGCGTTGGAGGGCACGGCAGGGAAAACACGCACGGGACTGAGAGGCGGCATCATGGGGGATATTGAATGCAGAATTGGAGAGGTGGTTACCAGCGCTGGGAGGTTGTGTCCGTTCCTACCCGTCACCCTTAGACGGGACCCCAGGCACACAGTGACCAGGATGGGGAGGGGACTGAGGCCAAAGCCAGTGAGTGGCAATGAGAAGCCCAAGGACGCTTGGTCCAGGAGAAAAGACAGGGATATGGAAAGGCCTTGGGAAAGGGGGGGTGACACTTTGGGGCTTCAGGGGACAGAACCAGGCCCAGAAGTCTAGGGGGAACATTGGCCAGGCATTAGGATCTCACAGACCCGTGTCCAAACCCAGCTGGGTGACTCTGTGAGCTCCCTAGCCCTCTGGGCCTTGGCTTTCTCGGCTGTAACGCAAGGGGCCCAGTACCACTGAGCTCCAGAACCCTCCTCAGGACAGGACAACAGCCACGAAGTGCCTAAGAGAGGGCCAGAAACAGGATACGTTCTCGATAGCGTGGACCTCTGGTTACTGCTACTCAGCAGTTAGAGGGAGGCAATTTTTGGTTTATGTGTGAAAAGACTTCCAGGCCTTGGAGCTCGCCTGGCACAGAAGGCGGCTTCGGCAGGTACGGGCATCCAGGTGGTGATCGTACTGGAGACGGCACGCTTCCTTGGGCCTAGGGAGCCTGGTTCCAAGTGTTTCCTCTCACCTCGGGAGAATTTCGTGATCAGGCTCTTCCTGCCCTTGAGATAAGAGCTGGGCTCGTCTCCTCTCTGACGACCCCACGCAAGCCCCCTTCTACCCGTCAAAGGGGAGGCGTGGAGAGGTCCCCCCCCCCCCCCGGCTAGACCTGAGGAAGCTGTCCCTAACCAGGGCCGGTGGTCCCCATCCCGCCCATGAAGCCGGGCGCGGAGGTTGTGAAGGCAGAGACCGGCTGGAGGCAGCTGGGACACGAAGAGGCCTGTCGGTGTCGGGGGAGGTGGGTGTCCCTGCCTCATGCGACAGCATCTTTCTTAGAGGGTCGCAGTGATACCTGGAGATGCTCCCTGCACCCCAGGCGGGGGCTGTCTTTGATTTCTGTTCCCCCCTCCCCCTGCCTCCACTGCTGTGTGTGGCCATTTGTCTGGCAAGTTAAGGATGTGGGCCGGCTGGCGACACGCGGCTGAGCACAAGATTCCCAGAAGGAAGATGTTCAGGGGATTAAGCGGACAGATCTCCCATATTAAGCTCGCCCAGCCTGGAGGCTCAGAGAGCGGGGCTGCCAGGCTGCCTCCCATACCTCCGCACGGCAGGCAGGGGGTGTCATGGCCCCACAAAATGCAGCTCTGGGCACATGTTTCCCTGACAGCGGAAGCTCTGTCCCTGGGGCTCCCCAAGCAGCTGGGAAATGTTCCTAGAGCTTCAGCCACCAGACCTGCTGCCGGCTAGGGCTCCCCTTCCCACTACCTTCCCACCGCCCTGGTTACCCTGTCCTTCCGGAGGCTGGGAAGCTGCCCCAGAGAGCAAACCCCGTATTCTCAGCAAGGAGGGAAGGCCCAGAGAGAGAGCTCTTACCCAGCCCTGAAGGTCTGGGGGCCCTTTCGGGACCCGCAACCACTGTCAACCTTCACCAGGGTTTTAGGGCTGATTCTTGGTCTTCGTGGGAAGGGGACCAGGACCAGAGGATATCAGGACTGATATCCTCTTCCTCTGCTGGCCTATTCTGATGGCACACCAAGGCCCCCAGACCCCGCTGGGGATAAAGTGCGTTTTCCCGGTAACTGAGGACGCCGAACGTGAGTTTATTGGTCTTTCAGATATCCTCGGTTGCGAAATTCCTTTTCAGATCTTTGCTCATTTTGTCTGTATGGTGGTCTGTCTTACTGATTTGTAGGAGTTCTGCATTCTGGATTGGAGCCCATCGTTGGGTGTATGTTTTACATATATTCTGCTTCTCTTTCTTTTGAGGACTAGAAGTCCTTACTTTCAGCGGGGTTCAATCCTTTCTTTTATGATCCTATGAAAGAAACCTCTGTCGCAAAGATGTTCTTCACGGTATGGTCCAGAATCTTTAGATCCACACTTAAGTATGCGAGCCAGTGGGAATGGATTTTTAGGTGAGGTTGCAGGTGGGGGTTCAAGACTGACTTTCACCTGTGCGTGTTCTCTCGGCACCACTAAGATTGGGTGGTTTTGATTTTTGTTGTTGTTGTTCTTTCCTTCGTTTTCTAAAATAAGAAACGTTTTTATTTTAGACTAGGTTTGATTGGCAGAAACGTTACAAAAACGGTGCAGAGAGTTCCCGTGTACCCTCCCACCCGTGGTCTGGGGTACACACGTCGTAGCTAATGCGTCATTATGAAGTCCGTGCTTTATTCAGATCAGGACCATTGGTTTCTGACAAAGCGCTGCTGGCAGATGCTGTGAGACCACGGCCTGGTGGCTAAACCTTCGGTGACAAGTGTGCTGTGGTAAGAGCCCACGTCTCTGGTCTCCGCCGACACTGGAGAACTCAGCAGGGCTCGTGTGATGTGGACGTGGGTCCTGGGAGATCCCGGGGAGGGACATGTGGAAATTCTGCCATCGAAGAGCCTCCAGCGTCATAGACCCCCTGAACTCTCAGGCCTGGCCTTAGAAATCCTGAGTTTTAGTATGTGATGTGTAGCCTTCTCCTTGGGTCCTGAAGACTTTAGTTTTGTAATCTTGAACCAAATTTTAAAATACACATGATGACTTGTTTTCTGTTTTTATATTTAGTCAACATGCTGTACATCACATCCCCAGGACTCCCACATGGACATTTGTACCTTTTGACCCTCTTCCCTCAGTTTCCCCCATCCTCTACTCCCCACCTGTGGCCACCACCAGTCTGTTGTAAGTTTGGAGTTTAGGGGTGTGTGGGGGGGTGGTTAGCTTTTGAGTTTTTTTAGATTCCACATATAAGGAACATTATGCAGTGTTTGTTCTTCTCTAACTTATTTTACTCAGCATAATGTCTTCAGTGTCCATCCACGTTGTCACAAATGGCAAGATTTCCTCCTTTGTTGTGGCTGCATAATATTCCTCCATGCCTCTGTGTGTGTGTGTGTGTGTGTGTGTGTGTGTGTGTGCGCGCGCACGCACGCACGCGCGTGTGTACGCCTTATTTTCCTGACTCATTCGTTCATCAATGGACACTTGAGTTGCCTCATGTCTTATCTGTTGTAAGTCCTGCTACAGTGAATGTGGGGGTATAGTTACCTTTTGAATTACTGTTTTCATTGCCCTCAGATAAAAACCCAGATGTAGAATTTCTGGATCATACAGTAGTTCTAGTTTTACTTTTTGAGGACCTCTACCCGATTTTCATGGCATCAATTTCTATTCCCTCCAACAGTGTCCCAGAGGTTCTCTTTTCTCTTCATCCTCACCAACGCTATTACTTCCTGCCTTTTCCACAATAGCCGTTCTAACAGGTGCAAGGTGGTATCTCATTGTGCGTTTGATTTGCATTTCCCTGGCGATGGGTGATGCTGAGCATCTTTTCTTGAATCTGTTGGCCATCTGAATGTTGTCTTTGGAAAAATGTCTATTCAGATCCTCTGCCCATTTTTTAATCAGATTGGGTTTTTGTTTTGGGGGGTATTTTTTTGCTATTGAGTTGTATGAGTTCTATATATTTTGGGGATATTAATCCTTTATCAGATATGATTTCCAAATATTTTCTCCAATTTGATGAGTTGTCTTTTCATGTTGTTGATGGTTGTTCAGCTGTCCAGAAGCTTTTTAGTTTGATGTAGTCCCATTTGTTTACTTTTGCTCCTGTTACCTTTGCTTTTGGTGTCAAATCTGAAAAATCATTGCCACAACCAATGTGAAGGGGCTTAATGCCTATGTTTTCTTCCAGGAGTTTATCAAGTTTTTACACTTTGGTCTTTAATCCATTTTGAGTTAATTTCTATGTATGGTGTACAATAGGGGGTCCTGTTTCATTTTTACATATGGCTATCCAGTTTTCCCAGCATCATTTATTGAAGATACTGTCCCTCTCCCATTGTATATTCTTGGCTCCTTTATCATCAATTAACCGGCCACATATGTATGTATTTCTGGGCTTTCTATTCTGTTCCATTTCTTTATGGGTCTGTCTTTATGCCAATAATATACTGTTTTGATTAATACAGCTTTGCAATATAGTTTGAAATAAGGAGTATAATGCCTCCAGCTTTCTTCTTTCTCAAGATTCCTTTAACTAGGGGTGCCTGAGTAGCTCAGTCATTAAGCATCTGCTTTCGGCTCAGGTCAGGGTCCTGGGATCAAGCCCCACATCAGGCTCCCCGCTCAGTGGGAAGCCTGCTTCTCCCTCTCCCACTCCGCTTTTTGTGTTCCCTTTCTCACTGTGTCTCTCTCTGTCAAATAAATAAATCTTGAAAAGAAAAAAGTTTAAAAAAATTACTTTGGCTATTTAGTTTTTTGTGGTTCTATACAAATGTTAGGATTGTTCTATTTCTCTGAAAAGTTCCATTGGAATTTTGATAGATTGTTTGAGTCTGTAGATTGCTTTAAGTGTTATGGATATTTTAACAATATTCAGCAAATATTTGATAAAATTTTATCAATAATTATTTTATCATTTTAACAATAGTCTTCCACTCCTTGAGGATGGTATATTTTTCTATTTATTTGTGTCTTAAATTTTTTTCATTAATATCTTGCAGTTTTCAGTGTACAAGTTTTTCATTTCCTTGGTTAAATTTATTCCTATGTATTTTATTCCTTTTGGTACAATTGTAAGTGGGATTGTTAATTTTCTTTTCTGATAGTTCATAATTAGTGTAGAGAAATGTAATAGATTTCTGTATATTGATTTCGTATCCTGCAACTTTACTGAATTCACTTATTAGTCTTAATAGTTTTTTGGCATAATATTTAGAGTTTTCTATAAGTGGTATCCAGCTATTTGCAAAGTTACAGTTTTACTTTTTCCTTTCTTATTTGGATGACTTTTATTTCTTTTTCTTGCCTAATTGCTCTGGTCTTCTAATACTTTGTTGAATAGAAGGGGTGAGAGCGGGCATCCCTATTGTTTCTAATTTTAGGAGAAACGTTTTAAGGTTTTCACTATTGAGTATAATGTTAGCTATTTACTTGTCATATAATGCCCTTATTAAGTTGAGGTATATTCCCTTTTTATATTCACTTTGTTGAGAGTTTTTATCACAAATTGATGTTAAATATTTCAAATGCTTTTTTCTGTATTTATTGAGATGATATATTTTTTTATCCTTCCTTTGTTAATCTGGTGTATGATCTTGATTGGTTTTTGGAGGTTGAACCATCCTTGTATCACTGAAATTCTACTTGATCATAGGTCATAGGATTGGTATTAATTATTCTTCGAATATTTGGTAGAATTTCCCAGGGAAGTCTTCTGGTTCTGGGATTTCTTTATAATTCAGTCTTAGTAGGTAATATGATTAGGAATTTTCCATTTCTTCTAGATTGTTCCATTTGTTGGCATATAATTATTCATATGTAGTCTTTTATGATCATTTGTATTTCTTTGGTATCAGTTATAACATCTCCTCTTTCATTTCTGATTTTTATTTGAGCCCCCTCTCTTTTTCTTGGTTAATTGACCCAGTTGGTTTTGACAATTTTGTTTATCTTTTCAAATAACTAGCTCTTAGTTTCATTGATATTTTTTGTTGTCTTTTTAGTCTTTATTTCTGCTCTGATCTTTATTTACTTTCTTCTACTATCTTTGGGCTTTGTTTCTTTTGCCAGGTTCTTCTGGTGTAAACTTAAGCTGTTTATTTGAGATCTGTTTCTTGATGTGTAGGCTTTTATAACTATAAACTTCCCCTTTTAGAACTACTTTTGGTGTATCAAATAAATTTGGATGTATTTCCATTTTTGTTTGTCTAAAGTATTTTTATTTCTTCTGTGACCCATCATTTTATTTCTTCTGTGACTCATCGGTTGTCATTTAATCTCATATTTCTAACTTTTCCAGTTTTCTTCTTGTAACTAATTTCTAGTTCTTACCATTGTGGTCACAAAGTATACTTAATATTATTTCAATCCTCTTAAATTTATTAAGACTTGTTTTGGCCTACCATATGATTTGTCTTGGAGAATGTTCCACGTGCACTTGAGAAGCATGAGTATTATGCTTTTGGAGGGAATGTTCCATTTATTTCACCCATTAAGTTCATCGGATCTAACATGTTGTTTAAGGCTGATTTTTCTGTCTGGATGATCTATCCATTGATATAAGTGGAGTATTAAATTTCCCATATTGCTTATATTCTCCTTTAAGTCTGCTTATATTTGCTTTATATATTTAGGTGCTCTTATGTTAGGTGCATAAATTTTTACACCTGTTATTTCCTTATAGGCTTGATCCCTTTATCATTATGTAATGGTCTTCTTTGTCTCTGATTACAGTCTCTGTCTTAAAGTCTATTTTGTCTGATATAAGTACAGCTACCCTGGCTTTCCTTTGGTTTCCATTTACAGAGAATGTCTTTTCCCATCTCTCTGCTTTCAGTCTTCATGTGTCCTTATATCTAAAGTGAATTGTAGGCAGTGCAGAGCTGGATTATATTCTTTCTTTTAATTCATTCAGCCACTATATCTTTGGATTGGAAAATGTAGTACATTTACATTTACTGTGATGTGTAATAGGTATGTCCTTGTTGCCATTTTGTTCATTGTTTTCTGGCTGTTTAGTACTTCCTGCTCCTTCTTCTCTTGCTCTCTTCCTCTGTGAACTACTTTACTTTAGTGGTGGTGCTTAGAGTCTTTTCTCTTTTGTGTGTCTACTATAGATTTGTTGCTTCAGGGTTACTATGAGACTTGTATAAAAGAATGTATATTTATAACCGCATATTTCTAGTTGATAACAACTTAAGTTTGAAAACATTCTAACCTTCTACCTTTTAACTGCCACCTCAACATTTTTGCTTTTTGATGTCATAATTTACATCTTTAAATCTTGTGTATCTCTTAACATATTTTTGTAGTTATAGTTATTTTTACTACTTTTGTCTTTCAATCTTTATAGTAGCTTTATAAATAATCAATCTACCATCTTTACAACATTAGATTATTCTGAACTATACTGTGTATTTACTTTTACCAGTGAGATATATACTTTTGTATGTTTTTCCTGTTACTAATTAGTACCCTTTTGTCTGTTTGAAGTCCCTTTAAAATTTAACTCCAGTCTGGTGGTGATGAAATTCTTTAGCTTTTGCTTGTCCAGAATACTATCTAGTCCTCCTTCAATTGTGAAAGACAACTTTTCTGGGTAGAGTATTCTTGGTTGGAATTTTTTTTTTATTTCAATGATGTGAATTTATCATGCACTTTCTTCTGGCCTATAAAGTTTCTCTTGAAAAATCCGCTGATAGTCTTATAAGGGTTCATTTGTATATAACAGTTATTTTGTCCTTCGCTGCTTTAAGAATTTCTCCTTGTCTTTAACTTTTGAGACTCTTATTATAATATGTGTTGGTGTGGATCTCTTTGAGTTCATCTTATTTGGAACTCTCTGGTCTTCCTGGACCTGGATAGGTGTTTTCTTCCCCAGGTTAGAGAGGTTTTTAACCATTATTTCTTCAAATTTTTCTGCCTCTTTCTCTCTTTTCCTTCTGGGACTTCTATAATGCAAATGTTGGTCAATTTAATATTGTCTATAGATCCTGAAACTATCTTTGCTCTTTTTCATTCTTCATTTTATTCTCTGTATAGGTTCTATTGCCTTGTCTTTATTTCTTCGGCTTCATCACATCTGATGTTGAACCCTTTTAGTGTATTTTTCAATATAGTAATTGTATTCCTCGGCTCTGTGACTTCCATTTGGTGCTTTAAATATTTCCTCTTCGTTGAAATTTTCACTTTAATTCATTCTTCTCCCAAGCTAGGTAAGAATTTTTATGACTAATATTTTGAAATACTTATCAGGTGAATTAAAATCTTCATTTCATTAGGGTCTTATTCCAAGGTTTTGTTTTGCTCTTCTGTTTGAAATGTATTTGTCTATTTCTTTATTTTTCTTGATTCTTTGTTGGGTGTGTGTGTGTGTGTGTGTGTGTGTGTGTGTTGGATTTTATGTATTAGATAAAACAGCCACCTCTCCCAATCTTGAAGGAATGGCCTCATGTCGGTGATGAAATTATTGTTCAACCCTGACTTAGCTCTTAATTTTCTCCCAAACCTCTGTGATTGTCCAAGCAGCCAATTTTATTTTTAGTGGCTCCCAGTAGCTGAGGGTGTGCCAACACTTCTCAGTGTCTCAAAGGGGAGGATCTAAGTCAGCATCTAAATTGAGGCTGATTAGAAGCCAGACCCTTAGGCTGCAGGTTTTAAAATATGCAAATATACCTCTCTCAGGGGAAGACTGGGACTTGGCAGTTCTCTCGCTCCCTCTGTCCTGAGCCCAGGGATGATAGTCAGTAAAGAACCATTTCTTTCTTGGCTACCATCACATTGAAATGAACACAAGTCCTGCTGGCTACCAGACTCAGGTGACCAAGGGATGTCTCCAGGGTGACAACCACAAAAACTGGGGCACTGGTTTAAAAACTGGGACACCAGACATGTGTACAGGCTCCCCTTTGGGAAACCTGTGCTCTGGAGTGCGTGGAGGGAGAGTGGGAGGATGTGCCCACAGAAGATTACAGTTGGCTTTTAGAAGTGTATTTAATTAGAAGCCTGGCCCTTCGGGCAGAGCTATGAAGATAGGCTAATAGGCCTCTTTCACAGAAAGACTGGGAGTCTCTGTTTCCTAAATGCTGTGCTCTAGAGATGGTAGCCAGTTAAACACTCTTTCTCCATATGTTACAGTTCTGTGAAGCCCATGAGCATAAACCATACTGGCTAGCAGAGCCAAGCAATTTAGAGGTGTCCCTCAGGGGGCTGCCACAAAAACCACGGTCCCAGGTGAAAGTATAAACTCCTTTCTGGGAGATACTGGCAAACGAGAAGAGCAGAAGGAGAAGGCAAAGATGGTGCCCACTGGCCCCTGCCTTTGAAGAGTGTTTCTTTCAGTAGCTCTTTAGATGTATGTTAAATTAGATGCCTGCTCCTCAGGCTGACACTTTAAGATAAGCAAATAAGCCCCTGCCTTTACTCTGTGTCCTGGAGTGGAGAGTTTGCCTCTCTGAACCTTTTAAAGAACTGTTTCTCTGTTTGCTCTAGCCTTGTGGGTCTCAGGGATGCAAGCCCATTGGCTTCAAAGCTAGATGTTTTGGGGTCTTATCTCTCACAGGTCTTTAAAGTTAAGATGCCACATGTGGGGTTCAAAACCTTTGCTCCTTAGCAAATTCTGGTTTGTAGGTTCTCTCCTGATTGTGGGTCACACACCAGGGGTGGGGCTTATGGTGAGATTGTGTCTCAGCCTCTCTTTCCCACTTTGATGTGGTTTTCTTCCTCATTTGCCCAATGTATAACAGTCACTCAGCTAGTTTTAGGCTCTTTTTTCAGAGGAAATTGTTCCATATATAACTGTAGATTCAGTATCTGGAGGAGGAGGTGAATTCAGTATCCTCCTACACCGCCGTCTTGAACTAGAACCTCATATTCTAGCCTTGGTAAGGATCTAGGAGCCTGAGAGAGAATGACTCTGATCACATGCAGACCAGAGGAGAGGAGGCCAGCTGTGGGAGATTAAAGATGGTGCATATCCTTTGACAAGCCTTTCCTTGAGAGAGGGGGAGTCTGTTTCCCCTAGACTTGAAAAAACATGGGAAAGTGATATTCTGCCATTTCTGGACCTAGCTTTATTTTTTTATTTTTATTTTTTTATGTTTATGTATCTGACAGAGGGAGAGAGCGCTAGTGTGCTGGAGAGAACATAAGCAGGGGGAGCAGCAGAGGGAGAGGGAGAAACAGGTCTCCCCCTGAGCAGGAAGCCAACATGGGGCTCGATCCAAGGACCCTGACATCATGGCCTGAGCAGGAGGCAGACACTCAACCAACTGAGCCACCCAGGTGCTTCATAGACCTAACTGTAAAGAAGAACAGCCACTTCCACCTTGGTCTCTTGGAACCTTGAATATCCTGTTAGAAGCCCAAGGACCCTGTTAGGAAGAGCACATGGAAAGGCTCTGAGACTGTACAGGGAGGAGAAGGGGCCCAGCTGAGGGAACAAGAACGTGAGTGGAGCCATCTCGGACTCTGTAAACCAGCCCAGTTGAATACCACTAAGTCACTCCAGTTAATAGCACATGGAGTGGAAGAATCCCTCAACTGAGCCCTGCCTAAATTCCTGACCTGTGGAATTGTATATAAGCTTACCTTGGTGAGATTGCAGGTTTGGTTCCAGACCACTGCAGTAAAGCAAGTCACATGAATTTTTTGGTTTCCCAGGGCATGTAAAATTATGTTTGCAAAAAAAAAAAGTGATGTTTACATTATACTATAGTCTATTAAGTGTGCAATAGCATTATGTCTTAAAAAATAATGCTATACCTTAAATTAAAAAATACTTTAAGGGCACCTGGGTGGCTTAGTAGGTTAAGGGTCTGCCCTGGGCTCAGGTCATGATCTTAGGGTTCTGAGATTGGGTCCTACATTGGGCTCCCTGCTTAGCAGGGGGCCTGCTTCTCCCTCTTCTCCCTGCTTATGTTCTCTCTCTCTCTTCCTTGCTATCTCTGTCTCTGTCTCTCTCAAATCTAAATAATAAAATAAATTAAATTAAAACTAAATTTAAAAAATACTTTCTTACTGAAAAATGCTAACCATCACCTGAGCTTTCAGTTTGTTGTAATCTTTTTGCTGGCAGAAGGTCTTATCTCCATGTTGATGACTGCTGACTGATCAGGGTGGTGGCTGCTTGGTGAGGTGATTTGGAAATTTAAGACAACAAAAAAGTTTGCTGCCTCAGTTGACTCTTCCTTTCATGAACGATTTCTCTGTAGCATGTGATATTGTTTGATAGCATTTTTACCCACAGTAGAACTTCTTTCAAAATTTAAGTCATTCTCTCAGACTCTGCTGTTGCTTTATCACCTAAGTTTTTGTAATATTCTAAATCATTTGTTATCATTTCAACAACCTTCATATCAGTAGTAGATCCCATCTCATGAAGCCACTTTCTTTGCTCATCCATAAGAAGCAACTCCTCATCTATTAAAGTTTCATCAAGAAATCACAACAATTCAGTCCCATATTCAGGCCCTACTTCCAATTCTAATTCTGTTGCTATTTCTACCACATCTGCAGTTACTTCCTCCATTGAAGACTTGAACCCCTCAGTGTCATCCATGAGGGCTGGAATCAATTTCTTCCAAATTTCTGTCATTGTTGATGTTTTGACTTCTCCCCATGAATCATGATTTTTTTTTTTTAAGATTCCAGTATAGTTAACATATCATGTTATATTAGTTTCAGGTATACAACATAGTGATTCAACAATTCTATACATTGCTCAGGGCTCATCATGATTGTTTTACTTTTTAATCCCCTTCACCTAGTTCCCCCATCCCTCTGCCTCCCTCCCCTCTGGTAACCACCACTTTATTCTCTATATTGAAGAGTCTAGATTTTCATCTTTTTTTCTTTGTTCATTTGTTTCTTAAATTCCACATATGAGAGAAATCATATGGTATTTGTCTTTCTGACTGACATTTCACATATTATATCCTCTAGATCTGCCCATGTTGCAAATGGCAATATTTCATTCTTTTTTATGACTGAGTAATATTCCAGTGTGTATATATGCTACATCTTCATCCATTCATCTATGAATGAACACTTGGGTTGCTTCAGTGTCTTGGTTACTGTAAATAATGCTACAATAAACACATGAGTGCATACATCTTTTTGAATTAGTGTTTTTGTTTTCTTTGGGTAAATACCCCATTTTGGAATTACTGGATCATATGGTAATTCTATCTTTAATTTTTTGAGGAACCTCCATACTATTTTCCACAAGAATCATGAATGTTCTTAATGCCATCTAGAATTGTGAATCCTTACCAGAAGTTTTTCAATTTGCTTTGCCCAGATCCATCAGAGGAATCACTATGGTAGCTATAGCCTTATGAAATGCATTTCTTTAATAATAAAAACAGTGGACTTAAATATTTAGTAAACCATGTTGTAAACAGATGTGCTGTCATCTAGGCTTTCTTAACCCATTCAGAGAGCACAGGCAGAATAGAATTAGTATCATTCTAAAGGGCTCTAGGATTTTCAGAATGGCCAGTGAGCACTGGCTTCCACTGAAAGTCACCAGCTACCTTAGCCCCTAACAAGGGAGTCAGCCTGGCCTTTGAAGCCCGGCGTTGACTTCTCCTCCCTAGCTATGAAAGTCCCGCATGGCATCTTCTTCCAACGGAAGGCTGTTTCACTCACACTGAAAGCCTTTCGCTTAGTGCAGCCGCCTTCATGAATGATCTTCGCTGGACCTTCTGCAGAACCTGCTGCAGCTCCTCCGTCAGCACCTGCTGCTTCACCTGACACTCTGATGTTATGGAGACGGCATCTTTCCTTAAACCTCATGACCCAGCCTCTGCGAGCTCCAGACTTCTCTCCTGCAGCTTCCCCACCTGTCTCAGCCTTCACAGCATTGAAGAGAGTTAGGGCCTCGCTCTGGATTCGGCTTTGGCTGGTCTCTCTCCAGACCACTAAAACTCTCCGTATCCGCAAGGCTGATTCACTTTCTTACCATTCATGTGTTCACTGGAATCCCACTTTTCATTTCCTTCAAGAATGTTTTCTTTGCATTCACAGCTTGGCTCACTGTTGAGTGCAGGGGGCCTAGCTTTTGGCCTGTCATGGCTTTCCACATGTCTTCCTCACTAAGCTTAATCATTTCTAGCTTTTGATTTAGAATGAGAGACACTTCACTCTTCTTTCACTTGAACACTTAGAGGCCATTGTAGGGTTATTAATGGCCTAATTTCAATATTTCTGTGTCTCAGGGAACAGGGAGGTCTGAGGAGAGGGGCAAAGATGGGGGAGTGGTTTCTTGGTGGGGCAGGCAGAACACATAGCATGTGTTAAGTTTGTTGTCTTATATGGGTACAGTTTCTGGCACTGCAAAACAATTACAATAGTGACATCTATGATCGCTGATCACAGATCACTTACCAAGTATAATAATAATGAAACAGTTTGACATTTTGTGATAATTACCAAAATGTACCAGAGAGACCTGAAGTGAGCAAATGCTGTTGGAAAAATGGCACCGGTAGACTTGCTTAATGCATGGTTGCCACACACCTTCAGTTGGTACAAAATGCAATGTCTGTGCCGTGCAGTGGAGTGAAACACAATAAAGTGAAGTACGCCTGCTTAGTAAAGTGGTAGTTGTTTTGAGTAACTAAGTATGCAGTGGCTTCCATGGCCGTTGATAACCAGAACACTGGCTAAAGGAAGAGAAGCTGACCAGGAACCCTAGCCCCCAGGAGCACCATGGCGGGCAGTTGGGATGGGTTTGGGCTGTTGCCAAGATTTACCCTGGGAGGCTGGGCTGGTTCTGTTCCTGTCTGTTGCTTCAGCAAGCAGACTGCAAGGACTTTGGGCAGTTTTCTGACAGATGGGCTTAGAGGTAGAAACAGGAAGTCTTTTTTGTCTTTTGATGGCTGAAAACGGGGACCAACTTTGAAATCTCTGACTCCTACCTGCTCCCTGGTAAGGATATAGAACTGGTAGCAGGCTATTACAGGAACATCAGTAATGAGATCTGATTAGACCAGAGTGTAAAATTAAAGTTGTGGCACTTTGTCCTAAGGAGAGGTGAGTGTTCTATACAATATTTAAGAAGTTGGTTTTAAAACAAAGATTTTAATTGACCTCCACTAAGCAAATGCCTCTTGGTTAAGAAAGAAAAGAAATAAGAAAATCTGGGTGTAGGGTGGGGTGAAGCTGAGAATTATCAGCCACTAAGTAAATGGCTCTTCAAAAGGGTCACTCTACACTTCCCTCATAGAGAATCCTGCCCAGCCAGCTGGCCTCAGCTAGCCATTCCCCCGTGTTGAGAAGCAGCAAAGTATCCAGGTATTTCAAGCAGACAGTACCCTCACCTGTAACACCTTACCTGTTCCCTGGCTCAGGAGAGCTGCCCAGGGGTTTTTGAAAGCTAGGGTGGAGTTTCTCAAAGAAATGGATCCAGGAATCATCCATATCCTAAAACCCTTGGTATGCTTATTAAAATGAAGATTGCCAGCTCTACCAGACCTATTCATATCGAACCTCTAAGCCTAGAGCCAAGGAACAGAAACTAATCAACTTGTCCAGGTGGTGCTGATGTCTAAGAATCAGTGACTCAGGCTTTCAAAGATTCTTTTACCTCTAGATTTGGCCTGGGATTGGATAGAGATGCTTTCTTGCATTGTCATTTGCAGGGAGAACATCTATATTGTATCAGAAAGAATGTTGAAGCACTTCAGAGCCCCCTCTCTGTTAAGGGCCCCCCAAAGAGGTGGTTTCCACGTAGTCTTCTGGCCTGTAGGTGCCCTTTAGTCTTCTTCTGTGGTGCCCCACCCACCCCATTTACTATTTAGTGTCCATGATAGTGTCTAGGTCCCTGCGGCAAGGATCCATGCAACTGGTCAATGCAGGGGACCCATGGGTGGGAGCAACAGAATTGATAAGATTAAATAACTATTGGCTCTGGAATCTGAAGTGTGGGTCTGAATCCCAGCTCTACCTCTACCATTTACCAGCTATTTTACTGCGAACACATTATTTGACCTCTCTAGTCCTTGGTTTCTCATTTTATAAAGTGGGGACAACAATAGCCCCACCTCACAGGGCGGTTGTGAGGACTCAATGGGCTAAAGCACATAGAGCATTTGTGTCCTTAAGGCATAAGGCATATATCATAGATGATTATATTATTGTGGGGCAGGGGCCGGAATCCATGACCCAGGAGGAAAAGTTGAGAGAATGGGAGTTTTTGTCCAGGGAATAAATAAATAACACTGGGAAGACTTCGTATTTTCCAACGTATCGATGGTTATTACTTGGGGAGAGAAATTTGTATTTGTGTAATTCGAAGTGGTAGGGTTGGGAGTAGTCAAAAAAACTAAAGGGAAATTGACTTTCCCTAAATGAAAGGAATGACTTAAAAGAAACATTGAAAGACACAATGTGCTGCCCCAGTCAGTAGTGAGCTCCCCCTCACCAGAGACGCTTACCCTCAGGTGGCTGGATGACGAAGAGGAAATTCAGTCCTGTCTGGGCTGGGAGGTAGAACTGCCCATCTCTAAAGGTCCCCTTCCTTCCTGAGTCTGTGACTCATGACTCCAAGTTTATTTAAGATGAGTCCACTAGAAAAAATGAAAGGATGATGGAATCTTTGCAAAGTGGTTCCTAGCTTGACTCTTAATTCTTGGCTTCAGGCCCAGGAAACCACCCAGTCACCATTTATTTATCATCAACCCCGGAGACAAAAACCTGTTTCCTGCCACAAACATCCACTGGTTCCATTTTTGCCTCTAGAACCACAGACATCAAAGCTGGTTTCTGCTTCATACCATAGTGTGTCAAATACTTAGAGATGGTGGTCAGTAACTCCATACCCCATCCCTCCTACCTTCTGCCAGGTCTTTACTTTTTGGAGGTAGAATTGCTGGTTCCCAGGGCCTATGAAAGAAGCCCTGGATTTGACTCCAGCTGGAATCATTAGTATTAAGCTAGACTGCATTGAGGTGAGTGTTTGAATAGGCATAGCCTCATTGATTTGATATGAACCTACACTGAGCCAAGTTTCTCTTTGTACCAACTTAGACAAAAGTTTGTTAAGCACATTCATTGCTTTAAGATGGCAGAACATGTAAGCAGCTTTAAGAAGTTACTGTGTTCATGTACTCTTAGCTCTTTAGAAGAACTACTAGGTCAGCTACAAACCCATCCTACCTCTTCATTAGGATATGTGACAGAAGGACCACCTCCGGGCAACTTTATTGGTCACTTCTGGTTTGCTATTTGAACTTGAATAGAACTCCTTCCTTGGTGTATTTTCTAAGAGCGTTCACTTCCAGGAATACCTGGTGGGTGAGGTAGGGGGTGTGATGAGTTGTGGGGGGGTGTGATGGGTGTATGTGTGTGTGTGTGTGTGCGCGCGCGTGTGTGTGTGATGGGCGCTGGGGCTGGGAAGGTAATGGCTCTCTTGGGTTTGCCAGTGGGATCCTGGGGAAGCAACTTGAATGCCTGTTTATCAGGCCAGTTATGTAAATGTGTGCGGTGAGCTGGGAGTGTGGAAGACAATGGGGGATGGAGGTGTCTGTTACCCTAGAGAGCCCATCCCCTCCCAGGCCATTGGTACTCTTGCAAAGGAGGCTGGATTTTATTGGTAGATACCATTTTATGATGGCTTCCATGCTGGATTACAGAAATGCGTAGGAGAGGTGTGGCTGGGTGGACTCATTAGCCCTATGGACGTGTGCTAACAAATATGTAAGCAAAACAACATGTAGGGAGATTGGCCCATTTAAAGGAACACAGAGCACTTTGGTTAAGACAAAAGAATGACAGATGCACCCCCAGAATGGGGTGAAATCCCTACAGAAAGCATTTGTCTAAAGATACAGAGGAAGGTGTGCAAAGCTCGGGTTATTTTGTCTGGGAGATCACTCAGGTTGAAGATGGGTCATGAGAGGTCCAAATGGAAGGATAAAACGAGCTGCATATATTTAAAGGTGGGCAGTGCCCGGCAGATGAGCCATGTAGGCTGCGCCACGGCATGTGCTGAGGGAGGGCAAGTGAGGGAAGGAGCTGTGTGGTCGACGGCAAGCATGACTGAAGGGGTGTAACGAGAGGCAGAGAAGAGAAGGGAAGGGGAAAGCTCTCGGGTCTCACATGTGATGACTCGGGCACACAAAGGCAAGTCAGGAGGAGATGCTAGATGTACGCGGATGGAGGGCCAGAAGGCTAGTCTGATGGTGCATGGAGGGAACACAAGGCTGGCAGACCTGGGGAGAGGCAGGAGATCTGTGGAAAGGAGAGCAAGGAGGGGCCAGAGCAGGGGCCAATCAAACCAAGGTTCTAATGATCGTCTCGGGAGAGACTGCCAGTGTCTCCAAGTCTCTGAGCTGCAACTTATCCAAAGGATATGGAAGATGAGCAACGCTTCCTTCCTTTCTGGACAGAAGTAGAGAAAAGGAGCTGGTCTACAGCGTGAGGATTTAGGTAAAGGTTTCTTAACAGTTCGGGCAGGTATGAAGGCAGTCAAAACTTTGCTTGTCCGGGAACTTTGAGGTTTGATAGGTGCTCAGAGATTGGGATAAGCAGGCTGGACTGAATCTGGGTATTGGTGAGTGGAATTCAGCACTCCCGGCCTTGATGCAAGTCTCCCAGTCTTTGTATTCCTGAGTAGCCACTCACTGTGGGCCCGGCCAGGAGCCTGGCTTTCCTTGGCAGCACTGCCGTCCAAATTGTCCGCCACCCCCACCCCCGCACAAGGTGACCTAGGCCATTTCTTGCTGACCTGGTAACTAGTCTCATCCCGTTAATGGTCATGAGGACACTCCAGTACCATCCAGGTAACACAGGAATTTAAAATAGTCAAGTGTCAGAAAGATTCATGGAAAGGGGGCTCTAAATTATTACCTCTTTAGTAAAAAAGGGGGAAAAATGCCCTTTACCTAATCTCTCTTCAGCTATAGTTTAAGCCTGTTTCTCCTGCAAGGTGCTCTGTGGTTGGCTGACCCATGAAAATGATACTCAGGCATGTGGACACACTATGTGCCTCTCCCTGTAGCATCTGTTTCTTTTAACTGTCCATGGGTGTGGATGTCCACATGTTGAGTCTACTCTTTGAAAGCCCTGCTCCTAAGCCATTACCTGGGAACTTCTAGAAGATAGAAACGCTAAGTCCGCACCCCAGCCCCGCTAAATCATAGATCCTGGGGATGTAGCCCTATGACCTATTCTGACGGAGGCTCAAGTTTGAGAGTCAGTGCTCTAAAATGCATAGCAGGGGGTGGAAAGCACCTGACTGACAGGAAAGTGAGTGGAGGAGCTCGTTCTGACCCTTCTATCCCATTCTGCTATTAACACACCAGGACACCCTCCCAGAAGAACAACAGAAAAGCCTTAACCTGTTGGAGATGGAAGACAAGGAAGACGTGTTCTTGTGTCTTCAGTTTGCCCATCACTGTCTTTGCACGTCTGAACCCATTTAATCCTTCAAACTTTATGAAACTGTGACAATTTTACCACGAGAAAGCCATGCTCAGAGGTTAGGTAATGTATCCAAAGACAGAGTTGCTGTGCAGTCGATGGGATTTGAGTCTCCGAACACCTCAGATGTTTATCAGATGGACCAAATGCTTATTCCTTATGGATAGGCCATCAGGGGCCTAATTTCTACCGAGAAGAGGTACCCGACATTATTGTGGAATCATTCTTTAAAAAATAACAGCATTCTTGTCGAACCATGCCCGGGGCTGCACTGGCCCCATGTTTCTGGCCCAGCTGCGCCATCTTGCACTTTCCTCTCCAGTTTGGTTGAGAGAGGGAAGCAGCAGGTTGCTGCAAGCTGGGAATCGTTCAGGTATTGTTCTGTATTTAACTAGAGGCAGGTGGCTTAAGTTCACTGGTCTATTTCCTTTGCCCTTGGACTACCAATTTTATCCCCAACTGAGGAGCTGGTAACCCAATCCGACCTCATCTCTTTATCACAGGCAGCAGAGATGAAGCACAACCAAATGGCCCCTCCATCAACGTAGGCTAATGGCACCTTCTCCCCGGGACTTCCAAACCCCCTCCAAACCCTTCAGCAACAATGGAAAAGCCCTTCAAACCAGGTAAGAATCATGGTCTAGACACCATGATTTTAGCGTGCTCATCAGATTTATCTCATGGCATCCAGTCTTGCCCTGTCTTGTAATTCTAGAATTTGTAGGATTATTGAACCAAAAAGAAGGAAGGAACTCTGTCAGTTCTCAATTAGCTGCACCAGTGGAGAGGAACACTGATGTGGTAGATTTTAAAAATTTGGTTCCATTTGGCTTTGGAATGCATTATGATTTTTTCAGTAGATTAACTTTTCTAATTATATTTTACACAGCCTGATATTAACAGGCATTTGTATTCTCTGAGCAAGCACAGAACATCTAACTCAGATTTGGGTGATTCAGTAGAGGCAGTCCAAAAATGTGCTGGTCTCAGGGAATGATAATGTTGTTATGGAAAATCCACACATGGATAATGAAGAGGGAACTAATTAGAAAGTGCTCCGCAAATATTAAATTGTAAGTAGAGAAGCCAAATTAGGAATTCTCGAAGGACATGTGAATGGAGTAAAAAAAAAGTTATTAACATTCTAAGAGGGACAGAAACTTTGAAGAATCATTTAGCGTTAATGGAGCCTCGTGAGAAAGTTGGTTGCAAGGAGGGTCAATGAGTTACTGGGTGGTCTTTCAAATCCGAAAACCTCAAGCAATAACACCAAAGCATTTTAAAAGAGCGTTTAAAATGAATTTTATTGTTTGAATTTTACAAGTAGTCTTTAAAGGCTTCAAACAAGATTCTGTTGCAAAACTCTAATAAATAGCTTGCCCCAAGTCCCCAAACAAATGAAAGACAAAATAAAAACTGAGCTCAGAAGGATAAGCAAGACTTCAGAATGCTTGGAGGTCAGCGATCTTTCTCATTTACAAAGAGATATCAGGCAATGTAACAATCTCCTTCATACAAGTCAAAGAGAGAAAGAGACAGACAATTGAGATCTTTACAGAGCACTCCGAAATCCTCCTATTTCCAGGATGGAAATGTCACCCAAAAAAAAAAAAAAGAATAATAATTCCATGGAAAAGTCGCAATCATGAATGAAACTGTAAAAATCTGGAGGAGGGGGCAGGGGGAGGAGAGAGAAAATCCATCCTGTTTCTTTCAGGGATGGAGGAAGGAGTTGAGATTACTTGGGGCAGGGAGCTTCCGAGCAGATGACATCGCAGAACGTTCCCTACATCAGAGTTGCCACTGAAGGGACACAGGTGGCAGCTTCGTGACATTTTTTTGAAGGCAAGAAACAAGGCCCCCAGGGCTCCCTGGGTCCCTCAACACTGGTGGGCCTGGTGTGTCCGTCTGCAGGCCTGGGGGCCTTGGGACGATGGCCAGAGGCCCAGGGCAGCTGCATCACTAGACAGGAAAAATAGCACATCAGTCATTTCTGCAGCAGAATCCTCTGGCTGGCCACAAAAGGATTCGGAAAATGCCGTGCTGGAATTGCACACTGGGACATGCAGGTTTCCAGAGCCCATTCTATGATCACAGTCGTTGCTCCTAACAAGCGAGTATTAAACAATTTAACATTCACTTTTCCCTAGACTGGTCAAGTCTTGCTTTGGAGAGAATTAATTAATATGGTAATCTTTGAGTAAGCTAAAAATACAATTTTGCCACATTTTCATCTTTACACATCTCAAACAAAAGCTTTTGACCAAAATGCATACAAATTGAGATTTTAGTCGGGAGGAATTCTGAAAGCCAGTAATGTTTGGAGCCGGGAAGCTGTAGAGGCTGATTCCAGTCAAACCAGACAGAAAGGGTTCTAGCTCTGAGGAGCACACAGGGGGGACCATCTCCAGGGGAGAGGAACTGAGGGGTGGAGTGATGTCACAATGCAGGACAGGAAAGGGGTGTGGCCTGAGGCACTGGCTCTGTCTCCTGCATGGACTTTCGGGTAACCCTGAGCCCGCTGTCCTCCGCAAGGTAGGGACAAAGGGCACTAGCTCATGCACAGGTCATTCAAGGGAGGTAGACATCTTCTCCAAGCACCTCCCTCCCCAGGCATTTCAGGACAAAGGTAAGGAAATCCCCCTCCCCAAAGAAACCATGTGCAAAAACTTTATTTTCCTAGGAGCAATGACGTGGGTCAGTATAACGAGGGAAAGCTTGGGTTACCTGAAATCAGTAAGAGCTCATGGAAATAGAGGCAGATGGAGCCCAGGCGGCCTAGGCCCACTTGCTTTTTAAAATACGTAACAGATAAAGATATTGTGCAAAAAAATAAAGACATTCACATTTTAGCAGTTAAACTTTTATTTTACTTTTTAAAATTTTTATTTACTTTTTTGTTTTTCTTTTCTACAAAAGGCAGATAATGATTGTTGATCTGCAATTGTTGTGTTGTGCACTCCCCGACAGGGGCCAGAGTAGGAAGCTAGGGCGGGCGGGCCGAGAAGGCTCTCGGCGGCATGGCCGAAGGAGCGCCAAACGGCACCGGAGAGCCCCCTCCTCCCGGGCCCCCTCCCCGAGCCCGGGCCGGCCCCCCGCAGCCTGCCCTAGCTCATGTCTATGGTATTGAAGACCCATTCCGTGAACTTCTTCAGCTTGTCCGAGGCATTCTGGGACTCCTCCTGCAGCCTCAGGTTGTCCTCCCGGAGGTGCTGCACTTCTGCCTGCAGGTGGGCTTTGTCTTCCTTTTCCTGGGGGGCAGGGGAGAGGGGGAGAGGGCTGGGACCCAGCAGCTGGGATGGGTGGCTAGGGACGCGCGTGTCCCCTTCACCCACTTCTGTTCTTCATCCTAACACTGTATCCCCGGCCTGACCCTGGGTATCCCGATACTCAAAGCCAGGGATCAGGTCCCCCAGGGGCTCACTACGGTTTATTTTGGAACGCGAAGACATTACCGTGTACCTTAATGTCTTCGACGAGGGCGCTCTTAGATTCTGGACTGTCGTTTGGTTTTAGGCTCTTAATATAGTCAAAACTACATTCCATGCTCTTGGTGTGAAAGCCCGACTGACAGTGAAGATGGGTGGGTCTGGGCTACTGACCCATTAGACGGGGGGTGGGGAGGCCGAGAGAGGGCTCCGCGGGGCTGGCTGGGGTTCAACAACTTTTCTGCGCATGCGACAAGGAAGGCCTGCTTGCACGGGATGTGCTGGTGGGAACCGAGCGCCAAGAAACTTGTGGACCGTGTGTCCCGAGAAAACGGACAATACCCACGTGTTCTTCCACTGATAGGGATTTGTGCGAGGGCGGCCGGCACTGACCGGGCGCTGTGCTTTGGGAGTACGTGTTTACCTTCTTCAGGTCTTCCCGGAGCATCTTCAGCATACCTTCCAGCTGGTCCACTTTAGAAGCCAGAGTGGGGGAGGAGTCTTTACTGCTGGGGATGAGAAACAAAAGACGGGGTTGGCCGGGTGTGCTGGGCATTTGTTAATGAGGCTGCTGTCTCTGTAAAATGATTTTTTAATGTCAAATTTCTCAGTACGGGTGACCCAATGTGCATTTTCACTTTAAAAAGGAAAAGGGTCATTTTAACAAAAGGTAACACAAGGGTGAACGGCAGCCCATTAGTAGCTTCCTCTGTTAAAGATGCCGGTCTTCATGACAAAAGCATACAGGACAGTAAGTGAAAATGGTCTGTTTGGCAGCAGGAGAGGTACTTTCTGGAAGGCACAAATATCAAGCAGTGCAGTGTTTCCTATTCTCTTTAGCGGCTGAAAGAAGGAGAGAGCCACTCCTCTGGGGGCAGAAGGACTGAGGTCAGCCCTACCTTGGGGCGACCAGGAGAAGGTAGGTCTCTGTCCCCAGAAAACAGTCTGTGGTTACTCATCCATGTGCAGCTAACTTACCATGCTCCTGTCTCAAGCTTGTCTAAATATCTTAAAATATTAAAAAAAAATAAGACATGTTTCAAAAGCTTGTCCGTGAAACCTTAATGTCTCCTTTGCTATTATGATCTGCAAACCAGGCCCTCCAGTTCCTTTCTCCCAATTTATAGAAGTGCTGGTAAGGCCCCGCTCGTGGACTACCAAAAATCCCCCGGGGAGCTCGTGGATGACAAGGCCACCCAACTGGCTGGACCGAAGGCCCTCAGCAGCCGTTCTTCGCCCAGCTCCTGTGTACCCGAAGTCAGGTCCAAGTGAGCTCTAGCCGGATCCACCACCTCAGAGTCCACAACCCACGAGCTAAAGCCTTCCACTGGGAGAATGTGCAGCTGCCTCTCCCCAGAGGCCAAAAGGGAAGCCACAGACAGACCGAGGTTTTGGAGTCCTGGACTCAAAGGCAGTACGTACTGGAGCTGTGTTGCTGTCTCCTGCTGATTCTAGATCTACAAGCCCCAAAGGCCAAATTCACAGCGGCATGAGTGTCTCAAGGCTGTAAATAAATGAAATGATAAGGAGCTCCAAACCTCTAAGAGGAGGATGCCCCATGAAAACGCGCAGCAGCCCGTCTTGACTTCTGAAGGTTTTCAAAGTGAATTACGTGCCTGCAGAGGTTCTGATTTTTAGAAACACATTCAACTCCAACTGTTCACTGAGCAAACGTGCCCGGCACCACCCTCCTCTTCGGAGGACTTGCTGCTCGATAATCCTTCCGCAGGAAAACGGACTCGTTCACTCAGACTTCTCCTGCTCGGAGGGCCCATCCTAAGGTACATTCTGGGTTCACTGTGCCCTTGATGCTCTATTTTGTTTTTTCTTTTCAAAGTTCTCAGCAGCCAAAGTAACTGCCATTCTCCCTCCCAAGATGCCTCAGTGATCAGAGCGAACGCAGCACCTGTCCCTTACATTCCGGACAGGCCACGCCGACTCTTCGCTTTCCCTGTGCAGAGCACTTCCTTACACACTTGATCGGCGAAGTCTTCAGAACAGCCCACGGCTATTTGAACGACCTGTGCTAACCTCACTTTCCCTGCCGTCGCCTGTCTCCTAGATACCTGGATTCTTAACCATCCTCAAAAGGTTTTAAAAGGACCAATTTCAAGCCGCTGACCTCATCCTGCATCGGGGAGCACCCACGACGTGTGCCACGGCGGCCCGTCGGATGCTTTCCCACAGAGTCCGCGCGCGCAACTCCCCAACAGCCTCACCACTTGGAATCAGACAGTGGGATCCGCCTCGGCACAGTTCGACAAAAGTCAAAATCCCTGCTCTTAACTACTCAGGAAACCGTCTGGGCCTCCGTTTGCACTTGCCTTTCGTGTCCTCTCGAATCTTCCCTCTCCGGGTGACCCGGATCTAACGTCGATCTGAAGCAGCACGGGGGGAGCTGCTAAGATGGGGGCACACGGACAAGTCTGACCAACAGACAACAGGGGGAGGCACTCCCAAGCCGGGCTCAAGGATGCCGGGTACATGCTTCTCCTCACCTGAGGTGATCAGTCCCGAGAGCATACATGTATTAAGGCCTTAATGAATTACAAATATTCACGATTATGACTAAGCCATCAAGAACAGTTCAATGATGTTTACAGTTTTAGTTACAGAGCATTCTAAGACGTGAAGAGTCTGGCCCTGTGGTGGTGAGCTCCGGTCAGCTAATGCCTGCGGCCGCCACCTCTTCCCCACACCCGCTGTCAGGACAGCGGCGGACACACGGTGCCGAGCGCCGACCTCGCTACGGGGTGACTGACCTGCTGTAGGACTTCATCTGGGCCAGAGCCTGCTCCTCGAGCTGGTCACTGTTGGATGCAGCACTCAAGGGCCGGTGGCCTTCGTCAGTAGCAGCAAAGAAGGAGGCTCTTTGGACTGGAAGGGAGAGGAGAAGACGTTCGGTATTTTGGAGCCACATCCCGGGCCGGGTCTGTCAAAGGTCAACAACTAGCCTACGCTGACGGTCACATCTAATCAACGTGTGGGGATACATCAGGAGCCTTCTCTCCTGCCCCCTGGAGGAGAAAACCACTGTTTCAGCTATAGGACAGGAGCGGTGGACGATCCCTTCTGAAAACACGGGCTGTGAATCCACTCGTAATCTTCCTTTTCTTACTCATCAAGTAGCACTCTATGACATGTTTCCCTGGAAACAGGCACTGTGCCAGATGTCCAGACCAGGGCTTTTTCCACTCAGTGATGATATAAAACGCACTTCGAGAAGTAGGTTCTCCACAAGATTCCCGGCTACCTTGGTGGGTTTTAGCCAAAGTCCAACCATATGTATTTTTAAAATAGACCCAACCTAAAACTTGAGCCAAGAAAACACCATCGAAATTTCAAAACCTCTCATTAAAAACACAAAACTACCACCATCTCCTAGAAGGGAGAGTGACCAATACATTGAAATTTACAGTCATGTCAGTACTGGGGAGCTGCCAGCGGCCAGCACGGGACTGCCTGTGGCCTACTTCACCGTCACCTCATCAAGTTCTGAAAATTACAGCTTGACGGACTAGCTACTTTCAATTCTTCAAACAGAAGCCACCCCCCGCAAACAGCAAAACAAAAGACCCCCAACCCTAAACCACTCATCTGTTGTCTTTGTTTTCGAAAGAGTATTTTAGCCCCGAAGAATCTGGAATGATGACCACAGAGCGAAGTCAGTCAATTCAAGAAGGGCGTCTGCCAACCTCACGCCCACATACCCGGACAGCATGACACTCCGCTGCTTCCGTGCTGGCACGCCAGCGCCCGTGGGAGGGCCTGCGCCTGAGAAGCGCGCAGACAGCGGGTTGGCACAGGAACAATGTGGACCGAGAACACGCTGCCGGCGTCAGGAGAGGTGAAGGGGCAACGCAAAGGGAATACCCCCAACATCTGTCAAGGCTGGGGCAGGGCCAAGCGGGACAAGCATCCCTAACAGATCCAGTGGTGCACTTCGCAATGACGTCCTCACCTCGTGGTCAGAGACTCTCTCTGGATAGGTGTTCTTTTCAGCCAAGTGACAGCTGGGATTCCCCCCACTCCCTGCCCCTCCCGCGTGTGGGGAGGGGAGACAGCCATGCTACGAAATCCTACGTAGAGGAAATGTCAGGCTGCATCAGGTTAAATCATACAGCGTGTGCCCCACTGAGCGCTCGCTAACCCTTTGCTCAACGAGTTTCCAGCTGGAAGCGCGCGCCCCCGTGCGGTCAGTGTGTGCAAAACAGCAGAGTGGACAGAGACTGACCAGAGCCTCACAACCCCCCAAACCCGGCATGGCCTTGCAGCCCTGCGCGTCCTGCCTGGACGGTTCACGGACTCACCCTCGTAGGCCTTGGCCGCATCCACTAGGTTGGACCAATCTAAATCCGCAGCCGCGTCGGGCAGGGGCATCAGGCCAGGGTCGGGCATGGGAGGCCTTCGGGTCTCCTGGACGTCCGTGAGGGAGCTGTCGGAGGCCGAGAACTCTCCTGTGACAGAGAAGAGAGATGAGATCCTTCTCGTGCCCGCTGGAGAACCGCTCGAGATCTTACCCAGGCAGAGTGACCTGGAACCCGTTTCTCGTCCTGCAGCTCGTCAGGGGCTCTTCTAAAGCACACATGAACTAGGAACTGGTTTCTTCCAGTTAACTCATTTCCTAATCGTCTCTCACTGTCTCAGCTCTAGTAGTGTGAGGCCCAGAAAAGCTAGTTTTGCCCTGAGACAGCATGTCTGCTTCTGTGGGAGCTGTCCACGGGGAGGGGGGCAACACGTCCTCCATTCTGTTTTTGTTTTTTTCCCCAGAGTCAAGGATTCAGACTAGGACAACGAGGCCTGTTTCAAAAGCCAGACCGGAGAAGCTTGTTGATCCCTGTCCTGGGGCAGAATACTGGACTCGGCCCTGGGACCTGACCACCTGCCTGTGGACTCCCTGCCCCCAGGGACTGGCCCCGCTGGTTTCCACAGCAGATGTGTCTGCAGGCTGATGTGGGGAGCAAATCAGATTGCACGAGAGTGCTCGATTACCCGAACGGAGTTAGTGCAGGCAGGTGATTTTAGGACTGGGGTTGGCGTTCTCTCCTTCCCAAGGACAGAAGCAGCAGCTTTTGGGATCGGTTTTGGAACACAGCAGCCCAGCAGCCTGAGCTGCTTTAAGGTAACAATTTTAAAAACACAAACATGAAGTCATCGTGACGATGAGCCTTCGCTCGGCCTTTGCTTGAGCCTGGGGCATAGAAGAGTGGGTGCAGGGAGCCCCCCGCCGTCCAAGCGCAAGCTGCTACCGCTCAAGTTCACGTAGGCAGAGAACAGAGTGCGAGGGCTGCTGGGCTCATGACATACAGACGCTCTCAGCAGGGCAGAGGCTGGGGCAGGGGCGAGGGCAGAGTGTGCGACTCCTGCAGAAGGGACACGGGGACTGTAACAGTAAAAATCCATGCCACCGCAAGCTCAAATCTCAGTTAAAATTGCTGAGTGACTCCAGAAACACCTGTTTGCAAGGAGTTAAAAAGTTTCCCCAATGATGATAGCCTGGTAAACCAAAGTATATTTAGTGCTTGTTTTCCCTTTCAAATGACAGAAAGAACTGCTCTGAAGTACAGCTGCTAGTTATTAATGTGCTTAAATTAGCAAAATGATGAGTAAATGGAAATCAACAAATACTGCCAGATATTAAATGCTCTGATCTATTTAAACATGCTCCCACCAAGGGTAAGTAGGGGGAACAGACAATTCTGCGTGTCACTCACAAGCCTTCTCTCCCTTTTTCTCTGGCACCCACATTTCCATATGGACAAAAGAAGTCGCTCCTCCCCATTGCCCAGTGACAGTCGCTGAAAAGGCCAGGGCTGAGGCATCGGCCCAACAAGGGCTGCTCCGTTTAGGAGATGGGGTCACCGTGCTGCCTGACTTTCAGGAAAGCAAGGAGCTCACAGAGGGCAGCCCGTTTCCTCCCTTCCGCGGCTGGATAGTGTCTGTATGTGTGATTTCCAGGTTGCTCTCTTAGAACGAAAACCTCTAGAAGACAGGGTCTGCTCTGACAGGACACATGCAGACATGCCTTCTACAAAGGGTTTATTGCTGCAGGAGCAATGGAACTCAGGGGAGAGTGGCCCCAATGTGGAGACACAAGGGGAGAAAAGGTTAGGGCCTATTTGGTCACTACCAGGAAGTTTTTTCTAGAGTCTAGGTGGTAAAAAGTGGTCATTTCATGTCAACTTTGGAGGGTGATCTCGTGAAGAAAAGAGAAGCCAGATTCCAGCTGTCATCAGATGGGGGAGAGGGAGCAGGGGAAAGCTGGCATGCTCCCCAAGGGATGCCTACCGTCGGGGAAAAGGGAAGCAGTGAGCAGGACAGAGGTGGTAGAGGGACACGCACAAGTGTGGGTCGAGAGCTCATGTGGGATGTGGGGAGAAAGCAAATGAGGCAAGCAGGAGATTCAAAGAAAATATTGCTCCAGAGAAGCAGCAGAAAGGAAAAGTAACATGGGTCTGAACGGCAGCAGAACAGCCGGAAGGAGAAAGGCCAGACGGGAGACCGGGTACCGCATGTCTAATGAACAAGCAGGACCCCCGGTTTCATAGCCGGTGTCTGCTGAGCGAGGTCACAGTGGGGGAGAGTAGGTGTAGAACTTCGGAATGGAGGTGGACAGAGGAGAGAGAAAAAGAACAAATGTAAACCATAGTCCCAGAATATGGTCTTTCATAAAAGAAAGCAATCACAGAGCAGGAAGGCATTTAGGAACCAAAGGCAAGAACATGGAGGTGCCTGGCATCAATACGCCTTTCCCTAGACTAATACTTGTTCACTGAATGAATGAATGAGCCAACCAACGACCGGCTGACACCACAGGCAACACCCTCAGAGTCCAGCGAAGACAGAGCAATGGCAAGTCTGGGTTCTTACGGTGGCTAGAGGGGGCCAGTGGATCCAAGTCTCCAAAAAACAATTTAATTTTAGCCAAATGTGCCCAATCACAGTAGCACATGGGATGTTTGGTAAGAATATAATCTCCAAACTACACCTTTGTATTAAAATTCAGCAGGTCTTGGGAAAGGTCTGGAAATCTGTGTTTTTATCAAGCATGCTCGGAGAGGGTTGGTACATACACCTGGTGTCCCAGTACTTAGGGCTGCCACCCAAGGGATGCCCCTTGATTGCCTGGCTCTGGGGGCCATGGGGGAACCTGCAATTCTGGGTCCCATGGGACTTTAACAATTGAAGGGACAGTTCTTGACGGGCTACCACCTGTAGGGCACTGCACAGAACACAGACTGAAACAAGCTCCAGTCTTTCTGCTTATTCCACAGTTTTGGCCTAGGGCAGGCATCAGGTTTGGCACATGGCAGTGCTCATGGGGCACAGAGGCCAGCCAGTGCATGCTATCCTTGTGCCTGCCCTCTGCCTTCCTCAGGCTCACTGTTATCTCTCAGAAAGGAACTTAGACACTCACTTCGTACCCCAGTTTTTAGGATTGCCACCTAGGAGACACTCTGAAATCACCAGGCTCTGATGGCCAGTGGGGCTTACAGTTGTGGTCCAATAAGACTGTATATTTTCATACTTTAAGAGCTGCTGCCAGAGGGTCTGGCTTTTAATCACCTACAAATCCAGGTGCTGACTGAGATTTTCCCCTTTGGGACACTGGTCTTGGCAGACCCCCAACTACTGGGGTCTATTAAAAATGAAACAGGCTGGGTGCCTGGGTGGCTCAGTGGGTTAAGCCTCTGCCTTCGGCTCAGGTCATGATCTCAGGGTCCTGGGATCGAGCCCCGCATCGGGCTCTCTGCTCGGCAGGGAGCCTGCTTCCCCCTCTCTCTCTGCCTGCCTCTCTGCCTACTTGTGACCTCTCTCTGCCAAATAAATAAAATCCTTTAAAAAAAAAAAAAAAAGAAACAGGCCGTTTGGACCATCACAAAGGTTTGAGAGACCAGAAAGAGCTAGGTCTGGGTTGAAGGATGAGGTTCATCTCCCAAACGAGGCTACTCCTTCAAGACCGGGGGAGGTGGCTGTCTTATCTAACACAGAGACTGACACAAGGAGCCCAGCAAAATGAGGAGACAGAGAAGTAGGTAATGAATAAAACAAGATAAAACCACAGAAAAAAATCCTTAATGAAAAGAAGGTAAGTAATCTGCCTGAAGAGTTCAAGGTACTGGACGTAAAGATGCTCGCTGAACTTGGGAGAACAGTGAACATAGTGAGAGTTTCGACAAAAAGAAAACATAAGGAAATATCAAGTAGAAGTCACAGAGCCAAAGAATATAATAACTGAACTAAAAAATATACTAGAGGGGTTCAACAGCAGATTAGATGAAGCAGAAGAAAGGATCGGTGAATTCAAAGACAAGGCAATGAAACTCATCCAATCAGAGCAGCAAAAAGAAAAAAAGATTGAAAAGGAGTGAAAACAGTTCGAGGGACCTATAGGACAATATTACGCAGACCAACATTTGCATTATAGGGGTCCCAGAACAGGAGAGAGAAAACTTCCCTAACCTATGGATCCAGGAAGACCAGAGTTCCAGACAAGATGAATATAAAAAGACTCACACCAAGACCCATTATAATTAAAGTCTCCAAAGTTAGACAAGAACATCATAAATGCAGCCAGAGAAAAAGAACTTGGTAGGTACAAATGAACCCCCATAAGACTTTTCAACAGGAACTTTCCAGGCCAGAAGGGAGTGGCTGAAAGAAAAAAAAAACTGCCAACCAAGAATCCTCTACTCAACAAGGTTGTCCTCCAGAACTGAAGGTGAGATAAAGTTTTCCAGACAAACAAAGCTGAAGGAGGGGTGCCTGGGTGGCTCGGTTAGCTAAGCATCCAACTCTTGATTTCAGCTCAGGTCATGATCTCAGAGTCCTGGGATTGAGCCCTGTGTTGGACTCCCCACTCAGCAGGGAGTCTGCTTGTCACCTTCTCTCTCTGCCTCTCCCCCTGCTTGTGCTCTCTCTTAATCTAAAATAAATGAATCTTTAAGAAAAAAAATCTAAAAGAGTCCAATACAACTAGAATGGCTTTACTGGAAATGTCAAAGGGATGTCTTTAAGCTGAAAACAAGGTGTGCTAATTAGTAGAAAGAAAACACAAAAATATCAATCTTACTGGAAAAGGTAAGCATATAGTGCAGGCAGTAGTAAATTAATTACAAGGCTAGTAAGAAAGAAGACAAATATAATAAAAATAATTATTTTACAGTTGGCCCCTGAGCAACACAGATTTGAACTGCATGGGTTCACTTCAATGTGGATTTTTTTCTATAAATATTTTGGAAAAATTTTTAAAGATCTGCAACAATTTCAAAAACTTGTAGACAAACTACACAGCTTAGAAATATATATATATATATATATAAAAAAAAGGATATCTTGAATGCCAAGTACATATATAAATCTATTACAAAAAGTTAAAACTTTCCAAAACTCACACATACTGTACAGGGCATCACTCACAGTTGAGAGAAATGTGTACAACAATGCAGTATTACATCATAATTGCACAAAATTCACTACGGGACATACTGTGGACTATTATAATTCTGGAGCCACCTCCTGTTGCTACTGCAGTGAGGCCTGGTGTTCAAAGTAGCCGCTTAAAATGCACGTGAGGCTGATCATCTCTGCATGAGCAGTTCCTCTCTCCAGTGAACTGCGTATCACAGCAAAAACCGGTCTCCATTCTCACGTACTTTTCGTTGTGTTTAGTGCAACACCATAAACCCTGCATAATGCCAGGGGACCCATCCGAAGTGCTACTAGCGATGCTGGAAGTGTTCCCCCAAAGCAGAAAAGACATGAAATAACACAAAACAGTTGAACTGCTTAACATGTATCCCAGATTGAGGTCTGCAGCTGTGGTTGCCTGCCATTTCGAGGTAAATGAATCTAGCATAAGGACCATTGTGAAAAAAGAAGAGGAAATCCATGAAGCTGTCACCAGAGCAGTGCCACAAGGCACAAAAACCTGGTACTTTTTTTCAAATACCCTTTTATCTCCTATTGAAAATGCAGCTTTCAGGGGGGTGCAGGATGGCTAATAAGAAAGGCTTTCCTGCAGACTCTAATATGATTCAAGAAAAAGCAAAGTCATTATATGACGACTCAAAGGAAACGGAAGGTGAAAGATCGAAAGCTATGGAATTTAATGCCAACAAAGAATGGTTTGATAATTTTAGAAAGAAGTTTGGTTTTAAAAATGTCAAGATAACAGGAGAAGCAGCTTCTGCCAACCAAGAGGCAGCAGATGAGTTCCCAGACACCATTAAGAAAATCACTGAGGAGAAAGGATATCTTGCCTGAACAGGTTTTTAATGCAGACAAAAGTGTCCTGTTCTAGAATAAAATGTCACAAAAGGCATTTATTATTTAATCCATATGAAGAGAAGTGAGCAGCAAGATTTAAGGCAGAAAGGGACAGACTACTGTTCTGTGCAAATGCAGTTTAGTTTAGGATCAGAGCTGCCCTTTTCTATAAACCTACCAACGCCCGAGTCTTGAAACAATACCAGCTGTCAGACTTTTTGGTTGTACAAGAAGGCCTGGACAATGAAGACCCTTTCTCTGGATTGGTTCCATTGCTGCTTTATCCCTGAAGTCAGGAAGTACCTTGCCAGCAAGAGATTGCCTTCTAATGTACTTTAGATATTGGACAATGCCCTCGCCACCCAGAACCCCATGAGTTGGTGTTGAAGTGGTCTACTTGCCCCCAAACACGACATCTCCAATTCATCCCCCAGATCAAGGGGTCATCAGAACCTTTAATGATGATTATACACAATATTCTTCTTCTTCTTCTTCTTTTTAAAAAGATTTTATTTGTCAGAGAGTGGTGCACAAGCAGGGGGAACAGCAGGCAGCAGACTCCCCACTGGGCAAGGAGCCCGATCCAGGATTTGATCCCAGAAATCTGGGATCATGACCTGAGCTGAAGGCAGATGCTTAACTGACTGAGCCACCTAGGCCTCCCTACACATAGCAGTCTGTGAAAAGAACTGTCAACACTATGGAAGGGAATTTTGATAGACAGAACATCATGAAATTCTGGAAAGACTGTACCATCAAAGATGCCACCATGATTATAGAAAAAGCTGTGAAAACCATCAAGCCTGAAATAATGGATTCCTGCTGGAGAAAACTGTCCAGATGTTGTGCATAACTTCATAGGATTTACACTAGAACCAATCAAGAAAATCATGAAAAAGGCTGTGGATTTGGCAAAAAGGGTAGGGGGGTGAAGGGTTTTAAGATGCAGATCCTGGAGAAGTCCAAGAGGTAACAGACAACACACCAGAGGAATTAACAGAAGGTGACTGGATAGAGATGAGTGTTTCCAAACTAGTGCCAGATGAGGAGGAACAAGACAGAGAAGAAGTGCCAGAAAACAAATTGACACTGGACAATCTGGCAGAAGAGTTCTGATTCTCCAAGACTTCTTTTGACTCCTTTTATGACATGAACCATTCTAGGATATGGGTTCTGAACTAATGCTCACAGTGGAAGGATCGGTACTGTATAGAAACATATTCAGAGAGATGAAAAAGCAAAACAGTCAGAAATTACAATGTATTTCCAAAGAATTACACTGGGTGTGTTGCCTCTCCCACCTCTCCTTCCAACCCTACCATCCCTGAGACAGCATTGCCAACCCCTCATCTTCCTCCCTTTCCTTGGCCTACTCAATGTGAAGACAGGGGTGAAGACCATTATGATGATCCACTTCCACTTAATCATGATTAATTCCTCTGGTGTGTTGTCTGATGATATAATCATCAGGCCATACAGTTAATAAACTGATCTGTTGTGTATGTAAACGTTTTGTGTAAAAATCTAACCATATAGCAGTAATTGTACAAGATGCTTTTGTGCCAACATCACCATCGCCACAATATTCATCATGTAGAACACTGAGTATAAGTCTTGTATGGAAGTGGATACCCTGTCCTTACATAGGCACATGTGACTGATGTTTAATATACAATTAATAATGCCTTAGTTTTCCTACTGTTTTAAAATTTTACTTTCAAGGAATTACATTATTGTAAATTATGTCTCTCGCTCTTGTATCAGCCTATCATCATAGGTAAGTGGTTTTTAAAAAATGTAACAATGTTTCTAGAACTGTACTACGAATATGACTGTAGTACTTTATGCCATAAAAATTTTATAGGGCTTCATTCATTAGTGTACAGACAAGGCCACTGTGAAGAAGTGTATCAGTTCCGCTAGGCTACCATAGAGCAATCATACTGCTCTTGCTTCATTATCTGTGCATGAACTGTTATACCTATAAATAAGTATGCATTCCTTTTCACTTTTGACATCTAGTGTTAGCAATACATATAACATCTACAGTGTTTTGAATCCTATAAGACAAAAATTGTATAGGTACTGACAGATGGTTAATTATGTAAACAGACAAGGTAAATTTATGGTATTGGTAAATGCAGTACAGTACTATAAATGTATCTTCTCTTACGATTTTTAATATTTTCTTTTCTCTAGTTTATTATAATATTCTAGTATATAAGACCTATACCATACAAAATATTTGAAATGACTGTTTATGTTAATGGTAAGGCTTCCAGTCAACACTAGGCTATAGTAGTTAATGTTTCTGGGAAGTCAACAGTTACACATGGATTTTTGACTATATAGAGGGTTGATATCTCATACTCCTTTGTTGCTCAAGGGTCAACTGTAATTAGTTAAGGGATACACATGATAAAAAGATGTAACATCTTTTAGATGTGACATCTAAAACATAAAATGTTGGGGGAGAGTAAAAATGTGGAACTTTAGAATGCATTTAAACTTAAGTTATTATGAACTGAAAATAAATGGTTATAAATCTAAGTTATACAAAAGCCTCACGGTAACCACAAAGCAAAAACCTATGATAGATACACAGAGGATAAACGGAAAGGAATCTAAGCCTACCACAACAGAAAGTTATTAAACCATGAAGGAAGAGAGCAGGAGAGGAAAAGAACACAGAGGAACTATAAAAAAGCAAAAAGTTTATGCCGATCTTTGATTATTTGAAATGTAAATGGACTGTTTTCTCCAATTAAAAGACACAGAGTGGCTGAATGAGTAAAGAAAACCCATGACCCATCTATATGCTGCCTGTAAAGAGAGTCACTTGAGAAGTAAGGACATATATAGACTGAAAAGAGATATTCCATGCAAACGGAAACCAAAGAAAGGTGATGTATTAGACAAAAAACACTTTAAAACAAAGACTGTAATCAAAGACAAATAAAAAGGTATTACATAATGATAAAGGGGACAATCCAATAAGAGGATATAATGTTTGTAAACATTTATGTACCCAACACTGGAGCACTTAAGTATGTGAAGCAAATATTAACAGACCTGAAGGGAGAAACAGCAATATGGTGATAGTAGGGGACTCTGATAACCCACTTTCATCAACGGACAGATCATCTAGACAGGTCAATTAGGAAACATCCACCTTAAATGACACACTAGACCAGATGGACTTTACAGCTTATACTGAATAGTCCACCCAAAAACAAAAGAATAGACATTCTTTTCAGTCACACATAGAACATACTCCAGGATGGAGCATATGTTAGGTCACAAGTCTTATTAAATTTAAGATGACTGAAATGAAATCAAACATTTTCCCCCACTATAATGCTATGGAACTAGAGATCAATTACATGAAGAAAACAGAAAAATTCACAAATGTGTGAAGACTAAATAACTAAATACTACTAAGTAACTACGACAAAACACTAAATAACTACTAACTAATTGCTACTGAACAAGCAATGGGTCAAAGAAGACATGACAAGAGAAATCAAGAAATACTTTCAGAAGAATGAAAAAGAAAATACAACATACCAAAGCTTATGGGATGCAGGAAAAGCAGTTCCAAGAGGGAAGTTCATAGTGACAATGCCTACATATCAAGAAACCTCTCAAATAACCTAACTTTACACCTGAAGGACCTAGGAGAAGAACAACAAATAAAGCCCAAAGTTAGTCAAAGGAAGGAAATAACAGATCAGAGTGGAAATAAATACACAAAACACACGAAATAGAGATCAATGAAACTAAGAACTGGTTCTTTGAAAAGGTCAACAAAATTGACAAAGTTTTAGCTAGATTCACCAAGAAAGAAAAAGACTCAAAATCAGAAATGAAAGAGCAGACACTATAACTGATACCAAAGAAATAAGAGAGGCTCTTAAGAGACTACTATGAAGAATTATACGCCAACAAAGTGTGCATAAGAAATGCATAAACCCCATAAACATACAACTTGCCAAGACTGAATCATGATTATGAGACTGACATGCCACCTGCTGTGCTAAGTCACTAAGACTGAATCATGAAGGAACTGAAAATCTGAACAGACTGATTACTAGTAAGGAGATGGTTGGAAGATCTGTTGAATACTGATTCAAACAAAAACCCAGAAACAGAGGACTTTACTGGTGAATTCTACTGAACATTCAAAGAAGAATTAACCCTTTTAAAACTCTCCCCACAAAAAAGCAGCAGCAAAAGGAACACTGCCAAACTCATTTTATGAGGCTAGCTTTACCCACCCAGATACCAAAACTAGACAGGGACACCACAAGAAAAAAAAAAAAAAAATCACAGGCCAATACCCTTGATGAACATAGATGCAAAAATCCTCAACAAAATATTAGTAGACCGAATTTACAATATATTAAGAGTACCTCCTTATACTACGATCAAGTGGAATTTGTCTCAGGGATGGAAGGATGGTTCAACATCCACAAATCAATGTGATACATACCACATTGATGAAATGAAGGATAAAAGTCATATAATCATCTCTGTAGATGCAGAAAAAGCATTTGACAAAAATCAACATCCATTTATGATTAAAAAAAAATCACAAAAAGTAGGTATAGAGGGGATGTACTTTAACATAATAAAGGCCATGGCTGACATACTCCACAATGAAAGCTGAAAGCCTTCCCTCTAAGGCCAGGAACAAGACAAGGATGCACACTCTTACCACATGTATTCAACAAAATATCAGAAGTCCTAGTCGGGGTATTAGACAAGAAATAAAAGGCATCCAAATATGATGTAAAACTCACTATTTGCATGGGGTATGATATTAGACAACCCTAAAGACTCTACCAGAAACTCTTAAGAATTAACAAAGGAGTTCAGTAAAGTTGTAGGATACCAAATCAATTCACAATAAGTCTGCTGCATTTCTATACACTAATAACAAAATGTCAGAAAGAGAAATTAATAATCCCACTCACAATTGTAAACAAAAGGAATAAAATACCTAGGAATAACTTGAACCAAGGAGGTAAAAGACCTGCACACTGTAAACCATAAGATACTGATAAAAGAAAACTGAAGACACAAATATGTGGAAAGATACTCCATGCTCATAAAAGAATATCGTTAAAATGTCCATACTACTACCCAAAGTAATCTACAGATTCAGGGCAATCCCTATCAAAATTTCAATGGCATTCTTCTCAGAAGTAGAACAAGCAATCCTAAAATTATGTAATTACAAAAGACTGAATAGCCAAAGCTATCTTGGAAAAAAAACAAAGCTGGAGGCATTCACGCTCCTGATTTCAAACTATATTACAAAGCTATAGTAATCAAAACAGTATTATATTAGCATCAGAACAAACATGTCAATGGAACAGAACAGAAGCCCAGAAATAAACATATGCATATGTGGTCAATTAATTTATGACAAAGGAGCCAAGAATATACAATTGGGAAAGGATGGTCTTTAATAAACAGCGTGGGGAAAATGGGATAGCCACATGCAAAAGAATGAAACCAGAGCACTATCTTACACCAAACCACAAAAGTTAACTCATTATGGATAAAGACTTAACTGTAAGACCTAAAGCCAAACTTCCAGAAGAAAACACAGGCAGTAAGCTCCCTGACATCAGTTTTGATGATGATGACTTTTTGGATTTGACACCAAAAGCAAAGGTTTGTTACCTTTGTTAGGTAAAAATAAACAAGTAGTCCACATGCACACGAAAAAATTTCTGCACAGCAAAGAAAACCATTAACAAAAAGAAAAGGCAACCTATGGACTGGGAGAAAATATGTGCAAATCAGATCTGATAAGGGGGTAATATTCATAATGTATAAAGAATTCCTTTAACTCAATAGCCAAAAAACAAACCGATTAGAAAATGGGAGAATCTGAATAGATATCTTTCCCAAGACAAAAGAGAGATGGCCAACAGGCTCAACACCATTAATGATAAGGGAAATGCAAATCCAAAACCACAACGAGATACCACTTCGCACTTGTTAAGGGAAGATACAAGTGTTGGCAAGGGTGTGGAGAAAAGGGAGCCCTTGTGCACTGTTAATGGGAATGTAAAGTGGTGCAGCCACTGTGCAAAACAGTACGGAGGTTCTTCGAAAATAGAGCTACCATATGACCCAGAAGTTCCACTCTGGGTATTTATGTGAAGAAAATGAAAACACTAGCTTGAAAAATATACATATAGCCCCAAGTTCACTGCACCATTATTTATAATAGCCAAGATAAGGAGACAACCTAAGGAGACATCCACTGATGGATGAATCACACACACACACACACACACACACACACACACGAATATTACTTAGCCTTAAAAAGTGAAATCTTCTCATTTGCAACAACATGGGTGGCCCCTGAGGGCACTATGTTGATAGAAATAAATTAGAGAAAGACAAGTCACGGGGATTACTGTGTGGAATTATTATTATTCTTATGTGGAGTTTGCTAAGAATGCATCTTAGAAGTTCCCATCACAAGGAAGAAAACACTTGGCAACTATGCAAGGTGACGGATACTAACTAGACTCACCATGGCGACCATTTCACAATATATACAACCATCGAATCACTATGTCGTACAGCTGAAACTAATGTCATCATTAGTTACACTTCAGTAAAAACAAACCCCGAACAGGCATCCCAGGTGACTCTGGGGAGGCCGAGCGTCTGTACCCCGAGGTCTGGGATTACAGGCGCGCGGCTGACCGAGGCTGGCAAGCCGGGAATCTGAGCACCCAAAACCACTCACCATGCAGCGACTTCATCCCCAAGGTGTAAGATGGCCTCCGCAGCGGGAGAGACTTGGGCAGGGAAGGGTACGTGCTGCTGAAGAGGACGTCATTGGGCAGGGCTTGGTCCAGAAGCGATGCCCTGGAGGCAAAGAAGTGCTCCCTCTGGCCGCTGTAGATGCTCTCATCGGACAGCGTGCGGTGCAGGGCCCGTCTTGCCGTGGGCGTGGTAGGAAAAGGCGACTGGGGCGAGGAGAGCGCCTGGAACTGAGAGCGGTGGGCAGACAAGGATTTACATGATGGCCTATGTCCTCATGACAGAGAGCAGCTCTAGGAGGAGGTGCCTCTTGATAAACAGCAGCTGCTAAGAGTCTACTGAATCAGTTTGACAGAATGTTTTTTAGGATGGATTTCTACCCACTAAAATAGAGAAGCCATCTACACATTGATACAGTTCTATATAAATGGCAGGAGTTCTAGATAGCTGTTCTCTCTCGTCCTTTGCTTTTGTCACCAGATTTGACATTTAGTTGAGATCCTTCTGCAAAAAGCAAGCTTCTGAGAATCCCATTACTTGAGAAACAAGAGACACATTAACTAGTATTTAAATATCCAGCCTCAGAGACAGCAGAGTATCTGGTCGGTTAGCAATAAAGTTGTATTTATTCAGTCCTTCCTAGACGAGTGTTCACCTTGACAGGGAGAACGATGTAGAGGACAGGTGAAGATGTGAGTAGGAGGGCTGAGTCACAGCCGGCAGAAGGCCTCTGCGGGACGTTCTGTGACAACGGGAAGGGGCAGACAGAGGACGACACAACCGTGTCTCCACTGAGGACGCCGGGAACAGAGCTGACACTCAGGGTCTAACATGCTTCTGTTCATCAAACCAAGGGTTAATCAAGTCAAAGCTCCCTGGGAAGTGGTGTGCACAGCTGCCGCATAAATATGAACAAATAACGAGTCAAACGCATTGTCAATGAGCCCCAGGTGTAGCCGACGGTGTAAAAATTATGCTCACTTCTAAAAATTCACGATGAGTGAAGCACAAGGTACATATACGCTTGCCTAGAAAGCGAAGCTGCTGAGATGAGACTCTGTGAGTCTGTAAATGCAGGGAACTGGGTGTGGAAATGGTGGTTTTCCTTTTCCGCTCACCGAGAAGAGTGGGCATGGCAGAAGTGCAACGGCCTCCCTGATTATGATTTTAAAAGTATAGCCGGATCCTCTCTCTCCCATCAGCAAGCTTCTAGGACTATCACGTAAGACTCCTGCCTACCAGGCCAGGCCCCAGATCTCTCCATTCAAACACTGCTCCCGATCTGTTTTAGTGCCTCTGGGTTCAGCAAAGGGACTTCCTTTTCTAGTGAGTATCCCTGCCCTGATGGTTATACAGGAAGGTGGTTTTCCACTAATTCTAGTTCCAGCCTCTTTGGGAAGTATTAACATACTTCGGGGCAGTGAACTGCCACCTGGAGGAGGTCCTTGGAGAGGCACGTTTTCTTAGAAGTTCTAACATCTTACACTGAAGGGAGGCAGGGCAGGAGAAGGAAGGAGGCAATCGGCCTCGATGCTTCCCGCCCATTAAAAAGTCGTCTTGTCCCAACATGTCGGGGTGGTCCCTCACCCCATCCCTGCTCCCCTCCAGTCTGGAAGGCGCATGCACACCGATCTGGTTCTGAGAGCACCCTGGGCCTGCCTCCTGGGGTGCTTACTGGGCAGTGCCCGGTGCTGCGAGCCCTGGGAAAGAACCACCATGAGTCAACACTGACTCGCAAGGGCTCTGAGAGCGCATCGGGCCAGGGGGCTTTGCAGACTGTCCTGGGGACCCTACCGGTTCCTCACAGCATCACTGCCTGGGGAGCAGAGACGTTCAAGTGGGACCCAGGCGCCCGTGACACCCACCCCTCCCATCGGAGGAACTCCACTTTCTTACTTCTCCGTATTAGACTTCCATGTTTTATTTTATTTAAAAAGGGGGGGAGGGGGTTTCCCGAACTTTAAAACCATCCGGCACCACCAATCTATTTCAAAGCTGAGGAACACGGCCTAGAGGAGGGGCCTCTTGCTCTAGGTCAGCTCCTGTTCTCGCACTCTTCCCAGGCCTCCTGGCTTCATGAGCTGGTCACCAGCACCCACCGTAAGCAAGCGCCAGCACTCCCCGAGCCCTGGAGCTGCCTGCAGCTGCCTCCTCTGGTCTGTGCCTCACAGCTCTGGCTGCAAAGCGGGACCACGGGTTTGCACTGTGTCTGTTCACCTGCCGCTGGGCGCAGCCCTCGGGGACGGTAAGGTGATTCCTCTCTGCCTGCCAGTGAGGTTTCTTAGAAGGTCAGCAGTCTGCCATTTTCCTTGAGACAGGAGCTCTGTGGCAGGTGCTTAGGCCCTGTGGCCACCTACCTCTGAGCCACAGCTCCCCACGTCCCACAGCAGACATCACACGCTGCTGGCAAATCACCCCGTATTAACCCTCTCTCCTAGGTAGCACCCGCTCTCCAAGAAAGCCAGTGTGATCCGAGTGGGTTCCAAGTCTCATTGCCCGAAGCTGGCCACTGCCAGGACCCTGACACCTGATGCAGTGGCCTGGGGCCTCGAGCCAGGCCTGGCCTGGAAGACCTCTCAAGGGCACGCTGGCCTTTCTGACACAGCAGAGCCATGGGCATCCCAACGGAGAATTTCGGAAGATACACGGAGATACTTAGCTAAAGTCATCTGAAACCAAACCAAAAAGGAGGACACTGGAGAAATAAGTGCCTTACTTCCAGCCCTTCCCGGTAAGAGAGGAGCCTGCGGAGAGCCTTCTTTGCAGAGGGTCTCTCGGTAATGCAGTCAGGACATAAAGAAGGTGCACCCCTGTTCCAGGAATGTTAAAATAATTCATTTTGGAAATAAAAGCCAAGAACAGGAATAAGGGCAAAAGAGACATTTGCTTTCAATTATTTCTACTGCATGAGTAAATCAAAAGAATCAAAGCTCTAAGTCTGCCCCTTTCCAAAAATGTGAAACCGAGAATCGGAGGAAAGATTCCTTTCAGGGCAAGTTTTATTTTCCTCTAACCTCAAAGGAAAAAATCTGAAAAAAAATTTATTTTGAAACTGGTACTTAAACATTTTAATACACCTCTTTGGGCTCTGACGGATAAAGAAGTTTCAAGCACTGTCTTTTGCGAGGTTGCTAAGGAAACCATTTGTACCCTGCATGATGAGTCAGAACCGTGAAGTGCTCGCTTATAAAACAGAAATTACAGAAATCAAGAATGACCAAGTCTTTAAAATGATTTATGATGTTAATGTTTATGTTAATAAATCTTTATTTCGCAGCACAATGCCAGAATGGCCTTTGGAGTACACTTAATTTCTATAAATGCTGATTTTTCGGTTTAGGGGTATGTCTGACCTATCTTGAGGAAGGTGCAGGCGCGCACACGCTCTTGTGACGAGAAGCCGGAGTGAGAACGGACAAGGGCCACATAGCTCATCCCGCTGCGCATGCCCCCTGCACTCTGATCCTGGTTGGAGGATAGCAAGTGGTTAAGGAAATACTTCAGCTTATCTTTCCAATCCACTATCAGAGCTCCTCCTAAATTACACTCTCTAGTCACTTCAAACAGACTACCAGTCGTTCAACTGAGGAGCCAACAGAACATGTCCACGTTTGCTGTGCTGACCTTCCTGGGGGGAGAGTCCCTCCTTCTGGGGCTACACGACACACCGCACACAGAAAAGCCTGGTGCTCAGAGCTCTGGGCCCCACTCAACAAAGGCCAGCTCCGAGCCCTGGGAGGAGGAGATGGTACACTTCTGAGGACAAGACAGACCCTCAAGTAGGCTTCAGGGCTCCTCCCAGCTAAGGTGGGGCGGGCAGAACAAACTCTTCCACGTGGTTGCGCCAAGGTCTGGCCACTGACCCACAAACATAAACCCCGAGCAGGCGCTCAGGACGTGATGGGGAGGGAGGCTGGCTTTAGAGAATTTCTAGCCTGGAATTCTGCAAGGGAAGTGGAGAGGTTTTTGCAAAGTAAAGAGAGTTTAGAAAGTTCTGAAGGTAAGTATGTAGACCTCGTCTGCTGGGCTGCAGAGGGGCCTTCTGGAAGACGAGGCGGGTGAAGAGAGTGGGTGTGAATCAGGCCATCTCTCTGAGTGACTGAATGCTACGTGGTGCACAGACGGTAGACCTGCCTGTCAGGGGGCAGAGGTGGGGCACACAGGGCAGGACGTGAACTGGGAGCTACTTGTGGGAGGAGGGACCCTTTGGACAGAAGGCTCTAAGGCATTTACAGAAAACCTTGTGTGATGAGGGAGCCACAGGTGCTCTGCCAAGTTCTCAGAAGCAGTGTCATCTGAGTTAACATCTGTGAAAGAGCGTGGCTTGTGCACGGGGTACACTAAGGAAGAGAAAGGGTGGTAAGGACAGGTAAATATAAACCCAGACTGAAACGTGTGGCAGCGGGGACAAAACGCTTGGAGAACATCATAAGCTCATTTTAGGCAGAGTGCGTGAGGGCAGGAGCCAGGAGCCAGCACCTCTGGGAGGGGCCACCGTGGGGAGCAGCCCCGTCCCTTCTGGCCACCCACCCTAACAGCCATGCGCCCCGAGCTCTGTCCTGTACCTTAAAGTTCTTCTGGGATTCAGGAGTTGGGCTTTCCAGGTCGATGAGTTTCTTGAGGTCCTCCTCGATGGTGGACTTGGAGGCTGGCTTGGGGGACGCCCGGAGGTCCCTGGTTGAGGCGCGCAGCCTGGCGTGGGCCATCTCGTTGCCGTCACTCTGATGGCGCCTTGAAAGGAAGAGACGGGAGAAACCAAGCAGGGTGACATAAGGCCACGATGGCCCCTGAGGCGGTGAGCCAGGAGGGACGTATTAAAGGAGACCCAAGGACAAGCTGCTCAGGTAAGTGCTTGTGGAAGAAACACAATCAACTGGAAGCATAAAATAAGAATCTGGTGCACAAACTGCTCTTCTCCAGGAAACCATCAGCCCCACTAAGCCAGAGTTAGCACAACTTACTAGTAAGACCATGGGCTACAAATCCCGAATGTAAATTCTGTACAAACTCAAACAACATGATCGAATGACTCATTTAGAACTTTTTTTTTCTCCCATACTACTTTGTCAAAAAGTTCTTTATATTCAGGGCAGTCCCTCTCTAACCCCCCCTCTGCTGGGCCCTGAGTTGAAAACCCCATGGGAAGGCTGTGATTAACATCACCAAAGGGAGAATGTCACCTTCGTGCCAGAAGGTCAATTACTCTGCAGTTTGTTCTCCAGACAGACTCCTTCCTACGACATCTAAGATTCTCAAATCAATGATTTGCCACATAACTTATTTAAGGAATGAAGCAGAGAAATAATTTAAGTTTTACTTAGGAGGGGAAAAAAAATCTCTTGACCAAACCCCAGCCGGCCACCTCTGTGGTAGGAAATTGCCTCAACCTTTTCTGTTCTCCGTCCTGTTAAAAGCGAACCACCCAGCAAGAGAAGCGAAAGAATTCTTACTTTCTCGTGTCCATAAATCCCACGGAGTTTATGGTTCCCTCGGGTTTCTTCCACCCAATCAGGTACTTGCTGGTCGCGCCCTGGCGAGGGTAGAAGGTCCTAGGGCCAGACGAAGAGGAGGAGGAGGAGGAGGAGGGGAAGGAAGGTGCCAGCTGCGAGGGGGCAGGATGGAGCTCTTCTTTTGGGGAACTTCTGGCACTGGTGAAGACCACTGGGCTGGCAGAGTGTCGAGAGCTCATGGTACTGAGGAGAAGCGTGACAAAGACAAAAGGACCCCAGTTTGCATGTGTGCATTCCGGGGTCTACACGGCGGCTATCAAAGTGTCATCCGGGACAGGGGTTATGGCCACGTTAAAGCACAATGACTGTATCATCAAATATGAATGGGGCTGGCTGGCTAGCCTTTCTTGTTTTCTTGCTATAATTTAAATGTCTGCTGTAAAAATGAAACGCAGTCACTGGGGCTTAGTCTGTACTCTAAGTTAAAAGGTAAAAACAGTTGAGGCTATCAGGGATGCTTTGACACATGCTGGCACACTGGAGTTTGTTAGGGGGTCTAGGACAGGCAAGGAATGGGAGAATTGGCAATAAAAGGTCTGGCCATCTCAGTGGCCGTCTGCCTTGCCTTCCTCAGAACTAGGGGTCATGGTGATGCTCCCCAGGTCCAAGCTGGATCAGCATACAGTTCTCCGAACACCCACATCCAAGGCCAAAGGGGGACACTGATGTCTCCTTCCCCATGGCGTCCGCAGTTAAGATGGACTCTCCTAAACGGCTGTTCAGTGGAGTGAAAATGGGCCACTATCCTACACCATGTACAAAAATCAACTCAAAATGGAGTAAAGGCTTGACCGTAAGTCCTGGAACCATAAAACTCCTAGAGGAAAACATAGGGGTAAGATCCTTGACATTGATCTTGGCAATGATGTTTCTGAATTTGACATCAAAAGCAAAGGCAACAAATGCAAAAATAAACACGTGGGACTATGTCAAATTAAAAAGCTGTGCAGCAAAGGTAACCATCAATAAAATGAAAAGGCAACCTAGTGAAAGAGAAAATACTTGCAAATCATACATCTGATAAGGGCACAATACCCAGAATATATAAAGAACTCATATAACTCAAGAGAAAAAAATCTGATTAAAAAATGGGCAAAGGATGTCCATCAACAGATGAATGGATAAAGAAGATGTGTGTATACACACACACACACACACACACACACACACACACACACACACACACAATGGAATACTATGCAGCCATCAAAAGAAATGAAATCTTGCCATTTGCGATGATGTGGATGGAACTAGACGGTATTAGGCTGAGCGAAATAAGACAATTATCATATGATTTCCCTGAAATGAGGAAGTTGAGAGGCAATGTGGAGGGTTTGGGGGCTATGAAAAGAATAAATGAAACAAGATGGGATCGGGAGGGAGACAAACCATAAGAGACTCTTAATCTCATAAAACAAACTGAGGGTTGCCGGGGGAGGGGGTAGGGAGAGGGTGGTTGGGTTATGGACATTAGGGAGGGTATGTGCTATGGTGAGGGCTGTGAAGTGTAAACCTGGTGATTCACAGACCTGTACCCCTGGGGCAAATAATACATTATATGTTAACTAAAAAATTAAAAAATTTTTAAAAAATGGGCAAAGGAATCTCAATAAACATTTTTCCAAAGAAGATATATAGATGGCTAACAGGTACATGAAAAGATGCTCAACCTCACTAATTATCTGGGAAATGCAAATCTAAACCACAATGAAATATCACTCATACCTGTTAGGATGGCTATTATCAAAAAGACAAGAAATAACAGGTGTTGACAAGAATGTGGAGAAAAGGGACCCCTTGTGCACTGTTGGTGGGGATGTAATTTGGTGCAGCCACTATGGAAAACAGGAAAATGTTCCTCAAAAAATTAAAAATAGAACTACCATATGATCTAGAAATTCCATTTCTGGGTTTTACCTAGAGAAAGTGAAAATACTAACTTGAAAGTATCATGTTCATCGCAGTATTATTTACAAGATCCAAGCTGTGGAAACAACCTAAGTGTCCACTGATGGACGAATGGATAAAGAAAGAGTGGTATATGTATACAATGAAATACTATACAGCCATAAAAAGAAGGAAATTCTGCCATTTGCAACAATATAAATGGACGTTGAGGACATTATGCTAATTGAAATAAGTCAGACAAATACTATGTCATCTACTTATGTGTGCCATCTAAAAAAACCCAAGTTCATAGATACAGAGAACAGACTGGTGGTGGCCACAGGTGGGGGTAGAGGATAGGGGAAACTGAGGGAAGAGGGTCAAAAGGTACAAATGTCCATGTGGGAGTCCTGGGGATGTGATGTACAGCATGTTGACTAAATAAAAAAAAAAAGCAGGTCATCATCTGTGGATTTTAAACTTCGGTTCAAGATTACAAAACTAGAGTCCACAGGACTCAAGGAAAAGGCTACTCATCATTACTACATCATCATCAAAGGCTACTACGTCATCATTAAAACTCAGGATTTCTAAGACTGGGCCTGAGAGTTCAGGGGATCTACGATGCTGGAGGCTCTTCGATGGCAGAATTTCCACATGTCCCTCCCCGGGATCTCCCAGGACCCACGTCCACATCACATGAGCCCTGCTGAGTTCTCCAGTGTCGGCAGAGACCAGAGACGCGGGCTCCTACCACAGTGCACTTGTCACCGAAGGTTTAGCCACCAGGCCGTGGTCTCACAGCATCTGCCAGCAGCGCTTTGTCAGAAACCAATGGTCCTGATCTGAATAAAGCACGGACTTCATAATGACGCATTAGCTACGACGTGTGTACCCCAGACCACGGGTGGGAGGGTACACGGGAACTCTCTGCACCATCTCTGTAACATTTCCGCCAATCAAAAACAAGTCTGAAATAAAAACGTTTTTTATTTAAAAAAACAAAGGGAAGAACAACAACAAAAATCAAAATCACCCAATCTTAGTGGTGCCGAGAGAACACGCATAGATGAAAGTCAGTCTTGAACCCCCACCTGCAACCTCACCTAAAAATCCATTCCTTAAAAAAAAAAAAAAAAAAAAAAATCCATTCCTACTGGCTCGCATATTTAAGTATGGATCTAAAGATTCTGGACCACACCGTGAAGAACATCTTTGCGACAGAGGTTTCTTTCATAGGATCATAAAAGAAAGGATTGAGCCCCGCTGAAAGTAAGGACTTCTAGTCCTCAAAAGAAAGAGAAGCAGAACATATGTAAAACATACACCCAACGATGGGCTCCCATCCAGAATACAGAACTTCTGAAACTCAGCATGATAGACAACCCAATGGGAAAAATGAGCAAAGATCTGAAAAGGAATTTCACAGACAAGGATATCTAGAAGATTAATAAATAAACATTAATGCTTAACACTGTCAGTTATCAGGAAACTGCAGACTGAAGCCAACAGAAGAACCAGTTACACACCCAAGAGAACGGCGAAAATTAAAGACTTCCAGCAGCGAGTGCTAGAACGATGTGGAGCGGCCTGAACTCTCCTACACTACTGATGTGCTGTCACCGTCTTGAGACGAAATGGCTCACGTTCTCTGCTGAAGTTCAACGTGTGTGTATTGAAGGACACAGGAGCCCCACTCCTAGGTCGGTACCGGCCAGAGGCACACACAGGTGTACCAAAGGACACGTGCAAGAACCTGTAATGTCCCCGAACTGGAAACACTCCAAATGCTCCACAGCAGAAGGGACACATGAGTTGTTCCATGTTCTCACGAGGTAAATTTGACACAGCCACGCAGCTAACCTGATGCTACCTAAGACACATGGTGACGCTCACCGACGTACTGTTGACTTAAAGACACCAGACACGGAGTAAAACATAGGGTGCGATTCCACTCACATAAAGCCAAAAATAGGCAAAATGTGTGTGTGATTTTAGGATGCGACACTGTTTACCTTGGGGAGGAGGTGGGAATGACCGGGGAAGACAAGTGAGAGGAGGACGTGTCTGGATGTTGGCTCTGTTCCAGGGCTTGATTTGGGTAGAGATTACACGGGATATGTCCGTTTCGTGAAAATTCACGCCAATGGACAGAATGACCTGAACCTCTTTCTCTACACGTGTCGCACTTCAATGAGAACACACCCACAAAAATAAATCAGAAGTAGGTGACCTGAAAGGGATGGCCTTATCAGTCCACGAGGCTTTGCCACGGACTAGAGGGAACAGGGCACGGAACAGGGGGGATGTGCAAAGTTCGCCACACTAAATGGGTTTTATTACCACAGAACAAACATAAACATCTTTATTTTCGTAATTAAGGAGGAGGGACCAGGCTCAAACTTCACAAAAAATATGATAAAAAGAAATGACTAGCCATATTCTGATCGCTCTAACAGTTTTCTTTCTCCCAGAGACTTGTAGCTAGAGCGGAAGGGAAAGAAAAAAAATCTCTCCCAAGACCTCAAAGGGCAGCATAAATTTAAAGGGCATGTAATCTCATTTAGTTTTTACCTCTTGATAAGAAATATCCCATTTGTTTGCCTTTAAAAGGAAGAAAAGGGATGCAGAACTCTTCCCTAAATGCCATACATTAAATCAGTAAGAACAAAATAATAGTAGGACTCTGTTGTGGAAAACAGACTAAAAGTGGAAAGATGAACCAGAAGGAAAAAGGAATCAGGAAGGACATAAAGACAGAGGCAGACAAGCTCAGACTGTGTCCTCCAGAGACAGAGCAACACGCAGTCACTCGGGAAGCAACAGTGGAGCTTCGTAGGCGCTAAGAGTGGGCGTAGCCTTTGCAGTCATTTGCCACAATGTGTCAGGGTTGTGGCTGTTTATTGCTTCTTTTTTTTTTTTTAATTTTTAAAGATTTTATTTATTTATTTGTCAGAGAGAGTGAGCACAGGCAGACAGAGAGGCAGGCAGAGGCAGAGGGAGAAGCAGGCTCCCTGCTGAGCAAGGAGCCCGATGTGGGACTCGATCCCAGGACCCTGGGATCATGACCTGAGCCGAAGGCAGCGGCTTAACCCACTGAGCCACCCAGGCACCCTGTTTATTGCTTCTTTAGGGACAAGAGCTTATCTCTGGCTTGCCCCCACCCCATGATACCTCCCTCATTCGCACTTATAACACAGATGTGGGGGTGTCTCCACTCATCCATGGTTACGGTCTGAAGCAGATTCCCATCAAGTCAGAAACAGTACATCAGGGTCTAACCTGTACACCTTCGTCTTGGATAATCATGGGCTGGCTTTACCTGCCTCGATTAGCACCCAGAGGTGAAAGCAAGTGTTTGTGAATTACTAGTGCCGGAGCATGTCAGGGCATGTTTTATGTCGAAGGACAGACCCCAGAGATTCTGATTGGTGCCTTGGCAGATACACGGGAATCTGCGTTCTGACTCGTTCCCAGCCAATGCCATGGTCCTTAACTCATAACCTGAAAACCACTACACCAGACAAGCCTTTGAAACTCCCATAGTTTCCATTTTTCAGCAAGTATCTTGATATGATAGCATGGAGATTCAGAACCCTGGGGCTTTGAAAGACTAAACGTGTGGTCAAAATAGAAATAATTTGCCATGAGAATAAAATGTAAATTGCACAGTCCATTAATTTTTAAATCATTTCTCCCATGTTTTAAAAAATAGCTATGCTGGTTTCAGCCGTAATGTCGGGCCTCTGTGAAAAGGGAAATTATAGGAAAGGCTTAGAGACATCAAAGAGAGAACAATATATACAGCATATACAGTTTTTGGAGCTCTTTGCTTCCTGTATGAATTTAATTAGTACCATTTTCCTGGGAGGCATTCAGTAAGTTTTTGTACCAGATTATAAACTCTTTGAAGGCAGACATTTTTGTGTGTCTAACAATGCCAGAATACAGTGGACTCCCGATGAAATAGTTGTTGGACAAAGGGTTTCTCTTCAGCACGTATGGAGCTCACTATCTATTTAACTTGTTTATCTTGTTGATAGTCTGTCTCCCCCACTTAAATGGAAGCCCCACAAGGGCTGATCTTTTTCTCCTTCACTGCTGTACTCTTCTTGCCTACCACAGTCGCCGGCCATAGTAGGCATTCAATATGTGATGAGAGGAACTGTCAAATAAATCAGCTCTTCATTTTAAATGTAAGAGAGAGTTAGGTGTGAAGACAATGTGTTTTACTCAGGCTGTATTTAAAACTAGGTGTTGCTTTATTTTTATTGCAAGAAATAATTAAATCTACAGATTATGCTTCTAAGCATATTCTTAAAAGGATGATTGCTTAAATAAGACAGACCCCGATTATCGGTTTTATCTGTGAACGTGATGGCTGGCACTAGCTCTCAGGTGTGAAATTATAGCGCACAGCACACTTTTATTCACTAATGGTTATAATCAAGACAGCCCTACTTAACAACTGATTAGATTTGGGAACAAAAGTAAAAGTGAAAACAAATGAATAATTCATCGGCAGTGCTTCCTTCTTTAATGTATACCACTCACAGCATGAAGCAAGGTGAGACTTTGGTACATTGGCCTCTAATTCCGAGTAGGCACATGAAAATCACCTGGGAGCTTTCAAAACACACATTCTTGGGCTCCAATCCCAGATATTTTAATTTGATAAGAGCTGGGCTGGTTTCTAGAGTATGGATTCTTGTGGCATCTCCCCCAAATGTGCACAGTGATTGAGAACTGCTCGAATCCCTTGACTTACTCAGACTGTTATGACATCATCAAAATCCAACTTCTTATCATCAACATCAAGAAAGTGAAGCCGCGGGGCGCCTGGGTGGCTCAGTTGGTTAAGTGTCTGCCATCCGCTCAGATCATGATCCCAGGGTCCTGCATCGGGCTCCTTGCTCATCGGGGAGACTGCTTCTCCCTCTGCCCCTCCCCCTGCACACACTTTCTCTCCCTCTATCTCTCAAATAAATAAAAATCTAAAAAAGAAAAAAAAAAGGTGAAACGGTGAAGCCCCTGGAGCAGTGTTCCTCTAGCCATGACTGTGGCCACCTGCAGGGATTGATGTACATGAAGATTCCTTGACTTATGTCAGATCTTCGAGAGCCCCAGGAACCTGGAGGAATCCCCAAAGATTCCCATGTCCCTAGAGTTTTACGAACTACTGTGTTAGTCTCTCACCTCCCCCTACTCTAAAATGGGTGGGCTCCTCCTTCCTTTGCAGCCCCGTTCCTGGGCCCCGCCGGTGGTGGGGCTCCTTGAAGCTGCCCACCCCGCTGGCCCTGAGCATCTCTGAGGCGGCTTTAATTACAAAACAGCTACAATGAAGCCATCAGCTCCCTTGTACAGGGGGAACTGTGTGGCTGCGTTGTTTCACTATCCCGTAGACTTCTTGTTAATTCAATACGCTGCAATCCGGTGGAACCCTGGGTGAATTAGATCTCTCCACGGGAGCTGTGCAGGAAGGTAATGAGCGAGCAGGACGGAGCAGAGAGAAGCAATCGATATGTCAGGACATGACAGATACAACACCCGTGACTTTTCTCACTGTATCAGAAGTGAATTTAACTGTGAGTATGGCCAAACTGAGCCATCCAGTCGGGGGCTCCTGGATGCCACACGAAGGGGCCACCAGCTTTACTTCTCATACAAACTACAGGGTGTTTCCCCTTTCTCAAAATGGACCAGGTTTCATTTGTCTGGTCATTCCAGGACATGAATTTTGGAAAAGGAAGAGAGCTGCGCGGACACATGCACTACCGCACACGAAAAGAAGGGAGGCCCCAGGGTAACTCGACACGTGGGGCAGTCTGTCCCAACTTCTTGTCTCAGCCCAGTGAAATCATGAACCCAGTGCCCCACGAGCTGGTGATTTCACCTTCCCAGCCGTGGTCAAACCTCCTAGGAGAAGATGCTGGACGACCTATCTGCGAGTCACGGCATGTCCCGCGTCATGGGGGAGGGGCTACTCTGCTTGCGGACCTTGCAAAGGGATAACCCACGGAGGACGGAGCAGCCTGAGTGTCAGGAGACAAAAGCCCAAATACCAGCGCTCTGAGGGCCTGGGGAGCCGTCCGCACGTCTGCACTGTCACTGAGGCCACCGCCTCCTGTGGGACACACTGGCTACGCCTGCTCTCGCGCTGCCAAAAGCTGCCGAAGGAAACGCTTGGAGTCATCTGCCTCCAGGCATGACACAGAAGGACAGAGTTTAGACAGGCTGGGTATGCTAAGGATATTTTCAGGACGGGGAGACCAGCAATTAGTCACCAGTGTAATGGCTACGACAAAATCTGCATGAAGGCTGAATGCTGGCCAAACACAAAGGGGAGGGGATCGGGTTTCCTGTGATTACTTGTACAAATAACAAATACTTAAGCCTCTGGGTGACAGATAATGTGGAGGATATGTTTAAGGAGGACTCCCACTTCCGCTGTGTTCAACACTAGCTGATTCTGCCTAAGACTGGGCTCCACAATTTAGGAGGGCTTGAGAAGCCTCATTCTAAAGGATCAGGGAAAAAAAAAACAGGAATGATTAAGCTGGCAAAGGGGATGTCCAAATAATTATGGTAAAGAAAACTATTCATCTAGAACATGAGATACTTATTTGATGAGCACTGAATGCTGTGAAGCCAATATTGCCCTGTAGGTTAACTAACTAGAATTCAAATTAAAAAAACAAACAACACAAGATATTTAGTAAGTCCAAGGGCACACTGATATATAAAGCGTAGGGAAGTGGGTGGCTAGGCATACACAGTAGAAGGGGCTTCAGGGGCCACAGTGGACCACAAGCTGAACAAGTCTGCAATGCTGAGCTAAATAGGAGGGAGCTAATAAGAGAACTATGAATATTATCATTTTTTAAAGCATAGCTGAGAAGAATGTCATGTTCAGGTTTGGCATCTAAAAAGGAAAAAGAAAAAGCAGGGAGCTTGAGAAGCAAAAATGTAATTGTAGAATGAGACACATAAAAGACAATTATAGGACCTGTGGGAGATCCATGTTTGTTGAAGGAAAAGGAGCAAGATAAACCTCATTAAGGCAGGTGATGGAGAGCTTAAAAAGGAAATGCCAAAAGCCTTTCACCTCAAAAGAAAATTTACAGTTTGCAATACACTTGATAACCTTTTCTTATTCTCACAAACATAGAAAAACAACCCTTTTGTTAAGTAGGCCAGGTGTTATTCGATCCCAGATAAGGCACCCATGTGGTGAAATGCCCTGACGGGCCAGAGGACTGTTGAGTGGCAAAATGAGACCTGTACCACCATCTCAGGATGTAAAGCTACTTTCCCTCTATTCCCCTCTCAACTTGCCTGGGGGTGGAGGACTGTTACAAAATTTCTTTAAAAACAATTTCTTAAAAAAAAAAAGATATACATATATATGTATATGTATATGTATATACATATATATATTGCACATGGTTTCATATATATATATTTTGCACATGGTTTCTTATTGATATCTACAATTTCTATAATCTTAGCCTTCAAAAATCTTAATGTTTAGAAAAAACTCAGCTCAGAGAAACCATTTAGTCTCTCTTAATTGTGCTTTTAAGCTGCAGTGAAAGGAATTTCAGGTAGGTAGACACAGGACGAAGTTTTGAAGAAGAAGAGGACATGATAAGCACAGGAATTGCTCAGAGAGGACACGGGCTCTCTCTGTTTGGGATCATCTTCCCTCTCCCCATGTTTGAGGCAGCTGGGCAAGTTCTCATCCTGGTAGGATGGTTTCAACAGGACAAGGGATGGACTCAGTTCCTCCCGAATTCCTTTTGGCCTGATGATTTAATGACACTGGGAGAACTGGGGCTGTCCATATTGACTGGATGAATGAATTAGCTGCATCGCAGATCAGAGCGGTGATAAACCTTGTGGCGGTGAGTGCCCCATCAAGCAATCTGATGTCTGTGGCTTGAGAGAGGTCTCATTTTCTCAGTGTTCTCTTGAAATTTCAACCACAGTGGTTCTGTTTCTTAGTCTTTGAGGTTAACTGGACAGCACTGTACTCTGGATAAAATAATCACCCACTCCCATAAACTGAAAGGAATGGCGCACAACAGCTTAGCACAAATCTGTGCAAGTTCTGCTAGGTAAAAGCAAAATACAATAACCCTGAATGTCCACTGTGTGGCAAACGAAAGAAGAAATGACCAATGAAAATGACCCACCAACATAAGACAAGCAGAGCCAACCATATGTTGAGGATAAGTTCTGGGTTTATCATTTCAGAGGCTTCACATTCAAATTCTGAATTAGCTCATAACACTTAGAAAAATAATATTCTCATCTTAAGAAAAAAGCACAGATGAGAGGCAATTCATTGTTAGCAATAAAAAAAAACTCCAGGCAGGAGAGATTTGAGAGAGCAACGTTAGCAGAATAAAGACGGCAGAATAATTTCTAAACAAAAAAAGGCATATTTCTCTCACACACAAGATGCCAAAGAGGGCAAAGAATGAAAGGCAAACGTGCCAGCTCTAACGCAGACGCAGCGGCACACGGACAGTCCCGGGCGCTCCAGGAGGCCGAGGCACAGCTTGATGTTCAATGTGAACTCCATCTAAGAAGTCCTTCTTTACCTCTACTCTCAAGAAACCTACAGCTTTCCTGGCATGACTAGTGAACTTATTAAGCCAGCCAGGAAAAGCACAGTCATGAAATTGAACTGTACTGATGACCAGGGACAGGCATTTTTCCTGGACTGAAATCAGCCCTTTTAGTGAATGTCAGACACTGACCAACTGACATCCAGATAGTGACTGATACTTGCATGGACGCTATTAAAAAGTTCTCCCCAGCTGTATTTTGCAAGATGAAACAAACCTTACATAGAGATGACTTCACTCAACGTTCATGCTGTCCTGGGACTTTTGTATACCTAATCTCCATATACCTATTCATAAAAGCAGCACACCTCTGTGCGAATATGGACACTTCTCTACAACAAGCTTTGAGATACAGTCGTAGTCGGGAGTGGATTTATGTTAGTTTTGAACTGGATTATTGGTGGAGGGCCTGAGGAGTCATCAGGCAAAAGGTGGGAACTTTTTTTAAGAATATATAATGTATTATTTGGCCCAGGGGTACAGGTCTGTGAATCGTCAGGTTTACACATTTCACAGCACTCAAAAAGGTAGGAACTTTAAGGACAAGTTGTTCCTATCTGAGGACTGCGACGTCCCGAGCACGCCAAACTACGCTCATGGTGGCACACGGTACCGAGAGGTGCTCAGGATGGACAGTGGGTGAAAAACAGTCTAGTGCTGGACGTCAGGGGGAAAGGATGTCACCGCATGCGTGGGAATGCCTTGGCCGCCGAGCTCCAAGGGGCTACAGGCCTCAGGAGGATGTGGCAGAATGGTTGGCACACGAGGAGGGTTGTGGGAGCCTGGACCCCCAAACAGGACAGGTCAGGACGTTAGAGAAGAAATGTGGATTTGTACCTACAAAGGGAGTTTTCAGCTTTATAACACGTGCTCCTGAATCTGGTTCTGACGGCAGTAACATCACTGGTTATGCGGGATGAGAGCACCATATGCTAACTAAGGGGTCTCTGGTCACCACACAAACCAGCACTGCCTACCGCCCAGGCCAGAACTCTAAGAAAAAGAAGAGCCCAGCTGGTAAGAGTCTTTTACTTTTATTTTTTTTTAAAGCAGGCTCCATGCTGGTCGTGGAGCCCCAACGTGGGGCTTGAACCCACAATGCTGAGATCAAGACCTGAGCTGAGATCAACAGTTGGATGCTTAACCGACTGAGCTACCCCAGTGCCCCTGGTAAGAGTGTTTTAAAACTGGAAAGCTCTTCATCTCTCTTATGGTCACCATAAACCATTTTATTTTATTTTTGGAATGGTTTAAGACCTCAAAGTGAAACAGCCATTGCAAAAAACCAAAAATCTCTCCCTAAATTTCCAAACTTCATAGAAAACACATGTATATTCTAGGGAGCAACACTTCAGATCCATGAATAGACTTAACTGTAGAAAGTTATCAGTGTGTGTGGCTTCTCTTAATGATATGCAAATAGAACAAGCCTGTGTAATTATCAACTTACATTAATGCAGTTCTCCTGGGGGGGCGGGGCACAAAAAACCTGCACGATCATCCACAGTGAGACTGGAGGACAGAGGGGTAGGAACACAGCCCAGCCAGAAACATGCGGTGGAACTTAATCACTGTAATTTAGATTTTGTCACCAAGTCCCAGGTACGAGCTCTTTTTGCACTGTCAAGACATCTCCACATTAATTGCTATTCCCGTCCTCTGAGGACACGCACACTCTAATTTGCAGTGATTTTGGTTTCTCCAGCACCGTGCATTTGGTGGCTAAGTCCCTCTTTCCTTCAGAGAAGGAAGTTTGCAGAAGCTCTGATTATCCAGCTCACTCTGCCAAGATCAACAGGCTGAAGGCACAAAGCATCCCTGCGTACCAGAGTCTAGCAATGACTGTGACTCAGCCTGTCAGCGGGTGGGAAGCCCTCCATCCTCCCTGGAAGGCCACATTCTTCTCTAAGAAGTTTGACTTTCGACAGAAGAGTTATTTCCAAATGATGATTTCAATGATTTCTGCATGGTCAGTCTGAAGCAGAAAATTTAGATAATCCTTTGAGGCCTTTAGGATGCCCCGTCAGCACATTCAGATAATGCAAGCCCAGATTATACAAACCCTACTTTTCACGAGGGGAAATCTGCAGCCCCGGCATGTGTTAGGTGGCACAGCCAACAGCTTGGGCTTCGGCTTCAGAGGCCCGGCCTGTCAACCTTACTCCATGGGGATGCTATTCCAGATAAGACCTCCATAATTTGACTTTCTTCTGCCATCAAATTAGACCAGACATATATATTCCCAAATGGAATATCATTTTTCAAAGATTTTATTTGAGAAAGTGAGAGAGAGAGAGAGCGCACACGTGTGCACAAGCACACAAGTCAGGAAGAGGCATAGGAAGAGGAAGAAGCAGACTCCCCACTGAGCAGGGACCCCCCCCCGATGTGGGGCTCGATCCCAGGACCCTGAGATCATGACCCAAGCCAAAAGCAGACACTTAACTGACTTAGCTGCCCAGGTGTCCCTGGAATATCATTCTTAAAAAGATAACCTCCTTTCAAAATAACTGAACACCAAAAAGACAGGAGTCGAGCTAAACCCAGAAGCCACACAGAAACTATTCGGAACTGAGAAACAGTCTGAGTTAGGGCACAGGATTAGTCGAGGAGACGGTGCGGCATGCCTCGAATTGCCATGGTTCTCCGTCACGTGACCCTAGGTCTGCGTTACAGCAGGACGGCATTTGATGCTCAGCTTTCTGTTCTGCTTTCCCAGCAACGTCCTTAACCTGTCTGAACCAAACACTCTATTTTCTGAACTGTGGAAAAGTAACTGGATGCCTGGTACTCAAGAATACAGAGATGACTTTCCCAATCGCCTTCCTGCTTGGGAGTCACGTGGTTTCTAGACGGGCGACGTGGTAGTAGTAAACAGAAGTAAAGCTTGTGAAATGCTTGATGGGGAGCTCAAGAACCTCATCAGTAACAGTACAGACACAACAAGAGAACTGAGTGTTTACCCGGCCACGTTAAACAAATCCACATTACACAGAGGGCATCCTCTGTCATTTAGATTATCTGGGGTTTACTGACAGTTTATGTGCCTAGATTTCCAACAAAAAAGAAAAAATAAATTCAGTTTCTCTGCTACTTTTCTTCAGGGCATAATGATAAAGGAAGCCCAGCGGACGGCAAGGTTAGGTGCTGTCAGGCAAACTGATCAATGACCGACAACGACAAAAGGCGAAAGGAGAAACCACCACAGACATTAATAGGCCCAAAAACATCGTGGTAGAATATTTCCTCCATGAAACGGAAGAATCCTGCCATACTTTGGATTTTAGGCTCAAATCCAAAAGAGGAAATGGAAAATGGCATTTATTTTGCCTATCAGAGATTGGAGAATGTGTACTTTCTTATTCAGAAAGGTAGATTCGATGTCTAATTTTAGCCACACTTTTCTACTGGACACCCTCCCGCCCCTAATCAACATATCACTTTCAGGAGGCACTTCCTGAAAAAGAATTATTATGCGGACACGGGCTGTGTGACGTTCTGTGACGGAGAAGCAGTGTGGAGGATGTGTTTGGCGTCATAAATAAAGCCACATTAGTCTAGAAGGACCCCTTTCTTTTAAAAATATGCTCAAGATTCTCTTTTAGCATCTTTAAAAGACTGTTTTCATTCTCTATCACTACCTGATAACCAGAGTTCTAAAATTCTTCTCTGATTCTGGTACAGAAGAAAGTCTTTTATAACATCAAACACAACTTCATGAAGACTAAATTTTCTATTTTCTATTTGCAGTGTAAAATAATGCGTTGGGATGGTAGGAATCAAGTGTCGGGTGGCAGATACAAGGCAAACGTAAAAAGGGCAGTCACTGCCTCGGAACCCCCTTCTTTGGACATTGGTGGGTGCAGGAAGGCGGGATGAGGCTGGCGGCCGGACTCAGGACCGGGCTGGGCACGGCGGCCGAGGCAGCGGGGGACAGCATTACCTTGTGTGGGAAGCGGCATCATTTATGCTGAAAGTGCTGTTCTCCCTGGTCAGTGGGTTTGAGCCGGCCTGGCTCTTGCTGTGGATATCCAGGCTCAGGGAGGACTCTGCCTTCCGCTCCATGCCGAGGCTCTCTGTCTCTAAAGTCCGATCTGCCAGGGAGATCACTTCACTGGAACTGTGCCACAGAGGGGCCACCTTCTCCTTGCCTGGCCCCGAGCGAGGGGACGACGTGGCGGCCCCCAGGGAGGCCGTGCTGCCGTGGCTGGGGCCGTAGGAGGTGGTGTCGATGCCGCTGTCGGCAGAGGTGCCCTGCAGATAGTTGTAGCTGTTGAGTTCGGATTCGGTGCGGTCCCCGTCATACCACTTCTCGTCACTGTGGGCGCTTGATGCGTTGCTGGAGAGGGTATTGCTGCTGGAGTGGCTTGAGTAGTGGCTATCGGACTGCAAGGGAAGCGAGACTGACTTAAGCGCTAGAACGCGAGGGAGAAGCACCTCCTGGCCCGTGCCTGGTTATGGGGTTCTCAAGGCACAAAAATTCCAATGACAACAAGCCAAAGAAAGACAGGAGGTGCCTGGACAAAGCCATTTGCAGCATTTGTGGCAAAGAATGCTAGAGACAGGTTTTTTTTTAAAGAATCCATTTTTCATTCACTTGGGCTAAAATATCAATAGTATTGAGATCACCTTAATCAGAAAGTGTGCGGGATTCCAAAAGTCCTACCACTCGGAGTGGAAACAAGGCAGAATATAAGACTTATTCCTAAAGAGATCTCCTTTTCCTTCCCCAACTGGCAGCTCTTTAGAACACCACTTTCTTTCTAAGGAGTGCTTAGAGGGAAAATTTATGCAGAGATGCCAAGACAATTCAATGGGGGGAAATCATGGTGCGAGGACAACCGGATATCTGCATGCAAAAGAAAAGAAGGAAGCTGGATCCTTACCACACAGAAAAATAAACTCAAAAAGATCAAAGGCCTAAATGTAGGAGCTAAAACCATCAGACTCTTAGAAGGAAACGTACATATACATCTTCATGACCTATTTATGCAATGGTTTCTTGGATATGACACCAAAAGCACAAAAGATAAAAAGAAACAATAAACTGGATTTCATCAAAACTAAAAACCTTTGTGCTTCAAGAAATCCAATTAAAAAATGGGCAAAGGATTTGAATAGACATTTCTCCAAAGATAGTATCACATAGCCAACAAACACAAAAAGATGCTCACGATCTCCAGTCTCTAGGGAGGTGTAAAACCCCACAGTGAGACAACACTTCACACACTAGGATGGTTCTAACCAAAAAGGCAGAGAGGAATGATGGTTGGCACTGTTGGTGGGAATGTAAAATGGGACAGCTGCTGTGGGAAAACAATTACAATCCCATTCTCAGTATCTACTGAAGAGAGATGAAAACGTGTTCGTGAAAAACCTAAATGAGTATTTACAACTGCATTATTCATCACAGCCAAAATGCAGAAACAACCCCAATGTCTGTCACCTGATTAAAAAATGTGGTATATCCATTCAATGGGATATTATTCAGTCACAGGAAGAAATGAAGTACAAATACATGCCGTAACACAGAGGAGCCTTAAGAGTGTTGTGCTGAGTGCAGGAAGCCACTCACAAAAGGCCACATATTGTCTGATTCCACTCATAGGAAATGTCCAGAACAGGCACATCCATAGAGACAGAAAGTGGATGAGTGGTGGTCAAGGGCTTGGAGGAACGGGATCCCAGTGATGGGTGCACAACTCTGTGAATATATGAAAACCTGCCGATTTGCATACTTCAGGTGGGTAAATATTATGGTATGGGAATTATCTCAATCAAAATGTGTACAGAACCCTTTCCGCACGGTGGCTTGCTTGGTTGCCTAGAACATTCTACAGCTTACCCAAGAAATAAGACTTCAAAAGGTATCTGAATAAAGTATTATTTTAAATTAGGTAGGAGACAGCAAGTCCAGATACTTGGTAGAGATTGAGTGAAAAGGGGACAGAAGGAACTACATGCACGTGTGTGCATGTGTTGCCTGAGGAAGGGACACGTTCTTCACAGGCAAGGGGAAGGAGCAGGAGGAGGATGCAAAAATTTCACTTCAAGTGAACGATTTCTTCTTAAGAACCAATCAACCTGCTACTTCACAGGTGCACTTTAGTTTGTTTGCCACACCACCACTTGTGTTACGAGGCCTTCCTTTACTCTTAATGTTTGCGGGGCAGAACTTCCTTAGCTCTGGATCTGTTCTGTGGGATTTGGGGGCCCCTCGCCATGTATGGCTCCTGAGCACTTTGAATGTGGTTAGTCCAAAACGAGATGTGCGGAGGGTATAAACTACGTAACAGATTTCTATAGGAACGTAATGGGAACCACATTTGTAATTTTAAACTTTATAGTAGCCACATTTAAAAAAGTGAAAGGAACAGGTGAACTTAATTTTAAGAATATATTTAATCTAACACAATCTATTCAAAATATTTCACTGTGTCACCAATATAAAGGTGTTAATGAGGGAAGGGAAACTGGCGGATGGGGTAATTTATCACTTCCAAGTAGAAGTACGGCCACATCACATTTCTGCAGTAAGTCTCTCACCACACAGCCTAGGGCAGGGTGCTTGGCCACGGGCATGCGCTCTGTTTCTGTAACTTCATACTCATTTTACTAGAGCACAACTTACAGGAGCAAAACCTCCGATCCTTCATTCTACCCGTACGTGATCAGGAATTATGTAGAAGTATGGCAAAACAAAAATGTGTGTAGCTACACAAGACAAGAGAAGCAGGAAGGGCAGTTGTCAGAAACTCTCTGTCCCTGGATGGATGCTTCGACCATATCCCATGCTTGCCATTGTGTAAGCAAATAAGACCCACGTTTAGCACCTTCTGTTCCCAATACTTTAGGACTCCTTGTGAATGCATCATGTGACATTCCACCCAGATCTGTGGGGCTGGCAGGTGCATACCACGGAGGAATTTGAGTTTATATCAAAGAAACCGTAGGGCCACCGGCAATAGAAATTTCAGGGCCAGAGTAGTAAATGCCCACCTCCCACCAGAATGGCTTCTTCGACCACACGGAAGAAACAGCAAAGCATGCCTGTGCCATTTTCACATTGCACGGAAGGTACATTGCTAGGAATCTTATCATTTTCATTATTTTACAGTTAACTTACATGCCCTTGTTTGTTTGGAGACAAATGGACCACCGGATCCTGCCGCATTAATCTCCCACTGGGGCTCTCTCGGAAAGCAGGCAGTACCTTTGATACTGCGGGGAGATGGCACGTCGGCTCTGGAATACAGCACAGGACATTATGGGGCAGGCGCTACACAGGTACGAGCACATGTTGACAAATGAAGACGGCTTGCCCTTGCATCTCGCAGGTCACTGACCAGCAAACTCTGAATTTCAGCGATAAGCTTGTTGAGAGTTTACACAATAGACAGCATGTCAGAAACTAAGTGGCTGATGGGTGAAGCTTGCAGCTGGTGACAGTGTGTCACGTCATACACAGTAGCAGAGCCAAGTACCACCAAACCAAAGGCCATGGACAACGCGGCAAAGTTAGGAATCAACTTTTGGTTTTGGGGGAAAGTAGAGACTATATGGATTCAATTTATGAAATTTGTTCATTGCCAAGTGTGGCTAACCTAGCTCGGTCTATATTACCTAGACAGGCACGGATGCAATCACGTGTTACTTACCAGGACACTTTGGAAATATTTTACCTGTATATTCATGCTGCTCGAGGACAAAAGAATTGAAATCCTGAGGTCCTCTATAACTGTAAGCTAAGCACAACAGAAAAGACACACAGCAACTAGTTTACTTAAGACAATTGCTTCCTTTTGGACTCCAAGCCGGCGTTCCAAAGGTAAAAGGTGAGCGATTAAGCTTCTTTAACACACTGATAGCTAAGAGCAACAGTTCTGGACTTCTGCGACACCATTTCTGAATGTAAAGGACAGGGCAACATCCTCTTTTACTCTGACTCTCGACCACCTCCGAAAGCAGAGGCAGAAAAACGAAACCCACCGAGATGGGTGAGCCAATTACGCTCAAGCCCTCACTTCCACCGGGGCACCAGTGTGTCACACGTGAGGTACAGAGACAGGTGGGTCTGGCTAACAGATAAAAGTCCCCTCAGCATTTTCACTCAGTGACCTGAGAGTCATTAGAGAATTGCTCTTACAAACTGAGTGTATCAACGTCGGCCCTTGATACATGCCATGCACAGTGCTCTGAGTAATGAGAACAGGGCAATTATTTTTCTTGGTTCCTCCCTAGCATGGCTTAGACCAACCAAGCCCCAGATTCCATCTGGTGTTCCAGTTAGAGAAAGCAAGGTTATTCCTCTGGAAAGGTAGAATTTAAAAAATTAGGAAAAAAATTATTTTAATATTTTATTTGAAGCCTTCGATTTGGGATGGAAAGGCCACCAGTTGGTGAAAAGGCTTCTCTGGCAGGTTCTGGGGTATCTTACTTTAAAAAAAAAAAAAAAAAAAAAGGCAAGCAAGCAAAAAGGCATATCTTACTAAAAGGATGAACAATTAAATTAAAAAGACTCATTGATATTAATTTCTGAGTCTCATCTATAAGAGTGGGATGCCACCAAATGAGAGTAGATGCAAAGCAAAAAAGACTGGAGGGAGGTTTATGTGAAAGAATGAATATGGGTCTAGGACGAACCTTGTAATTACCCTTTCCAGTCCCAAGATACCTTTGTGACTTCACATGGGTGGGAAGTGGGGCTCTGAACACTGCACAAAGACCTTGCTCGCAGCCCTGCTTGAAGCCCGCACTAGGAGCCAAAAAAAGCTGCTAAAGTCATGTTGAAGAAGGGATCCTTTTCACATGTGGCGTTACCATCTCAACAGTATCAAAACATATGTGATTAAAAACATTCCGTCAAGAGCAAAACAGCAGATCGGAAAATGCTCAGGTTTTCTGCGTTGGGGGTAGGTGCCGTGAGAGTGGGTAATGACAGATGGCTCCGGTAACAAGGCATGTCTCACTGAAGTTACTGGAACAAAGCAGATCTTCCGAACCTGAGAATTACATTTCTCTTCCTCACTTCCTGGCTTAGCTAAATACGTCTCCACTCCTTTCTACGTTTGTGCTTACTGGTACATTACAGGGGAATAGTCATTAGAACAGAGCAAAACAATGTATTTGCAAAAAAGAAAAAAAAAAAGATGGGTCTTTGCCTTAAAAGTTACCTCTTTTGGCCCTGAAGTTTCCTTCTTTTTACCCCACACTGGTGGTAATGCTATTAGAGCTAGGATAAAGGGGGAAAAAAATAAAAAACCCACTCCACGGTCCAGATTCAAGTCCCAGATGGATGAACAGTGTTGACACTAAATCCCCGAGGCTACTGTTTTGAGACTTGGTCTTGCTTCATGGCAAAATTTTATGGTATCAACGAGGGTTACGGTGTCACTGTGGAACAGCTCCACGTAGCGAGAGAAAGGGCTGTGCCAGAAATCCCAGCGAAGGCTCACCAGGGCGAATCCTCCCCAACCAGCTGTTTTTCACTGCTAGGACCTGTCCACAGCTGACAGCTTAATAGCAGAGCCGGGGGGGGGAACAGCCCAGGAGGGAGGAGCGCGAGGTTAAGCACGCTACAGATGGGACCAACAGCAACTGCATCTCCCTCCCACTTCGTACTTCTGTTTTGTTTTTTTAAACTTGACATTAAGAATACCAACAAGTCTCCAGGGCACTGAGAGTAGGCAGCCACCACCCAACAAACAAGGGCTGAGGGAGATACTCAGGACACAAGGGGCTTGGCAGTGTGGCATTTTAATCTCGGTGGCGAAACAAATTCCTATGGCCTTTCTATGTCTAAATGGGGTGGGGGGGGTCACTTAGAATTCTTTGACTTTTCTCTCAGGTCTTATGTGCTGCCCTCACTCATACATAATTGAACTAAGACTTTATCCTCCTTCATAGGTATTAACTGAAGCTGTATTCTATCACAGAATGCTGTCATGAGGTCAAGAGGTGGCCAACGTCACGTTGGGATAAAAGCAACTTGCTGCTTGTAGGAATTAGTTACTTACCCATTTGGTCAGCAATGCTGTCCTCGCTTCTTTGCCAGCTGGGTGTGGACTTCCCGCTGCCGCCAATATCTGACTGGGTGTTCTGCCTGTCGATGGAGGCGGGCGACCTGCGGCTGACTCCAAACCTGTGGCGATTGCCCCCAAACAAAGGTAAAGACTACATCAGAGACCTCCAGCCAGAAGAGGAAGATGGGCCTCAGGCCAACTAGCAACACTCTAATGAAGGCCCTCGCCCACCCATGCTTGCGTTCATGTGCTCGGGTGCCGAAACCATGGTCATGGTCAACACAAATCGGCTCAAGAACAGGGTGTATGCTCAGTACATACTCTGTAGACAAGGGCTAGGGACACTAGCCTTGAGCTAACCCAATAAATATAGAATAAGAAAACCCAAATGTTCCAGCCCACATGTGGCCAAGCTCAGATTCTCATTCACGGGCAAAGAAAAGATTTCACCATCTTCATGTTTCGTGTCTATCTTCCGACTGGAACACATCAGGGGTTTCTCTTAACTCAGTAATCTGCTAAATCACTAAGTCACTCATTCTTGGGGCCAATATTTTCCGAATGTGTGCTCCAAGGTCTGAAAGATAAAGATTGCTAACATTTACGTTACAGAGTGACCACTTTCAAGATTTCTAAATTTTAAATTGCCTTTGGGAATGGCAATTTGGAAGTAGGAAACTGGCATACATAAAGGCAAGTGTCTATTTCTGGAAAGAACTGTTAGCTATTTAATGAGCCAGTTTTATTTTACCCTGGGTAGAATAATAATATATGCCTAATTAAAGCATATGCCTTAATTAGCAATATCGGCAGGTAAATATTGAGTGAGCCCAGGAGAAAGGGCCAGAGTGAAAAATTCTAAGACTCATGTGGATACTTACACGTTTGTGTGTGGCTACTAACGAGCATATGAGTAATCGATGTGATAAGCGATCAACAGAGCCCGACTGATTGAGGCTTACGACAGGTGTCCTATTTGCTAGGGACTGATAAATGCATGGGGAGGCCCAGCAAGTGGTGCACTGAAAACAGTGGGAGATGAGGAGGTGGGAGGCCTGGAGTCAAGTTCCAGCCCCGCCCCCCCCACAGTCACTTGAATTTTATCTCCATGCCTTTATTTGTAAAATGGCAATTCTATCTTATGGATCTGAGAGAAAAATCTATACAAAAGCATTTGCAAAGGACAGAAGGCTGTTAACATTAACCTTGTACTCTAACATTTCCCTAAATTACTTCTGCACAATGACAAATGCTTACAAATTCAATCACAAGTCTCCCTAAACAAAGCTACCTCCTTTATGTTAAATAAGAAACCTGACTTATGAAAATTTCAGTGAAAGGTGCTTTTTAAAAAACAAAATGGTGGTTCCTGCAGACTGTGTGTGGATTTCAGTTCTGCCTTTCCTGTAAGTTGATCCAAACATCTGGAAGAAAACGACTACAACTGTTTGCATCTTTGTATGTATTTATTAATTGATGCAATGATGCTGATTTTCATTAACAATGACAACAAAAATGGGTGGTGGGGTGAGTCACTAATTATGAACTTTGCCATCTCCTCCCTAGGTAGGGTCCTTGTTTAGCTCAAGAATAGTGAATATCCTCCAACTGGCCTTATGATTTTATTTCAAATTCGCAATAAATGAAGACTTTTCCAAAAAGGCACAGATATAAAAGTTAGACATGGGTTCAATCTTGCTTTTCCTTTTTGGTAGCAATGGAAACCAAAGACAAATAGTAAAGCCTCTGGATTTAAAGCTGAGTGCTTTCCTGGCTGTCTGGTTTTAAATGAACGATAAAGCAAGGCTGTCCTTCAATCCTGCCTTGAGAAGCATGTACCATCTGGCTGACACGAGGCACATTTAAGGACCAGGGACTCTCTACCTCACGAGCCAGTCCACGGCTGCAGAGCAGGCTCATGGCCTTTCCCCATCACAGGCTGACAACTTCTCTACAACTTTCCTTTCTTGATCTCAGTGGTCCTCAGGGACAAGCTTCCACCCTCATGGCAGAGTGCTAGAAGGAAGCTACAGTGGCCTGTCTCTGTCTCGCCTTTGGGCTGTGGGCCCTCCACTGTGCTTCTGGACACGATCTCCAAGCTCCTCCTTCACTCAGCCCATCCCTGCCTCTGGCCATTGACTCAACAGCCCTTAAGCCTGGCATTGACTCAACAGCCCTTAAGCATGTGGCCCGAAGACAAAGCTCCAAGGAGAGTAGAACAAACCCTATGTCTTTTTCACAGTGTTGCTTTCTGCTTATTTCTTGTTGCCATCCTAAACTTGTGCAGGTGCCTTTCCCCCAACCTGTGCAGAATGGGCATTATCAGTCACCCTGTTAAATTTTGCCTCTCAACCCATCTGGATAGGCTCAGAATTCTGCACTGGGGGCACAGAGGCAGATACTGGGCCCCTTAAAGCCGAGGGAGGACTAAGAATGAGCAGATTACACTTGTGGATGACAACTGTGTCCTGCTCTGATCTACTGGTATTACCCCACGCTTCCGAGCTTCTTACTCTGAGCTGGACTGAGTCTGCCGTGGACCACATACAGTCCTGCCCCACCATCAATGGTATATACCTACATGTATGGGGCTATGCTGTAGAGTAGAGGAGATCATCTTTCTCTTCAAAGGGTAACTTTAGAATCCAACCTGGCCCATGGGCCATGCACGTGAGTCAGACAGTGCACAGTCTCCTATATCACGGACAGGCAAAAATGCCCGGGCTCCAGAGAACACTGTATCATTACCTTCTTATCAAAGAGCAGCCCAGGTGAAAAAAGATGTTATACAGTATGGTCAACAATTACCGGGTAACCTCACAAATAATGGAAAAACCCTCAATATCACCTACGGTAGGGCTGGTGTTACAGATCAGGTTGAATAATTAAAAACATTGCAGGATGGGCACAGGGACTGTGTTGCTAACATTCATCAAGACACTCAGATTTCGGCTTACATTTCTGGTACACGTTTCGAGTGTATCAGGGTCACAAGAAAACAGTGCTCTTGCTGCTGTTAGCTTGTTTATGTCTTACTGCTGTACCAACACTGAAGATGCAGGGAATTCTTATTTTTGAAGTCAAACCAGGCCATTTAAAATCCACTAATTAAAACAACAAATAATTAGTTGGGCCCGTGGTATGGTATGATAGTAATACTTAAATCATACAACCTTTTAACTCATGAATAAGAGCTAACTTTTTTTCCTCATTGTCACTGAAGTAATTAAAAGAAGACATGTGCATTTTAGATATGCTATGAGGGCAATCCTCAGGGGACAGTGAGATGGTGGACGGAGTGGCGGTTTATTACCTACTTCCTGTTAACATAAATATTTAGCAACAACAATCACACTACATGGTTATAAAAACCAACAAATGCTATAACAAAATAGCCATTATGAAGGTATTCTTAGTAAGTATGACTATTTTGTAACATGATAAAATCTCAAGAAAGTAAGCAAATCATTGCGCATTTGTTAAAAATATATATAGGGAAAACTCAGAACAGAAACAGGTTTTTATAAATGCCTCACATTTGATTTTCAAATAGTTCCAAGTTCTCTACCACCTTTCCCAGAGAGACGGCCCAGCAGGGTGTCTTTGACGGTTCCTTACTCTTTCTCTGGGCAAAGGGGGCATGTGTGTGCCATGTAACGTTTTGCTGCTAATTATGTCCCAGCCTCAGTCATTCCGGTGGTCGTGGTGGTGTTTTTCTCTTTAGTAGCCTCTAAAATCATGTATGTTCAGCCTTTTATTTTTAAGTCTTGTCAGAAGCAAACAGTTAAGTTTTGGGTGTTCGGTGTTTTCCAAAAAAGAAAGAAAGAAAGAAAGAAAGAAAGGCAGGCAGCAAAACTCTCAAGCTGAAGTCACAGAAGACTCTGAAAGTGTGAGAAAAGTAATTTTAAGCTTTGGCTAGGATGATCATTTCCCCTGCTTCAACGGCAACACCAACACCAACTCTAGCCAGTACTACGGCGTTTGCTTCGGAGGAAGAAACAAAACCTGCACTATGAAACTACTGTACTATGAAACTAGACAATGCATACAACTGGAGACATGAACGTAACCTGATTTCTCTGCCATGGAGCCCTTGGAGGCTAGAGAATGATGAACTCCCTGAGAAGTGGTCTGAACCAGACATTAAAGCACGCATAGAATTCTATCTGGGGTATTAACCACATTTTCCCTCTTGCTCCTTTGTAGATCGATCAAGGCTTGTCTGAGTTACAGAAGAAAGACCGTGACGTCCACGGGGGCCACACCTACCCTTCGGGCATGGACTTCTGCCTGTAAGTGCCTCCACCAGAGCCAGTCTCGCTGGATGAAGACAGGTTGCTAGGGGAGTTACGGCACGGCTGGGACCTTGCCAGAGCCATGGAGGAGACCGTCACGTAGATGTCTGAACCGGGAGACAGCCTGTGAGCGCAAACCAAAAATACGAAGTCAATCCAAGGGAAAGCCCCAAGGCAGTGCACGATGGATAATATCATATAAACACGACAAAGAAAGCCACTTCGTGGAGGTAGTGAAAATGGAGCCAGCTGGAAGCCTACAAAAGAAACTTCCCCATAAAATGACTCCCTCAGGGAACAGCTGGAGAATGGCCTTGAAGGGGATGCGGTTGGGGGACGTCAAAAAGTAACAGTGGGGGAAACATGTATGCTTCCCAAAGCTGCCAAAATTCAATGGGCCGAATTCCTAGTATGGGAGTGCAAAGGGTAACGGAACCCCAGTGACACGAACACAGCACTTAATTCTAATTTCTCACACTGGTTCTCCCAGAGTGTGACCACAGTGAGACTAGTGCACTCCTCGTATGTGTCTTTGTTTTCCAATTTTATTACTCAAAGTGTGGAATGAATATTCAGATTATGCTATTTAGTATTTATAAATGGGGTTGATTATAGAGCATCACCATCTAAAAACCCCCATAAAAAAATGCCTGGAGTGTCAGTTACTGAATTTAATTGGCACTAGTGAATTTATGTAAGAGTGTGGTGGAGGTGTGCCCCAGATTCCTCACTCTGCTGACAGGCGCTGGGGACAGACACTGGAGCTCCGTCATCGGGACAGATTGTGTCCTTTACCTCCTCTGCTCTAGTGGATGACAGGATAACCCCGGGGACATCAGTAGGTGACACTGGCCATGTGAATGGACGTGAAGTCCATCTCACCACGGAGATTTTAGTTCAGAGGCAAAAGCTGGCTGCGATCCTGACTCTGTAGCAGGCAAGCCATTTCCACGGGACAGCTGAGGCAGCGGGATCAAAGTCACTGGTTCGCTAAGCTGGGACCCCTGACTGTGAATCCACTGCTCTTTGCTAAGCCACTGCTGTCCCCCAGAGAAGGACGACTCTTCTCTGCTTCCTGGGATAGCTTGCAGCAGGTATGCACAGATGTTTTCGCAGGAAAAGATATCTTTTACTCAAACCAAAATTCAGCAGCCTGGGACAGACCCTGGTTCGCTGAACTAGAGCATTTTCTAACAGCGCAGCTATGTGCCTTCTGAAGCGGGACAGGATGCGGGTCGGGTGCCGGAAGGTGACACAAGGGGTAACAGAACCACGAGAGACTTTTCTAACAGAACAAGAATAGGGATGGATGCTGACAGCATGACTCCCGAATCCATCTGTGCCAAAGACTTGAGAATCCAGATCTCTCTGCTCCGAGACAAGCCCAGCCACTCCCGCTGTCTCCTGGACGTCCCCACCAAATACCCTGACCCGCCGCTCGAATTAAACCTCATCCAACCTAACAGGTTTTGCCATCCCCCCAAACCTGTCCCTCCTGCCTGTGTTATCTTGAGCTAAGCACTTTGAAACTGTCCTCTTCCCCCTCCCCCTTTCTTCATCTTCCACATCAATTGGTCTAAGTTCAACTTTTAATGAGTACCGTGTGTCAGGCAGCCTGGGGGCTGGTCCTGACAACGCGAAGACTAAGGCGGTGACTGGTCTTCAGCCTGCTGGGCGTCCTCCCAGCTCCCTCCCTCTGGCCTGGAGCAGCACACCTCTGTTCTAACTGGTCTTCTGATTTCTAGGCTCTGCCCACCCCACTCCTCCCGTCTCCACCAGGCCGAGCTATGGGACTAGCACTATGCTCTGCACATCTTCCCGTTGCCTACAGAGTAGAGGACCGAATCCCCAGCCCCTTCTTCCAGGCCTTGGACCATCCCGTCTAAGCCCTTCCTTCTCTCTGTGCTCTTTGCCACCTCCACGCACCCTACATCCTGGACACGTTCGGTGCGCCCCTGTTCTCAGCCGCAGCTACCACGGGCATACTTTTTACTCATCTCATCCTCTCTGCCTCTCGTCTCCCTTTCTGACATAAAATCCTTTTTCCCCGAGACCTAATTCCAACATCAGGTCCATGAATGCCTAATCAGAACTTCCTGGGGGGCCCCCGCAGTCTGCTTTCCGTGCCGCTGTCGCGCATCCACCAGCATGGTTAGTCTTCTGTGTGTCTGTCTTCCCAACCAGACTCGCTCCTTAAGGGGCAGTCCTGAGCTTTATTTCCCTTTACATTTCTGGTTGCTTCAAACACGTCTGCTGAATGAAGGAGAGCCCCTATCGGCAGTGCAGAAAATGGAGAACGGAAGGCGGGTTCAGGATCAGGGCCCCTAGTGACATCAGAAGCCCCAGCCAGGGGTTCACAGCCATGGCGGGTCTACCGCAGTTGGAAAACAGTCGGTCCCTAATAATAAAATGCCAAAATTGGCGACCATTATTATTAATTACTAAAAAGCAATTAGAACAGCTTCAAAGTTAACGTTCCTCCTTAAATGTGAGAAAAAGGGATGGTGGAATTACCCCCAGACACTCATGAGCATATCCTCGCTCTGACATGTGATGGCAAGAGAACTTCCTGATGATGGCTCCTCTAGGCATTGCCCAGGGCGGCGAATAGGGACACCAAGGATGCTCGGCCCTTGGGGGAATGGGATGAGAAGCTGGGAAAAGAGGCAGAGCTCCTAAGCTCCCCTGGTTATTATCGCCAATCTTGTTCTTGCTACGCAGACTCACAGAAATACTAGCTCTATGGCTGGTGCTCTCAGGAGGATACCGGCTCGGGAGAGGGTAGGTGTGGGGCAGCCTCAGTGGGGTCAGGGACTAGCAGGGCCCTGGAACACCGGCTCACGCCTACTTTGGGTAACGTGTTTTGATAAAGAGAGATCAAGAGACTTAGCTGGGTACCATAAAACTGACCTCCCTTTATTCTTTTCCATTAAGACATATCCCAGATTTCTCACTATTTACTCGGAAATAATCGGAAGGGGGCTGGATCGGAGGAGGAACAGGATAAGTAAGTTTCAAAGAAGACTGGGTAGGGTTTAAGGAGCAGTGGGGATCCCAAGGGCACAAGGTACCCTACTCGTTTCTGCCTTAAAATTTGGCTTTTATAGACTTGTACCACAGACAGACTTCAGATGGAGCTGCGTTTGTGGGTGCTTTGCTTTTCTGCCGCACAGAGGAGGAGGTATTACAGAAAGACGAAAACAAAGGAGACAGTGTGAGCATGTTCGCCTGGTCCGGGCCGCTGCAACATCTGGGGGGCCTGTGACCCTCCAACTCTCTTCAGGCTGAACCCGTCATGCCAATGAATTAAACGTACGGTAAATATTCAAAGGTTTGTGTTTCCGAGAGGAAGTGACAACTGACTCCGTAGGAAAAGTCAGATGTAACTTTTACATTTGTATTTAGAGCTCGCTCTGCTTACTCTGCTCTCCAAAACATACATTAATTTAACATATCTCATGCTAGTTCTCAACCTCAGTTCTTTTATTTGGCAAATGTATCAGAAAATTCTACTTGGTTACTGGAGTTATCCCAAAGTGAAAAAATCTCATTTCCAGAAGGCCAGCATTCACTCCCATCCCTCTTCTGCATTCGTATAACTCAATAGTGGCTTTGTTTTCTGTCTGTTCACACACATAGAACACACAAACAGAAACCGATGGAATACCAGCCAAATGTTTTTACGACGCTAGATGCGTATGTATGGTGGGCAAAGGAATTTTCAGAATTAGCTCTTATTCTGATGACTTACTATTCTTTTCTAACAGTCCGAAATGGATACCATCACAATTACTGTTTGAGAACAGACCTCGTTCAGTGACCGGGGGGTGCTGCCTGCTGGGCAGCCTACTTCTGCCAGAGAGAGCCTGGGGCTGGTCGTGACTCAAGCTGGGCCACGTGCTGTCCCACCCCTTGGAAAAGGGGGACCCCCCAAACTGGCTCACACAGGAAGCCAGCACGCTGACCTCTTGGCTCTCTCCACCCCCACCCTCCCCTGTATTTGAAAGCGCCACTGAAAAGTCAGTGCAAGATCAGGCTTCTCTTCTCTTCTGAGAGAAACTGAGATCTTTCTACTTTCTCTTAGTCTCAACGAGCCTCTGACATCTGGACATTAATGCCAAATAGGTTTAGAGGACTTACACTAACACATCAGCTGCTGTGAGACTTTTCAATTCTGTGGAATGTAAGAATTTTCAGGAATGTTCCAGTCACAGTGAGGAAATGTCTAAACCTTTTAGTGTTAATTTTGGTAGATTCTTTTCCCTACATTTTTTTTTTTTTTAAATTTAGCCAAGAAATAATTAAATGTTTTTAAAGCAACTGACATTAAATGTTCTCTGGAGGTCCCTACGACTTCCCTCTGCAGAAACAAAACACCAGGGCTTTCTGATCCCATGAAAAATGCAGCAACTGAAAAAGTCATGATAGTCAGCCGGATAGACAATACCTCCGGAGTCCACAAGATTCCGCTTAAGACCAGCTTTTCATTTATATGCAATGCATTTCACTGCAATGAAAACAGAATTGAATGGAATGGACATTAAGGAAGAGATGGTGCAAGATCAGAATCAGTCCCTCATTTTCCAGAAGCATTCTTACACCAGGGCAAACAGGAGAAGAGACTTACCCACAAAACTCAGATTTCTAATAAAGTAAAACTCTTGCACTCCATCACACCCTTCCCATAAATCAACTCACAGGACTAGACACACAGTGTTAACATTAATAGAGTCTCATTAAATTGATCTCTTCAGATCATGACTGATTATAATTTATCAACTTGTGGACAAAGAATTCTCAGTATCCAAGTGGCTAATGATAAAACATTTTCCTGAGTAGTTACATATAGATTTAATTATGCCTCTCTGTCCTGTTTTGTACTCCAAAGTGATAGCACTGCCTAGATGTGTCCAAGGAGACGAGGCCCTCTGTAACCCAAGTGCAAACAGTGGAATGATGGTAAAAACAAGAGAGAGGGTTTCAAATAGCACCAATGACTGACAAATTAGATACTTGAGTCCATAATTAAGCACAGCACTTTACCACAACTTAGCAATTAAAATGCTATTCACCCAGGGAACAGGACCAAGTTAAAATCTGTCTTCAGAAACGTAGATCAACCAGGATTCTTCCAGAATTATGTAAAAAAAAAAAAAAAAAAAAAAAAAAAATTCTCACAAATGATTCAACATAATGTAATTTGAGTGCTATCTCCAGACCAAAGTTTGAACAAGCTATTCTAATTCAGGCCACTTGTCCCTCTGTCATTTCATCTCTTCCTACTGTGTTCTTTGTGAACCAGAGCTACCCCTGGCCTTCTGAACAAGCAGTTCATATTAGCTGTTCAGAATGGATCATGAAAATCCTGTTCTGATGAGACTCCTGTGACAAGGTCACTCTACAACAAGGGATAACTCCTTTACACAGTTAGGAAAATACGGCAATTCATCACACTGAGATAAATGAATCATCACGTGACAGCTGCTGGCACGCTGTTAGAAGTTCCCAGCCTGGCGCCCATCATGGGGGCCTCTTGACAAGAGTCAATTTTCTATCTAAGGGTGACTCGAAAGAACAGAAAATAAAAATGGATTGCTTGCAGTACCAGCTACATAATTCTTGGGACTCAGTTGCAAAACGAAAACAAAGAGTCCCCTTTGTTTTTTTTTTAAGATTTTATTTATTTATTTGACAGAGAGATCACAAGTAGTCAGAGAGGCAGGCAGAGAGAGAGAGGGGGAAGCAGGCTCCCTGCTGAGCAGAGAGCCCGATGCGGGGCTCGATCCCAGGACCCTGAGATCACGACCTGAGCCGAAGGCAGAGGCCTAACACACTGAGCCACCCAGGCGCCCTGAGTCCCCTTTGTTGAAATAGTCCTGCAAACTGTCAAGACAGGGACAGCAGAGCACAGAACCCAGCACAGAGCCTCGCAAGCATGGGGCTCTGCGCACCTGTAGAGGCTGCTCCGTGAAGCTGGCCCAGACTGCAGTGCATGCGATGGGCCCCCCCACCCCGCAACACACAAACACGCATGCACTCATCTGACAAGTTCATCTATCTTGAGCTCTGGTCTATGTACGGTGCTAGATTTCGCTCCTGCAGCATGGCACTGGAGGCTATGGAGGCTAATGGCTTTGATGCTAACCCCAGCTCCACCACCAGCCTGCTATCACTCTACGCTAAAATTATCTCATCTCTCAATCCCCGGGCATCCATGTTTGAAACAAGAGGGGAACGGCAACCAAGGTCCTGGACTGTTGGGTGAACTGAGAAAACTCACACAAGGGACTGTGAATAGAGCCTGGCACAGAAGATGAACTCAGTACTACCTACTTAGAGTTTTTAAATAAAACACAAATAAAATGTAAATGGCATGAGAGTGGAACACATAGGGTGTAAGAGGGCTCAGGCAGGTTAGAAGTCAACTCCTACTGTGAAAACTAGGAGAATGGAAGCTTTATGAAGAAATGTATCCAGAATAGGTCTTGTAGGAAGCCAAGGATTTCCACAGAAGTCAGGAGTTGGGACACACGGGAGTGTGGGTGTGTGTGGCCGCCACGAGTTAGGTGAGAGCACTATCTTTGGCGGAAGATGGGCAGGGGTTGTGACTGGGAGGATGAGTGGGTCTTGCAGGGTGAGCTCCCTGTGGTGAGCCAAGGAAGCACAACCCTTCTCTGTCAGGTAACAGGGATGCACAGAAGCTTCTGTAGCAAAATAGTGGTATGGCCCGAGCTGACCTTAAACAGTCAAATCTGGGGGAGATACAGACAGGTGAGGATCCATTAGCCCACCACAAACACTAGCTTCTTCCATCAGTCCTACCCTCCACCAATACCCACAATCCTTCATGAAAAGAAGTCACAACCAAATCCTTTTGGGAGAAGGTAAGTGATTTTTTTGTTTGGATTTGACATGCTAGAATTTTAAAGACTAGAGAAACTAGACGAGGTAAGTTCCTTCCCTGTCCCAGTTTACAAACAAGAATAAGGGAAGCAGAAGCTGAACGATGGCACGCCATGCTGGCCTCGGCTCAGAGTGGCTGCCCACTGGCAACCCCCTCCAGGGGTCTCCGAGACCCCCAGTCCTCTCCTCACAGCTGCCCTAAGGTGGGAGAGAAAAACACGACCACACCACCCACTTTCCTTTCCCACTGGATCCTACTAGTGCCCAAGTCTGAACCACTTGCTGCTGGCCACAGCTCCAGGCTGCACGCCATCTTCATCCCTACACCCCTATTTTTATTTTGGTGTATTTCATACAACGTGCCTGTGATCATACACTATGATCTTCTGTCCTTTTAAAAAATAAAATGGGAAGCTGAGAGAGTCAAACAAAAAAGTGACAGATTGGGACACTCCAGGCTGTTTCACTAGGCTGGGCTCAGAGTCTCTCCAGAGTGGGGACTGTAGGGGCCAGTGAACTGCACAGACCTGGTGCAGGAGTGAGCCCCTCCCCATCAGCCCTCCTTATGCGTTGGCACTGCGCTCCTTAAAATGAGCCTGCAGCTCCAGAGCCAGTGGCCCAGGGCCGTCTTTACGTGGCCCGAAGCAGGGTCTCACGAGCCCTCTTGCGGTACAGCCACCGCCGAGCACCCAGCACTCAGCCCAAATACACCCAACATGCAAAAACACACACTCTCGAGTGAGAGAGCACCTCAGCTCTTAAGACCAGCCCTAAGGACCCTCTCCCCATCTAATGATACATAGCAATTGGTCCTGCAAATAAAAAGGAAATTAAATTCACTTTTCTCAGCAAGCACTTTAACGACAGGCAGATCCCAAACGGCCACTCTATAACCATACTGGGTGATTCTCACAAGCGGAAGCTGACCTTAGACCGTTCATTATCCAGGACCCTGAACAAAAAAGGCTTAGGGGACAATTTCACACAGATGATTGTGGCAGTGGGTTTGGTGGCTAATTTGTCTTCATTATAACTAATTTCTACAAGTATGTGTGTATATATACATATATATATGAATATATATAAATATATATACACGTACTGTCCAATCAACAGGTCTTAAAGAAAAATGTCAGTGGTTTCAAATATAAGGCAGCAAAATGTACTTTTTCCCCCTGTGAGTTATTTAAATTCTTGAGAAACGTATTCATGTAGCTGATGCGCCTTCATCAGGCAAAGGCCTAACTTCTCCATGGGGAGGAGGGTGACAGCAGGACATATGTTAGATGTGACTTCTAGAAAGGCCATCCCCATGTTGTGTGTGTGTGTGTGTGTGTGTGTGTGTGTGTATGTAGGGGCTGAGGAAGCCTCAGGGCCAATGTGGGCCTCTGTAGAGCCTCCCATAGGGTATGGCCAGGCCAGAACTCCTCAGGCAGTCCTATGGTAGCAGCCCCCCAGCGCTGGGTTGGAGGGTAAGACCCTGCTGCTGGGGACTCACAGGAGTACAGTTCCTTTGTGACACACAGAGCAGCATGGTCACATGCCCCCTTACGGCTCTCCCCAGAACACAACTGCTTCATCAGATCCTCTTGAAGGTCATTCTAATTTGCATGGATGGGTTTGCCAGAATTTCCTATACTTCCTGCAAATGCACAGCTCATCAGGACTGCTTTCAGCACAGCAGGCCTCCTGAACTCATCCTCTGTCTCACCGGAGTGACCCGTGACACTGTCACTGAAGACAATACAACGTGCCTGTGAAAACACACTGACCCACCACACGCCTAGCCTGGATTAGGCTGCAGATGGATTCACCGACCCAGGCTGGCCGAGCCACCACAGCCCAAAAGTGCTCCAGCGGAACACGATCTGCTCTGCCCCCGCTCAACCCTCCCCCCCCAACCCCCCCAACGAAGCTCTGTCTGGAAAAGCAGTGAAAAAATGACAACAGTGACAAACAGCAACCACCATTTTCTGAGCCTCCCTATGTGGCAGGCCTGTTCTAAACCATACCTGTTCGTAACCATACCGCCTCAGTCAATCTTCGCATCAGCTTTGGGGCGTGGGGCTGGTGCCCATTTGATGCTTGGCGCCCTGAAGTACAGAGGGAACAGGGAACCTCCCACTGTCATATCACTCCCAGCACTCACATGTGAACCAAGGCCTCTGCACTCCTGGCACATGTGGGAGTTTTCCAGTGGCTCATGCTGTAACACTGGTGGAAGTGTTGGGGGAAGCCCCGTGGGGACATGTGTCTGGGCTGAGCGCATGACAGCTACTTCCAAGCACTTGGAGAGCCTGGGCTGGGGGCCACGCTGGATACTCTGGTCTCATTCCCTGGGTCCGTCTGGAGTGCATAAAGGAAAGGGAACAGGGGGTATGGGGAACTCCAGCACTGTGCCCGTTTCCTGAACACTTAAACAGGAAACATCATTGCACTATAATCTGAACGTGGGAGCCTGCATCCCACCTAACCCTAATCCCAGTGTGGATGCCATAGGATGCCAGCTCCTATGCAGAGTTGGGGGAAAAGGAGCATTAAGAGCCCAGTGAGGGGCGCCTGGGTGGCTCAGTGGGTTAAAGCCTCTGCCTTCGGCTCAGGTCATGATCTCAGGGTCCTGGGATCGAGCCCCGCATCGGGCTCTCTGCTCAGCGGGGAGCCTGCTTCCCTTCCTCTCTCTGCCTGCCTCTCTGCCTACTTGTGATCTCTCTGTCAAATAAACAAATAAAATCTTTAAAAAAAAAAAAAGAGCCCAGTGAGTTTACATCAAATATGGTCCTCTGCTTTTCCTCTTCGTGGCCATAAATACAATACTGTAATTCGGTTTCCGCTAAACGGAAAGCTTCATAGGAAATTCAATCAAGAACAGCTCACACTTCACTCTGAGTCAGTCTGAGACAGCTTACTCGCAATGTACTTTTAAAATAGGAATATTTAAAACTAAGCCAACAAAAATCAAGGAATTCTACCTAAATCTAGCTTTAATTCTATATAGCTCTGTCAGACTCCGAATGCTTCAGTTCTACTGATCTTTTAATTTTTATAAAAATGAACTGATTTGCCAAGTGCCCACTGAAGGATGAATGGATAAACAGAATGTGGTATCTACATGGAAAGGAAAATTATTCAGGTTCAGAAGGAAGTGTCATGGACTGAATGTGTGTCCCCCGCCCACCAATCCCTACCAAATGCATGTGCTGAAGCCTTAACCCCCATTGTAGTGATATTAGGAAGGGAGCCTTTGGCGGGGGGGTGGTGACTGGTCACAGACAAGGTCATGAAAGCGTAGCCCCCACAATGGTATCAGTACCCGTGTAAGGAGAAAAAGAGAAACTGAAGCTTCCTTCTCTGCCATGTGAGGGTATGGTGGGAAGGCTGCTGTCCACAGTCGGGAAGAGGGTCCTCATCAAAAACCGCAGCTGCGGGCACCTGACCTTGGCATTCCCAGCCCCCAGAGCCTCGAGAAATCAATGTCTGCTATTTAAGCCACCTGGCCAATGGAGATTTGCTACAGCAGCCTGCACTAACACAGGTCACAATCCCCACACAGGTGAACCTCGAAGACACTATGTTAAAGTGAAACAACCAGTCCTGAAAGGACGAGTATTTTATGATTTCACTTATATAAGAAACAGAAGTCACAGAGACAGAAAATAGAATGGTGGTCACTAAGGGTGGGGAGGGGTGCAGGGAGGGATGGGAAATGACTGTTTAATGGGGACAGTCTCCGTTCTGCCAGGTTGAAGAGGTTCTGGAGATGAACACTGGGAGGCTGGCACAACACTGAATGCTCCCAGAGCCACAGGACTCTACATGTAAAAACTGCCGAAGTGGTACATTTCAGGTCATGTATATTACACCACAATAAAGAAGAGCAAAAAAATGTAAAAAAATGTAAAAGTAAAAAAATGTAATGTAATGTAAAAGTAAAAACTTTCTCCTGAATTGATTTACTTCTGTTCCTACTACTTCTTTAAGTAAGTTCTTTTGTTTATTGGTTTAATTACTAAATAAAGTTTTAAAAAATTGATTGCGAGCCCATGACAATGCCAGAATTTATTTATTTATTTATTAACCCTTGGGATACAATGATGAATAAGACAGGCTAAAACTGGCAATATTGCCAAATAAGACTACAATGAAATATACAGCTGACCCTTGAACAATGCGAGCATTAGAGGTGCCGACCCCTAAAGCACGTGAAAATCCATGTATAACTTTAGGCGCCCCCAAAACTTTACTAAGAGCCGCCTGGTGACCCAGAGCCTTACTGGTAACAGCTGATTAACACATGTGTTCTATGTTGTATATATTATATACTATATTCTTGCAGCAGAGTAAGCAGAGAAAGGAAATGTTAGTAAAGAAAATACACTCAGAGCACTGCGCTGTGAAAAAAAAACCCCACACAAGTGGATACGTGCATCTGAACCCACGTTGTTCAAGGGTCCGCTGGAGCTGGTTCTGTGAAGGACCAGTTGTTAAGCTGCAGAAACAGGGAGCGGAAGGGCAGTCCGAGCAGGGCCACTCACATCAAGGCATCAAGGAGAGAAAACCCAGCCAGAGTCCTTCACAGCCCAGAGCCTGGGATGGCGGGTGGAAGGTGAAAGCCAGCTGAGCCAGGGCTCCCAGGCAGACGGACTCGCACTGACGGCTGGCAGAAGGCTGCGATGAGGGGCGCCTCCACTTCTATCAGCCTGCCCGCCCCCACTAAGTCTGCAACGTGGTCTGGGCCATAACAGTCCTAGTGTGACCTGACACCCCTGCGACGATGACTGGGAAGCCTGAAAACCAAGAGCTCAGAGAAGTTCGGGACCCCTGCCTGGGCGGGCGTGGGGATGGGGCTCAGGGTGGAGAGGACGGCGATTAGGAATCCTAGCCCTGCCCTGGATACCTGTGGCCCCGGGAACAGCCGTTCACCGCCTCTGGTGACATGCGAGAAAGAGGACAGAATGGACGAGCAGGGGCGTGGCTACAGGCCTCGGCTGCAGGCCTCCCGGGCTTGTGAGGAGGAGACGTCGGCGTGGCCTTCAAGGGCAGACTCAGCTCATCCTCAGGCAACTGGATATGAACAGTGGAAAGGAGGTCAAGGCACAGCTACACCACTGAGGAGCTGCCCGTGCGCCGGGGATGCGGCAGAGATAAATGAGCCCGCCCCGAGGCACTGCACACCACGGAGGAAGGAGTCGTGGAGGACACACAGTTTGGGGGAGCAATGAGACAGGTGCAAAGAGCTGACCAAAAAAAAAAAAAAGAAGAAGAAGAAGAAAAAAAGAAACAAACAAAAAACGAGGAGCGAAGTTTTGGAAGACAGAGAAAAGGAGTCTGAAAGCGGGAGCGGCAAATTGTGTCGGATGAACCGAAGACTGCCGCATCCGGGGGCCGTAGCTCTAGAAACACAGAGGGCAGGGATGTAGATGGAGCGACAGCGACGCTCTCAAGTTCTAGGGTTTCAGGGTCCTTAACTCAAGCCAAACAACTACGATCCAGGGAGATGGCACTTGGAACATGCAAGTCCTGAACCATCTAACCACCGCTGGGGCATCAAATGGGTGCCTGCCTTATGTCAAAGCGGAAAATGACAGTGAAGACTGGCATGGGACTACTGAAATAAATTCAGCATCTCCTTAAGGACACAGACTGAGCAGGCACATGACCATCATGGCCGTCATGCCCTTTGTGGGGGGCTGGTGTCTGCTGAAGGGGCATGGGAGGCTGCACGCAGCCAGCCTTAACCTCCCAAGTGGGGAAGGACTCCCCCCAGCTGCTCAGAGCTAAAAGCAGGGGACGCAGGGAACAGTGGCATCCAGGCACGACTTAAAAGTACCAAAGCTGGTTAAGTTCCAATACCAAATATTTGCATAAAGGCTGGTGATGCTTCAACTAAAAAAAAAAGAGAGAAAGGAATATTCCTTATGCTAAGATGCCTGTTGTTTGGCAAAGCTCCCGAAATACAGTAACACGCATCAGGGCTTTATGACTGGTCCCACACTATGTTTAAGCACGGTAATGCAGTAAGTTCAATGCGCTACGGTAGATATTTCAGTTGCAATTCTACCCTTACACTCTAGATAAATCTGAGGCCAAAACAGTGATATTTTTGAGTCATATTACCTATTTTTGTTGAGTAAATATTAATTCTGTTAATAAATACTACTCCCACAAATACTATACAATCCTGTACTCAAAAGGCCACCTGGAGAGCATAAAGCTCACATATTTAAGCCAAACAGAATTAGACTTGAGTCTATTTGGATGGCAAATGAACCCTCTTTTGTACTGCATCAGTTTCTCTCAACAATGTATTCAGAACACAGTTCAGTGAAATAATTCTTATTAGGAACTTTAAACACCAACACATGTTGGTATGTTATAAAAATCATGCCCTTGGTATTAAAGGAAAAAGGAAAAATCTGTTCCACAAGTATTAAAAAAAAAATTCTTCCTAATGATCTTGAAGTCTGGGATCTTACATAAAAATGCAAGGAAAACTAGGCTTCTACAAGCAGTAATTGGTGTTTTCATCGAAAGTGAACCAGGCTGGAACCAGCCACGGTGAATGAAGCAGGGAGAGATCTGTGTAGCAAATGTGGGCAGGGCACACATGAGAGGGCTATTGGCTTCAGCTTAAATACAGCTGGTTTCTCTACAGTTCAGTACGACTTGCCTCGTGTTGGGGAGGAAAATAAATGGAATGAAAATTACGTAAAGGCATTACTTTGTTCTCAGTGTTAGGCTCACGCCGTGATCAATAAGGCAAGATTCAAGGTATGGCAGAGACTGGCATTTATTTTGACCATTTGCGACTCATCTGAAAGGAGTCACACTTTACAGGTTGCCCAGGTACAAATGCAAGTGACGCCCAGGGCAGGACCGGCGGGAAGGGGAATGCGGAATGGATGAGGAAAGTCCGGCAGCCAGGAGCCCGCCTTCCCCATTTCAGGAAGGTGTTCCATTCTCAGTAACACCATGAGGGGATGCTTTCCGGTAACATTTTACTACATTTCAAGAAGAAAATGATACTTCCAGGTAAATTTACGAATCTGGGGATTCACGGAGGACTCAGGAAGTATTCCTGATGAATGTCATGTCTGTTCTCTATCTGATTATCCTTGAAACAGCAGCAAAACAAAGGTCCTTAGAGAGCACCTTTTATTTGTGACTCCAAGTTAAAACTTAAAAAAAGAAATAATGTATTACTGAAAATGAGCGATGACGGGATGGGAAAGTGAACTCTTAAGACTCCACAGAAGACGACTATCAAACCACCACATATTTCAAAAGGAAGGGGAGTCAAATAATCCGAATATCCTGCATATGTACAGCTGAGACTTCACAGGTCACATAAACCCTCCTTGGTAAGATACGAAATATCACTCCAGTGTTCTGAAGATACCTGAAACTAAGAAGTTTTAATTGAGGGGAGGTTAAATTTCTCTGAAAACCACTGGCAACCTCGCTCCTGCCACTTTCATCTGTCAAGCGTGGAGGGCCCCAGGGCTACTCTGATGATCTTCAGGGACAGCGCTTGGATTCCCCTTCCCCCAGGGGTGGGGGACGGGGAGTGGTCAACATGAAGGGCAGACATAAGTGCCCTCAGTAATCGCCTCTCGAACCCAGAGAGCTCCCTCTGGAAATAAGGGAGCTGATGCATTCTCTAGCACTGAAATCTGCCTGCATCATAAGGTGACAATTAGCTACAAAAAATATTTCCACTTTTGAGGTCAGGATGTTCAGCAACAGGCTTCAGTTTCTGTTGCAGAAACTAAATTCAGCATGGAATCAAAATATATCCTGCTCTGTTATTATATGGAATATTGTATAAAGAAAACCACACAAAACAATTTAACTTGTAAGTCTCACGATTGTCTTGAAAGAGAAAGAAAATAGCATTGAGAAGGTCCTTCTCCAAACAATCAGTTCCTGTGGTTCATCTTTCAAAATGTGGGCCAGATCATGAATTCCAGCTCACACACACCTCAGGGAGAGCCAAGTCTGGAATGTGGAGAACAAAGAGTTTATTCAGAGATCTCTTGGATGTTTTCCTCCTCGAAAATGATGAAAACAAAAGGAGTCCAGATGGGAAAGTAGCCACTTGGGGAGGCATCTTTTCTTGTGGTGACTGGTGAAGCTCTGTAAGCAGATCTCCAGGATTAAGTGAAGAAGTTGAGAAAGACAGCTAGTTTTTTGTTATTGTTGTCTATAAATTATTTCTACCCGATACTCAAATATTTCTGAGCTAGTTCAGTGACAATGTTTTATGCAATAGCGCACAAAAAAACTGCCTTTTATGTATGCCTTTATGTACCTTTATGTAAAGGTACAATAGTTAGACTAAGATAAGAAATGTCACAGTGTGGTTGTTAAAGCCTCCAGCTTTCTGCTGCCAGTCTGAACCAATCAATGGCTATTTAAGCAACGCTGGGGGCACCTGTTTCTGCTGCTCCATTGGCCTAGACTCAGATTTTGGCTCCCACCTTCTTTCTGCCCCGCACAGCTCCTGGAACAGAGAACTCTCCCCAGCTCCGGGGATTCCAGACCCCTCTCCAGCATGGGGGCCACAGAAACATTCTGAGACGTGATCAAGACAAGCAGAAGTGATGCAGAAAGGAAAGTGCAGAGAGAAGTTGGCTTCTTCTAGCGGGTGACTATCAGCTTACTGAATTCAACTGTCTCCTTTGTTGGCATAGGTCATTTACAGTGCTATTGTTTAAAATTTTTACAATCTTTATTAACAAAGTGACACAAATACAGACAATCAAAAACCTGCAATCTTTTGCTACTATCATATCACTTCTCCCCAAAAGACGAAGACTGTGAAAGATGATAATACGGTCAACGTCCCCTCAAGGAGTCTGCCAACTTCTAACCCCTGTTGCCAGTAAGTGTGCAGTGACCATTTCTGCTGCTGTCACATGGAAATGAGAGCACAAAGCACAGATACACTGCTCAGAGCTGAATGCTTTGCTGGAATGTATCCTCACTCATCCTTACTGCTTTAGAACGACACCATGCTTTGAAAGCCACCAGGGCACACACCTGTTTCTATTTTAATTCCTGATTTCTTTTTTTCCTCCTCCTTTTTAGAGAGGAGGAAGGGGAGAGAGGGAGAGGGAGAATCTTAAGCAGGCTCCATGCCCAGTGTGAAACCAATGTGGGGTTCGATCTCACAACCCTGAGATGGTGACCTGAGCCAAAATCAAGAGCTGGATGTTTAACTGACTGAGCCACACAGGTGCCCCACAGTTCCGGATTTCTAGTACAATATGAGAAGACCTACAGTGAGTGCTTGTGGGTCTGGTGCTCTGCATCTCTGGGGCCGAGATGCAGAGCGAACATTTGGAGGCACACTCACCGCCGCTCCAGTGGGCGTCCGTCACTGGAGATGCTTCGAGGGATGTTGGCAGCTCTTTCCGGAGGAGGCATCTTTCCATCTCCTTTCCCAGCGTTCAGCCTCGAGGTCATGGGACTCTGCACCTGAGAGGGGACTTGAGGTGAATGAGGCCCCTTGTTGGCATTCCTCTGCCACTTGTTATTATTTCGAAAGGGGAACTTGAATTCGTAGGAAACCCCTTCATTCATCTTGTAGTCCATCACTGGCATACGGTAGGTTTCGGAGCAGCTCCTAGTGAGGGCACAGAAAGAAGAAAAATGAATATTGTTCTTCTTGTGAGTGAAACCACACTGCTTCTCATTAACAGTGAAAGTGGATCAAATACTTCATCCTTTGTTTCAAACTGCCTTTTAATCATCACTGTCCTTGCAAAAACCAGAACCCCAGAAGTATATTACACTGGTGTATTTTCCCTTGCTCGGTCTCAACTATGGAGTCTTGAAAAAACAGTGAGACCCTGAGTCATCCCAGTGAGCGGAGGCAGCTGGTAGGAGCAGAGTCAGTCCTGAGGCCTGAGCCGGGAAGGCTGCCCAGCCGGCAGGGCAAGGCAGCGGAACCCCAAGACCAGGCCTCAGAAGAAGCAAGCAGTCAGCTCTACGCACCCTTCACGGAGCATCATGACTGGGGATCTAAAAAGGTACTGAATTTGTTTGGGATCTTAATAGTCAAAAAGTTAAGGGGGGGATAAATTTCAAAATCCAAAATGAGAGCCAAATTTAGCTCAGAAGGAGACAACAAAAACCCAATTATAGAAATTTTGCAATGATCAAATGACCAGGGAACAAAGCACAATCTGCAATCAGACTCCCCTCACTGCCCCCACCCCCGACACCCCCAAGCCCAAAATCTCCCACAGCAGGGAAAGCAGGGCTGGCCCCAGGGAGCAGCCTGAGTGAAACTGATGTCAGGCCCAAACGTCTTTCTGTTGCTTTAGCCCCTTTTCTGGTGCTACTGTCCCGACCCCACAAACCTTAGGAAATGTGGAACCCACTCTCCATTCTCTTCACTCAAACAACCAAGGAATGTTCAGTCTATTATTAACTTGACTGAAAGACAAATTACTAAGAAAACCCTATGCCCACTAAGGCATTAGCTCAAACTGTGTACCTAGATTTCATCACTAAGCAAAAAAAAAAAAAAAAAAAAGATGACTTCCTTGCGTCAAGGAATTTCAAAGCTTGAGCAGCAGGTGGAAAAGGAAGGGTTAAAGCTGATTATGAAACATTTCAGAGACAGAGGAAGGAGAGTCCTAACAGTGCTGTCCACTAGAGACAATGTGAGCTAGCAGCCACATGAAAAAAGTTAAAGGGAATGGTGAAATTAATTTACTATTTTATTTAGTCTAATATATCTAAGATGCTATCATTTGAACATATAAGCAAGAAAATCAATATAAAAACTCAACAAGGAGATGATGTACATGCATCTAAATTTGGTGTGTACTGTACACATACAGCACGTCTCACTTCAGACTAGTCCCCTTAGCCACGGATGACTTGTGGCTCTGGACCGCATAGCACGGGGTCTTGATTTGGGAAACAGGCTTGTGTTGGTGGGAGAGTAAGCAAAGTGGAGGGTGTCACTGTCTCGGGACCTTGTCTATGTGTCTCAGGTAGGACTCCTGGCGTTTCCAACGTCTACGCCCTACCGTGCGCCCTCTCGCACACCTCCGTGAGACACGCGGGTTTTGAGAAGGGCTGCTTCTGAGGTGATGCCCTTGCTGGGGTCCTTGCCTGCTCAGTCTCAGCCCCAGTCTCCAACAGACACCTCTTCTTAGAGTTTTCCTACCACTCTTCCTGATTCCCTAAAAGCCCAAGTCAACCTTAATCTGACCCTCTGCCCAAGGCTCCACTGTACTCCTTAGAGGCATTAAGGACTGTGGTTTTCAAACTTTTGGGACCATGAGCCCAGTAAGAAATACATTTTATAATGTGATGCAGCCCAGCCACACACACACTCACAAGCACCCTTCCACTCGGCTGTATCCACACACACACACACTCACACTCACACACTTCCACTCGGCTGTATTCCGTGTTAATCCCCTTCATTAAAGAAACACACTGAATGCAGCTCCCTAAGTGGATTTCATGACCTACTCTGGAGTTACAACCTGCGGCGTGCAGAACACTGCTTTGCCGCACATCCGACATGACTTTCAGCAGCTCGTGACTTCTTATGTAATAACCTTTTCCTCTGATAGGAGGGACTGTCATCTCAGGCTTGGACGTAATTTCTAGCTTTGATCCTGATTGTTCTGACAAAAAAGCTGCGATACCTTTTTGGTTCTTAATAGAGCTATCACGTAGTACAGTTTGAAGTCTTCCATTTCTGACCAAATACGTAACTTGTGCTCTGGGTCTATAAATATAAGGCAAGAATGTTGCAGCTTGCAGAAGGGGCAGTGATAAAAACTTGCAGTGATCCCTGGGAAAATTTCCCTCCACATCGAAATCATGACTAGCTTCTGCTTCCCTTCCGTAGTGGTCTGTCTTAACTTGTAAATCCAGTGTGTCATATCACTTACACAGCAAAGACATATACGTATCTTCTGTCTTTCTGTTGGGTGCCGGCAACCAGCACACGTACAGAACACTGATGTCGTGTATTTTGGGCACCAACTTTTCAGAAATGCTCCCGTGGGCCATGTCTTCCCTTCAGCACACCCCACCCTCTGACAGATTCTCTTGCTGGGTTTTAACTCCCCAGCACTCTACATGCACCTTACAGGCACAGGCTGCCTCCTGGTAACAGAAACAAATGTAATGTATTCTGAAACGGACAAGCTGCTTTCATCCCTGGGGCCTTAGCTTCTTTGGGAAACGAAAGATTGGGAAATGAATGATTTGGAATTGGTGATCGCTGGACTCTCTTCTAGTTCAAAAACTCTTTGAAATAGTCTTTTAAGCCACATAACATTTCATACTAAAACCGGTTAAAAGACCCCGGTACCCCAAGACTTGGTCTTCCTCGCCTGTATCTTGTTTCCACCACCTCTAACGTGTAGTGAGAAACCTCCTGCACAGTCGGTGATAACAGGATGCAGTTATGAGAAAGCCTAAGCAGGGAGAGAAGATTCATTCCTAGAGAACGAGGAACAGCGGGTCCGCAATCTTAAACTTCAGCTAACTCTCCACGGCTCACTGCCGTTGGGATGGGACAGCCCACCCACCTGCTTCCCATCACTGACTTAGCTCCGAAAATACAAGAATGATACGTGGAGTCAGCAAGTGGGCTGTACGCTGAAGAACAAAGATAAGAGCTGGTTTCTAGCGACACATGAAAATTCATAGAAGGATTTTTATTATGTCATTCAAGAGAAGGCAGTGATGAATAGCAGTGAACCCTGACAGGCCAGGCACTGATCTCGTGGCGCCACCACGGCTCTGAAGTAGGTGCTGTCGTTATCCCCACTTTCTTAGATGAGGAAACGGAGGCCTGGAGAGATTAATCTGCCCGAGACGGCCCAGCCAGGATCTGAACTCGCACAATTAATCTACATGGACATTGGCCTTCACCACTAACTAAAGGCTACATCTACGCCAAGTTCCCAGCCTTCTTCATCTCCAGGGACGACTCGCTTCACGTGGCACAGTCGACGACAAAATGGAAAACTCAACAGTCTCTGAGGAGCGATGGGCAACTGGCATTTCAGGATTTCAGGCCCAAGAGATACACGGCTGCACGCTGAAGCCCTTTTGGCTGAAAAGCCACTCCTTGTCCCCAGTCTCTTTCTCAGCCTTCTTAGACTTCCTCCTTTAGGTTCTGATGATTCATCACTCTCTCCTTTTTCCTCTCCAGTAGGAATCCAGGTAAGAGGAACCACTGTCCAGCACACCCAACAGATCATCTCAACACTGGACTCCGGAAGCAGCCAACTCAGACGTCTGAGGATGGCGGGGGCCCTAATAGGCCATGTGATTTGGGTTTGGAAAAAACCCCTAACTTCTTTGCACCAAAGCTCTCTGCCTGAAAGGATGAGCAATCTGAACCAATGAACTCTCACAGCCCTTCTGGTTCAAAGCAGTATGCTTTTGCATTTTGAATACTTGTGTTTTAAAATGAAGACAAAACTCTGATCTGTTCTACTTACAAAGTAATTTGGTCCTTTTATGTAACTGTTTGTTTTTAGCTCTTCCTCTGAATGGTCCCTGATTGCTTTCTTCAGAGGCTGTAGGCTAGTGGCCCTCAACAGAAGAAAGGTCCACCACTCCTGCGCACCACCACTCAGAACCTCATGATTTAATGTCGGTGAAATTGCTAGCGGGGTGTTTTTCATCTTGCCAAGAGCTCGGTTCCTGAGGATTCAGAGGTCCCAGGCACCAACAGATACATGCGGGTCACGCATGCCAGCACTCTGGAGTCAGGGTTGGGCGGGGGGTGAGGGGCCCCTCCTGATGCTGGACATCTCCCTCCCCGGGAAACTTCCTGACGGAGGCTGCAGGGCGGCCTCCAGCGGGTGCTCATTCTCGCTCGTCCTGCTCACCCACTGCGCAGTGACGGAATCTCTCCACACCTCCTCCTTCTCGTTTTAATGGAAATGGATGACTTGACTTTATTTATTTATTTTTAATGCCCCATATGTAGCAGGGGCTCAGGAATTTTACTTCCCTTGTCCTTTTGTCTCTTAAAAACAACTTTAGCATGAAAGGAGTACATAAGAGGATCTGCTTATGTGCCCTATTTCACTTTTATGATTGAAGCCCCACGTTGCTGTTAAACTGTTCTTTTCATTAAGACAAAAAACCTGCCTTTTCAAAACCAAGGACTCTCCCATGTGAACACACATGGGTGTCTGCACGCATGTCCAGTCAGCACGCTGGGTGCCTGTGACCCCTCAGGACCCTGGCCCCCCGGGAAGCAGGTCGCTGAGGGACTGCGGGACAGGGGGCCTGGAGGAGGCCCATCCCCTCGTGCTGGAGCTGCAGGGACAGCTGACAAAGAGAGTGACTAGTCAAAGAACAGAGTAATCAGCTGCTAGGAAAACAGCAGTGGGAGTGTGAAGCGTGGAGGAAAGAAAAATGACAGAAGAGCATTATCTTATTTCGTTGAAAATTACAGCAAGGTGTTCATGCTTCCAATGTTCCTTTGAAGTTGTTTCTAAAGGAGGGAAGGGGGAGAGGAGAGTTTCCAGTCCCCCAAAAGGCATCCAAGGCACCATTTCACACCTGCCCGGAAGGTGTGACTGGGGCTTTACAGATGGAAACTGTCGTGGGAAAGGCCCAGTGTGCCTCCCAGGTGTGGGGCTGTGCGGGGCACCCATCCTGCATCCCAGCCTCTCAGTCCCCGCCCTAATGGGGGCAGGTTCCTAACGTCTTTCTGTTCCGTCACTGCCAGGCTCCGCTGGCCAGAGAGCAGCAACGGGTGTCTCTGCAGCAGTGCTGGAAAATGAAGATAAACACGGCTCGCTCATTCGGAGGTGTGCGGGAGCCAGCCTGTCCTGGCTTGCGAGAGCCGGCGGTGAGCATCTATCCCAACTGAGTCCAGCACTGTCACGCCAGGAGCTTGAAATCGACCCCAAAGCAGTATTGGCACATGGACATCAGCAAAGGCTACAAATCGAGGTTCTGTTCTTCAGCAGAAAGCCAACGTACCAGCAGATCCCTGCTTATGCTGGTATATATAAAAAAAGGATTTGTGCCCCAAGCCCACTAAGTAGTAGTTAAGAGCTTGGATTCTGAAGTGAGACCTAAATTGCCAGATGAGCTTGGAAAGTGACTAACCTGAGTCTTGGTTTCCTTTAAATAGGAATCCTATTAATACTATTACCTCATAAGGTTGTTAGAAGGATTAAAAGCGCTAATCCATGTAAAAGTGTTTTTTCTAACCTGGCAGATTAAATCCACAGCAAATGTTAGTTGTTTTTACCAGCACTCCACAGTAGACATATCTGGCTTAGTATATCGCTGTAGATAAACCACCTCCTGACGCAGGCCTATCTCTCCAGAGTCAGGCCTTTTAAACCACCTTTCCGGTTGTAACCGCACACAGTTCAACATCAGTCATGCTGCCCATCCATTCATCACATATTCATACTCACGTGTGCCTATTCCCCTCCCCTCTTCCCATACAAACTGGGGAGCCTATGAAGCCAGGGGAAAGGCCTCTGAGCAGACAAGATGGCACCACACCATCCACAGACTCATTCTTAGACCATTAGTCCATAGACCAGCGTCTTTAATTCTGCACTGTGTGTAATTAAGGCTGACAAGTTACAAAGCTTGGTTCTCTTCTCCAGTTTATAGCTACCTACTTAGAAACAACCAAGTAAACAATGTGAAGGAAAGACCAAGGGACAGAAGACAGAAGGATAAGGGAAGGAGCACAGAGCAGCTAGAGAGCGCTATAAGGACTTAACCACCTCTCTTATCCGTCGCCAGAGTCATTCCTGAATCCCGGTTCAGCAAAATGTCTAACGTTAATGATGATGTGCTTGAGGAAACCAGGAAATACCTGGCTAACTGAGGCAGGGTCGTGTGTAAGACAATTTCAGGATATACCCCCCGCCCCCTCCCAATAGCTGAAATAATAAAAAGCTCTAGATACATATTTTGGTTTCCAGAAATATCCAGTCATCCAAAAGGGAACATGTCTTGAAGCCATCAGACACAGGAAGTTTACCATATTGTGACACGGGCGCCTAGTCTCTGGGCTGTCTAGGCAGTAAGCGGTACTCAGAAACACTACCTTGAGCACAGTCTGTTCCGCAGCATTGTTCTGAAGGACTGACATGCATGTAAACTGTCCTTGTTGCTGACTTTTTAAAGGACACAAATGACCCATTATAACGGTTTGCACATTCTGCCATCCACCGTTCACGAATCTGCAAGAGCTCAGGTGTAGGACAGGTCACATTTTGAGGAAAAAACAAACAGGTGAAGGATGTTTTGGCTTTGGAAGACCTAAGAATTATCAAAGCTTAAGAGCAACTCTTAGGAAATAATGGGCTGAAAGTGAATTAACAGATTGGAAAAAATTAGTAAAAATAGTATGGACATGCCCAAAGGAGAAAAGAAAAAGTTGATTAAATTTGTTCCACCAAGAAATCTCCCCAGAGACCAAGAAATTAAGTTTCCAAGCATGTTGCTGGCTTGGCAGGAGCTGCGGGGGGACAGGGAGCTCCCGGGCTTCCCTCTGCAAAAGGGCTGGGGACCCAACTGCCAAGCAGCACGAGCAGGACCAGCCAGCTCATTTGAAGCCAATTCCCGACACACACACACAGATGCAGTTAAGAGAATGCTTGCTAAGTCACGTCCAGGGCTCCAGGATGAGAGGGCAGGGGTCAGAACGGCACTCTGAATTTCGGACAGGAAGATGAATAGGAGTGTCAGGAAGCCTGACAGTCTGTGCTGCTGAGTGTCTTCTAACATTAAGCACTGCATGCTAAGATAGCTACCGGCGCAAGATCCTTAAGACCGTGTTACCAGACTTCTCTATCTGTACTGGCAAGTTTATAAATCCACAGATGTAAATCTGGGGAAGGGTCCAACCCAGTCACTCTTTCCAGCTGCTCTTGCCACAGACCGAGTCAGGCTTTCCATGGATGGAACTCTGAGCACTGCGTGTGACCCGGCACACCGCACAGCACCCTTCTCCCCGCCCAGCAGGAGACGTTCTGTACGGCACACAAACCCGGCCTTGGATGGCCCGGTTCCCAGCTGCCGACTCGGACCTACCTCCGTGGGGTGCAGTCATCGTGCGGGGGGATGATGACGACCTTCACCGTGACAGATGTTCTCAGGAGATCGATCATCTGCTCGTGGCTCAGGGTGGCCACAGCCACCTTGCAGATCTCCACCAACCGGCTGCCCTGCCTCAGCCCCGCCTGCCAGGCATAGCCATAGGGCTCCACGTCGGCCACGATGCCCTCATAGTTGACGTGGAAGCCAAGCTGGCCCAGCCCGTTCCTCCGCAGAGTCATCTCCACTGACTCGCAACCTTTGGATACAAACTGAACAAGGAAACAAAAGGTAGCACAGTTTAACGCCACGGGGTGTTGAGTGCTGGGCAGGGAGCTGGAGAAACACCGCCTGGGGGGTCATTGCCGAATACCCTAACGCCAGCTGACGAGCGACCGGTTACTTCCCCTTCACTAACCTCCATTCATCGGGCCAAAAAGAACATACTTGTTGTGTCCAAAGACTCAATGGCTTTGCTGATCTTACAAGGAAACCTCTAACAGAGAACCCACGGGGAGCTGGCAGCCAACAGAGACCATATTCTGCTACTCACTTTGCCCTTAGAAAATTCAGGGCAGCAGATGCTCAACTGAACGGTGTCCCTTGACAGCCAAGGCACACCGGCTGGGCCACCCCATCAGCCATCAGGGCAGTGGGATCAGGTCACGTGCAAATGGTTTCCAGCACACACGCGCAGCCAGCGTGTCTTCTCCCACTTGCTCTACTTTTCCTTTCGGAAAAGGATGGACAACGAGTGATGGAAACTCTGGGTTGCTTCCCATCATCAAGGGAGTTTTCGGAGGAGCTGATAAAACTGCACCAGCTTCAGGAACTCGCTTCTGGTCTGTACTGCAAGCTTCAGGAGAGTGAACTGGGATGTGGGTAAGTGGAAGGAAAATACTCACCTGCAACCTTTTGACGATCTCTTTAACGTCCTCGTTATTCATTAAACTCTCCACTGAAACGCATTCTCCTCGCTCGTAGAAGATCTTGAGGCTGGTGTCAGTTGAGGTCCACCCTATCACATCTCGGCAGGAACAGTTGAAAACCACACTCTTGGTTTCCTGCTCGATGAGAACGATGAACTCGTTGGAGACCCCTAACAGGCAGTCCATCTCCACGGCCTTGTTGTAGTCCTTGGCCCGGACGGCCCACACGATGGCCCCCATGCTACTGAGCTCGGCTCCTGGATACGGTTTAGACTTCTCCTTCTTCTTGGAGGCCAGAGAGATGAACGGGAACTTGCCGGATGGGTCAACAGGGGTGTTGGTGACGTTCTTCTCTGCCAGGTCTTTCAGGTACTCCTGGCGAGTCCGAGTGGCCATGGCCCGAAACTTTTCTGATTTATGAGCAGCATTTTCTGCGTTAATCACTTTGGCCAAAAGGAAGTCCCTGAACACATTTGACTTAGGGAAAGTGACCCCTTTGGGGATGGGAGGTCCAAAGGAAGGCACGTCTCTGGACCTGGTGACAGCCACACTATGAGACAGAGCAAAGGTGAAAGAGAGGAGTGTCAGGACTTCTCAGGCTCACGGCATGAGAATAAAACACACGTTCTCAAAGAAAAAGACCTGTCCCACAAGGAATAATAGAAATGTCTATTTATAGAACACAATTTTTTTTTTTAGTCCAAGAAACCCCAAAAAGCGTAAAGTTAAAAACTTTCCTTACATTAATGGACAGTAAACCAACCATAACTCCATGAGGGAAAAAAGTGTACTGTAATATTTTACCTTTAAATACCTACTGATTATTTCAAAGCTTGGGTTACTATAATCAGCATAACCTTTTAGAATAAGCATAGATTTTTTAAGAACACAAATGTGGTCTTCATTTTAGATATGCTGCCTATGTGCAGATAGCCTATAATGAAAATATCCCAAGATGCATGTCATAAAAGCTATGGATTAAATTTAAAAAAAAATTGTTTAAAAATTTTTAAATATTATTTGTTGGCCTATGCAACCAGACCAAAAAGCATAATTTTAAAATGAAAATTGAAACTGCAATATTAAAGTGATTATGGTTTTTATAGTAATAGCAATTGTGCTTTAAAATCATAGTATTAAACTGAGCTATTCTTTGATCCACATTCTCTACATTTGGTATTTGATTCTGACAATTTGTTTGTGAGGAAGTATTTCCCTTTTCCTATTCCTCCAAGTGAGATTAATTTGAGAAAGCCTGACCCAGTCACTTTTTCTGCATAAATACTGTTAAATCTGGGACTAAGATAAGGACCAGACGAGCATCTGTAATAGCCTATTATTTTTCATCTCAAAAAAGAAAAAAAATAAAGTTTTTCCTAAAACAGTAACAACAAAAGTTAAATGAAACAGAAAGGTTGTGTGTTTTCTGTCATGTTCTAAGACCTCATTCTAGGACCTCAGTGAACTTTTGAGAGGGCTGGAAATGATGATTCTAACAGATTGAATGTTTCTCTTTTCAAATTACCTAATTATTTAAAAGTGAGTCCATTATGCAATTGTACTAAGTATTAGAGAAGCAATACAAAATATTTTTCTGAATTTCCAGAAGGGAAAAGTCAATCAGAGAATGTATATCTTTCAAAATAAATTGAAGACCTTGATTTCATTACTATTTTTGCTCTGCTTTAAGAAGGGCTTAAGATATTTAGCTTTGCTTTTCAAAAAAAGATTATTTGTCATAAAAATAGAATAAATAAAAATCAAGAAACCCAGGTCATAAGTTACCCATTTTGTCTGAAAATGCCACAGAATGGCCTATTTGTTGGTTTTCAAAACCTTATTAAAAAAAAAAAAAAAAGATTATCTAGTTGGCTTCATGATGAAGAAAGGTGGCAAGCAACACTCCATTTATTAACTGGAGATAAGAATTCACAGAAACCTCCATATGCATTACAGCCTAATTACACCAGTATTAGAAAGGCAATTTTTCTTGTCTGTTGTGAGCTGTCTGGCTTGAATGCTGACAGCTGTATAATTTTAATTTGATCATTTTTTTCCCTAAAAAGTCAAGCAAAAGATGCTAAAATCCAGATATGCTAGCTTTTCTAAAGAGGAATCCTATAAGGATCCAGAAACACTCATTTTTAAATTGGCAATTCCTTTTCTTGTTAATTTCACTTCAAATTGTTATTCTTTCTCAAGAAGCAGCTGTGGTTTTCTTTTAAATAGGAGAGGAAATAAGTGCTTACCAGGGGTGCCAAGATGAGCACCATCTATCCACTTGCCCCTTAAACTCACAGGCTTTCTACACATCTATTTATTAACTGTTAGAACTTTAGACAAACATGTATTGAAAACCCAACAATAATTAGAAGCCTCTAGAATGAACTATGAGGGAAAAAAAGTGAAGCCTCAACATATAATTATCAATGATTCATCATGGTAGGGAGGTAAACGATACAGATGCTAAAATCAGTTTCGCATCATTAGAAATAGAACCCTTGTAGAAGAGGAGGAGGAGGCAGCCCAGGGATGCTTTTTTCAAACAAAAGGTCTTGTTCTGGGTTAATCTAACTTCAAGGTTTTCTACAAGGTTAAAAGCACACTGATTTATATGCCACACATTCTGAACTCCTGCTAATAATGCCTGCTTGAAGCTCAGAAGAGAGAATATTTTTTGCCTTATAAGACGGCTTTCTAGAACTTCAGTTTGCTATATATAGATCCTTAAAGATGTAGTAATTATAAATGGTTCTTGCTATTTCTAAAAGCAGATTCCAAAGGGCTTCTGCTTAGACACGCTTCTGTTAGCCTCATATGCAATACTGTATCTCCTGAGAAATTATACATTCTTTATAATCCTAGACACTCCGGATGTACTCGGCAGGGTTGAGGATTGGATGTTCTACCAGGAGAGTTATCCAGCAGACGGACGCTCAGAGGCTGAAGCAATTATGGAAAGTCAGCACCAGAAGAGAACATGGAGAATTCAGTGTTCCTCAAACTCTGCCAATAAAATCTTGAGTTTCTTCTTAAGTCATCTCGATTTTGCATTCTACTGAGGAATATTTGTGCTCGTTTTAACACAAAAACATCTTCTGTCCCCCAAGTCTTGGGAGTACAACTCAAGGACTAGGAAAGTGTCCTGCTTTACTGACATGTGGCATAGCCCTGAACCTCCATTTGAATGGCTGGTACGAATTTTTCACTTCTCCAGGAAACAGACTCTGAGAAATAAAATGATGTGCCCAGAGCCTGTTACAGAGATCCAGGACTGGAATCTGAGCTTCTGGATGGCCAGCAGTGTGCTCTATGACAAGACCACACTGTTCCTTCTGAAGGAACATTTTTCAATGCCCCACTCTTGAGATGCTTACACAAGGCACCATCCACAAGAGTCACACAGCTGAAGAGACCACCATTAGGCTGGGCTTTGTAGCATTTGATGGCATCAGTGACCTTGGATAAAGTAGCAGATTTTGACACCTAAAGCCAATTTCAAGTTGATACATGGGAACGTTCCAGAGACATCCGAACAGATGTCCCAATGGAAAAAAAAAGTGAGAAGACGACGATGCTTGAATTTCTGAAGCACCACGGAAATGATAATAAACAATTCCAACCCCTAATTTAGAAAGAAGGGGACTCGGCATCAGAACGGTAGAGGGAGGCTTCCCCTTCTTGGGGGCTGGATCAGGTTGTCAGCTTGGGGAGCTTTCTGGGAAAGCAGATCCAGGGCAAGGACAAGAAGGATCAGCAGCAAAACAAATGTGTGCCCATCGCTCTCTCCCTGGGGGGCTCCTGACCTCTACTAGTCGTCATTCACTGATGCACACAGAGCCCCTGCTGTAAGGCAGGCACCGCTGTCACGGGCTCAGGCCTCCAGAAGCTCCAGGTCTCAGGGGGTTGCATCCAGAGGTTTGAGTGCTCTTGTGGGAGGTGCGGGGTTCTACTGGAAACACTTAGGAAGGGCAATTTACCTAGTCCTGGGAGGTCAGGGGAGCCCTCCCCAAGAAAAGAAAAGCAGGAATTCATCAGCTGAAGGAGGGGTGGGGTGTGTAAGAAGAGGCCTTTCTGCCTGGAGAGCAGCGTGTGCAGAGAAGAGGGCCAGGGCACGGTATGTTCTGGGAGCTATAAGGAGCTCCATGCGGCTCCAGGGGTAGGGGTGTGGAGGAGAATCGGCAGAAGCCCCAGTGGAGGCTGAGAGTGGAAAGGCTGGGCCTGAAGGACCTCATGCAGGAGGCTGTATGCGAGGGAGGCTGAGCTTTTCCCAAATGGTCTGAAGCACCGAGAGTGACATATTCCAATTTTTGTCTTAAAAAGGTCGGCAACCCTGGACAATAGGGATGCCGACTAGGCTTTGAACACTTTCTGAAAGAAATGTCTACCACTTGACCCACTTTGAATTGTTCCTCCGAGCTGAAGCCTGCATATTTATTTACTTTTATTCCAGAAAAGAAGGGTGTGCACATTTACTATGCACACAGCACACTGCCTGGCTACAACTAGGTACTTTACTTATGGGATTTTAAGTAGATGTCAAGCAACCTTCCACTGCATAGAAAGGGAAATTTAGGATCTGAGAGGTTTAACAATCTGGTCTGATTCCAAGTGGTTTTTGGACTGTATCATACTACCTCCTTTCAACACTTATTGTATTTTAACCTCTGAATATGGAAATCTTTCTCAGAGAAGAAACATAATTTCGAACTCTCTAAACATGGTTACTGACCACAATTTAACACTTGTTTTGAAGACTCAGGTTATTATTACAACCACTTATTACCATACTAGTTTTAAAATTGTAATAATTCTTTAATTTCACAGTGAGTCAATCTTCCAATTTTTAGTTGTTGAAGGTGTTTTAAATTTTTTTTTAAAGATTTATTTATTTATTTATTTGACAGACAGAGATCACAAGTAGGCAGAGAGGCAGGCAGAGAGAGAGGGAGAAGCAGGCTCCCTGCCAAGCAGAGAGCCCGATGTGGGGCTCAATCCCAGGATCCTGGGATCGTGACCTGAGCCGAAGGCAGAGGCTTTAACCCACTGAGCCACCCAGGCACCCCAGAAGATGTTTTAAAATTTTATGGGGGGCACGTACTGCATGGAGCACTGGGTGTGGTGCATAAACAATGAATTTTGGAACACTGAAAAAAAAGTTAAATTAAATTTAAAAAAATTTTTTTTTTTTTTTTTTTTTTTTTTATTTGTTAGAGAGAGAGCGAGCGAGCACAGGCAGACAGAGTGGTAGGCAGAGGCAGAGGGAGAAGCAGGCTCCCCGCGGAGCAAGGAGCCCGATGTGGGACTCGATCCCAGGATGCTGGGATCATGACCTGAGCCGAAGGCAGCTGCTTAACCAACTGAGCCACCCAGGCGTCCCTAAATTTAAAAAAATTTTTAAATCTTTTTATCTAAAATGAATCCAGATTAGACCCACATGTTTTAATTAATTTTATATTAAATTTTTTTATCTGTTCATTCCTCTCCACTTCTTATGTTCTGTTTTATTTCTTACATTTATGTGTTGAGGAAATTGGGCTACTTATCACATAGAGTTGCACGGTGCCTGAATTTTGCTGAATATGGGCATGTTCTTCTGTCTTTTGTATTTCCTGTACATTGGCTTCTCCAGAAGTTTGAGCAGATTCAGGGTCAGTGTTGGGGGCATAGGTAACAAGACTAATTCATAAGTGGGGTTGTACCCTTCCTTTATGAGACACATGTTTGTCTCTTTTTGTGCTATCTGCAACCCCTGAAGATCAATGCCTGCATCTCCTAATTCACTGGTTGCTGAAAATACATTGAAAATAATTTTACACTGAAAATAAATTTACACCCGAGGGGTGAATGAAGTATACTTTGTCCTTTGCTCCCAAACCAAATGACCCCAGACTGCCATGCTTATTGGCTTTGTATCACTGATCTGAGTAATTTTCCTGCATCTCTCTTATGGATTAGTACTCACTTATGGATGTTTTCAGTGCATTCTTGCCACTGAACAGTTCCTCATCTTTTTGATTTATTGCTTCTAACCTGCTCTATCAAGCAGGACCAGACAATTAAGCGCAGTACGATGATACCAAAAAAAGTAAAGAGACCAGAGGACTCTCTTAACAGGTATGGGCATAGTACAGACTTAATGATTCATTTCTGAGTTCTTGGCTACGTCTACTGTTCAAAGTTAACGGACCTCTGAAATTAGTTTGAAATAGTCAGTTTTTCCTATTATAAACTTTTCAGCCCCTGGGGAGATAACATGCAGTATTTCAGGACCTCTTCTCCATATCCACCCCAGGGATTTTTCTCTCTTGGCTTACCTACTGCATCCCAGGGCCTAGAAAAGTGTCTAGCACATATACGATAAGGACTGTAAAGAACAGGCAAAAAACCAATGAACAACAGCAATGAGCTCCAAATTTGCCTTTTTGTATACAAATTACCTTGCATGGTGACACTGGGTGAATTTCCCTAAAACTCCATTTATACTGTCCTACTAGACAGCCTAGCATTCCAAGGGCCTCCACCGCCCAGTAACCCCAACTACTAGAGCAGCCTTCTTACTGTACCTTCTGCACCCCCTCCTGTGTCTATGCTTCTGCATGTAATGCTGGCCACTCCTAGAACTGTTTCTCTTTTCCCCACTGAATTTCATCCATCTGTGCTTTAAAACACATGCCAAACCCCATTTTCTCAGTTAAATGTTCCTTATAATTTCAGCCTGTACTGGCCCCACAATTTCCTACCTGATTATAGCAAGAAGCTCTTTTGAGAAAACAACTTTTGCACTTTCCTCATTACAGGCACCAAGTAGATGTCAATAAATAAATGTGAATGTTCATAGGGCAGAAAGTTCAGAACAGAGATTTTCAATGATAAAAAGCATCTGAATCACTCTATCACTCAGGGATAGAGTTAAATTAGATTTAAATCTAATTTAGTATGACCAATGCAGCACTAAACTTTTCTACCAAAGTACCTCTAATAAAAGGGGCCCATAAATTCATATTCCTAGTAGTCTAGGGAGTGGCTGAGGTATGAGAAAAACTCATATGTACAGAAATTCTTTGGAAGACCCATGTTTTATCTTAAAATTTATACAAATTTTCTATTCTGCTTCATAATACATTTCTTTTCTTTCTGGGTTTTTTTTTTTTTTTCCCCAAAGATTACTTATTTTAGAGAAAGAGAGAGCGAGGACTTGGATGCACTTGGACCAGGGGAGGGGCAGAGGGAGAAGGAGGGAGAAAATCCCAAGCAAACTCCCCGGTGAGTGTTGAGCCCAACACAGGGCTGAGCTCATGCCCTGAGCTGAAATCAAGAATCAGCTGCTTAACCAACTGAGCCACCCAGGCACCTCGTGACCACTTATTTTCATGAGAACATGAATCCCTTCACACGCTTTCTCCCAAGCATTAACTACAAAAAAACTGCCTTCTTCTGAGACTTTAAACATCTCCTGATGTCACCACACACCCCAAGAAACATGCCAACCCCCATTTGAGAGGGACTGAGAATAATTAATACACGTAAAGTTTACAACAGGAAAAGATCACTACTTTAGTTTCTTGCGATTTCTTTTAGTGATATTCCAAACTGGTATGTTCTCTTGGATTTACAGAAGACCCACATTCCCAGTTTACAAAGCAGTGTGCTGGGTCCCCAGACAAGCTTGACAACTAGGAAATCCCAGGCTAGCTCATGTGGCATGACCCAGGGTGGCCAGTGTCCTCCCACAAAGGGTCCAGCATCACATGGCATGGTGGGGTTAAGAAGACGGGCTCTTCAGGCAACAGATTAAAAATAAGAGAGGTAGCAAAAAAGCATGATTTTCAAGGTGGGGTTGTAGGTGGGGTATAAAAGAGTAAGACAGACCTCACTTCATCATCTAGCAAAGTGTGAACAGGGCTGGGAGACACTTTCTTCCTGATTCGTCTGTTTAGACTTGCACTGGCCATGTGTAGGCTACTGAGCACTTGAAATGTGGCTACTGTGACCAAGGAGTAGGAAGTTATATTATATTTTTAAAAGTGACATTCAACTCAGTTATTCGAAAGCTTTGAAAAAGGATGTCTGGAAAATCTGGGTATATGAATCTACTTTTCCAGTACAAATTTTAAGAAATCTCAACACAGGGCCGCCTGGGTGGCTCAGTGGGTTGAGGCCTCTGCCTTTGGCTCGGGTCATGATCCCAGGGTCCTGGGATCGAGCCCCGCGTCGGGCTCTCTGCTCAGCGGGGAGCCTGCTTCCTCCCCTCTCTCTCTCTGCCTGCCTCTCTGCCTACTTGTGATCTATGTCTGTCAAATGAAGAAATAAAATCTTTAAAAAAAAAAAAAAGAAAGAAATCTCAACACAGATTACTTCCAATGAAAATCAAGCATCCTTACTGACATGAGCTGTAAGTCTAAAACAGACTTCAGATTCCAGAGTCTTATTCCAAAAATAAGTAAAATAGGCCAATAATTTTTAAAACTTCAAAATCACCTATTGAAATAATAACATTTGGATATAGCAGGTAAATAAAATATATTCCTGGGTCAAAACATATTGCTAAAATTAATTTTACCCATTTCTTGTTACCTTAAAAATATGGCCATTAAAAAATATAAATTAACATATGGCTTGCATTACATTTCTATGCAACAGCACTTTATTTAGACAATGGCTTTTAAAGAAGAATCTCTCTCTAAACAAACTGCACAGCCTTCCACTCCCAAACCCACATTTGGAGTGACCAATCAAAAAGGGACTCGCTTTCTACCAAAGCTGTATGAAATCCCTGGCACGCATCAGCCTGGGGAGTGTTTCAGGTGCTTGGGGGTGTTTTCTAAATGGGAAGCGCTATCCCTCCCAGTTAGAGTCCACTGTTCTGCACACCTAAAACACGCAGCCCTCGGAGACCATTTTCCCAGTCAAAGGCTGCAGATCTAGGCCTCTTTTGTTGGAGTCTCCACCCCTTCGCCTAGAGTTCTGGAAAAGCCCGTGTGTCAGCAGCCAGGGCAGCAAGGACCCATGCTTCACAGGGCATGGGAGCGAGGCAGCACAACAGAGCAGTGAAGGGCCCCGCTCTGGAATCAGACTTAGTACATTACAAGCTACCTACCTAGTCCCATTGCTTAAACTCCCTCATCTGAAAATGGGAATTTTTAAAAAACAGTACCTAATGCATGGGTTTTCAAAACTAAATGAGGTACCCCACATCGAGCGCCGAGCATAGTGCTGGGCTTATCACCAGAGGCCAACACGTACAGGTGCCACGGGATGTGTGCAGGGAAGGTGGCGGCTTGCAGGAGTCCACAGGAACCTTTATTTGTTTCACGCCCAGAGTTTGCTCGCTCGACTCCTGCAATTAACCCGCACTGACACCTAGAATTAGACAGGTGTGGAGCTCACAGCAAACCAGTTATCAGTCTGTGTGGGCCAGTTTCTGGGTAGGTGGCTGTATTAATTCAAAAACAAATATCCAAAATTAACAAAGCCTAATCTTCCAAATTTTAGGGATGGGAAGACAGGATAAAATTCCATACTTTAAAAGGACAGATTCATATCAGAGACATCTTGTTAATGCCAGGACAGCCTTCCACATCTTCTTGGTACTATGCCCGCATCAACCCAGCAATTCAGGTTCTTATCCTTGTCAACACCCAAAGGCCTCTTGCAGACAGATGCCTGAATTCTGATACTCATGAGACTAGGTCAACAAGGAGCACGGGAACAATTCCATCACGGGCTTACGAAGGCTGAGAAATGCCTCAAAGATGGCAGTCAGAAATGTTAGCGTGAATCAAATCGGTCCTGAGCCACGGTTTGAGCTTTTTAAATAATAATAATAAAACAAAACTTTTCTACTTATTATGATCATCATTCTCTGCTCTTGCCACACCAAAAGCAAAGTATAATTAGCAGTATGAGTAATTAGTTGGTGACCAGATGGTATGGATGAAGGACACCACCTAAGGAACAGGTGCAAATGGAAACAGCAGGTGTCTAGCCAACGTGTCTGGGCAATGTCAACACCGTCAGGTGACGTCTTTGTGTGACTTCAGCCATCTACACGCACAGTTTAAAGACAAAAATAAGTATCAATGGACTTCCCACTGCCACTTGAGAAAGTGGAGCTGGAGGGGCCCTCGGTGCAACCGCCCCCCAACACCCAGGCAGCCGCAGCCGTGGTGCCAGTACCTGTAACAGACCCCGTCGGTGCAGGGGTTGTGGACGCGCACGATGACGAACACGTGCTGGAAGTGGGAGCGGATGTTTTTTGGGCTGAATGGCTGTGCTCCCGGCTCTTGGAAAACAATTGTGACAATATCATTTCCAATGTGCCGCTTCCGTAGGAGCTAAAAGAAAAAATAAGCAAACAACACAAATGACGACACTCTGCATTTTCTTCCCAATTCTCTTCTGTAACTGTATTTAAAACATTTATTATTAATCAGGACATATTAAGGGAGGTAATCGACACAGTTGCTGTCAATATTTTAGTCTGTCTTAATCCCTCCCAGGAAGAATACAGAAATGAATATTCTGAAATTTGCATAAAATATAGAGCCCATTCAGGAGCAAACCAATATCTGGCATATTATGCCAAGTTCCAGCCTCTCCAAATTCTGTTTCCATAACAACAGTTTTGTTCCATTTTCACATAAGAAAGAAACTTGCCATAGGGAAGATGTGTTAGAGAAGAGAATGGCTGAAGTAATTACAATGCAATTTATGTTCTGGTTTAATTCACTTCATTTAAATGTGGCTAAGGTGTTTTCGAAGATGCTTTCTGTGTCACCAGCTGGGAATGCAGACATTACTAATATTCCTAAAGTGGGTTAAATTTCAAGTTGAAACAGCTTTTTTAATTACAGTGAAGGCTGCTTAAGGCCACCTTCTGTTTCACATTAAATAGCATTCTGGAAAGGTGGCTTTCAAATTCAGGCACCCCAAGTCAGGCTAGGTCAGTGGTTCTGTAAGAGGGGTTTATTAGATAGTTTAATTCAGTAGTGTGAAAAAAAAGTTGAACAAAATTTGCATTTCTCATTTATTATATAGAGGTTCTGTCAAGGAGAAAAATAACAAAATATACAATTTATATCAACTATCTATAAGGTATAAGCTTGCATTTGTAAAACTTTTTTTTTTTTTTTTTTAATTCTCCAGTGACTTTAACCTACACAAATTACATACCAGTAGAATCAGTGATCTAGTATTGGCTGCCAGCTGGGAGAAACTTTAGATTAGGGTTGAGAATTGGGAGTTAGAATGTTCCAGAAATGTACTTTTTTTTATTATTAACATATAATTATTATTATTATTATTAACATATAATGTATTATTTTCCCCAGGGGTACAGGTCTGTGATTCATCAGTCTTACACAATTCACAGCACTCACCATAGCACATACCCTCCCCAATGGTCCATAACCCAGCCACCCTATCCCTCCCCCCCACCCTTAAGCAACCCTCAGTTTGTTTCCTGAGATTAAGAGTCTCTTATGGTTTGTCTCCCGTTTCAAAGCATCCCAAATTATCTTCTAATGAGGCCATTTATTTTCATTTCTAAACATGATATATTATTGGATGTTACAGAAATAAAGGCTGGTCTGTACTGATTGCTATACAGAATATACCCATTATTAAACATTATTAATCTACTCAGGATCTTGGGCACGCCAAAAAAAAAAAAAAACAATTTGTCTATGTATTACATCATTGATGTACACATACAATGATGTCATTGTCTTTTTGATGCAATGTCATTCTTTCTTCTTGCTTGATATGTAACACTAAAATCTTAGTAAAGGACCCAAACAGAAATAAATCCATTTATCCATCTCACATTATATATAATGAAAGACAGTATTTATAAATAAATTCCTGCCACAAGATTTTAAAAGCTATGTTCTGTTTTTTCTAAGCATAAAGTGATCTACATAAAAGAAATCAATTCTCTAGCTAGAGAATTAAAATTTCTTAAGATGTAGCAGTACCAACTACTCTTTCATTCTGATTTAGGACCATAATAACACTTTTGCCTTGACTGGACCTCCAAATTAAATAATTTGGATAGCTGTCCATTTAAATACCAACTCATGCTGCTCAACACACTTCAACTCATTTAGGAGAAATAAGCAATTAACTGAATCTTGTTAACTAATTTTTTTATCATTTCATATATCTTACTTTCTCTGCTGAGTAATCAGGTAGAAAGAATAATCCTTTAAACATCACTTGTGAACATCCTGAAATTTTTTGTCTACTTACTGGTGAGAATAAGAAAAATACATTTTCCTTACCATGATGTTTTTCCTCTTTGGGTAATCTGGAACTTGGGATTTGCATTAAAAAACTGCCAACAAATTCCAGATCATAGAATTTATTCTAAATAGATTTATTTCAGATTTGTAGGTGATTCACTGCTTTGCTCCCTCTTTTTGATTCCTTTGGTAATTATAAGAAGCAAAATTTCATTACCTTGATTTGTGATTTAATCAAACCTGCAGTGATGAAGTGTTCGATTAGATCCCTGTTTGGTTAAATTCTGGGAGAGAGGATGTGATTCATTCTGCAGCTGGCCTGTGTTCTGTTCGCACAACAGTTGACAATAACAAAATCTAGATCCATTTTAAGGTCAGAAGTAATTCTGGACTGCTTGTGTTTATAACTGCTATCGAAAGGAGAAGCTGTTTGCTCTCTAGCTCTTTGAAATGTCAGTTTGGTATCATTTATTTTGACATATTTTTAAAAAACAGCAATGACCACATACTTTCTAAAACAATACTGCCCGTTTCCCTTTTGCTCTGTGACAATCTGCCACTTCTAGGTTTCTTCATTTACTATGTCAACGACCACATTTTAGTAATAGACATTGTGCTTTTAGATCTTTTTAAAAAGAAACCGTGTATAATGTATACAAAGGTAATCGTTTTTTATCTTCTTTGTGGTCTCCTGATAAACGTTAAGAAAATACCTTTTTCTGAGATCTCACTGACATTTATTTTGGTTTTGCTCCCAGTTAGTGTACCAAACCTCCTCTGAAATCTGCAATGACACATCAGTACTTTTCTGCTTTGTACCTTGGCCTCTTGAGATGGAATTCCACCCACTCATACATGTTCCCTGCAACCCTGCAGGGTCACCTAATCACCATGATTTCAACTTGTTCTCTTCAGATTCCATGAAAACCTCAGTCCCCGCGGGTGAAAAGCAAGTGATTAATTCACAAAGCCATCCAGCTGGCTGTTAACCTAGAATTTGTGTCTCTTCATTTGTTTTCAGCTCATTTGCTATTCGTTATTTCCGCAAAGTACAAAGCTTCCTGCTGTGGTGACAGGTGCAACATTAAATTCTGGTTTAAGATTTTACAAACTTGCCACTTAGGCTTCTGGGGGAAATGAACAAGGGTGAAGAAACACAGACAACACCAGGTCTGTCTCTTACCTGTTGCTTGTTGTTAGGCGTGTATGGCAGCATGGTGGAAACATGGAACATAATTTCATAGTCTTTGTATGTTGTGTACAGAGAATGGGTTCCAGTGGAGTCAGCTACAGTAAAAAAAATATATATATAATGATGAGATGACTATAATAGGAAAAACAGTTCACTTAAGGAGAATATCTTGGAAAAAAAAAAAGGAAATGGTTTAGAATGAAAAGATGTTAGAATAAGATCTAGCATCAGTGTTTTGGTTTTTTTTAAAATTTAATTTTATTTATTTATTTGTCAGAGAGAGAGAAAGCAAGCACAAGCTAGGGGGAACAGCAGGTAGAGGGTGAAGCAGACTCCCTATGGAGCAGGCAGCCCGATGCGGGGCTGGATCCTAGGACCCTGGGATCATGACCTAAGCTGAAGGCAGCCACTAAATTGACTGAGCCACCCAAGTGCACGAGCATTGGTGTTCTTACCCATTTTTTGTATCTGATTCCCTTTGGTAGTCTTGTGAAGCCTTTGGGTCCCTTGTCAGAATAAGATTTGTAAATGTATAAAATATATATGATTACAACAGAAATCCATTATACTGCAAAATAGTTATCAAAAATACTTTTAAAATGATACTAGATTTCTCTAAAAAGTTTTAGCAATTGATCTAGTAACTACTATGCCTTTGAAGTAGTGATGTACATAAGTAATATTTTGAAGGGTCTCCAAAAAAAATACAGTATGAAAATACCTATGCTTTCTACTTGCAATAAAATCATAGGTAGAACTTAAACAATTGCAGTTCGTTACCTTCAATTATGAAGAAAGTGCTAAGTTTTAGGGGATCAATGAAAATAAAGGTAAAATTATTTCCCATCCAAGTTTACACACCCCTGAATTCTACCCAAACATCAGTCGAAGAACATCTTTTCCAAATCTTCCCATTTAAATAAGAGAAATGTTCTGTTCTTAAGAAACAGATGGAAATTTACCAAGACTGTAACACTGAATAACAAAGGTATTCTAGCAATGTCCAACAATGTTTTAAGACCGTTCTGCTCTCACCTTCCTTAAGTCAACAGCAACCCCTACCCACTTAATCACTAACAAATCAACTGCCCACAAATAACTGGAAACCAGAGAAATAAGTATTAACTGTCCAATCAAAAGGGAGCATCTTTAGTCTTAAAGGCCCTGGATGTATTGGCTGCAAAATGACAGAAGTGTGTTCATCCTGGGTCAATTCAAGCCTCCATCAACCATACTGCTGAGGACCAAAATGCTCAACTGCATTTTAGAGAAGCAGCAAGACAGAGCCCCTGGCATATACCAGGAGGCAGTAGTTCTCATATTTAGCATGTACAGTAGCATCTGGGGAGTGAGTTTAAAAGGCAGATTCCCATGCACCACCCCCAGAAATCCTGCTCCGTGGGTATGGGGCTGGGCGGAGGAATCTATTTTAATAAACACCCGCAGGGCGACTGTAACCCAGGAGCTCCACTGCCCTTAGGCACTGCTCCAAGAATAGACTTCCACCATGGTGCCTCAAAGACAGACTTGTAAGAATGTTCTAGAGCCTGGAATTTCAACTTCAAGCTTCTCAGAGGACCTTAATTTTTGAAGCTGACGTTAAATGCAAAGGGTTAGAATTAGAAGCAAGCTAAAAGTGAAATAAAGCACAGACTACTCTTCAAAAATTGCAAAAATAGGTATCAACATATAACTTTCCAAGAGAAAATATCTTCTAAGTCCTAATGACCACCAACACAAAAAACTACAAATCCCTATAATAAATAATTGAACTAGCTAAGATGGCTCTTGAGTATGAAGAACCTATCGACTGTTAAGGACTCCTGCTATAAATAACTCTTGAACTGATTAGTACATTTTAAAACCTTAAAGTGAATGTGTCAGCTTTGACGTGTACTTACATGTGTTTCAAGTCAATTTTGAGCAAAATTAATGAACTAGAAAAGAGACTGTCATCTAGTATTCATGAATTACATTCCGCTTTGTATGTGTGTCTAATTCTAAAAGGATTTCTGCCAGAGAGGATAGCTGATGTGGGAGACGATGTGGGAGATCAGCTGCTTTTCTGCTTCTGGCCCATTTCCGCTATCTTTTCTGCGTGCCTCATTTATGTCATGAACGCTGCTTGACCAGCCTTTTTCTGGAGGCTTCTGGAAATCCCCAAGTTTTGCCGATAATTTTAAACAGTTTAAATAGCTTCAAAAGTTTCAGAGGTGCAATGAGGGCCAAAATAATGACATTTTCCTTTCTGAGAAGAAAGGAATTCCAAAATCCTGAAAATACTATGTACATACCAGAATTGTTAAACTTTATCAGAGAGCCCAGAAAATGAATGTTTGTTATATTTTCTTAAAAATAAAGCATCTAATGTTGCTATTGTGGTATTTTTAATCACCTTGAAACCCTGAAACCATGAAAAATTTAATAGCATGACAATCAGGAAAATGAAAGTGACAAAAATCCTTTTTTCTCTGGCTGAAGAGAATATATATTAAAAAATTTCTAAAGGGAAATATGCTTTGAGAAGAGGGGTGAAAGGAAGATAATGCTCCTTCATACTTAGTGTCGAGGAGCTTTAAAAGTTAAAAAGTAAATTCAGGCATCTTATGGGTCACCTTGATAATCACATGATCTGTCTCCAAATCATACTACCAGCAAGTGACATACACCCACTAATAAAGTCAGCATTCTATGCAAAGTCAGAGAAAGTAAAATTTCTAATATTCAATGAAGATGATAAGCGGTACTGAATAATTGAGGAATGGTAACAGTATTTTTCTCAGCTGCTTTGAAAAAGTGTAAAACACATGATCACATCCTACCCTAAGCATTTTGATTGAGGATGGTATGAACTGGTTAATGAGTTTGTAGAGCAGTTTCAGAGACAGTCAGTGTCATAATCACCCTTGACTGCTCGTGTAGACTCAACGCCTTGATTTCTCGGTAGTCTAAAGCCTGGTTGAAAAGTGTACAAATCTGGGGTACCTGGGTGGTTCAGTGGGTTAAAGCCTCTGCATTCGGCTCAGGTCGTGATCTCAGGGTGCTGGGATCGAGCCTGCATCAGGCTCTCTGCTCAGCAGGAAGCCTGCTTCCCCCTCTCTCTCTGCCTGCCTCTCTGCCTACTTGTGATCTCTGTCAAGTAAATAAATAAAATCTTAAAAAAAATGACAAATTACACATCTTAAAAAAAAGAAAAGTGTACAAATCTGAATGAGGGCAAGTAATCAGACTGTTATAACAACCATTTCTCAATCACTGATAGATGTATCAGAGTTAAGAAAAGCTCGATAAAGGCAAACAAGCCTATGCAATTTGATTTCAGGAAAGTTCCTGGTTTTAAATATTTATGAACACAAGAGAAAAGTAATCTCATTAACTAAATGCATGTAGGCTAAATAAAGTCAACAGAATGAAGAAAGCTTAAGCTCCCTTAATTAAACATACTCACCACTACAGAACACATCAAATGCAAGATGAAATCAGGTAGCTTATAAGTCTCGTTTTTATCCCTTTACTTAATTTGAAATATAATAATCGTCAGTTGGCTCCTGGGGACTATCCCTTGAACACCCCCAGATGTCCCATCCATGCAACCTTGCCTCGGGGTATGGGGAACGCAGAAACCTGTGCCCACAAGCACAGCCAGGGCCAAGTACTGACATCTGGAACAGCAGCACATATTCGAGAGGACACACTCTTCTGCCTTTGTGGTACGATTTCACTCACTCACTAAGGAACTATTTGGGGAAATCAAAAGTTCTAACCGCTCTGGCATCTATCATGTTTACGAATAATTTTTCAAGGTACGTTTAGCGGTGGCCTTTACTTCAGGGTCAGGATCAAGAAAAGCTTGTTGTCCTGTCCTTTGCCATGACAGGTGAGCCCATACTCTATCAGCTCAAGGCCTCTCTAAGTGTGCAAGTGGATGCACCTGGGACTCGAGGCTTCTCAAAACCTCTAACACTTGGAGATGTGAGGAAGGAGGAGACAGTGGGGGCTGGCACTTAGGAGTTAGCCACTACGGTTTTCTGCCAACAACTCACTTGGCAAGACACCTGCAGTTAGCTGGCTTCTCATTTCTGAAGTAAGATCTGAATTTGAATGACAGTAGCATCATTTGCTAAATGACCACAAATAAATCACTCCGCTTCTCTGTCCATTGATATTCTTGCTGCTGTGAGGAGTACATGAAATAATGTATATGAAAGTCCTTGCCCACAAAAGATGCTCAGGATGGGAGGAACAGAATTTAGAATGTTGTGCAGTGGAAGTAAAAGAGGGTAGTTTCCTTAAAGAGGGACCTTTACATACTTTAAATTCTTGGCCAGGTGCATTCCAGGATTGCTCAAAGGAAAAACCCTACAGTGTAACACACAGAGTTAAGGAGGTGAGAACAGAATCCTTTACTTCACTCATCCGTGTCTGCAACTCCGAGCGGACCTCTGCATATGCAAAAGCATTTGAGCAGTGTTAGTTTCATCCAGTTCCCTATCAAAGTTTAAATATTTATTCCAAATAAAGGACTTATTTTCTTTCTGAAAAAATTTGTTACTCTTCCAAGACCCTGAATCTCAGTGGCTCTTGTAACACTACCGAAAAATGGGGGAAGTGACAGGCATTCAGGGACACTGCAGCAAATGAATGAAGGTGAAAGCTTCGGGGAGTAATGCTTTACAAAGGGCTTCTAAAGTCGCCCATGTCCTGCCTTGACAAACAAGCCCTGCCCAGGAAATGATTTCCCTCACGCATATACACAGCTAAAAATGAAGGTGGTCTCTCACTTCCAAACAACAAATTGCTTGGTAGGAAGTTTATTTTTGCATTTACTGTAGTGTGAGAGGATGGTAATTATCTAGAGGTTATGTCATCCAAATGAGGAGACAAAGGAAGAAAAAAAAAATCCACCCCCGAAAATGTCCTCATTGTAGAACTGTTCCAACTCCTGACACATCTGTAGCTTGTTTGTGAATAAGACCTTATTTCTGAACCAGGAAAATGGACTTTGTATGAAACACTGCGAAAAACAAGAAATCGTTCAAAAACTCCGTCAATTCGTCCTAAAATCTGAATAGAATCGTAATACCTAACAAGCAGAGCCACTTGTCGAGATGGCTTGGGTAATGTGAGCCTAAGGGCTTGAGAGAGGGGGACACAGCCACGAGGCAGAGCTCTGGGCTTTGCTGTACTTAATTCCACATTTATGCTTTCTCTGAACCCGTCGTTAATCTCAGCACTAGGATCTGTTCTACCTCCCTCATGCTTCCCAGCCATCTAAACTTGGGAACGTTAATCTAAAGAAGCCAATTCTGTGTACCTGGCAAGGCCTGTGAGAGTTGCCTGAGATGACAAACATGAAAATATCTGGAACTTCTGCTTCCACCCGTAATAAGAGTACTTGGTACAGGACTTGTTCTCCCCTTATAAGGAACTAGAAAAACTGACAAAATATCTGAAACAAATTTTTTTCAGGCATTTTATAATAGGCAGTGATGGATAGTGATCTCAGAGGAAAAAAGAGCCAAAGAAGAGGAACCCTCTGATTCCCACCAGGTTTTCCACCTGGAACAAGAGCACAGAGTATGGCTTTGAAGAGGGAAACCAAAACACACTGGAGTTCAGGAAGCCCGAGGTAGCTGATGCTTGCTGGGCAGAGTACCAAAGAGAAGGAAACTCCACAGTGAGAGAGGTTCAGAACTCTGCATAAGGGTCCTTCAGTCTTGGACTGACCAGTAAGCTGCACACACAGAGAGTAAGATTCCAAAAGCCAGGCAGAGAAAAACTATTAGGGGAGTGTGCAGCATAGTGACTATAGTTAATAATACCGTATTGTGTATCTTAAAGTGTCTACGAGTAGATCTTAAAAGTTCTCATCCCAAGAAAAAAAAATTTGTAACCTTGTTTGGCAACATGTGTTGACTAGACTTACTGTGTGGTCATTTACAATATACACAAGTACTGAATCATTATATTCTACACCTGAAACTAACAGAATGCTGTATGTCAATTACACCTTAATAAAAGAAAGACAGAAAAACTATGAGGGAAAGAAAAACCAGCAGAGAATTATGAAGCAAATAATTCTCACAGTTCACAAAGTTTGGAAGACACTCAAGTTCTAACGAGCCACAGGAAAGAGACCTCACTGCATATGCGGGTATTCAGACACAAGAAAAGTCATGCCTTAATAGTAGAGCTAAGTTAGAGGGTAAAGAACGGCTCTAGGTATGCTTTAATGAAGCTTAAGAACAAGATTCACAAAGATCAAGCTGTTTTGTAAGTAACGTATCTGCCCACCAGAACAAAATTCAACAGTCCTTTTACAGAAGACAACAAAATCGAGACAACCATAAAACCTTCGCAATATACACTCTCTAATCAAAAGTAACCAGAGACATGAAGCAGTAAAATGTAACTCAAAAGCCAGAGAAAATCTGTTAAATGGAGACCTCAAATGACAAGGAAGAGAGAACTGGCACACAAAATCTTTGAAACAGCAATCATAGATATGTTCAAGTATTTAAAGGACAACGTGAACCTACAGAGGAGAAAGTTGAGAAATATAAGAAAAGAGGACCAAATGCAATTCCGGCCCTGAAGATGACAATATCTGAAATGAAAATTTCATTGGACCGCATTAACAGCAGATTAAGACACTATGGAAGAAAAGAAAAACAGTGAACTTGGAAGATATATTAAGAGGAATTATCCATACGGAAGCATAGGGAGAAAAAAAAGTTAAAAAAATTAAATTAATAGAGCCTCATTAACCCATAGTATGCTGGTGAGTGATCTAATGTATGTGTAACCGGAAGATTCAGAAGATGGGCACAGGAAAAAATAAAGAAATCAAGACTGACAATTACTGTTTTTATTTGATGAAAAGTAAATCCACAGATCCAATCACATCCAATCACTGCTGAATGTAAAGGAAACAATCCTTTAGGAACACTGAACTGGAGAGCTTTCTCTCTCTCTCTTTAGAGGGGGGAGGTGCAGAGGAAGAGGGAGAGAACGATTCTAAGCAGGCTCCATGCCCAGCACAGAGCCTGACTTGGGCTTGATCTCACAACCCTGAGGTCAAGACCTGAGCTAAAATCCAGAGTTGGACACTTACCCAACTTAGCCACCCGGGTGTCACAGCATTTTCTCATTTTAATGATTATATTGAAAGAAAGGGTTTCCTGACCCAAAATAAAGTTGGACAAAATGTGGTGAGAAGACCTCCTAGCACACACAGTAAATTCTCATCCCTGGGTGCACCATGGCCAGGGAGAGGCTGCTGGGGTATGCAGAGGCTGGTTTTGATCCTGTCAGCTTGAAGTAAGAGAGATAAATATGCAAACTGCCTCTTTCAGGGCTGTAGAATAGACATACTTTCGGACTTCTGTTCCCTGGAGGAAATCTGACATTCTGAAAGGGCAGAAAAAGAAATTATGGACTCTTCCACTACTCAGTTTTGCCCTGAAAGGTTACAGGGGCCTTAAAGGAGGGCACACAGCTAAGAGGAACCCTTTGCTGCTGAACATTCCAGAACTGCGAAAGTGTGCCATCAGAGACAGTTTACTAATCCAGGCTTGTCCCCCCCCAGCCTTCACCACTGTTAGGATTTGGAGGCAAAATATGCACAGTGCTTATCTAGTGTCTTCCTTGATGCCGCACTGCTTACGCATGGTCTTGCTACCCTCACTCTTGCTATTCTCACATTGCCTTTCATCACCCCGAGGCAGCTGGGAGTGTGTGAATGCATAAATCGTAGTCCAATCTCCAATCTGGCCACTCATGCATAGAATCAGGGTGTTTATAGTATCCACAACAGCTGAACTATGGAAAGAACCCAGATGTCCATTGACAGATGAGTGGATAAACATGTGGTATATATATACAATGGAATGTTAATATACATACATACGAAATATGGAATATATATATGTATATAATGGAATATTAGTCAGCCATCAAAAATAATGAACTCTTGCCATTTGCAGTGACATGAATGGAACTAGAGGGTATTACGCTAAGTGAAATCAGTCAGAGAGAGACAAATACTGTACGATCGCACTCATATGTGGAATTTAAGAAACATAACAGATGAACCTAGGGGAAGGGAAGGAAAAATAAAATAAGATAAAAACAGAGAGAGAGGCAAACCACAGGACTTTTAACTCTAGGAAACAAACTGAGGGTTGCTGGAGGGTATGGAAGTGGGGGGATGGGGTAACTGGGTGATGGGCATTAAGGAGGGCACTTGATGTAATGGGTACTCTATGTAATGAGCACCAGGTGTTATATGCAACTGATGAATCACTGAAGTCTACCCCTGAAACTACTAATATACTCTATGTTAAAAAAAAAAAAAAGAGAGAGAGAACCAGGGTACTTATTATATTCTCTTCCCAGACCCTTTCATATAGCTCTTTGCAGTGAGGATAATTTATATAACACAACAAATTGGGACAACAGGACTGAAGCGTATAGAGCAAATGTCAGAGCCTCTGGAAAAGAAGAGTCTCAGGGCATACTGAGATTCCACATTTCATGCGGTTGCAAGCAGAGTATGGAACGTTAAAATAATATTTAAGAGTTGAGGCTATTTATGGGCTTTAATGGTCTCTCTTGCATGTCGTTTCCAAGTTGGCAACAGCAAAACCATGGCAACAGGAAATTCTTCCCTGCAGTGGAGTTTATGAATGCTTTTCTGTTTTCATGACTCAACTCCTTATTTAATTTCCTGTATAGAAAACCAGAGAGATTACTATAGACTACAGTACAGATATGTTCGTCCAAAGACCCTCTCTAAGAAAAACAGGTCATAGGTGTCCACGGACGGATTTCGAGATAAAATTTAAAACTGCCTCCTCACAGACACACCGCAGATGTCAACCTGCTCTAACCTAAATAGATACTTGAGAACTTAACTACTTTATTAATGACTTGGGGAACGGGAGTGTACATGTATGTTCATGTACTTTGTATGTTCATGAGCCATAGCTAAAAAACCCTGTTCCATCACTGTGCTTTTTAATCACCGAATTTCAGGAGCCAAATTGATACCAAAGTTAAGAAGCCTATTTTCTCAGGGATTTAATTAGACTATGAACAATAAAAATAGAAAATAAGCAAACAAAAGCCCTCACTATTAACAGAATACAAAAATGAGTAAGAAAACCGTATGAAAACTGACTGCATAGATAAGCACGGGGATTATGAAAGAAATTAATGACAGTAAAAAAATTCTAGAGCTTACGACCAGATGGTTTGAAGATTCTGGAATTTTCAATCTATCTTAACATTCAGCTAAATATAGGGAAATCTGTGCAACACTATCCAGGAGCCATCCTGCATGATTTGCACCCACGGCTCTACTACTCCGTCGACACTTCTGATAACACGATTTTCTTTTTTTTACCAGTCCAATCCTAGCTACTTTGATTACAGTCCTCAATTGTTTTGGTGCCACATCCTCCCTCTCTGGCTTCCTCTCCCCTCTCAGCAGCAGTGTTCTGCAGTAAATGGCAATGTTGTTTTATGGGCAATTTAGCAGATGAACATCAACGCAGCAGGAGGGAAATAAGCCTAGCAGGAAAGTATAAGTATTTCTTACTTTTGGTGTCAAGCTGTGCACGATACTTCTCAAATCCTTTGAGCCGAACACGTTCTCCCAAGAGCTGAAGGAACTCCTCAAACGCCGGGCCGGCGGACTCATTGTTGTACATCTCTTCTTCAGTGCTCTGCCCAGCTCTGCAGTACATGACGCCCACCTTCTGCTGATAGTTCAGCTGGGAAGAGAGGCGGTACAGGGCACATAAATGTAGGCAGGTCCACCATGCCCCACTTCGATGCTCCTAACTCCCGTAGGGCACAGGCCCATCAGAAAGCTAACGTCTCTCTTCTCTTGAAATCCTTCTGTTTTAATTCTTCTGTCTCTAATCCAAAAAATACAGCAGAACGAGCATTTGTACCTGTCATCTTCACAAGTTAAGAGAAAAGGCCAGGAAAATGAATTAACACTTTCTGTACGACAAGATCATGCACCCTTAGGAGGGAGGTTGGTACTTCAGGGAATTTCTCTGAATGGATTACAGGGTACAAAATGAGACTCTAAAAAACAGCTTGACAACAAAAGGTAATTCTTTTTTAATCATCTCCCCCTTTGAAAAAGGGGAGGTCTTTACAAATTTAAAAGCAGAGGTTGACTTTATAAGATACTTTAAAATAAATATTGTTTCACACTAAAAAGCCCATAAATGCACTGGTGAATTTTTAGGGTTTTTTTTTTTTTTTTTTTGCTGTTGTTGTTGTTTTGGTTTGTTTTTTTGTTTTTTGTTTTTTGTTTTTTTTTTTGGTAAAACTGGAAAAGATTTCAATCCCAATGCCACTTTTCCAATATACTAAAGTATAAACCTCAGTTATAGCTTTGTCAGAGCATTAACATCATCACTAATACACTTTTCAAATATTTTTTCTAAACGATGAGTGCCTGAATAGAAACTTGAAAAGGGGTTTCATAATGGCAAATCAGCTAGTGGCAAATATTCCCTCCTCAAAGACAGTTAAAACAAATCATTCAGGAGATTTAAATACGATGTAACATTAATCAAAATATTTACTCATCATTGAAAAGTCTAGTCATTCTGCAAACAAATTTTATGGTGACATTAGCCATTTAACGAGACATTAGTTTTTCTTTTTCTTTTAAGATTTATTTACTTGAGAGAGAAAGAGAGCCCGCGCACACACATGAAGTGGGGGGAGGGGCAGAGGGAGAGGGACCCAGAGAAGCTCAGACTCCCGTTGAGCGCGGGAGACCAACCTGGGTCTGGATTCCAAGACCCCGAGATCACGACCTGAGCCGAAACCAAGAGCCCGACCCTCAACCGAAGGAGCCACCCAGGCATCCTAAGACATTTAGTTTTCAGTATAAAAATTCAGACTTTTAATTCCCCAGTGAAATCGAGACACTCCATTACTGCTTTGGCCTCTTTCCAGGGTGATACTGCGGCCAGCGCATCTGTCAATTTTCATCTCCCAAAGCAAAAGGGGAAAGGGAAGAGGAAAAATTGTAACAGCTAACATTTACCAAATACCCACTCTACGCCAATCCCTGTTTGGTGTTTAAGTGTTGATCCTCACAACAGCCCATAGAGCAAATATTATCCCTTTGCGACAGATCAGTGGAGCCGGAGAGTGGAAGAGGAGGTGACCAGGGAGCAGGAAGAGCCACAAGACCACAGACTGGGTGCTGGCTCTCCTAAGTACCACCAAGAGTCAGCCAGGCTTGAATCCACAGCCCCTGATTTGCAATTTTGGAGATGAAAGGTAAAAACCAAATTTAGGCAAACACATGTGGCAGTATCACTTGATGGGGCTGACATAAATACTTTCAATTTATTCCACGTTATATGAATATTCACATTTTTCCCCTGTGGAAATATTAATGTGATTGTGGGTGCTGTCTCAGACCCCAGTGGCAATATTACCATATGGTATATATATTCTTTTGTCCTTCTAAAATGAGGACATTTCTGAATTCTGAAACCCACCCAGCCCCCACCATTTTACATAAGGGACTGCGAACCCGAACTACTCTTTCCAACTTTCTAAACCAAGTGATTCAGAACAGTAATGAGGAAATGTCACAGAGGCAACACTCTCGCTTGCCTTCCTCCTTCCACAGCACACTACCTCATTGACGAGGAAGCACCGCAGCCTTAGTAGGACCCCCAGAGACAGGAGAGCTCCTAGGAGGGACTCTCCCTTGCTCCACCGACCCCAGCAGGCAGAAGGTCAAGTGCCAAGTGGGAAACTTGCAAACAACCAGAGAGAGTAATCATGGCATATCTTCCAAACAGCACGTGACGTCACATTATTTCGACTTCATTTAAATCATCGACAGAAACACATTCGACCTAGTTCCTTTTTTATATACCACATGTAGGTAAAACGGAACAGAAGAGGTCAGAATAAAACCTCCTGCACACCGCGGACATGTCTCCCTTCTCTCAGCCCGCCTGCTTCGAGTGTCTGGATGTGGCTAACGTCCGCAGGGTGACTCCCACGTAGGGATCTCACCTGGGCCTTAGAATTAATCTGAGTACCTACCCTATTAAGTCTCAACAAATAAAAAATAGTGGTAGGCTCTGTGTCAACTACAAAAGAAGTCCTTCACGTGGCCAGATCTCTTCTGTCTCCCTGCAGGAAGGGCTATCAAAGAGATGAAGGCATGCGGAGAAAGGAAGGGGTTTTGAGCTATTTGCTGTTTGGCTCTGTGCCTCCCAGATCAGCCTTCTCGGGCCACAATGTATAACAAAAGTCATCCTGTTCAAGAGAAAGCATCAGTGACACTGGATTTGTGGACGGCTTTTTAAAACTTCTCAGATAAAGGCCTAAGATTTCACTGTGCAAAATTCAAAAGGATTCATTTCTATAACGAAAGGAGTTCACTACAGAGAGAAGTAAGGAAACTTCCCCCGGAACCACTGGGGGAGCTGAATCCCAGGACAATGAGACAGTGTGCCGCCTCCTTCTGGCGGATTTCTCATCCTCTGGTGAACTCCACCAGCAGCTCGGAGAACAAACTGGTGTCTGCTGCTTGTGAAAAGAAGGAGCCTTTAAGAGGATTACGAAATTTGTTCCAATGTCAGGTTTCCTCCGGTCTGAAACTGTGCCAAATGTCACTGCTCTATCCTCTAACGTGACAATCTGACTGTATTCGTGGTTCCTACTGCAATTAAATCAAGGTAGGTGGTATTCTCTGAACGCAGGCTCCTGCAATCCTTCGTTAGCAACCCTGCCCCCTGCCAGAATAGAGGAGCTGGGGAAGAGGAATGAGGTAAATAGAACACGGGCCATTTCAAGAGAAAGGGCAAATGTAAACGGAGGCGGAGCTATGGTTTGGGGTTGTAAGTCGTTAGGAGGTTATATAAAACAGCACTCTTCTTTTTTCTGAGACATACACAAACACATCTGTACGGGTTTACATACAGGAATATATAATCCTTCCGTGTCCTTCTCAGAATAGAGTTATGAGGACACCGGAAGCCATCCTGGGAACAGGCATGTGTTTACCCACAGTTTGGGATTTTCACTTTGGATAATCTCAGGGCCATGCTATACGATCCCATGCTTGCACATCAACGGCTGACAGGGAGCTTTCTGGAAGCGTTTAGACCCCCACCAATGTTTCTATTATAACAAGGAATGACGGTCAATCCAATGGGACAAAGGTTATATTTGACATGAAGGTCTTGAATCTCAATAAAGCAAAGTGTCCTTAAAACCCACCAAAGTGATACGGGCTCTCAGAGCTAGGAACCAACAGTAGATAAAATTGCTCTTCCTCTAATAAAGTGGAAACTTCAACACAGAATCAAAGAAACAAATACTGCCTCTGATTCACATAGCCCGGAGTGTCTGGAAGGATGGATGATAGAGTCAGAGCCCTCCGCCAACAGAAACACAATTGAGTAAGCAACTTCTCAGTTCTGCATTTCTACCTCTTCTTGCCTGGTGTCCCGGCTTCAGCGAGGCTACTGGGGCGGCAAAGACCATGAGACAAGCCAGTTTTGAAATTCTTATACAATCTTTACATTGTTTGACTTAATCCGGAAATTTCAAACCATCAGTATGAGTCATGGTATTTCACCGTGAGGCAGTTCTCAGACTGTGGGCCATGAAGCTGTGAGGGGGCCTGAGCTTTGCTCTGGGACACAGATATTTGGAAGTAGTCTGATCCTTTCAGTTCTTGCTTTTAAACTCCGTTAGGCCGTACAACAGTAATGTTTAACTTAAGGATAATTTTGCCCCACTACTGAGGCAAAACCATGCTGAGAGGACTCTCTGCCTTGGGAACTAGAAAGTTCTCCAGTTGGCTTGGTGAAGGAAGAAGCTATTCCTGGCCTTGTGGGAGGACTCAGGATTTGCCCCCCTAAACCTGGACGGTCGTTCTCACCCCGGACTCAAGTTGTTTCCTCAAAGACACGCACTTACAAGTACTCGTTTACTGCAAACGCTGCCCCCTCCTTGGGTTCTCTGGACTAACCTGTTACTCTGACTTGGGAGACTGCCGGGCTTCCACAGGTGCCCCCCACCCCCTCACACTCCAGCCCTGCACCGCAGTCTGCAAACTCTTCAGGCAGAAAGCTGGTGTGATCTCTCTGTCCATTTAACTTGCTTCCCACCTCCCAGAGATCACTGTCCTTTGCTGCCTAATGCCCCAAATCCTAAAAACCATTGTTTCATTGTTTTGCCTAGTTTTTTTTAAAGTTGTTTCAGATGAAAAGGTAAATCCAGTCCCTCTTTCTTAATCTTGGCTAGAAGCAGAAATCTGCCTTGAATTTTCAGATCAACTTTATTGGCATATAATTTCTGAACAACAAACTGCATCCATTTGATTTAATAAGTTCTAATACCACTATCAAAATACAGAAAACTTCCATCATTTCCAAGTTTCCTGGTTCCTGTTTGTAGCCCATCCCTGTATCAACTCAGATGATCATTGTCCCCCACCCCCAACTATAAGTTACTTTTCCCTACATTTTTAAAGAATATTTTTGTGAATATTTGTAAAATCCACTGTGAGAGTTACTCTTTTGGCACTCTAGAAACCTGTGCTGGCTTCTACCTTTTCTTTAGGCTTCAGAGCCCAACAAATGGTTGATTTTAACAGGGGAGAACCCGAATAGACATATTTCTAAAGAAGACAAACAGGTGGCCAAGAGACACATGAAAAGATGCTCAACGTCACTAATCATCAGGAAAATCCAAGTCAAAACCACAACGAGATATTACCTCAGAATGACTAAAATCACAACCACAAGAAATAGCAAGTGTTGATGAGGATGTGGAGAAAAGGGAACCCTTGTGCATTATTGGTGGGAATGCAAATTGGGGCAGCCCCTGTGGAAACAAGAATGGAGGTTCCTTAAAAAAATTAAAACAGGAAATATCATATGATCCACTAATGCCACTACTGTGCATTTACCCAAAGAAAATGATAACACTAATTAAAAATGATAAATGAACCCCTATTATTATCGCAGCATTATTTCCAATAGCCAAGACATGGAAGCAACCTAAGTGTTCATTAACAGATGAATGGATAAAGAAGATGTGGTACATATACACAATGGGATATCACTCAGTCATAAGAAGGAATGAGATCTTGTCATTTTCAACAACACAGATGGACCTAAAGGGTATTGTGCTAAGTGAAATAAGTCAGAGAAAGCAAATGCTGTAGGATTTTGTTTATATGTGAAATCTGAAACAAACCAACAAACGAAGCAGAAACAGACCCATTAATATAGAGAACAAACCAGCGGTTGCTCAGAGTGGGGCGGGGGGGTGGGAAAGACAAAATGGGTAAAGGGGAGTGGGAGGTAAAGGATTCTAGTTATGCAAAGAGTAAGGCAGGGGGAGGAGAGGTACAGCACAGGGAACACAGTCCCTGGTACTGTCACAGCACTGCAGTGACAGATGGCAGCTACCCTTGTGAGCACAGAATAACGCAGAGATTCGCTGAACCACTGAGTTGCGCACCTGAAACGAACATAACGTTGTGTGTCAGCTATACTTCAATTAAAAGAAACAACAAAGATATCAAACTGATCACTGTGAGCTGATGCTGAATCCTATAACCTTGCTGAACACACCTCCATAGTCCTAGGAAGTTTCTGTAGATTCCTTGGGGTTTTGTACATAGACTACCATGTCACTGAAATAGGGACAGTTTTTTTTCTCTCCTCTATCTGTCCTTTTTTTCTTTCCTTTATAAGTTTTTTCTCTTTTCCTTTTCTTGCCTTATTGCGCTGACCAGAACTTCCAGTATCATGTTAAATAGCAACAGTGACAGTGTTCTTGCCTCCTGAACACTAAGTCTTTCACAGTAAGTAGGATATAAGCTGTAGATGTTTTGCATTAAGTTGAGCAAGTTCCTCCCTACTTCTCTTCTTATAATGAATAAACCACTGTTGTTCCTCAAATCCCTCGATCCTTAGCCAATGTGCCTCCTTCGCTCCACCTTGCGAATTCATTTTATGTTTGTTTTATATACGGTGTACAAGGTTTTTAGCTTTACTTAGCAGGAAGAATAGGCAAAAAATAGATCTACCCCATATTTCCAGAAGCAAAAGTACAAACTTACTTTTAAAAACTATTTTGTCCAGTGTTCCTGGTTATTCTCACTCAGTAAGCTGGTCTGCAGCAAACTATTCCGTCATTACTGGACATGAAGACCTTGTTCATTTTTCAAAATCCTCATCCTTCACACTTACAGCATTTAACATGATGAATTTCTTAACCACTTCTTAAAAGACTCATCACTACAGTGTCCCCTAAAAAGAATGTCAAAGAGACTGGAAAAATTCAGTGTTGTAGGCAAAAAATGCCATTTAGAAAATTAATCCTCACTGAAAATTACTAACAAAAATAAAATCACTTTAAAAATGACATGGATACTGGTCGGAAAGTTATTTTAAAAAGCTGAGTGAGATGCTGTCAAAATTATTTTTATTTGTGCACAGACATATTCTAAGCTATTTTTACCTTAGCGTAACATAAAAAATTTTATACAAACATGCAATAATCTTCCCTAATGTGCAAAATTTCTCACAAAAATAAAAAGCTTCATATTGTGTATTAAATTGATAATAAATGTACTTGGTTTTGATTTGGTATTAAGACAAATTTCTATTATATAGAAAAAGACTCTTCATTGCATCATTGTTTGTAATAGGAAAAGACTGGAATCAATCCAAATGTCCATCAATAAGGGAAACTGATAAATTATGGTACAGCAACACAAGAGTATTATGTAGCCATAAAAACAATGGGAAAGCTTTCTTATATATTGATATACAAAGATCTCCAAAATTCATTACTCAGTGAAAAAAGAAAGTGTCCACAGCACGCTGTATTCTGTATAAGGACGAAATACGACTCTATATGCATATATGATGGTATCTGTATAAAAAAAGACAGACTATATAAGAAACTAGTAAAAGGGTAACAACTATGTAGGAAGAGAGGGGAGGAAATAGAACAGAGTAGGAATGGGATCCCTCAAAGTAAACATGATTAGTTTGATTTCTGTACCATTTGAAGATATTAGCTAGTTAAGATAAGTCCCGTAGGAAAGAAACCGGTTTAGACTTTTGTTCTAAAGCCGAATTTAAAACACAATCCACAATTTAAAACCAAGACTGAAATATCTGCACTCCATTACTCTTTTTGGACCGTGAACCAAAGAATCCTCACTGCATGTCTCTACCATGCTCAAAGCCATCCTGCAAACTGCAGTCCCACCACAGCCAAATATCTTCCAAATGTCACTGCTATCAGCTGGGCTAATCAGGGGATCTTCCCACTGGACAGGACTCCAACCAGTCATCCAACCCAGCCTCAGCCCGGCACAAGAGCATGGATGAGCCAGGGCAGATGACTTGTGAAGAGACGAAATAAAGCTACAAATGCTACTGCCTTCTTCCCCTGGCCTGATGATGGTCATGTGCATTTCCCTCCTGATAACAGACATACAGGTCCATGAGCGGTTTAGAACCAAAGTGGTGGCCATCTGAATTTAATTGGGCACTAGCTGTTATCAATAATCTAAAAGAAGAATAAAATCTCAGGAATGGTAATTGTTCTGCCAAAGCTTCATTCATATAAAAGGGGTTTTGGGAAAGATGTTTTCCTTATGGTTCATTCTTTGAATCTGGCTGCCTGAATCAAAGAAGAAAGTGGCTGGTCAAACTCATTTATCCTCAATAAAATAATACAACGTGGCAATGAATAGCCTCTGTCAGCACAGAATTTCATCCATATTTTTAATCAAAGAATCAGTGCTATTCATTATCAAATAACATTGCTTCTTTCCTTAACATTTCTTCTTGAAATAAATATTGTAGACCTAATTAGATATGATCATTTTCCCCTTTAACTTCAATAACTTGAAGGATAAGTTTTTAAGGAATAGAAAGCCCAATAAGTATTTTCATTTCTTTGCATTTTTAATAATTATCTAGAAAAACAGTGGAGATACTCATTTAGGTAAAACCACTACCATGTACATGAAACTTGACATTTCCTAATGAAACAGGACTACCGATTCTCACTACTGCAAACTGGCAACTGTAATTTAATATGTTCTACTTAATATTAGACGCCGAAGCCAGCAGCAGTACTGCTTGGAGCCGTCTTTCCAGTTTCTTCTCCCTCTCAAGGGAGGTAAAGGAGGACAGGGTGTTCAGTGCACTGCGTAAGAGCGAAGGCTCTGGAATTCGAATGCCTGTCCTCAGGACCGCTGCCACCAGACCCTAACTGTGAATGGTGGGGTCTTTCGGCCTCTTTGTGCCTCAGTGCTCTTGCCTGTAGATCACGAACAATAACAGCACAGACACCAAAGGATTCTGAGGACTAATTAAAATAATTCATGTAAATTGCTTCATAGGATGCCTGGCTTGGTCACTGCTCAATAAGAAAAAAATATCTATTTTTATTACTCTTAAATGTGCCTCCCATTCCTGTGCAGCTAGGCTGTCCGCTGCCATAACCACACTCTGCTTCCATCCCTCTGTGCTTTGTTCTTACTGTTCTGGGTCTCGACCACCACCCTGAGGAAGCCCTCCTCCCTTCCATGGCCCATCTTGGGAACGGGCCTCATCAGTCATGGCTTGGCCCTGTTGGCCTGCACCTCCATTGCTCTTTGTTTGCAATTCTCTTTATTGTACTCATTATATTAAACCTGACTTTCATTATAGTAATTTATGACCTTGTCTCCTTCATGGGTAAGGACTGTGTCTTACTAGCCTATTTATTCTCCATAGTATTTAACAATCCGCAGAGAGTGGTTCTCAATAAGCATTTATTAGATTTGAAACAGTTGTGCTTACCTATGACCGTGAACATAACATATTATTCGGCCTGTACTAGCAGCGCTCTCATGGGATGCTCACAAAGGTTAAATGAGATAGTGCATGTAACAGGCCACTAATAAGCTAATATTTTATCATTATCAACCACAGCTAATAGTTCTTTGGAGCACATCATGTGCCCAGCACAGTGGCTTTCCATTCCCTTTGCACAGAGTAGATGAGATAAAGGTGTTTTTAAGTGACTGATGAAGAAAATGGCTCTGACATGGCAAATTTAAAAGTAACAATCAGCTATATTATTAAAAAGTTGGCCTGAAGAGATCACGAAATTCCTGATATTTTACAGCATAGTTTCGAGTATCTAAATAATTCAAGACATGCAGAAGTATAAAAACTTGCAAATCGTAGAAACAAAGGGCAGTATTCGGCAAATGTGTATACCCAGTGGTCAGGACTATTAAGGGAAAACAGCACTGAGGACTTCTGAAAGTCTCAATCTTCTCAAGCGTAAAATGGGCCAATGATTAGAAGCCCTGTGCAGGACACTGTAAGGAGTAAGTCAGGACATGTGCTAAGGTGCTTACAGCAGCGCACTAAGTAAACATACATGCTGATCTAATTTATTTTTATCATAAATGATGTTCTCAATTATCTAATAAGTGAAGGTCTAGGACCAAGATGGATAAACTAAATCCAGAGCTGATCCAAATTTTCTGAGTCACAGTCTGTCCTAAATTATTGACAGTGTGAAATCGCTGGTAGGGTATCGCCCTGTCTAGGACGATGGAAATGGACATCAATAAATAGTGAGAGCCCAAAAAGGCATCAGAAAGGAGAATGTGAAAGCTCAAAGGAGCCACATATAAAATGTGGATAAGCATATATTCATTTTCTAAAACCTCAGAAATTAAAACACCTACCTTCAGTTCCCCACAAACATATCAGTCTAATCAAACGAAAAACACATTTTTCATATTTTTGTGAAATGCTTTCTTTCATATATTACAGATATAATTTTAATTTGTTCTTCTATTCATTTCAGCTTTTCGGAAGTGGTAAAATGAAAAAATAAAGCACCAGAGATCTGAAAGGCAAAATGTCACAATGAAGCAAGCAAACAGTGTTTTCTTTTTCCAAGCATAACCATGTATGCTGTTTAAAGGAAAAAAGATACTAAAGGAATTGCTTAAATAAAACTTAAGGGGAGATCTAGACGTTCTTTTCAGTGAGTCTAGTTTCCTGATATCATCCTATGAATCTTTTTAAATGTAAGGATGTACAAAGCATGAAATTTTTAAATGATGACATGGACGGAAACAGAAAATGCTTTGCAATGATTCAAACGTGTAATCCACTGCACTTAGATGCGTTTCTTTTTAAAAATCTGTATTTATAAACGCATGAAAATAATCATTTTCTCAAAATGATTCCAAGGCCTTAATGAGATTTCCTACCAAAAAAAATGACTCCCCAGACTAAACGCCCAAGTATGCATGTCACCTGCTTTTTATCAGCACAATCCTGGCTCTGAATGCTATGGAGATATAAATGAAAAGACAGAGGCCAAGGGAGTTGGGGGTTGGGAGGGGTGGGGTGTGGGGCGGTGCTCCTTAGTCCAGATTTAGAGCTGCAGATTAGAATAGCAGGCTTTAAACTTCTGGGTTTTACTGCCTAGTAAAATGTCCAAAATAAAACTGGGGAGACTACCCTAGGTTGCCAAATATTAATTCCTCAGATGAAAGGCATTAAAGAAACAACTAACACATATTAACATCAATAATTTATGAAGGAAAGGACATTTTAATAACCCCTAAGAATAAGCAGCCCATAATTGTAGCATGGGCAGTTTTGTGAATTAAATAAATTGAGCTTTAAGTTAAGCTCACTATATAGTGTTCTTATCTTTTCTATGTTGATGGGACCAGAAAGTGTTCATCACTAAGAGAGGGCATAAGATGGGTCAGAGACCACACAAGATGTCTATAATTAGGGCACCCACTTTTTCCTGAATATGGGTACAACAACAGAAAAATGGCAAAAAATACTTCCCTTCTATAAAATGACCTGTTCCAATGTAGGATTTAGAATGTTCAATTTATGATTACATTTTCAGTGTCTAAATATAATTCTCCTTGAAAAGCATAGTAACTGAAAAGACCAAATCCATAAAGTAGAACCTAATCCTCATTTTTCTATTCCTCCTCTGTTAGACTGAATTTCAGAACATTTACTGGAAAACAGCCCCCAAACAGTTGAGCTTACTGGCACATCAGTGGTCTTCTGAAGCATTCCAAGTGTGCCTAATTTGAATGTTATTAACATGGACACGCAGAGCCTACTTGAAATCTATGTACAGAACAGACATTGGCTGGGCTCTCTGACAAGTAAAGTGAATGGACAGAGAGAGCATTGGTTTGAAAAGTCGTGTCCAGCCATTGGCTCCTAACACATCCTTACTGGCTGACTTAAAAGGGTACACCTTAAAATGGATTTTTTAAAAAGTCCTAGTCATTTTAATAATGTTGGAATTTTGGGTTAATTAAGGAGATGCCATCAAAATTTGTTCAAAAAATGGCATTCAATAAGTGGACCAATTTTATATTTGGAGGAATTTTTTTTTTTATTGCAATAGTAAAGCTATAATTAGTCATAGCGCCAGGATGTAATATGGCTGAAATGTTCAAAGATGTTCAAAGAGAGAGTCAGAGTATATAAATACAGCATCTAACACAACTAGCCCAGATGCTAAAACTATTCCAAGCGGAATGTGGGCACATCCCTGGTTAGTGGATTTTCCAGAGCATAAAACTTTCTGTTCTCTACCCTTTTGCTGTCTCTATGTGGATTATCCTACCAACCATCTGCATCTTGACCAAATGGCCACACATTAAGGTACAGGAAGTTTGGAAGTGAGAAAATCTTGAGAATTTTCCTTTAGTGACTAATTAGGACACAGATTTTTAAAATTTTGGCTAGCATACATCTTCGATGGTAAAACAGACTTTTGAAAACTAAAGCATTTAAGAACAGCATGGTACAGTGGCTAACAGCACAGGCTTCGAACTTACTCTGTGAACCTGGGCTTATATTCAATTTCCCCGTGCCTCAGGGTCCTCATCTCTAAAATGGGGATACTAATGGTGCCATCCTCATAGGGTTGGGAGAATAAAATGGGTGATATATTTAAAGCACTTAAAACAGAGCCTCTTATTTCTACTACTACTTAATCCTAGAGTATCTGAAAAATTCACTGCATTTATGGAAGATTTTATAGTGAAAGAGTTTATACTGAACACAGGTTAAGAACTGTATCTATCAATTCAGACATAGAAAATTTTATCATATGAGAAATGTTCAGAGAGTTAAGGAGAAAATGAGTAATTGCAAAGACACTATCCTTTGTCATAAATGGTATCAGTTTTTCCTGTCAAAAAAGAAATATCGAGGTCTGTATTCTGGAAACCTAGCAGTTAACCTGAGCAGCAAGAATGCCCTCCCCCAGAAGTCAAACTCACCCCTTGTTCATCCAGTTTCATGAGTTGCTCTGTGACCTTGGGAGTGTTGAAGGCTAACCTCAGGCACTGGACGTTGAGCTCAGGAATCACGTGCTCCAGCACTTCCTTCAGGGGCAGTCCTCTGGCTGTCGAGTGCTTGGCTGTTGAGGGAATGGCGTCCTCCAAGACTGAGCCTCTCAGTGTCATGAGCTGAAAGACAGACATGCACTCCGTTGAGGACTCGGGGTGTGGGAGAGGTGTAAGTACATCGAACGCTACCGCCTAGGGTAAGGGGCTGCTGAGGAGCAGGGAAGGACTTCTGAAGGGGAAGCTGGTGAGGGAGAAAGAATGAATGGAGGGATAGAAGAAGTCTATGTATGAAAAGAGGCCAACACTTCCAAGACCCAGCCAGCTCCAAAGGCACTCAACAACAAGCCTTTCAGCGACACGTACTTAAAAACCAGATACAGCATTTCCTTAGAGAGCTCAGTAAGATCAAGGTCTTTATACGGCTGTAAAACGCCACTAACCAAATTAAGAAGGACATATCCCAGAGAAATATCTGAAGAATAAAGGCTCAGGACTTAGATGTTATACCTTTCTTTTATTTTATATTACATTATTTTACTACGTAATTATTTTACATTACATTACAAAATTTTATTAGATTATTTTATTATAAAAGATAAAGGGAAGGATAAAGTTTTAAATTTCATAACATATTGCTCACAAGCATATACTATTTATATTCCCAAATGCTATGATAATAAGACCATAGGCAGCTAGTACAGCAGCCTAGACAACAGCACTGAAAATCACTTTAGATTTCCCCTTATTTTTTTTTTAAGATTTTATTTATTTATTTGACAGACAGAGATCACAAGTAGGCAGAGAGGCAGACAGACAGAGAGTGAGAGAGGAGGAAGCAGGCTCCGTGCTGAGCAGAGAGCCCAATGTGGGCTCGATCCCGCATCTCAGGGATCATGACCTGAGCCGATGGCAGAGGCTTTAACCCACTGATCCACCCAGGCACCCCAAGATTTCCCCTTATTTCTTAAAACACTTTCCATGATTATGAAATGTAAACATCACCAAAGAGATTTCTCCACGTAATGATGATTTGTTGGAGTAAACATGAAGCCTAGAGGAGTCTTAATTCCCAGAAAGTGTCACGCAGCAAAGCTGTTACTATAATGTAAACACTGTATGGTGACCTAAGAAAAAACCCCATCACACTGAACACCTTCCCATGAAGCCAGCAGGACACCGGGCACCGACCCGCAGCAGGCGTGGCCAGCTGACAGAGGAAGGCATGCCTGCGGGCGGCCAGGTGTGCTGTGTGCGAGGGGGCGAGGGAAGCAGCCCACAGTGGCAACTCGGAAGGCTGCATTTGCTAAGAAAAGCGTAACAAGCTCAGGTTCTAAGAGAGTCCAAAGGCAGAGTATGGGATGTTGTGGCTCAGTGCATAAGAAAAGGCCCTCACGGAAGGCCTGGCACTGAAAAGGGGCCACGAGATGTGGGGGGTGGGGGGGTGTGCAAATCCTGTAAGAGCATGTGGGAGAGCGAAGGAAGAACAGGATATGGGGTGGAAAGAGCCACCCCGGGGGGTGGAGCAGGATCTGAGGGGGGCGCCGGGGAGGGCGGGCAGGGAGGCTGGGGCCCAGGAGCACGTGAGGGGGCTGCACCCCGTCAGGCTCCCCCACGGAGCCTCAGACCTCCTTTGATTGGGGAAGAGGACGCGTACCCTAAGATGAACCGCAGGAGGAAGAAGCCGCAAGCAGACAGTCCAGCTGGAAGGAAGCTGTTCGGAGGCTCAGAAATCAGGCAAAGGAGGCATGATACACTGTTAGCAGGGAAATGGAAACCAAAGAACAGGCACCAGAGACGTCAAATCTGTAACATTTCCCAGCTGATGGGGAAGAGAGAGAAGGGCAGGAAAAGCCAAATTTACCGGCATCTTGCTCTCAATACAAGAACAAGGCACTATCCATTTAATTGGTATCTTTTCTTTCATTTACAAATAATTTGTTTTCAAATAACACTTGTGTAATAAAAACATCATTTTCCCTATGATTTAATGTGGTATTTGACAGAAATGTTTTCTGGGGCTTTCTTCTGTTTGTGTTTTAAAGCATAGGAAACTGCGGAACAACCCAGTTACTGTGCCCCTGTTCCATGGGACTACCTGCGCCTGGAGACAGGAAGCTACACAGGCTGAAGTCTGTTCAACAGAGAAACCAAGACCAGGAAGGCTAATCCTGCACCACAGAAAGACAGCAGCTCACCTCAAGGAAACCAAAGCAGAGGGAAAAAAGACAGACTTATTTCTTCTATCTGGATCACTAGCATTGCTGCCATTTTTCCTAACGATTTCCAGAAACAAGACAAGGATCGTAAGAAGTCCTGGTGCACCTTTGCTTAAAAACATTCACCTGCTGTAAGGTTTTGTTCATAAAACTGTCAGGCTTACAAATATGTTTAGGTTTTCCTATTTAGGTTGTGCACTGATTTCTACTGAAATGCAAGAGGAAACAGCGAAGTGTCTGTCGGACAGGGACCGGCATCTAGAGATATTGCTCTCATAGGACTTTTGTTAGTTAATTTTTGTGAAAAGCCTAACTAAGGTATTATAGTTAAACCACATTTAAGGATGACTTTGATTGGAAAGGAAAAAGTTAACATGAAAGCTAGGGACACTTCATTACATACACATTAGAGAGGACAGGACGGAGACGGAGAGGAAGGGAGAGCACGACCTAGGATTCTACCCATTAGACGTGTAGTCATGAACCACTCAAGCAACAGTCCAACCTTCATGGGGCTTAAATTCTCATGGGGGAGACAGAAAACAAACAAAATAAAAAGTACTGCATGTGAGGTAGTATTAAAGGTTCGTGAAAAAAATAAAGCCCAGCATGAGACATGAAATGGGATGTGTGGGAGTAGACATTTTAGATCCAGCGGCCAAAGAAGGCCCCTGTGATTTATGCGTAAAGGTCAGGAGGAAATGAGAGAGCTGCAGCCAGGAGGATGCCAGGGGAAGGACTCTGCAGGACAGAGGAATAAGGAGGAGCTGAGCCCTGAGGCAGAGGCATTGAGGTGGCCCCGGAGGGGAAGGAAGCCTAAATTAGCAAGGACACTGACTGGCTTTTACTCAGGAGATGGGAAACCTTTAAAGGATTTTGCACTGAGGAATGACAGATCTGGATTACATTTCTAAAGAATCCCCGCAGGGCTTAAAGGCAGAGCAGGAAGAAAGGCTCTCAGAGAAAGAGGATGGTGGCCTGGCCCAAACCAAGGTGGTGGGATGAAAGAAGGGGGTGAATTCTGCGCATATTGTGAAGTCAACAAGCTTTGCTGACAGACCAGACTGGGGGTTAGGAGGCTAGGAGGAGACAGGAGTCCAGTGTGACTTTAAGTTTCTGGCCTGAACAAGTTGAGTAACAGAGCTGTCAGTTAAACATTAATTTGAACATAAAAATAAGTGATGATGGTGTCTTAAAGCAGGAATAACATCTGGCTTGGATGTTCCAGTCAAGGGCTAAGGCAATGGACCCAAGGGACCATGGGACGGGCTAGCAGGAGGAGGACGGAACTGTCAGACCAGAGAAGTGGGCGTGGGGAGGGTTGTGTGTGCGGTTGAACACCGGGCCCAGGCAGCAGGGCTTGAAAGGACAGCAGTTAAGGCTGGAGGGGGAGGAGAGGCTGGGACCAGACAGGGAAGAACTGCGAAGCAAGCTGCAGGGGACAGTCATGGAGACCAGTGACAGGAGGCAGGGGGGAATCCCTCTTAGAAAACTATGCCCTCTGACGTCATGGATGGTAGGAACTGGAGTGGCCCTGGGAGGGGAAACAGGTAGGAACAGGAGGACAAAACCCCCAGAAGTAAAGAAACAGGCTGACAGGAATCCAAGAAGGCAGAAAGAGGCGACTACCTAAGTCCAGCTTCAAAAACAGTGTGTTCTCTGTGCTTTTTATGTTCAACAAAACCTGCTTAACGATTAGCTCTGGTTAAGAGAGAACGTACAGTGGGGCGTGTGAGCTCTTCAGTTCTCTGTGGCCACTACGTACAACCCGTTAGATACTGAAGTCATGCCTTTAAAAATCCTATTTTTAATTTCCCCAGAGTTCAAGCTGAGGAACAATTACTAAGTGAAGCCAACCCCTGAAACCTGCCTTGTATCCAATGGGGGAAATGAAGTAAATGTCCTACTTAAACTGGTTTCAAAACCATTATTTTCTAGCTACCTCAGCGGGGTACTGGCATCAAGGCACAACAGCAATCCTACAGTGAATGTGGTGCAGAGAGGCAGTAACAAATTCGTAACTGGCACGACTGTGTGTTCAGAAAGAAAACAAAGGCGGGGCACCTGGGTGGCTCAGTGGGTTAAGCCTCTGCCTTGGCTCAGGTCATGATCCTAGGGTCCTGGGATCGAGCCCCGCATCGGGCTCTCTGCCCGGCGGGGAGCCTGCTTCCTCCTCTCTCTCTGCCTGCCTCTCTGCCTACTTGTGATCTCTGTCAAATAAATGAATAAAATCTTTAAAAAAAAAAAAAAAGAAAGAAAGAAAGAAAGAAAACAAAGGCAAAAACCTCATAGTCCCAAACTTGTTCATGAGTTTACAACAACAGCACCAACAACAAAAACTGCTTTGGTGGCTATTTCATTTTTCCTTCTCTTTTCTTTTCCTTTTCTTTTTCTTTTAAAAGAAAAATTCACACATGATGTGTGCTTCGAGTCCTAGAGAGCCCCGAGAGTCGGTCTCCCACGCCGTGAGGTAGCCTCGGGTTCGCCGGGTCCCTTGGAGTCTCCTGACAGCTGGGGAACAGGCCCAGGGGACGGCCAAGCAGAAGCGGAAGAAGAAAAGTCTCTTTCCCTCTTCTTGGGTCAAAAACTGTCCTAAGCAACAGTGTGGAAGAGCGAGTTAACTCTTGGGTGACCCGCTCTCACCTGTCAGGCCGCTGGCTCAGTGCTGCCCGGCTGCCCGGGCAGGGTACACAATATCCACTTCAGAATCTTGAGGACTCCAGCTTCCTGGGGCCACACTTACCTGAGTATCTTTCTCCAAATCAAAACCCCCCATTCATTTGTCGCATCCACCCAGGGGTCGATGCAGAGGAAGGATTCAAATCCAACCGTGACGTGCACCCCCGTACCCAGCAGAACGGATGAACGGGGCCTTGGCAGATTCTAAGACCCGGGCAGCTCTGTGCTGGTACCTTTCACGGCTGTGCTGCTGCGACTCCTCACTCTGATCAAGCCTCGGTCTTTCTGGTTTGCGACTTACCTCACTGGTTCTAAAAATTATTCGGTAGTTGTATGGAGATCCATTTTCCTTCGTTTCTTCTGGTTTTTCTCTTCGAATGCTCACAGCCACTGGACCAAGATTCTCATCGGCCCCAAAGTAGTTCCAGTGTTCTTGGGTAAAGCAAGACAAAGCAAAATTAGAATATTGACATGTCACTTTAAAAATGTTACATTCTGCTTGATATTTAGATCACTCAGAAGTTACGTCAATAAAATGTAAACACATTTAGCAAATATTCCTCAGTGAGTTATAAAACAGAGACTTAGCTACATAAGCTTGGTCTCGGGGGAGGTAACACTGAATAGCGCTGGTCTGTTAAATGCCTTTTTTTTTTTTCTTTAAACTACTCTGCAACTTACTACTTTATTACTATTATTATTATTATTATTTTTAAGAGATTTGTGTTCTGTCCCCTCTATTCTACCATTTAAATAGGCTACACTGTGTGGGCTTCCTTGCTAAGGGAAGGTCTGTGCCAGTGCTTCTTAGCTTCTATTAAACAAAAAAACAGAAAAAAACCCTATACCTCTTGAGAACAGAGACTGAGGATTGAGGGTTTTCCCCCAGATTAAAAAAGACTTCCCAGGGGGCATCTGGGTGGTTCAGTCAGTTAAGCATCAGGTCAAGATCTCAAGGGCCTGGGATCAAGCCCTGCATCCCCCTCCCCCCAACTTCTCCCTCTCCCTCTGCTCTGCCCCCAACTTGTGTTCTCTCTCTCCAATAAATAAGTAAAATTCTTTAAAGGAAAAAAAAAAGAAAAGAAAAGAAAAGACTTCCTAGAACAGGAGAGAGGAGAAAGGACTGGGAGTCACTGAGCCACATTGTCTCCCAGCAAGAGTAGGGTGTACGGAGGAAAAAGAGCTTCTAGGAGACAGAAGCTGAGGGAGCCAGAAGCTGAGGCCCAGGGCCCTGGACCTCACCAATGGTTCCCATGCAGTGAGCACCAGAGCCATCCTGCAAAGCCATGAACCCGAAGGGCACGTTTGAGGTGGGTAAGAGCTCTCTCCTGGGTAAGCAGTGTAGCCAGACGACTGACGATGAGGCCCTTTCCTCAACGTGCTGGCCCTGCACATGACCCCAAACCCTGGCACAGCCTCGGGGGTTAGGGGGAAGCTACCAAATGACTGGTGCTGAATTCCTTCCTCTTGACCGGAGGGGAAGTCAGGATCAAAATTAAGTTAATTAACAGAAAAAAAACTTTAAGAATGATATTCACTATACACTAAATATATAATTCTCTAAAAAAGCTAAAATTGTTGGGACGCCTGGGTGGCTCAGTTGGTTAAGCAGCTGCCTTCGGCTCAGGTCATGATCTCAGCGTCCTGGGATCGAGTCCCGCATCGGGCTCCTTGCTGGGCGGGGAGCCTGCTTCTCCCTCTGCCTCTGCCTACCACTCTGTCTGCCTGTGCTCACTCGCTCTCTCTAACAAATAAATAAATTAAAAAAAAAAAAAGCTAAAATTGTTGATACATACATGATATGTTCACAGATGAGGAAGCCCGTAAAACAAAGAAATACATGAAAAGCTAAAAAGCTAAGGTAGCTAACTTGTTTTTCAAACCTCCACAATACTTTACATTGTTCTAGCTCATTTACATGTGACATGGCTAGATGATGGAGTCATGACATGCTAAGTCACCCTCATACAAAATGCATACGTTTGAAAATACATGTCATTTCCATACAAGATATAAAAATATTTGAAAACCCATGAGAAGAAGAAATAACGGTATAAAATGTCTAATCGTGTAGTCTTAAAATTCAGGTAATGTAGATGAAGACACTTTGCAGGTACTAAAGAGGGATTATATAATGATACAGGAGGCTCTCCAAGAATACTGTCATAATCCACGGAAATTCAAAATGAGAAAACTCAGTGGGAATAGAGGTACCGAACATCTCATGGGTGGGCAACTGAGAAGTGACCTGATAGGCGTCACGAAATCTGTGTACAAACACTCATGTACACTCTCAAAGCACAGCCCATGAGAATCGTCACACTTAGCGGCTGTCTACTCTGCATCTCTGCATCTCAGTTTAGTAAGTGGTCTGGTCTTCAAGCTCGTGGCTTTATTTCAGAGGTGTGATCCTTCCAGATGTTGACAACGTCCAGAGCGTAGGGTTGACCCAGGCTTGCATGCAGCAAGCGATGTGACAGAACAACAGACAAGGAGATAGAAAACCAAGGCAGGAGGCAGAAATCGTATGAAAAAGCGGACGAGAACTTAAAGGAAACAAGACAGCGGTCTCGGGCCATGAGAGAAGGAGCGCTTGAATCACTGCCCGGAGCATTTTACTGCCGCAGCACAGGACTACACCACGCCAGTGTCCGAGAGGAGCGGGAGCCACATGCGTTACAGTCTGCTCCTTGCACTTTGGGGATGGGACTGCAGTCCAACTCTCTACAAAGTCCTCCAGCACACCCCACAGTCCTCAGGAAGGCGGGTGAGTTCGGGGCTGCTCTCAGTTCCCTGCTGGTAACCTCAGCGGCCCTCAAGCTGTCCCTGGGAAGCTCTCGCTCCCCCTCCCCAGAGCAGACACTGCAAAGGTCCTCTGTTCTCCTTCCACTTCCCCCACCTACCTTCTCCTCGGTCTCTGCCAATGACAACAACTGTCTACACCACAAGGAAAAAGAAGCCACATCAGAAGCAAGCATCCTCATTGTCCGCCATCATACACACAAACTGACCTGGATCCAGTGTTCCTTTTCTTTACAGTCCCAAACCCGACCTCCCCCGCAATTCTGGCCTGCATTCATTGCACCTTCCCTGGGATTCTGATGCCTTGAACCCCCCTCTTCAACTTTAGGGTGTGTCTCTCTCTCTCTTTCCTCATTCCCATTATCACTGAATCAGGCTCATGTCTCCATCTTTAAATATAAAACTTGTCCTCAAGTCCTTATCACCCTTTGGGTTCTCTCCTTTGTCTTTGCTTCCACTGGCCACCTCCTGAAAGGGCTGCCTAGTTCCTCACCTCAGAACTGCTACAATCTGACTCTCATCGCACAGCCACCGACAGCTTTCAAGCTAAAGCAAATAGATCATTTTGGTCCTTATCGTGCTCCAATTCTCCAAAACATCTGGCACAGATGATCATTTTCTCTAGCAACACACTCACCTCCCAGCTTCTGTGATACCACCTCTGCCCATCGTTCTTCTGCCACTCTGGCGGGTCTTACTCTGTTGCCCTTCCTCCTCCCATCATGAATATTCCACCCACGCCCAGAAAGAACTTCTACTGTCACCTCAAAAGAGTCTAGGTGCCCACTACAGACATCTCAAATCCCCCCATCCATATCTTCACATCTTCCTGATGGAACTCTGCCCGTGAGCATCTTCAAACAAGAACTCACTACCATCCTCACAAACCTGCACAGCTCTCTCTGCAGTCCCAATTGCAACAACTGCCACATTCACCTAGCTGTCCAGGCCAGACCCCCTGGGAATTCCAGCTCCTAAATAGCTCTCAAATCTACCTACCTTCTTTCCCATCCCTCAGCCATCTAAACATTTGTGGGTCTTCTAATTAGTTTTGCACCACTAGCCAGATGATCCTTCTAAAAATGCAGACCTGACCATCACTATTAAGTTTTAAATGCTCTGGTTTCCCAAGGGTCCTTGGATACTTTCCATGCCTTCCCAAAGGCCCTCTCAGCCTGTCGTGAGCCTGTCACTCCAGTTCCAAGTCAGATCGCTCCATCATCCTTCCAAACCCACTATACGGAATTTTTCTCAGTTGCTCAAACTTCACTACGCCCTTTCTCACCTAAAAGACTGTCTAGAACATTCTTCCAACAGCTCTACTTTATTTGACTAAGTCCCCTCACCCTGCAGGTCTCAAATGAAATGCTGTCTAGACATCCTCTAAAATGAGACAACACTGGAGCAAAATCAAAGTGTTTATTCTGTGTATTAATTCCAAATCGTCATTTTAATATTTATTTATTTATTTATTTGACAGAGAGAGAGATCACAAGTAGAGAGAGAGAGGAGGAAGCAGGCTCCCTGCGGAGCAGGGAGCCTGATGCGGGGCTCGATCCCAGGACCATGGGAGCATGACCTGAGCCGAAGGCAGAGGCTTAACCCACTGAGCCACCCAGGCGCCCCCCAAATCGTCATTTTAAAGGAAGAATGCATAAAAGGACAAATTACTGAAGTGAAATATTTCATATATTTCAAATACAAAAATTTAGAAATATTATTAGGACCCCCAAAATATAAATTCATAATAATGTAATATTAAACCCTACCACTTTAGTACAAATTGGCAGATAAAATTAAAATAGTGTTATTCTAAAGAAAAAAACTAAACCCTACAAAAAAATGAAGAATATTTATAAAACAGAAAAGTCTGGGTGTTTTAATCGGTTAAAAATTATTTAGAAGTTTTATGTGTGTCATCACTAAGTCCTGACCTTTTTTTTTTTTTTTTTTTTTTGCAGTTTTTCACAGCTGCTGAGTTGGGGGAATGCTCATGAGATAATTAGAACTAATTTCTAATACTTTCTTCAGACTCTATCTTCAAACACATCTCTGGTTTGATTACTCTAGCAGAGCTTTTTAAACTTACATTCTGTTTTGTTTTGTTTTGTTTTCCTTGAAAGAGAGCTCTGGCTATTATTTCCAAGAAAGCATTTCCATTTGTTGAACTATTTCAGTTTCACTAGGGTAGATGGAAATCTTGGTCTGGTTTCTGGTGTTAAATTCACTACTATCATGATCAGACACTGCTTGTTCAAAATGTCTTTCCACTTGAGTGAGAATTATTCACACAATAAAAGCCTTGTTTTTTTGTGTGCCCTATCCCTGTTTCCTGCTCCTGAGGATTACAGAGCTCTAAAACATACCCTCTCTACACGAACATAACTTTATTCAGTTCAAAATCCTAATGCACTATGTAACTCTCCAACAGCAGAATTCAGTACGTCACCTTAAATCAAATTTCTGAGTCCTTACACTTTGATGTCAAGACAAATGACTGATTTTTTCTTTTAAAACCAAAATACCAGCCTTTGAAGGCTACCTTAGCTGGTCCTTCTGGCCAGTCTGGGCTCTTCCTGTCCTTTAAGCTCAGTGGACTCGAACCTTCCTCCCAGCAGCCATCCACCTGCACATTTTGCTAGTAGAGTTATTCCACTGCAGAGAGCTCTTCCAGCCAGACCCACAGATCAACTCTGTCTTTTGCAGGAATGGAAGGGGGGTGAAAGGGGAACAAGAATGGGGGAGGTACAGAAGAGGAGGGTTACAGAGAAGCCGAAAGCCTGTGATGAGAGAAATCAGGATGACGAAGTCTGAGGGAGGAGAGAGGAAGGGAAGAGGAACTGGATATTCAAGTATGGTGGGTAAATGGACTGATGGAGGAGTTGAAATACAGGTGTTGGGCCACCAAAGCTAATGACATTTTAGTGCCAGCATACTGGAATGCCAAAAACCAATACTGCAAACACTCTGTCAGAATGATATAATGCAGGGAAGTGAGGCCCTGCGCCAAGCATTCTATCTAATATTCATGTCCACCATGGAAATATAGGTATTTCCTTCTTTTCTATAGATGTGGCAGCTATGATTTAGAGAGAATAAGTCGCCACCCAGCCACAAGCAACTAGCTGTACCAGATTTCAAACACATGATTTTAACTACTGATTTCAAAGCTCATTTTTTTTAGCCATTTTATATTAACATTATCTTCCCAAAAAAGTTTCAGAAATTATGTTATGAACACAAAAAAGTCTAATAAAATTTGATGCCTAAAGGGATTAACTAGCCAGATCATGCCTAAAGAAAGCTTTATTGAGCTCCAATCGCTTAAGTGGCTAGAAGGGCAATTTTGGTATTTTGCACAAAAAAACTGAATTTGGGATTGGTTTAATATTTCCAAAAAACATTTAGATTATTTAAAACATCTTAATCAAAAATCTGAGAATATCTAAAATCAGATTTTTAAAAAATAAAGAGCTTGTATCAAAACAAAAGCGTTATTCCTTGATGTGCTGTAAGTCAAGGCTTTGCTATGTTCAAAGGGAGAGATATTAATGTTTTATCCATTGATGGTTGATGGTTGATTCCCCCACCCCCGCCTGCATTTTCTATATTTAACACCTAAACAAACGTTTAGCCTGAAGTTTAGTTCTGGTTCCTGAGTTTTAACAAAGATGATACCAAGAGTGCCAATGAGCAGTTCTGCCATCACTAGAACAATCTGCATAAAGAACTATATATTTTGGTTGACACGTTCACAATAATAAGTAATTTCACATTCCGAGAAAGGGGAAGTACTAAGTAGTTCAAAGCACCAAGTAATTAGATCAAGTACAGTCACATCACCTGGTTATGAGCTGTGTACAAGGCAAAAAAATAAAAAATTAAAAAAAAATAAGTCTGGTTTTATCTGTAAAGGGGGAAGGGAAAATACAATCACAGGAGTTACAGGGTTCAACAGGCAATCTTTGTGTTGGTCTTCACGGTATTTGCAGACTCTGTATTAGTACTTCAGTTGTAAATTTCTCTAGGGAGACCAGTAGAATCTGCACTGTGTGGAATTATGAACAAAACTATGTTTTTTATAAATAATTTGTAAAGTTAAAGTATTTCTTTAAAATTGAGAAATTTATATAGGGAGAACAGACATGATAAACACAAGAGAAGGCAAATGAAACACAGCTACTATTTCACACCTAACAAGCTGGCACCCACATTTGTCAAGTGACAACCGGTGTTTCGCGGAGTGGCTCCATTCATACTCTGTGGCTGGCGCTGTGAACGGACAGCAGCCACTTCAGGAAGCATCGAGAAATATATGCTAACATCACAAAAATGTTCATATTCTCATCTTAGCTACCCTAACCGCCTGTGCAGAAGGAAAAATGAAAAGCCTCCCGTGGTCTCTAGAAAAGGCATCTTAAGTCACTGTGGAAGGGGACACTGAAGGTACTAGCACTGAGCACTCAGACCTGGTTCCCCCTTTATGGCAGCAGGTCAAGGAATGGACCTGCCAATGACAATTATGTCACCATTTTCAGTATTTTAAGCTATTTTTCCCTAGAACAGTCTACTTGCTGGACTACACGTGTGCCAGTAGTAGTGCCATGGACCTGAATGTGGACCCTCTGTATTTTCATCAGGCAGAGACTCCAGGTGGAAGGGGGAAGGCCCCGCAATGTAGCATGCCCCTCTCTGCTTGCTGGGTTCAAGTTGTTCAGATGTTCTGTTTTTGTACAACTTGTTATATCTTAATAAGACTGACAACTAGGTTATAAAGAGAGGACAGACCTAAAGTTAGGAGAAAAGCAAGCAAGCAAGCAACAGCAGCATATTCTGCTTTTTAAAAAATGAAACCCAGGTTTGGCAAAGTAGAGGTGATAAGAGGCCAACTTTTTAAAGAATGGCTCTTTCCGAGAAGTGCACCACTCAGATATTCTCAGTCTCCAGTCCCCAAAGGGCTCATCCTAATTATAAGGGTGGAGGTTCCATGAGAACTAAATAGCCCAGGACTTTGCATCATAATCAAAAGCAGGTCAGAGTAATGCATGGGGACATTTACACAGGACTGGCCACGTGCCAGAATTCTGTCCCAAAGCACTCCACTAAGCTTATAATTATTGTTGCATAAGAGTAATTGTGCACATTTACAAAGTACAGAGTGCTCTGAAGTTCCAATTCTTTTTCCCATAGATAATTCTTAAATAGTAAGGTGGTCTACTTGCCAAAACTGCATGAAGTGGTGGGGCTTTGGAGAGCACATGACTAAGCAGCGCATAACACCCCCGTAACTTGCCAATACAAGATAGGCTTTAATATTGTTACATTGACATTAATAAATTGCATCAAAAAGATTAAAGAAAAAAATACAAAACGCTTTTTGAAACAAAAGCAAAATAAAGAGTAATAGAATCAAACTGGGGAAATTTTATTGGTCACTATCTATGACAAATGGCCAACAACTATATTTTTAAAAATTCAAGCTCATGAGTGATTACAAGAAATAAAAATATTTTGGGCCTATAGTAAGTAATCAAAAATATAAACTATAAATATTCCAAGTAGGCAAGAAAATTTTTAACTGTACAATCTTAAACCTACCAGGCGGACTTTTCTGGTCTATGCTTTCTTATGAGCAACCTGGCAGTAAAAAAATCAAGGTTCCTATAAAGTTCACACCATTAGACTTACAGGACTCTACCTTACAGAAATAACTGGGTATGTGGGGGGGAGGGGGGAGAGTTACGTAACAAGATTCATGTATGGCTAGTGGTTTTTAATCTTGTCTATGGATAGAAATTAGGGTGCCCACGAACTTGAATGAAAAAAATACAGATCTTTATTTTCATCAACTTCTAAACAAATACCACCCATTTCTGTCAATGATTAACATAGGTAACAAACTATAGTACTGTTAGCTGTACCTGTGACTTTGACACCAAAACAAACAATAGATATTTTCATGTCAATTGATAGTTGTTGCAGACATATCAAAATGTCAACTATGCTCATCACTACTTTGAAAGTTATCAGATCTGATACTAGATCATTTTGTTAACACAGAAGAAATATATTTATTGGTATCTCACAAAATTTTAAACACTTTTGCAATTGTATTTTAATATGCTTGGATTGCTTTGTATTTTTACTTTAATCTGAGTGAAAAAAAAAATTATCCTAAGGTGAATCCATAGGTTTTGCCCAACTGCCAAAGAGGTCAAGGGTGGGGGGGGCTTAGGACTATCTGATATAAACATTCTGTGTAATAATGAAAAATGGGAAAACCTGAATTTGCAACAGCTGGAAAACTTTAAATGATGGCACAGCCAATTATGGAAGCATGAAAAAATTTATACACTGTATCTAATGATCCTATCTTATTGAAAACATGAATAGGCATGTATTAAAAAGAAACAAATAAAATCACTAGTAACCCCAAGATTAATTTTCTATAGTTACTATTTTTCTGTAATGAATATATATAACTTCTATAATGAGAAGATTTTTTTTTTTAAAGATTTTATTTATTTACTTGACAGAGATCACAAGGAGGCAGAGAGGCAGGCAGAGAGAGAGGGAAGCAGGCTCCCTGTCGAGCAGAGAGCCCAATATAATGGGAAGATTTTTAAAAGTATTAAAAAATGTATTTGGCTTGCAAATGGCCAGTGAGTATTAAAAAAACTTTAAGAGGCTGCATATTAGTGTGACTCTTTACTTTTAATGTTAACACTAATTCAAATGCCAGCTCAGGGGGAAAAATGTATTTAACAACCACATAAGAGAAATTACAATGAAACACCCATCACTAAGTCAACTTTTTTATACTTAAACACCCTTTGTCCCTCCTTACCAGGGATATTACAGCAAGAGGTCTTTCTACCTAAAAGTGCTTTTGAAGGGCCTGGAATAAAGTCCCTCAGAGACTGCCAGAAATGCAGTTGAGGGCGAAGTCACTGCCGCTCAGCAGGACAGGGACAATGCAGGGAGTCTCACAAACAGTACAGTCACAGACTTGCTGGCTGCCTACACCAGCTGCAGACATTGCTTCTGCTGAGGCTCCTCTGCCATCAAATGCTTCTGCTTGACCTGAATGCAGTTAGAATGGAGTCTCCCAGGGGGCTCAGTTGATTAAGCATCTGACTCCTGACTTCAGCTCAGGTCATGATCTCAAGGTGGTAGGATCGAGCCCCATGTCAGTCTCCTCGCTCAACAGGGAATCTGCTTAAGGATTCTTTCTCCCCCTCTGTCCCTCCGCTGCCACTCATGTGTTCTGTCTCTCTCTCTCTCTCTCAAATAAATAAATAAAATCTTGGGGTGGGTGGGTGGCTGGGTGGGTGGGAAGAGGTCCCCTGCTGTCCCAAAGATCAGATGGATGGCCTCCATGTACAGAGGAGGGGCTCCGTGAGAAAACCCCAGGAAAGGAACTGATACAATAAAGCAAATATTTCTTGAGCACCTGATTTAGGAGCTCAGGATGGAAGGGTTCACTGGGTGTCTAAAGTCGTAATGAGGTACACGTTTGGAAGACAGGTGAGGCAGGCTTTATGTATAAGTTGTACTGAAATAACAGATCTGAAGAGCCCTTCTTCCCTTGACTCAGCGAAGAGAAGAGCATATGGGAATCCGTAAGCATGGCAGTCATTTTGGTACACTTTGCAGGAACCTGGGGAAGCACACCCACTTCCCAAGTAGATGGTTCCTAAGTTAACTACTGTAACTGACCACACCTGAGGTGGTTGTTTTTCACTTTTCATCTTCCCTACTTTATAGAGAAAAACTGCAAAAATGGTACAGGGAATTTCCACAGATCATGACGCAGCCTCCTCCAATCCTAGCATCTCCTGTGACTCCAGACAATACAATTATCATGAAAAACCCCACCGGGGTTTCCACTCTGCCTTTTTTGTCCCGAGATCCCGTGCAGCATCGCATGGTGTACTCAGTTACTCCTTAGTCCCCTGCAGTCTCCGACAGCTGCTGGCTCTCTGCTCGCCCGTCTTTCACGACCATGGCACCCTGGCGGAGTACTCCCCAAGCCACTGGGGTCTCCGCGGTGGTCTCACAAGATCGGGCCGAGGGTGTGTACTCTGGGCAAGAGAGCCATGGAAATGATGTCCCCTTCCCAGTGCATCAATTCCGGGGTTCAGGGTACGGACCCTGATTCGACTCCATGCAGGTGGCACCTGTCCGTTCCTAGGTTTGCAAATACCTTCCGGGAGATACTCTGAGATTACGCACACCCTGCTTCTCGTCACCGGTCACTCACTGATGCAAGCATACAGCCACCACGTCTAGCACAGTTCACGATAGTAAAACTCAAGTCTCTACGGGTGTTCTGGGCCTGTGGGCATCAGCTTGGTGGTCCTGGTTAATTCCCACTAAACCACCATGACCACACACAGACTTGTTTGTGGTCTCATTTCCTGAAAAGGGAGGAAAAGGAACTGCCACACATTACTCAGGGCCTGCCGTGGAACACGAGGTCATGCACGCAGAGGGCGCTCACGGCCTCTCCTGGGTGCCGTAGACAGGGGACACGCTCCACTCCGTGAACTCACAGACTTCACACCCGCACTGAACATTCCCTCAGCCGCGGCACGTTCACGGAGCCTGCCGAGGCGTGGTGGAGTCCAGGCCTCCAAGGGCTGCTCAGGCCCGCTGTGAGCCCGTAGGTTGCAGGAAGTGCTGAGGGCACAGGGCGACTCGGGGTGGTGGCGGGGGCAGGCCCACGACAGGCAGGAGGCAGCCGGGTGGTCGGGAGAGATGAGAACACAACACGCATGCGCGGAGGAGGACAGGCAGTCGCCCCCGCCCCAGGCGCCCACGTAGCTCCCATCCTGCACCGCGGTCGCCGCCCCCTCATGCTCTGCGCAGCTCTGTGCGGGAGGTCGCGCTACCCTTCCGCTTCCTGTCCACGTCCCGCAAGGCCTGCTGGGGACCGGGCGCACCGTGTGGATAGGGAGCCCGCGGTTCACGCCAATGCTCCCCGGCCCTGGTTCATAAACAAAACCACCAGACAACTAAGGAAACCAGTGTTAGCATGAGAGAGAAAAAGGAGAAAACAGGAAATACAACCCAGAAGATACAGATCATTCAAAGAACTTAGGAGAAGAAATGTCTAATGAACAGCAATGGAGGAATGTGGGTTAGAAAAAGGAAGGATAAGCTATTGTCAAACCTAACTACAGGAAAACGAAAATAATGAGATCCTTGGGATTAAATATACAATTGTTATAAAAGGCCTAGATAACTGCATGCAGAGAGGTGCACACCAATCCCTCGCCCAGGAGATAAAACTGATAAATACAGAACAGAAACAAAGAGAAATTAAAATTACAAAGCAAAAAGCACGGAGGATAAATTCAGAAGTTCCATCATCCATCCAAATGGACTCCAGAAAAAGAGAAAAAATAAATTGTAGGTTTTTAAAACTATTCAGAAAAAAGTATAATGGTTGAATTGTTTCTCATTATTCTCAATTATTTCTCATAATGCTCAAATGTTTCTCATTTGTCTCAAGATCAGATCACCAATGGCAGACTTTATACACCATGAAGACAGGAGCGTGTGCTTTTGTTCTCTGCCAGGCACACCAGCTGGCACAGAGTATATGCTTCATGAATACTATTTCATGAATGAAGATATAAATAAGTCCTTTTTTTCCTAGTAAGCTCAATGCCCCCCACATGGGGCTTGAACTCATAACCTCTAGATCAAGGGGTACATGCTCTACTGGCTGAGCTAGCCAGGTGCCCCATGGGTACTTGTTTTCTTTTTTTTTAATTTGTTTTTAGAGAAAGAATAGGCCCATGTGAGCGAGGGAAAGGGCAGAGCGAGAGAGAGAACCTTGCAGACTCCCTACTGACCACAGAGCCTGACTCCGAGCCACAGAGCCCGACTCCGAGCTCTATCTCAGGACCCTGAGATTACAACCTGAGCAGAAACCAAGAGTCGGACACTCAACTGACTGAGCCACGCGGGTGCCTCTACTTGATTTTTTTTTTAATCTTTTTAATTTTTTTTTAAAAGATTTTATTTTATTTATTTGACAGAAAGAGAGATAGAATCACAAGTAGGCAGAGCAGCAGGCAGAGAGAGAGGGAGAAGCAGGCTCCCCGCTGAGCAGAGAGCCTGATGTGGGGCTCGATCCCAAGGCCCTGAGATCATGACCTGAGCCAAAGGCAGAGGCTTAACCCACTGAGCCACCCAGGTGCCCCTCTACTTGTTGATTTTTAAAACTATTTTAAAAACATGAAGAACACTTGCTGATACTAAATAGGATAATGAATTTATGTGTAAGATAAAGATTATAAGCCAAATTCTTGGAATTAGGAGAGGGAATACTTTCTCCACTTCTGTATTATTAATTTTTATGAAGAGTATTATACTTTTGTGTGACTTATTGTCAGTGTCCTTTGCCCTCCACGAGGGTGTTCTCTGTTTTGCTTACCATTCCAGCCCCCCACACCTTGCCAAGTATGACGTAGGCACACACGCAGCCATAGAGGACATGTAACACCTGGGTCTCCCTTCCAGAGAGGGCTTACAACTGATTGAGCCACGAGAAATGCAATTAGTTCAAAGTCTCTGGCTGTAGCTTCTTTGGATCTGCTACAGTTTTCCAACCCAGCCACTCTCTTCCCAGACAGCCCCATCCATGAACTGAGCGTACTGGGGCCAAGAGAGCCTGCACTCCTCTACAGCTTACTCTTCACTCCACTGTATTGTCTACAACTTTGTTAGCTCTGTATCATGGTTTGAGGTTCTCCTTGTCCAATTCTGCTCTTTTCCTGTCAGGGGTCACATCTGCATCATGGACTGAAGGCTTTCCCTGCTCAATTCCACTTCTCCTTTTTTCTGTCCCAGGATCATCCCCAAGTCCCAAACAAACCACTTGAAAGCCTATACAGTCTCAACATCTGCTTCTCAGAGGATTCAACTTACACAGCATATCTGTTACAGGATTACATTTATGATATAATTTTATACTGTTGCAAGGTTGGATTATATTTGGCAAAGGCAGGAGATTGGAATTTGAGTAAGGTATACTAGAGATGGAGAGACTAAGACACCTATGCTAGAACTTGGACAAGAGGCAATGAGGGCCTACAGCTATAGCCCTGGGAACAGGACAGAACAGGAAGTTAGCAGCAATCTGAAGATAGACCCAAGGGACCCTCCCAACTGATGGGAGGTGGAGAATAAGGGGAGAGAAGCATCAAAGAGGCTTCAGTGCTTCAAAGCCAAGTGAGGGATGATATCAATGGCATTTACAGCAAGCGGGCAGTGATGAGGAAGACTTGTTTAGGGAAGAAAAACTAAGAATTCAACAATTGTATGCATGGCTTTGAGTTGTCAACTCATCAGCCATCCAGGTGGAAGGTGGTGACAGATGGTGAGAAACATAACTAGGGGGAGCCAGGGTGGCTCAATCAGTTAAGCTTCCAACTCTTGATCTCAGCCCAGTCTTATCTCAGGGTAGCAAGTTCAAGACCCGTTTTGGGCCCCAAAAGAAAGAAAAGAAAGGTAGCTAGAATGGAGGAGAAAGCCTGGGAAGACAGAGATGCATTTGGTTAGAAGTATATGTATGCTAATTATCTTTTCCAAAGATAATTTTTAGGTCATCAATTATAAAGGAAATATGCAAATCATGCTGATGAACTAGAAATAAACTACACAAGTGGAAGCAAGGTGTTACTAATGAAGGTTGTACAGTTGAAAATCAAATGTGGTTGTGGGAGCTGAAATAAAACAGGAGACACAGTCAACAAAAGAAGCAAACCAATAAAGTACTCCTATCACCAGAAAGCAGACATTTAGTAGCTACCAGAAAACAAGTCCTGGCATCACATTCTAAAATAAATTTCTCGCATGGAACTTTCCAAAGGGGCTAAAGAATGACATAATGGGCAATGCTTCATCACCAGTTTTATTGCAACAACAAATTCTGTTTTTATATGACTGGATCTTAAAAAGATGACCTTGAATAAAGTCAAGCGTTTGTGCACATGCAGCCTCTGATGGTTTATCTTGATTTAAAAATAAAGCAGAGGGAGGAACAGCTGAGGCACATACCCTTTTAACCAACTTCCACAAACCACTGAGTGGAGATGGCTCAGGTAGTACTGCATTCTATTCAGAATATAGTTCTTATAGTGCAAAGTCCAGATCACCATCAGTGTTAAAATTTAGGGGATCACAGCCGAGAAAGAAAAAGAGGACCATTTTCAAAGGAGCAAACATGCAAACCTTCATACCCAATGGCCTCCTTGCTTCTGGAAGCCCTGAGCAGATAAAAATATGGTGGCAGGGGTGCCTAGGTGGCTCAGCGGGTTAAAGCCTCTGCCTTCGGCTCAGGTCAAGATCCCAGGGTCCTGGGATCAAGCCCCACATCGGGCTCTCTGCTCAGCAGGGAGCCTGCTTCCCCCTCTGTCTCTGCCTGCCTCCCCCTCTGTCTCTGCCTGCCTCTCTGCCTACTTGTAATCTCTGTCAAATAAACAAATATAATCTTTAAAAGAGAAAAAAAAAAAAAGATGGTGGCAAATCACACTCCCAGGTTAGCTCTAGAAGGCATTTAGTGCCCAAAATCTCCCTGAAAGGGCTACCTAAGTAGAGAGCTACCTTCAAACCTATCATATACATAGTTTATGTGAGCTCAGTGAAAGGGTACAAGGGTATTAAAACAGTGCATTATTATACATGTATAAAATCTTTCCCTATTAATGTTGGCCAAAATTAACTGTTAAGTTCAAGAACCCAGAGGACCAGCGAAGCAGACTTGTTGGCTTACCACCTCCCTAAAAAATAAAACTGTCCCATCAAAACCCTAAACAACATAATTATCCTTAAAGAACTCACTATAAGACAACCCAACTTTTCTCAAGTTTGACATTGCAATACTTATAAGAGGATTAAAAAACAAACTAAACACAGATTTTTCAAATAAGCTTATTAGCTGGATGGTGTTCCGTGATGATCTACACATGCCACAGTATAGTCCACTAACTTCACAACAGCTGCTTGCCCTCATCTAACACACTCGCACTTTAAGACCAGCTCTTGATAGCAAAATTGAGACTAGATCAGACTGCTAAAACTGTCACTTCCGAGTACATGAAGGTAGGGCATATATTCTAAAGAAATGTGATGCTGAAGATGGCTGATTATTTACCTCTCACCTTCTTATCAAGAAAACTGGATGTTATAAAAGCAACGGAAATCCAACTATCAACTGACAGTTCTGGGGTCCCGCATACCGCTGAACGGACATGTGTGTGCATGTGTGCGTGTGTGTATGCACGTGTGGGAGCAAGCACAGACACGTGTGTGGTGGGGTGAGTAGAGGCAGAGGTGGAAGACAAGGGGAGAACAATAGAGACAATCAAACCTGATGGTTTAACGTTACTGGAAGAATAATTAGACAAGCAGTAGGAGTGGGAAGCTATCAGATGAGCTTCAGGCCAGAGAGTGGCAGTTTCTCCCGGCCACTGAGCAGTAGGGAGAGGCCTGCCGCTACCACAGCATCCCCAGTAACTTCGAGAGCGACACCCCACGTGGCACAGAGACTAGCCTATCAACACTCTTGACCAATGGAGCAACAAACACCACTGCCAAGACCGCAGGCCCCTCTTTTCCACATCTGCTCACTCTGAATGGGACTTGGGGAAGACCTGCCTCACAGACAGGCACACTCAGTGCAAAACTGGAGAAGTCCTGTACGGCTGCAGAAAGTGAGGTGAGCAAAGGCTGGCAAGGTGCCCTCCCCAACAAGCCATGCTGGCTGTAGGCAACATCATAACTTTAACAGTTTTTTCCACTTAACAAACCTCCTGGGTATTTCGATCACGGTGACTATCTAAATAAAAACTAGACACAAAATACACATAGGGAGTCAAAGGGAGATGACCCTATTGATATTCATGCTATCCTGCTGCCTGGTTTGGGTCTCTCCAGGAAGGCTGGGGTTGCATCACTTGCACTCATCACAATGACAGCTTCGGCTCGGGGTCCTGAGAGCAGGAAGTCCACATAAAACACCAAGTAAACACACAATAAATGCTACCTACGTTATTCCTGTCATTTAACCTTGGGTGAGGGACCAGCATGCTAGCAAACCAGCAAAGAGGCGCGGTCCAGAGAAAGGGATGGGGAGCAGAACCTTGAGGGTGCCGTGCTTATTTTAATAGCAAGTGTCAACAGTGGGCTTCCTGTATCGGCCCAGCCTCTACCCAGCAACACACACGGCTTACACGGTGGAGTCAGATATCCTCTAGAGTCTACATTCACAAAATAATGACATGCATAGAAACAGTGTGATATCAGAGAGTGACTGCAGTTTCAGAAGCCCAATATAATTAAATTTTATATATAATGATGACTGTTCCAAGAAAGGCAAACCCCCTCCCCCTCCCACGCCCAGAGACTTAGCCACAGTGCAATCAGGAATGCATTAAACAGCAGAATGGCAAGTGGCCGGTCATAAAGAGGCTGGACTGGACTGCCAGCCAGGCCAGGAGCGCTGCCCTGGCTGCACCTGACACTGACGTCCTCCTTCAGCAAGAGGACTTGCTTGCAGATCCCCATCGGGAAAGGTGTTAGCCCACCAATCGCAGCGAATCAAGTTGTAGCGTAAAAATTATAAGAGGATACTTTGTTTAACCATATCCTATTGGTGACTAAATACAACTATATAATATCTTAAGTATATAGTTATACCTTATGGGGCTTCACTTTAGCTTCAAATGAGGCTACCTGGAGCCATAATTTGTTGTTCATTATCCTACAGTGACAAATGACCTGCCTGATTTGAAAATTCTAAGTTGTGCAGTCCAAGAAAACGCAGCAGGCACTGTGACAGTGCCTCCCACCGGACCAACTTCCTGGATTAACTGCTGCTCTGAGTCCCCCCGTCCAGCACAATGATGAATGCCCAAGGACAGGAGCAGACCACCTCCAGGGCCACATGCACTTTGTTCCCACCCACTGGACTTCATGCTGACAGAGTCAGGTGGTGTCTTCCCAAACCTGTTTATGCCAGTCGACTTGTTATTGTAATTATGCAATTTAATTAAATATTATGAAAGCTGATGGAATAGGAGTATAAGAGATAAATCTTGTTTCTATTAAAAACTAAGCTGAAGGCCTTAGAAAGACTTAATGAAAGCAAGTCACTAAAAAGAAAGCTATTGGATTAGATGTGGGTAAGACGACTATAAAAGATGAGGAAAAAAATGAAACTTCAGAGTCCATAAAACTGGATTGCGTTGCTAGTGTCTGATGTAGTTCTGATGGTTTTATACTGTTAATACAACATATAATTCAAAATAGTAGGATCAGTGTTGAAGAAAAACCCTTGGCCTCACAAGAGCTTGGCAAATACATTCTACATATTTTAGTGAAAACAAAATATATTGGGCATGTGTAACTTTTAAAGATTCCCTACCTTTAACGGGTATTTTCAATTAACCCAGTTCCAATTATGCTCGATAAGAGGGTATTTTCCATGCTTCAAATTAGAAATGACTTTGGATTAGTGGCTTTTAAATTTATGAAGTGTTATGATCTAAGCTGGATACCTCTGGAATATCGATGTCCAAATTTTTATGCCATACAAATTTCTACCAGATTTTGACACAAAAACATACTCTTCCCCTTCAGTCTAACATAGCAGAGGGAAGAGCACAGTGTTAAGAACACGCCGCCAGCGAGACAGTGGGAGTGGGATCTGGGCTCCCACGTGACTAGTTCCCTGTCAGCTGAACCACTTACATCCACGGAACCACGTGAGCCCGGTCTTCTCAACTGGGAGATGCCATCGTTAATGCTACCTACCTCTGTGGACATTTTGAGGATGAAAGGAGAAAAATGCAGGGCATATCAAATACTTACTAAAACTTCCTCATACATAGTATGTGCTTCAAAATGTTCGTTAATATTAATATACTGCTTAATAGAAACAGTGCCTGCGACTGCATAAGTAAAATTATAACCAACATGTTCTTAATGTGTCTGTTTTTAGCGAGATGGCCCCCAACAACAGACAGCTCAGAAACACCTGTGGAAAATGTCCCAGGTACAATAAAGCAGGGGTCCTCAGCTAGAAGCAACTTTACCTCCCAAGACATATTTGGAGACATTTCAGGTTATTACAACTGGGGGAGGGGCACCTACTGGCATTTAGGACGTAGAGGGCAGAGTTGCTGCTAATCTTATGTTACAAGGCTCATAGGATAGCCCCCTCCAGCAAAGAATTATCCAGGCCCAAATGCCAAGTTGGCAACACTGAGAAACCTTGTCAAGTTATATAGGACAGTAGTATATAAGGAAATGGTGATTTCTAAAATCTGAACACCATAAAATCATTGAAAAACACCAGTTGTTTAAAAATGAAAATGGGATTTTCGTTATCATATTGTCAAATATCTATGACAGATATCTAGAAGACATGGATACTTGGCAGCAAGACAAGATTTTTTATGGTCAATAAACCCTCGTGAATACGGTCTACCATGTAATAACCTTAGAGTAAGTTTTATTCTACTGTGAACAATGTAATACAGCTACCACGGGCACTAGAAGTGGAACTTCATTTGGAAGAAGACGTCTAAGTCAGATTCAGAAACCCCGGAGCAGTACGTGGAAAGTCAAACTGCTCTAGTACTTTGCATCTGGGGGGCCCCTGGTCTGGACCGCGGGGTCTCCTGAGCTGGCTAATGGACCACAGGGTAGGTCCTTCCTTGGCGAGCAGCCTGTTTTCACAGCGTGGGTACTTGCTGGACTTAAGCTCACTCTTGAGTGAATAATGTGGCTCAAAAACACTACTAGATTGCTCCTAAGACTTCGTTTAAACTACTGACTGTTCAATAAATCACAGGGCTTTTCTTTAAAGCAGGAGGTAAGACTATACATAAAGTACAATCCAAAAACAGATGCATATATATCCCTACCCCCCCCCCGCCCACAAACACAAAGTAGAAAAGATTAGAAAGGAAGTCACCAACATACTAAGGATACTTATCTCTTCAGTCCCTTTTCTACCCTATTCTGTAAGATCTAGATTTGACTCCTACCTGAGACTTCCTGGCTCTGCAACTTTTGTCAAAGAACAAAAATCCTATCAAAAGGATAAGAATGTGTAAGTCCCATTTATTGATGAGAACACTGAAGTAGAAAAGAAATGGTTCCATACTAACTGTAAAAGTGCTACAAAAAGGCAGCATTCCAATTGTTTTTGTAGTAAAAAAAAAAAGCCATCTTTAAAATATTTTCAACTTTATGGCATCTCTCTCTCAAGGTAACAGAGCAAGTCTCTTAAACAAAGACTATAATTTCATCCACTACATTTAAAAATATTTTAGTAAATATACATTTCTATGCCTGAAAGGAGGCACTCAAAAATACAAAAAGACAAAAATGGTAGCAGGTACATTTAACTACTTTATCCACAAGGCTGCAGGATCTCCACTCACCCTTCTGGTAGAAGAATTTCCTGTAATAGTATGCGCCCAGGTCCACGTGCTCCACGATGTACCTCTTCACCCTGTCCAGATGCAGCACGAGGCCGTCCTTGGGCACCTCGAGGACAGCCACCCCCGCGTTTGTGCAATGGGAACTAAGCGTAGACTCAAAGGAGGCACTTTCACACCCACTAAAGGAACCAGAATTTGATTTTGACAGGCTGATCTTCCTCTCACCTTCTCCCCCAATTTCGTTCCGAAAATATGGACAGCTCATTACCAGCTCATTGCTCTTATCATCTCCCTGGTCCATGCTGAGGCTCCCCTTGGAATTGAGGTCCTCGGTGCTGCCCATCGGGGAGCTAAAACTGGCCGAGTGGGACAAAGGCCCCGAGACCAGGGAGGCCACGGCAGCAGCTGATGCCCCCGTGGTGGTGTTTCTCCTCTTGATAACATTGTGCCTGTTCATAATCGCCTCATTCAAGTCAAATAATATACTCTGGACATCGTAGTGGGCAAAGCACTTTGGGCACGTCCAGGGCCTGACAGAGTCTTCCGACCGGTTATCCTCCAGATCCGACGACTTTCCAAGTTCCTCACCTTTGGCATTGCGTAATTTCCGAAAAATGGACGAGTCTCCGGTTTCGGACTTGGACCGGCGCTTGAGTGGTTTTTCCCTTTCCTTAAAGAGCCTGAGGTTGTCTCTCTGGGAGATGGGCCCGTCAATAACATCCAGAGAGAAACCGGAGCCCTTGCCCCCGCCGGCGATGAGAAAGTCACTGAGCTTCGTTGGAGTTGGACCGCGATCGGACTTGTCGTCTTTGTAGCCCTTTAACAGATCGAAGAAGCTTTCCCCGGACGTTCCCTGCTTGTCGATGGAAGAGGTGCTACCATATTCCCTGTGCAGTGACGGCCCAGTCTTGTAGGTGGGCGAGACACATTCATCAAAGCTATCCACGTCAAGTTCACTTATGGTGATGTCGCTGTTGCTCCGCTGCCGGATCCTGCGCAGCGCCTTCCTGGGGGAGCTGGGGTAGGCTTCGGGCATGAGAAATCTGGAGTCCATGCTCTCCGCCGGCCTCGTCTTGTTTTTCAGCGTGTTCTGTATGCTCTTCAGCATGGCTGAGTCACTGGAATTGAGGCTCACAGAACTCCCCTGACTCACAGGACTGCTTTTGGAGGACAGGCTCTCAAGGCAACTTGAGGTTTCTATTTCCTGGCTTGAGCGGCTAGATTCTTTGACGTTTTCCTTTCGTGGGGGCCAATCCGCAATCCTAGCCCTAACCCCCATCTTGGGGACTCCGGGGGTGGAGGTTATATGGTGAGAACCTTCACTTCGGGGAGGCCCGACCGGAGCCATGACCGAGGACCCTAAGCTGCCATTCTGGGACCTGAAGCGCCGCATGTAGAAGTCGTCGGTGTGGACTTTGGGAGCGCCATCCGTGGCCACCACCGAGGCCCTTTCGGGAGCAGCGGGCCGCTCTGTCTGCGACCGTTTCAAGCTGGTCATGATGGAGAAGCAATCAGACTCAAATCCCTGCACAAAGGACCATCATAGCTAAGTTTTAAATGTGCACTTCCCTTTTGGAGAACGGTTTCCAGAGAATACAGCAGTTGCATGAGATCTTAATCTTTTTCATTTAAAAGGTGAAACGATGCCTTGTTTCCAAACCTCTGAAAATCCAGATCTTCAAAACATTATAATCCACAATGGTTCCCTTTGCTTCGCTTTCACAGACAGCTTTCTTTCAGAAAAAACTGAACGGAACTTGTATTACTGGGACTCTGTGATTGCCACAATCCCATGCTTTCTCTAAAAGAGAGAAGGACAATTAGAATTAGCATTTGACAAATACCTCTAAAAATAAATATGCAATTGCTAAAACCAGACACATGAAAATAAAAGACTCAATAATGGACTGCGGGTCACAGTTCACAGCCCATCTTTTTAGTAAAGCAGGTTTAAAAGAAAGTGAAGGCATTTAATAAAATCCATCATTTAAATGATACATGTTTTGAAAGACTATTAATACTTTAGCTTCATTGAACTGTTACATGTAATGGGGGTGGGGTGGGGTGGGGAATCTTATTGGAAGACATCAAGGCTCCTACCCCAAGTGCAGACCAAGTACAGGCTCCAGTGATCTCCCATAAGGGAGAGCATCATGAACCACTGTGCCGACCAGAAGTTCGAAACATGAGCAACAGAGTTCAAAAATCAGAGCAGCGTGGAGTCAGTTTTTAAACCAGACTAAAAATCATGTTATCGAGTACACTGCAACACTCACTTTTTAACATCCTTCATATTTCAAAACCCCACTTGTTTTTTCAGTTTCTTTACAAATGCTTAACATAGTTGGCAAGAGCAGATACAATAGAGAGAAAATAAACAGGGTTCTCCCGGAGCCATTACCTCCATTAGCACTCCCCTGTATTTCCCTCACTTTATTACTTACCCCTCAAGGAGCAGCTCGAATCCCGCATTCGCCACCACCTCTTCCCCAGCTCTCTTTAGTCTACTCTTGAAGCTAGAAATATTCCGCTAATTAACAAAACGCCTGCATTTCCTTACGCATTGCTTCCTCCCCCACCCTCCGGTGCTGATGTACTAAGACAGCAGAAACAAAAATGCTGTTCTTGGACAGACCTCTCCGTATTCCCCGACAGACGACAGAGAAGTGTTAGCATCCTTGCAGGTGACGGGTGAAGAACACCAACTTCCTTGTGAGCCCGTCAGGCAGGAGGGAAGAGGCACACATTCTGAGTACAAAACCCCGCATGGTTGCGTACATCCTGAAAATAAAGGCAGAGGACCCCTTTCCAAGGCTCCACAAATTACACAAGAGGTGGCCTTTAAATTCTTGCCAAATACATGTTTGGAAGGATGCTGCTGAACCAGCACTGCGCTGACAGGGCTGCATTGTCTACAAATCACGGCTGACACCCCGAGGACGACCCGCGCTTGCTGCACTCGGCTCCTCGGTAACAAGCACTTACTTCCACGATAATTAAGCATCTCACTCGTCGGCCTCCTGCCTCCCAGGCAGCCGCTTTAATTTCTCTTGGAGCACGCGGCATCGTTTTAGAAGACTCACTGCTATTTAAAGGCTGGAACATTTAGGGGAGTTTCAGAAACTGCACGCTGCCTGCAGAATGCAGGGCCGGCTCAGCTCCAGCTGGGCTCAGGGGCCGGCCAGGCAGCCGGGCAGAGAAACGCAGATTGTTTTCACTCAGGCTCCTCTTCCCCCTGCTTCTGTGCAGGGGATAAAGGCTTTGCACGGCTACCTAATTAAACCTGGCTTTTGAGCTCTCCAGCCACTTCTGCCCTCGGATTGCTCTGATTTCCTTTACAAGTCACAAGGCTGCATGCTCCTCTTGAACTGTAAGCCTCCAAGCGGAATAACGTGCTAACTGTTGCTTCCAGCGGCAGAGGGACAGCACATGTGGCCGCAGCTGAGGTTCGAGAAGAGCTCCACATAAAATGGGAGGAAAACCAGCCAACTGAGCCAAAATGCAAAGTAACCTCCAGCCCATCTCCAAAGGAAAAAGTCTTTAGGCAACCAAAGCTAGAATTTATGAGCTATTTTGTAACTGGGGGTGGGGGGTGGGAGGTGGGGTGTTGATTTCAGTGAAACAAGCTTTCAGACAAAGAACACACTGGCATAAAGAACAATTCTAAGTAGCTTCTTATAAAAATCAGATGCTTTCAACATTTCTCACAAGCTCACAGAAATCCAAATAAATCTATTCTCAGAGCTCTCAGTCTCTAAAAGGCCAACACACTAATGCCACCAGGATAAAGACATTCTTGTCACACGTTTCATTTCCCTCAGAAAATAGTTTGTTGCAGAACAGTCTTTTTTAGGATATGTGAAGTTGTATCCATTGTAGGAGGAAACTGAAAGCCAGCCCTAAAAGACAATAAATAGAACTGACTTGGAAATGCCCAGGCTTGGCTGTCTCTATACAGACCTCCTCTTCAGAACCATCTCAAAGCCTTCCTGGATTTTTTAGTGAGCTTTTAAAAATCTTATATTTCATAAAAATTTCTTTGCAATTTGAAAGAAATGCCAAGACTCCTGCTACATCTTGTAAAACAATGCAATGTTTTCTTTTAATTTCAAAATATACATGGGCACCTGGGGAGAGAGCATGCCCACGGTTTAATGACCTGTAAAAACCAAGGAGTTGAAGATAGACAAGTTAAATAACAGGTATTTTTTGTCCCTGTCATGGGAACTTCTTTACTATTCTCATTCCCTCCCTGCCCCATCTCCCTCACTTTCTCACTATCCTTGTGTACAGCATAGCTCGAACCCCTTTCAGTGCAATATGAACTTTGGACAGAGACTAATATAGTAATGTAGAAATATATGTATGTTTTGTATTTGTTAAACTAGTCAAAAATAAAGATGTCAACCATCTGTGTATTATGACAGATCAGTAACACCTAAAACCCATTCCTTAAGGTCGAGAGAAAAGCAAACATATGCTGACAATTATTAGCAATTCCCTTAATTATCAGCAAACCTGCCTAAACATCAATACAGTAAAAAGCAATAGATTTAAATAGAAGAACAATACTCATTGACAGCACATCACTTCCACCTGTTGAAGGAGTAAGCTATATAGAAATTTCCTTGGTACACATTTAATTTTCCACCTCTAGGTACCACTACTTGAGTCTATGTTATACCCATTTAGTAAGAATACCAACCCACCGTTTAGTAAGAGTACCAACCCACCGTTTAGTTCAGTGACTTGCTGCGGATTCTATCAGGAAATGATACAGTCTTTTCATCACAGCGTAACCCACCATTCTTTCCTGATAATATCAACTTTCCAGAAGTGCTTCCTTCTCGCTCCTGCATCATCCCCAGCATTTCTGAATTTCCTTCTGAGTGTCGACCACACATCTGGTGCTAGGGCCATTTGAGAAAACAACCCCTTCTTTCAAGGGAAGCTACAGGTATAAAAATAGTCCCTATCATTCTGGCTCTTTGAGACATTTATACTCTTGACCCCTCCCCTCCTTCCTACAACGCTCTTCTCGAGATTTCCATCCGAATCATGTTCATTTTCCCCCGCCTTTCTCTTTTTGCACACTCTTCAGTATCACCAGTGGTCTCCACTGAAAACTGGTGATTCATACTTTGAGGGGGCTATAAAAGGTATTAGTACTGGGGTGCATGGGGGCACTGAGGGCATTAGGATGAGATAGCAGGCACGGCTACACCCAAGTAAACATACTCCTCTGGAAAGCACGATGCTGACTTGGTTGGATCACACAGTTGCCTGTGCCACTGAACACAGACAGAATAATGGAGTTGCGTGGGGTGGTGGCTGCACGGTAGCCAGTACCTTCTGGTGATGTCAGAAGTACCCAAACCTTCACATACAATCTCTGTCCACGTCTCCACTCATAACCCTCTTTCCCTAAACTCCAGATAAAATACATGCAAGTATTCATTTGAAATCTTCCTTATTTACCCATTTTGTATGGTGAATTAACTACCAAAAAAATGGAAAAATAATTTTTTTTCCAAGAAATGAATGAGGGATAAGGAAGTGAGAACAATAAAGAATTGAAGGAACCCAACAAAAGGAACAACATGAGAAACTTTCTTTATGCCAAGGGCATAAAAAATAGTTTAAAGGCTACACAAGAAGATGTGGGAAGGGAAAAAACAAAAACAAAACCCAAAACTGAAAAACCAACAACTACACTTCCTCTGCCCTAAAATAATTTACAACAGAATACAGTATATTCACCAAAAAGATGAAGTCCTTCTTATCAAATATGTCCATATTCCAAAATGGGATGTTGTTAGATTCATCCACTGGTGTTTATTTAATATTAGTTATGAAATTAGAGTATTTATAAAAGTATCAATGTAAATACTTTACAAAGTTGTATATACAGATTTAGAATGCCCATAAATATTCTTTAGAATGTAATAAGCAGCTTTATTTTAAAATAGAAATATAAGCTTACAGTGCTTGAACATTAGGTTAGCAAAGATAACCAAAAAAGGTAAACTCTTTTCTTTATATCCCTTCCTGGCTTTCTGAATTTCATTCACTTTATGTAAAAGCAACATCTCCGTTGGAAGGGCTGTCTCACTCTCTCAAGAGGGTCTGAAACACATACAAACATCTCAGTGCAATGTCATGCATAATTTAAGATCTATGAATCAAAACATAACGTTTTAGACAGGAACTTCCCGCTTTTTTCATTTCCGTTCTGTCCCTCCAACAAAAAGCAGGAAGGAATGGGAAAAATAGGGTTGATAAATCTAGTCCCTGTTCTCAAAATGTTCACTATTGGAAAAAGACACCACTGATGGAGACAAAGGAGATTCAAAAAACTTGCCCTGAAATTAACCGAGTATAAAAGTTATGAGATACAACACTATGTGACAGGATCAAGTCACATTTGAATTTGGAGATAAACAAGCAATTTAAAATGTGTCCATTAAGCCAGAGCAAGAACCAAAAGTGGGAGTGACATCTGGATCCTACCCATCTGCCCAACTAAAAAAGTTTAATGAAAAAAGTTACATTTCAAAGGCCTGGTCAAGGACACAACAAACTTTGGCCAAAAGCTTGATGGCAAAAAGAGATGATGGAATAAAGTAGGTACCGAGCAGATTACGTGGTGCAGTTACTAACGAGCAGTGAAATGTTTCAACAGCTGGCCAAAGAAAAAGAGAAATAAATGGGAATATTTATCTCTTATACTTAAGTATGACTAAACTTACGTAATTACTATAACGCCAAAGAGCTAGGTTTGAGGCGCTCTAGGTGGAATGGTAAAGGTAGAACGTAAAGTAAAAGGGAATGAGCAGGAGGGTCACAGTGAATCTGATTTATTAAAGGGAAAATAATGGGTTTTGACGTTCAGTAACTAATACTTTCAAGGAAAAGAAATCGGAGCTCACCCACTTATCAGGGGCACTGCGTGTTTCCATATCTGGCAGCAAGATATTACGCGACTAGACTAGATCAGTAAAACAAGTGTGTGTTTTTGATGTAATAATTTGTATATTAATATTCATTTAAAATACGTAAAAATTGTATTCAACAATATTGTACACTGTGATCTACTACTACACAGCTGATTATCAAACAGGACTTGGTACTAAACCACTTAATACCAAATATGATCTAGAGAAAGGGGAACGTGAAAAATGGATGCCAGGGAAGAACCAATAAATGTCTCATATGCAGGGGGAAATCCTCGTCAGCTTTTCCCAAATTCTGCCTCAAATTCCACAAGTTATTAATCCACATAAAAGGGTCCCATGATTAAATAAGGCAGGGACACAGTATATATCACCTCCCTTAGGACATGATAGTACCTTTTAGTAGATTAAAGACTCCATGAGAAAAAAAAAAAAAAAACTAGTTTATTTAAACTAAGATTTCTTAATGGATATGACCATGGATTCACTTTTTTAAAAACAGAACATTTTTATACTGTGCATCCTATTGAACATAACTGGGGACAAGAATGCCCAATTTTAGAATAATCTAGGATATAAACAAAATTGTATATGCACTATAAATATAGCTGTTTTTTTAAAAAGCTACATATATATATATATATATATATATATATATATATATATATATAAAAACATGCCAAAGGGAGTTCCCCAAAGGATTTTACAATGCTTGTCTTTAGATAGTTGGATTAAGAATAACTTCTGGGCTTTTTTCTTTTCTTTCTATCTCCCTCCCCCCCCCTTTTTTGTAGTCATACTATTTATTTTCTAAAATGAGCATGTGTAACTTTAATAATCAGAAGAAAAAACTAAAGAGAAAAATAATCATTTTATAATTTTTCAGAAGTGATTTTAGAAACAGAAAGAAATAACCATTCTGTTACAAAAAAAGAAAAAAACAAAACCCTGGGAATGTAGTACAATAAACACACATCTGAATACTAATTATAAGATACTGCACTGTGTTAAAACTCCAACCATTCAAGTCACCAAACAACTAAAAATTCAACAGATCTGATGTCCTTCATAGCAGATGATACTGCACTAAACTGTCGGATTTAAATGAAATCAAAGAGGGCTATGTAACATGTGGAGTATTCAAGACTGTGAGATCAGCAGTATTGACAGATCTGATTAATTACTTCATACAGATGATGAACACCACTGCCTATACTTCCTCATTTACAGATGACGTCTTTAAATTTAATACTGATATAAAAGTCCCCTCCTGCCCAGCAGGCCTACCTCTCAGCCCCTTACCAGGTGGTGGTGACGTGGAAAACCAGAGGGAGGCTGGGCCGCCATCACTCACCCCCATCCCGGGGGGCGCATCTCCTTTCCCCACATTTGCAGACATCTCACCTTCCGTCCTGTCCTCACAGACCTCCTTCCGCAGAAACTCAGGCTCAGTGTAAAGACTGTCACCATGTGACTTTGCTATGAGATATCGATGGCTCAAGAAACTGAAACTGTTTGCAACCTGGAGAGGAAGAGCCCAATAGTATTGACCCTCTCTGGGGACAGAAGGAAAAGACATCTGAACTGTATTAAGTCAGATTTAAATTAGATATGCTGTGAAACCTGCCTCTGACCCACACAAGAGGAACCACAGAAGAGAATCCGCATCATGAAGACAGCTTGTCAGGCCGCCAGCACGGACACGGGGGCACCAGATGATGCTCTGCCCTATGCTAGTCACTCTCCCAGGAGGGGACACAGAGGGAACATTTCCACCCTCAGGTCCCTCGAATGTACTTGGAACAGACGAGAGGAGTAGGGGAATCCAGAGGATTCAGTAAGATAGAGTATCACCAGTGGCTTTAATAAACATAACGTGGTTCTCAACTAAGTATTTATAGTCCAAAAGAATTTAAGAAAGTGCACTTAAAAAAGCACATGTAAATTCAGCTTAGAAAAAGAGCAGAAAGTAGCATCAGTAAGAATAATGAATAAACAGTTATTTCTACATACAACTCTAATATCCAAATAATTGTTAATCATGATTAATATCAACAGTAACCACATTTCACTTTGCAGATTTTAAAATACCACCCAAGGGCCAAGACTTAAAAGAAAAATTTAAAGTGGGTGTCTAGGTAACTCACTCGGTTGGGAGGCCAACTCCTGGTTTTGGCTCAGGTCATGATCTCAGGGTCATGAGATCAAGCCCTGCATCAGGCTCTGCTCTCAGCCTGGAGTCTGCTTCAGATTCTCTCTCTCCCTCTGCCCCTCCCCCTGCTCATGCACCCTCTCTCTAAAATAAATACAGAAATAAAGCTTTAAAAAAAAGAAAGAAATTAAAATCACCCCACACTGTTTTAGCATTTCCGTAGATTGCAGATGGTTCATTTGTCTGTTTCATCATGCCCTTATTTCTGACTAGAGGCTCTCCCTACAGGGCTTCACAGTGTCGGGACTCCCATCCACTTCACTCTCCAACAGGTGTTTATGCCTTCACTCCTCATGAGCACCCTGTGAGGTTATCTCCATTTTCAGGGAGGTGAGTAGATTGTGTATGACACAAAGTACTCACACCCAGCAGGCTTCTTCCCCGTAAATATTGGACTGGCAAAAAATTGATGGCAGAAAACTACCTCAAAAATATATCGTAAAAGAAAAAAGGTCTCCCTTTGGCCTCCGTTATTACTTCTGAAGTCTAATTCCGATATGAATCTCTACATCTAGCAGAAATACATTTAGTGGGAGAAAACTATTGATAATTAATTTCCTTAAAATGCAAGGTGGTCAACTCACTTGTCTGTTGGGAACCTTCTTCCTCAATCACTACCCTGTTATTGTGTGATTTAGGCCTAGAATTCAGGACAAACTGTGACATAAAGATCTATGAGATGACTGATTCAGATCCAGGATACCCCGCTCTGACCTTATGTTCAGCATTTAAAACTGTGAGTTATAAGAAAGAAGACCTTGTCCAAACCCTTCATCTTCCGCATGTGGTCTCTCGGGCTCAGAAACTGTAAGTTCACCGAAGGCAAACAGGGGGCAAGCTCACGTATGAAGCCAGATTTCCTCAAGCCCAGACTCCTATCCCATCAGTTAGGCCATGATGTTCTTCCAGAACACGCTCCTCTACAATCTGTCGCCATCAGTTTGAACCACAGTTTGAGCATCCTTTGTGCACAACCTTGTTTACTCCCCACAGCAACTGCTCAGCAGTATGATCCACAAAGTTCGTATGTGAAGACCCTGCCTCCCCAACCGGGTCACGCCTCTGGGGGTCTGACTCCGAACCCAAGCTGCTGGCCCTAGAACACCCTCCCTCCTAAAAATGCCTCTCCTCGATGAGATGTTTAGGTTCCTGAGGCCTTTTTTTTTTAAATTCCAAAAGCATCTAAGCTCAATATCCTTGAAATCATATCATTAAGAAACAAAAATCACTTGATCTCAGTTAAAATGGACTAGAAATTAACAGATAAGTTAATAGAATTTATCATGTAATCTAAAATGTACTTATGGTTATCTCATAAATATCTGTGTTGAGGGGGACAGGTCAAGAAAAAAAAAGCCCACTTAACTAAAATTTAATATCGATCTCGGCTTCATTTTTCTCTCTTTAGGAACTTTCACAACAAAAGTAAATGAAAAATAACAGCGATTTGACCTTCTTCCTTTCTATCCAGTTACCATAAAGGGCTTGAAAAACAGCCACATAAATGAGCAAATCTTTTAAAAGAGCGACCAGAAGTGCATCCGTTAGAACTGGACAAGGCACCGCCACAGTGAAATCACCAAAAGGCAAACTAACGCACAATAGAATCAGCTCTTTAAAATCCTAGCAAAGTAAATAAACACATTCACAGGAAAAGGAGGGCTGGTTAGTACAGCACAGGTGAGGAGGACAATAGAAACGAGAAATTACAAACAACCACCATCAAATTCATGGTGGTCAAGATAATCATCTTTTGTGCTTATGCGATTTTTCTCCCATACAAGTCTTCCCATCGCTGCCCCCTTTTGCAATGCTGTTTTTTAAGTGAACGAATTATATGCTTTTTGTTTCAAAAAAAAAAAAAAACAAAACCCAACAAAATGGAAATAGTGCAGAACAAGTGAAAAATAGATCTTCTCGTTCAGGACACCGCAATACCAACTTCAAGGGTAGCCACTCATGGTAGTTTGTGTACTACCCCAGACACGGTGTGGTTGGGCACCCACAGTAAGATAGGCATCGAAAGATAAGGGTGGAGGAGAGGAAGGATCCAGGACATGGGACAGCTCACTTCTGAAGAGACTTAATCGAGGACAGAACCAGAAAACCACATCAGAGGGGCAGAAGGTGAACAACAAAAGAATCTACCTGCTTCCAAGAGAGGCAGCAGACCTCCCCTTGCCAAGCTGACCTAAAATCCACGTATATCCTGGTGCTGAAAACAGGAGCCCTCTACAAATGTTTCTGGCAACTTGTCAACAGCAATTAAGAAAAGAGCAAATGAAATAACTTTTTTTAAACCCCAGGTTTTTTTCTTTACTAATTATGCACATACACAAATATTCATATACATTTCTACATAACCCTCAAATAAAATTATTTTTATTGATTCCTCCAAACTTAAAAATCCCTGACTTCTAAATGAGATTTACTGACAAATTTGTTATTTTTTTAAAAATTGAGGTATAACTGATATAACATTATTTTAATTTCAGGTATATAACTCAATGATTCAGTATTTGTATATATTACAAAATGATAACTGCATGTTATCTGTAAGCTCAGTTAACATCCGTCAGCATACATGGTTACAAAGTTTTTTCTTGTGATGAGAACTTTCAAGTTCTGTTCTCCTAGCTCCTTTCAAATACGCAATACCATATTATTAACTACAGTCACTATGCTATACCTTAGATTACCATGACTTACTCATTTTATAACTGGAAATTGGTACCTGTTGATCACCTTCACCCATTTCATCCCGTTCTCCCCAACCTCAGGCAACCACCAATCTGTCCTCTATATCCATGAGCTTGGCTTTTGTTTTTGGGGGTTTATTTTTAGATTCCATATTACTCGCTAATTTATTAACTTTATCATTTAAACTTTCATTTACAAACTAGAAAAAAAAAATACTAACTAAAATGCAAACTAACCAAGTGTTCAAAGACAAAACCTTGAGGCAGAAAGTCTTCTGTCTCCTGGCCATGCTTTTCATTTTTGTGACAAAGTGAAATGAATCCCCTCAGCTGGAATGGAAAGTTGGGTCTTCAGACGTCATCTTGTGGGCCCGCATTAGCACTCGTGCTTTAAAATTTCAGCACTCTGCCCATTCAGTACTGAGTGTTTACAAAGTGCATGCAAGCACAACACTTACACTCTCCTGCTTAAACCCTCATAATAACTTCCCACCACTTCCAAGGCAAAACAACAATCTCCCAAATGCACGAAAGATCCCTCTAATAAGCAGCCTTGGCTCTCTACTCTCCGAATCTTCAGCTCCAGCCAAGGGGAAAGAGATCCAGCTACAATTTCTCGAATGTACCTTGAATGAGCCTTCAGGAGAAACCAAGTGGCAACCTGTGCTGGGATACAAGTTCACACAATTCTCTTCCCTCATTCTCATGGCTTGTTCCTACCCACCCCTCTTTCTCCTGCCCAACTCTTATTCCTCAAGACTGCATCTGGGGGCGCCTGGGTGGCTCAGTGGGTTAAGCCTCTGCCTTCCGCTCAGGTCATGATCTCGGGGTCCTGGGATGGAGCCCCACATTGGACTCTCTGCTTGGCGGAGAGCCTGCTTCCCCCTCTCTTTCTGCCTCTCTCTCTGCCTACTTGTGATCTCTCTGTCAAATAAATAAATAAAATCTTAAAACAACAACAACAAAAAAAGACTGCATCTGGCTATAGTCCCTCCTAGGAAGTTGGCCACACCCGACCCCAGCCCCTGCCATGCTGCCATGTTACCTTTTATACAACATCCCTTGAGAGTACTGCATGTAACTTATGGTGATTCAGAATCAAGACAGGGATTCTCTAGTTTAAAGAAATTATCACCTTACTATGCATCATTACCTTCTAACACCAGCGCTGCTGGCAATAAAAATGAGGGATTCTCAGTTTGAAGTTTTCTGACAAAATAATTGATTTTGAATTTTTTTTTTTTTTTACAAAACTGCAGTTAAGGCAAGTTTAAAAGAAAAAAGAAGTTGGAAAAAAATTTTTTAACAGAACACAAGTGGAAGAAAAGGCCTAACTAGTGTTATAAAAATCATGGGTATAATAAGCATCAAAGACATTCAAATCAAAATAATGCTACATTATTTTATACCCATTAGGAAAAATCCTAAGAATGCCAGGACTCACGGTTAATGGTGCACAGTTAAAACAGACATCCTTATGTTGACAGAGGTAATAAAAACTGGTAAAACCCTTTCAGGGGAAACCAAAAATTAAAAAACAAAAAACAAAAAACAACAGTAAACCAGAAAATATTCACATTGTTGGGCTCTGAAATCTCTCTTTCAATATTTGGAAATGTATAATTGTCCAAGGGCAGAGGGATTTTCCTTCAATGAGCCCCAAGACTCCTCCTCACACGCTGGCCAGCTCTTTCTGATCTTTATTTCTCCAGCAGGTCCTGGAATCTGTGTCAGACTTTCCGTTCCTTGTGAGCTCTAGGCATCCACTCTTTCTATTCAAGTCTCTAACATTCACAGCACATCCTTGGTTCCCAAAGGACAATCATACAAAATATTCCGATGTTTCAAGGTCTTCTGATGCACCACCAACTAAGCCACAAGTGGGCCATGAGGCAAGGGATTGTGCCTTATTTAGCTTTGGATACTTTGTTCCTACAGAAGTTTAATGATAAATGTCATCCACATTTGCACACAAGTGGGACAACAAACACTGAGAAGTGATTTTACACTCTCTAGAAGGAAAACCTTGTACAAAGATACTCACTGCTATGCTACTTCGTTTTGCATTTACATTTTTAACAAAGTACTGCGTTATAGCAGTTAAAGGCAAATAGTACTACAACATATTAAAAAAAAAAAAAAAAAAACCAGAACAAAACCGGAGTGCTCTGCCCCATCTTCTCCACTGGCAGGACCTGCCCCTTTCACTTCACACCCCTGTTCTCTCCAGTATTTTCATATTCCTCACTAACATGTTCATACTGCTATTTCTTGACTTATCTTACATATTATCTTTTGAAGTTTTACTGTGGAAAATGAGGAATAAGCATACATCAATAAGTATCTCCTTTCTTCCCTTGCCCTACACTATGTGCATATATTATAGCTACACATATAGCAGGATTTGTATTATTATGGCTATATTTGCTTAATTGCTTCCCTTATTTTTCCTGGAGTTAATAATTGCTTCATTTTTTCCCATTTTTCCCATGTTCCTCTAGTTTCTATACACGTACCCTTAATTTTCCCTGAACTAAAGAAGAGGAGGAAAAAAAAAAAAGTTTTCATTACTGTTTCCCAGATGGTTAAAAACAACACGTGCCCTATCAATTCCATTTCTGTCTCCTGGAATCCTCTCTCTTAGAGCTCTCCATCCTTACACTCCCATTTGACCTGGCTGATCACTAGGTCTATTGTAATGGCATTCTCAGAAGCATCCCATCATTATCATCTTGACAGTTCCTTCTCCTCTCTCCTCAGATGGGTCCCATGCTTTGAAGATCTCACATCTTCCTCATTCTTAAGTTTACTCCCTCAGTTTGATAACCATTATTTTCATTCAGCAACTGCCTAAGAAGAAGTGCATATGTATAAGCTTTGAGACTTGGCAGGTCTAGCCTTAAACTGACAATTCAGTTGGGTATAGAACTCTGGGTTGGAAAACATTTACCATTGGAATTTTAAAGGTATTATTTCATTATCCTCTAGCATCCACTGTTGGACTGAAAAGTCCAGTGATAGTCTGATTCCTATTCTTTTACACATTACATGTTCATTCGTTTGTTTTTCAGGAAGTTTTTAAGGTCTTTTTAAATACTAGAGTAGCCTTTCTGTGAGTCTTTTTATAATCCTTGTATTGGACACCCAGTAAGCCTTTTAAAAACATATCTCTTTCACTTAAGTGAAATTTTCTTTCTTACTTCCTTTTTTTTTTTTTTCTTAAATAATTCCCTTCCTTCCTTTTCTCTTTCATTTTGAAACTTCTATTTATTAGATACTGGATCTCCTGAATAAGGAGATAAGCTTATCTCTTCTCTCCCACCACCCATTTCTTTTTCTTTCAAGTACCAGGGAGAAATTTTTTACCTTCATTTCCCAACCATACTATTAAATGTTTTATATTGACTCTTGGATTCAATTCTGAAAAAACTTTTGTTTTCAATGATTGTTTTAATTTCAATGATTGCTAAAAAATAAATTGTATTTTTATTTCATAATTGCAATACTCAGTTTCATCCCCTCTAATGTTAAACTAATTTTTAAAGCTCCTTCTTCATATTTAGTATCTGTATTTTCCCCACATATACTTTTCTTCTGTTTGTTGAGATCACTGTCTTTCTCACTTGGAAGGCTTCTGGTCATATGTCTGCTATCATTAGCTACCCTTTTATATTTAACATTCAGGCATTAAAAAGATAGACATAAACTCTATGTAGAAGCAGGGCTTGTTGACTACTACACAAACTTTCCTACAGGGGACTGGTTAGGTTCCCAGTTGTTTTAGTTGTGGAAACTGAACATAGGGAAAAATATAATTATGACTGTCTAGTACCTGTTTAGTCTCGGAGCTCTCTTCCTATATCCAGGGCAATTCCTTGCCTTATACAGAGAATCTACCTTCCACAATAGAAGTTACAAATGCCACAGTGTCACTCAAGCAGACATTCTTACAGACAGGATGTAGACATATAACCTACCCCTTGGTCAATGACATTTAACTCTGAATTGAAAAGTAGTATCTGGAGAGAGCAAGGGGTTAGTGAATCAATTTATGTGGGAAGTTGTGGTAGCAGTAGTGCCTCTGGCGCGTGGTGGCACCCTCAGTAAAATGCCCATGCTGGCAGCACAAAGCTAGACATTAGTGTTCAGGGGCAGCACCATGCTGGCTTTCTGTGTGACTGAGTATCCTCTTAGCCCCTTGGCCTCCCTTGCTCTCATCTATTTTCCAAACCTAGTTCTACAGCCTTCCTAGTGATTCTGCCAGTCATTAAATATTATTTCCATAAACTCTTCCAGTTTAACTCAGACAGAGGTTTTTCTCTTTATACTGGGGAAATCCACACATGCCAGGTGTATATAGGTCACTTTAGTCATTCACGGGTTCTCTAGAGAAGAATGGTTACATTTCCCACCTAGTGTTCAGCATTCCAAAAACCAAGCTCAGCGAAAAATGTTTCAAATAATTCCTCCTGCTTTCTGGAGGCTTTATGATTACACCAGGTTAGGGAAGGGACCCCAGTATCTATCTACAACTGGTCCCAACTCTCCAATCTTCCAAGAAACTTGGGTCCTCCAATTCTGGGACTGTACAAGGTCAACATTCCCTAGAACCCCTCTATAAAGGCATTCACTCTCAGCTCTGTCCACATCATTAAATTAGGTATAAACATCCATCCCTCTAATTTTAATCTGCTCCTATTTTTCTCTTATTTGTCTTTGTGTATTTATACTTTTTATATCTCTTTAATAAGGCATAGGGTTTAAGGAGGGGAAGGAAATAACTGTGGCGTATGTTCAATGTGACATGTTTAACTGGGAACTGTGATGCTATTTATTCTAAACTAAAAACTTTCAATGATGAAATATTTGAAACATGCAAAAACATAGAGATACCTATTATCCATCATGTGGATTTAATAAATGTCAGTGTTCTGCCAAATTTCCTTCAGATTACAAAGAAATAAAACATTACAAGTACAGCTAAAATATCAATTCCATTCCATTCTCAGCTTCTCTGAAGAAACTTTTCTCCCAAAGATACTCTGCACTTCTCCCATAAGTATTTTGTGTATTTATGAAATCTATAGAGATGGTATCATTTGGAATCCATCCTTTTACAACTTTTTTTCACACAAAGATTGTGTTTAAAGATGTATTCAGGGGTGCCTGGGTGGCTCAGTGGGTTGAGCTTCTGCTTTTGGCTCAAGTCATGATCCCAGGGTTCCTGGGATCTAGCCGCATCAGCCTCTCTGCTCAGCAGGGAGCCTGCTCCCGCCCCTCCCCTGCCTGCCTCTCTGCCTACTTGTGATCTCTGTCAAATAAATAAATAAAATCTTTAAAAAAAAAAAGATGTATTCATGTTGATACAGAAAAATATAGAGCCTTTATAATAACTTGTATGTTTTCCATTCTTTGTATATGCTAGATTTTACTGAGTGAAATCTATGTTGTTTCCAATTTTTTACTATTACAAACAATGAAAGAATGGCCACTGTTTTTCTATCTGCCAATGCCAAACCAATTCAAATACCATAAAATTATAATAAACACTGCAGACCCCATCAATTCTCCCCTTCAATTAATTTTAGTATCATTCTTGTCAAGTTTCATGGCAAACTCTCATTGTTTTGTTTTCAAACTGTATTAAATTTGTAAGTTAACTTAGAAAACATTAAATTATTTGTAATATTGAGTCTTCCCTTCCAATAACATATATAGCTCCTATTTATTTAGATCATCTTTAAGATCTTTTCATCCAATGGTCATCGCTTATCATTTTTTTTAAAAAGATTTTATTTATTTATTTCTCAGAGAGAGAGAGAGAGTGAGTGAGAGAGCAAGCACAAGCAGGGGGAAAGGCAGACAGGGGGAAGCAGGCTCCCCACTGAGCAAGGAGCCTGACATGGGGCTCGATCCCAAGACCCTGGGATCATGACCTGAGCCAAAGGCAGGTGCTTAACTGACTGAGCAACCTAGGAGTCCCTGCTTATCATTTGTTATATTTATTATCAGGTATATTATAGTATTTTCTTATTCAGACTAGGCTCATTCGTATAATCACATTTTTAATACACTGTTGCTGTACACTAAAAAGCTTCTTACTTTTAATTTATTTCACCCAGGAATATTATTAAACTCTTATTATTATTAAAAATTTAACAGTTCTCTTTAATTTTTTACAAAATGAAATTTTTTTCCTTTTTGTTGTCTTATTGAGTTGGCTAGTAGTTAACATGGCTTAAATTCAAGATACAATATTGAGTAAAAAAGATATGCTATATTCCACTTTGTTGTGGTTTTTTTTTTTTTTAAGATTTTATTTATTTATTTATTTGACAGACAGAGATCACAAGCAGGCAGAGAGGCAGGCAGAGGTGGCGGGGGGTGGGGGGGGGAGCAGATTCCCTGCCGAGCAGAGAGCCCAATGCAGGCTCAAGCCCAGGACCCCGAGACCATGACCTGAGCCAAAGGCAGAAGCTTAACCCGTTGAGTCACCCAGGTGCCCCCATATTCTACTTTGTAAACATATATTTATATATGCAAAAGCACAAGGACTTCAAATACAAGGGAAATGCAAGAGATGGTGCAGTTGAATAGTTGAAATAGTTGGTTTTTTGGAAGGAAGGATTTTCTTCTTTATAAATATTTCTATAAAGTAGTTTTTTTAAAAAAACACAATTACTTTGGAATATTGAAGAATATAACATACACCCCATAATTTTTACTAACACTAATGAGAGATCAGTAAGAAAGTCATGAAAATATGCCAGAATATTTAAAGAAGGAATAAATCTTACCACACATGGGTATTTGTGCAATGGTAAAGGACTTGTCAGCTAACAAACTGCCACTACTCCATTAGGCCCATTATTTTCACTAAAGCATATGGCAAGGAGTACACTTTAGATTGCGTTCTTACATTACCTTTGGTGTGACTGTGGCAGAGAAAAAAGATGGATTATACTTTCAAAGGCATTTTTGAAATACTCGTAGTTTGGACTTGATTATAAAATCAACGGAAGATCTAACCTTCGATGAAACCACGAGTCAGGGCTACCCACCTCCTTCCCAAAATCAAATTCAGGATCTTTCTGAGAGCACATACAGGAAATGAATTCAAAAAAGTCTCCTTTGGGGCACCTGGGTGGCTCAGTGGGTTAAGCCTCTGCCTTCGGCTCAGGTCATGATCCCAGGGTCCTGGGATCGAGCCCCACATTGGGCTCTCTGCTCAGCGGGGAGCCTGCTTCCCTTCCTCTCTGCCTACTTGTGATCTCTGTCAAATAAATAAATTTTTTTAAAAAGTCTCCTTTAAGACTAGGTATTCAAGACCTAGTGACTTAATTAGAAAACTGACAAAAATGGGGACACCTGGGTGGCTCAGCTGGTTAAGCGGCTGCCTTTGGCTCTGGTCATGATCCCAGCGTCCTGGGATCGAGTCCCACATAGGGCTCCTTACTCGGCAGGGAGCCTGCTTCTCCCTCCGCCTCTGCCCGCTATTCTGTGCCTGTGCTTTCTCTCTCTCTCTGACAAATAAATAAATAAAATCTTAAAAAAAAAAAAAAAGAAAGAAAAAGAAAACTGACAAAAATGGAACCCTGACCCAACTGAAAAAGTTGTGTGGTACAAGTAAAACAAAAATTGGACAATAACGTGAAGGGAAAATTGTCAGATAAATAAAGTGAATGAGAGACATTAGGGTATATATGAAAATGAAATGCACTAGAATAAAAGTGATAATTTCCAAATAGAAACTCCAAAAGAGAAAATATGAACAAATAGAAAAGCACTAATGTTCTTAAAGAGAAGGCCCATTTCTCCACATTCTCTCCAACAGCTTTTAATTTTTGCCAGTCTGATAATGTGAAATCTAAGTACTTTCTCTATAGGGAGAAATGGAAGAGCATGATTCAGAGGATGAAAGGAAATGACAGAAAGGTACCTTTAAGTCAGGAACCAGGGTATGGAAAAGTACCAGTAAAAAGCTGTTGGGCTCTTGGCTGGCTCAGTTGGTAGAGCGCGCGACTCTGGTAGAGTACTTGACTCTTGATCTCAGGGTCGTGCGTTCAAGCCCCACATTGGGTGTAGAGATTTCTTTAAAAAAAATTTTTTTTTAACCAAGAACAACAAGGAAGGGAAAGAAATATTGCTCATATTTCTAAGTGGAGTACATATTGGAACAGAGCAGACCTCCATATATTTGGGGGGGAAAAAAAAAACCTCATAGAAGTATATCGTTTATTTACATAAAGCCAAAGAAAAGTGGGTGTGGAGAAGAAAGAGCAGAAAGGCACGACTACCTTATAAGTTACAAAACAAAAGAGCATCAAGGAGGAAAAAGAAAAAAATACAGGGAGCCTAGCCATCCTGCTCCCTTACATCCTGTTTGGGAACAGGATACAGTATAAATAATAAATAATACTATAAAAAATACAGAGAGCAATATTTATTCAGCACTTAGTGCGCATCAGGGACCACGGAAGGCATGCTGCGTTAGAAGACACAGAGTGCACTGTGAAGGCGCAGGAGAAGTCCGTGAGAGGGAAGCCTTCATGGAGAGAAGAGTGAGCTTGCTCCTGAAGATAAAACAGGAGGGAGCTGGGATGCAAAGCCTGGACACAGTAGTTCAGTAAAAAAGGAACACGCGTTAGAGCAGTGAGGAATCAATCAAAACACACTGCACTGTGAGGTATATACAGTGATCATGATGGGATCAAGAACATGGATATAACACATAAATAGATCATGAGAAATGGTTTGGTCCAGAGATTATGCTCCAAGTCACATGAAGGTATAAAAGGAAACAAATCATGGTCCAAATATCAAAAGGAATTGATTATAATTCCTGAGGGGTCAAAGCTTTTAAACTACCATACAGGTTCTCAGATTTTAAATAACTGAGTAATATAAATACAAAAATGAAAGCAAATTACTTCAACTTATAGAAAAGAACCCAATTTGTAATAAAAGAAAACAAAACAAAACTTCCCAGCATGTTTTCAAAATGCGTAAGCCCGAAGAGGACAGAAAATTTTAAAGGAGATATTTTACAAAACTGGATTAAAAAAAAAACAACAAAGGAAGCCAGATTATTGGATATCAAGTTTAAAATAAAAACATCAAGCTGGTGCTATGATAAAAGAAAGATCTGTAATAAAATGTGACATTTTATGTCAAGTCATAACAAACTGAAATCAAGGAAAAAACTGAAACATAAAAGGAGAAATCAAGTGAAAATAATCACATTCAGTTATTAATTAGACAAATATTTACTGTGTGTCTACTCTATAGCAGGTTATTATTCTTGGCACCCAGGCTACAGCACTGAATGAAAGTGACAAAATTCTTTGCCTTCCTTGGAGTTACAGTCTAGGGAGAGAGACAGACAAAAAATAAACAATAATATATATATTTTTTGACATGCTGCAAAGCACTATGAAGAACAAAGCAGGAGAAGAGAGAATGAACGCCGGGAATCTCAGTTCTAAAGAAGGTTGGGAAGACATAAAGCGAGGCGTGGACATTTCTGCCAAGAGCATGAGGAAAGGGAGCGAGGCAGTCAGTGTCCCACAGATCCAGCGTGCACAGTAATGACAAGAGACAAGGAAGGACAAAATTCTTGAAACAAAGTTGTCCTCCCTTCTATGTCCTAAAAATAGAATTACCTTTCTAGTCAGTTCACTGTCTATGGTATGTATATATAAGCTGAGCTAATAATATTTAAAAAACCTAGAATTGTGATTATTTTTAAAAATGGAGTCTATATACTTGGATCAAAGTTTAGTTTTTAGGCATGCCTAATAAAAACAAAATAATAACTACATATAAGAACAAACTGAAACATAAGAAGACATTGTTTAGAATTCCTGAAAATTGAGGGGAGCCTGGGTGGCCCAGTCAGTTAAGTATCTCTTGATTTCAGCCCAGGTCATGATCTCCAGGGTAGAGAGATGAAGCCCCCCCCATTGGGCTCTGTGCTGGAAGTAGAGCCTCCTTAAGATTCTCTCTCCCTCCCTCTGCTTGCACTCTCATGTACTCCCCCCACTTCTAAAAAAATTTTTAAAAAGTAAAGAAACTTAAAAATTCCTAAAAATTGAAAAGTGAAATTTCTAACCTATTGGATTAAGTCAAAATCATAGAGATAAATTTATAACTTTTAATACAAATGATAAACTGAGAATTCAACTCATAACCTTCCCCCAAAATACAGGAAAATGTAAAGAAAAACAAGAAAAAAGGTAAAATTAAATAAGCTATAAATATAAACACAAAAGGATAAAATAAATTATGTCTCAAACAAGATTCTTTGATAAAAATAATAAAATCTTTATATCCCTAGAAATCATATAAGTAAAAATAAAAGAGAAGCAAATTGAGATTAGAATATATATACACAAACCAGTGGATATTTTTAAACATCTGAAAATGAGTAAGCAAGGACACAGGTGATTTCCTTTAAAAATGTAACAGTATAAAGCATTAGAATACCAAAAAAAGACCATTAGAACAGTATAAAGAATTAGAATAGCAAAAGAAAGCCAAAAAAGAAGAAACAAAAAATTATCAGTAAAATGCTTCCTAAATATGAGATACAGAAATAGCGGGAAATTCTTTACAACTTGAAGAAATTTTAACTTCTTAATTAGGAGATCATGCATTATATATTCTATATGGATAGGAAAAAATATATGTAAAATACAAACCATAGAGTAAAATAAAAGCTGGCAGGTTGTCTAATCAATTCTAAGTTAAACAGTGTTCCAATTTCAACACTCAAGGTATTAGAGAAAACTAAACTCTTGCATTTTATTTATTGAAAAATTACTATTCACTATTATATCTGTTGGCATTTCACATAAATAACTAAGACAAGAACAAAAGTATAAGATCACTTAGTAGATACAAAATAATTTAATAAAATTCTATATAAGAATTCTGTATGAATGGCTTCTATTTTTGGAAAAGGTATTTATTTTAGACAGTAAAAAGACCCATAAGTTATTATTGGAAATTGGATGATTTACTATGACCTAAAACGAAATGACACAAATAGTGGGAAAAAATGAGACAAATGTACCATTTTTTGTATCATGGATGTGATAATTGTTATAGTGACCATAGTCTTCCTGGGGCCTAACACTATCAGGCACACAGATGAAAACAAATGACTAGTATATATACTATGAATAAAATATATAATCACTCACATAAACAGCTTTACACAAATTGTTCAGAAAGTATGAGTGTTGTTTGCGAGATGACAGCACTTGGGAAACACATGTTCTGAAGTGAAAATGTGTAATTTTACAATGTAAAAAATGTATTTTATTATTTAGAAAAATAAATTGAAAAAGAAGAAGAAGAGCCTATTCACAAGAAAAGAAAATAGTTTGAAGGATAATGTTTCACGTTACTATTATAACAAGCAAAAATAAACAAAATTCAAACTAATTCCTTAGTTACAATGCTATCAGGATGCAATTAGCTGAATGCTTCAAAGGCCATGGATTCTTAAAGAAAATAATCCATAACTTTAAAAATCAACCTATACAAATAAAGATGTAAATGAAAGCATTACTAATAGCACAAAATGAAAGTAAATTTAACGTATAATTGGAATATAGTTACATAAATTAAGACACCAAAGGATTATTTCAATGACATAATACTACAAGTGAAACATGATATAGTATTAAACTTAAAAAGCAGAATGTGAATTTGTGTGTCTGTGTGTGTGTGTGTGTGTGTGTGTGTATATATATATGGACTGTTGTCTATATATTTTGAAAATGAATCACCTTCAGGTTTTAATCACAAATATAACAAAATTAATCCTGTAGGCAACTACTAAAAAGAACTTTTAAAAAGTACAAATTCTTCAAACAGATTTCAAAATCCAATTTTAGAGTATTACCCTAAAGTCGCTTTTTTTTCATCATAATATTAGGGAAGAGTCTAAAACACCGTATTTGCTGCCCTAATACCTGAGTCATCCATGAAAATGACAGGCTGTGACTAGATAAGAATATCTGAATTGAAATTCTGAAAAAATATCTATAATTTATTCCCAGAAATCAAGGGGTTCAGGGAATTGAAAATGCACAGGGTTTCTAAACTTATCTAGCACATATTGTACTCATTCCAGCAGGTATGGCAGACACTGTCCATCACCGACCTCAAATTTATCCCTCCCAATTCTTCCCTAATGATAAATTCTCAGTTTGTTCAGGCAGCCATGGAGCACCTTGGTGCACATCATCTATCCCAGCCCCGGGGGAAAAAGCAGGAATTCTTTAAATCAATCACGGACTCTGGGACCCCCTGGCCAATGACCGGTCTAGGGGTAACCACCTAATCCAGTCTGGCCAATGAGAAGTAAGCAGATGTCTGCAGGCACGTAACAGATTTGGCTAGCATGCCCTCTGCCCACCACACCTTCTTCTTCCTGGAAGTACAAGGAGCCAAGAAGAGCAATGGGCTTCTTACATCAACCAAGGCCAGCCTGAGAAAGGACACGAATGGAATGAAGGACAAAATCCAGGGTCCTTCATGGCATCCCTGAGCATGTACCCCAGACCTGAGAAATTAACTTGCCTTTGCTTAAACCACTACAGTGATTTTTAATACTTGAATCAGATCACACTCCTGATACAAGAAATTAATCTGCATAAAGGTGATTTCTACTTATAAATACTTGCCATTTAATTTTTACCAAAAGCTATTTTGATCAAAGGTATTTAAACAAGAGGTAGTAGGTAGAATAAAGAAATGAAGAAACGAATAAATGGAAGATAATAACAGGATCTTTAAGAGAGTTCTTTAAATTTAGCTCCTACCATAGAGTCCACTAGAAAAGATATGAAAAATCACACACGTGAAGTATAAAATTGGGGTGTTAATAAAGAAGTCTCTTTCTTTCAGCCTGTATTTTAATGATTAGCCAAGAAAAGTACTGCACATCAAAGCTTGCTCCAGAAAATGGTATGAATCCCCCACAAAAAATAAATTTACATAATTCTTTCCTACTTTAAATGGGAGTTGGCTTATTTTTCAAGTTAGAAAACATGCTTTTGGAAATCCCCAAAATTAAATTTTACATATGGTATGAAAAAAATGTGGAAAACTTCATATTGTTTATAAAGGTGAATCAGGCTCAAAGTATTCTAGCAAGAGTCAGGAATGAGGTCGAAATTCTTTGATTAAAAAAAAAAATCAAGTTGATTGTAATCAAATGATTACAGTAACCAAATGATTGCTCTACATGAATCTGTCTGATAAATTAAAAGGTTAAGACGTTTCATGTGGCTATCTCTTCAAGATTATTACTGTCCTAAACAATAGCACCATAATCTTGCATAATGTTCTAACACAATCCTGGTTTCCTGGTATATAATTATTCATGGGGGAGTCCAATGTCACTAGAAACAAAAGTCCATGAACAGTGCACATTAACAAAAACTATTAATACTTTTTTATCTTGCTTTGCTTTTCTCTACAAAAAGTGAAGTTGCAGTTAGGTTTGAGCAGAAAATGAAAATGTTGGCATCTGCTGCTAGCGTGCATACATTTAAAATGCTTCAGAAAATAAAGCAGGTGACTTAGGTTATTGAGATTCATAAACTAAAGCGTCATGAGCAAATCACCGATATGTGTGGATGCCAGTTCCACAGCACCCGCCAGCTCTGCCCAGCCTTCCACACCACTGCTGACCACGGTCAGTTAAATGGAGGCACGGGAAGTGGTTCACTGAGGCTCCTGACACGCCTGCTCTCAGAAGGGAAGTCCACCTTCAGTCTGGTGGGCACTCTCCTCACATCCAGTTCCCTACTGTCTCCTAACAACCTGCTGCTCCTAATGTATCCAGAAAATCAGAGAAGGCAAAAACCAGGTTCATCCTTAGAAAAGCAAGGCTTTCTATACAGTCATAAGAACAGTGAGTATCCAGTGCAAGGCTTGGTACATTCTAGACACTCAAGCAAAAGTATGCTTTCCCCCTATTTTTTCGGTCTGTGCCCTTGCAAAGATGAGTTACGTATTTCTTAAAAACTGAACTTGTACAAACCTAAAAATCAGTAGTCTTCATCACAAAACAGCCAGAAATAATATTTTACATTCTATCTGGCAGTCAACTCACGCCTAATGTTACAGTATTCCCACATGGAAAAGTGAGGTAGGTTTCTTTCTATCAGTTACACCTGACAGGAGCCAAATTTCATTGCTGGGCCTCTTAAAACAAGTATGAACTCAAGTAGGAGTCGATCAAGGCTTTAGTTTAATTTTACTTTACTTTGTTCATTTTCATTCTTTGTATTCTATAAAGTACATCCACGAGGGCCCAAGTTTAACAGAACCATAGTCATACGAATTAAACAGGCACTCCTGGGTTGAGAACCCAAGCCAGAAGGTAACAAGTAGCTTCAGTGGTCCTGCTAAGCAGAGAAGCACAGAGACACAACCCACAGCGGCCCTCGTTGGCAACAAGGTCCTGCTGATCCACGAACGGCAGACCTCCTTGCTTCTGAAATCAGTGACTGCAAAGAACTTAAGTAAAAATATAATAAAATGGCAGGGGAAAGTGATATATTTAATGGAGAAAGATATCCTACGTATAAAAGTAATGAAGGAAATCAGAAAAAAAAAAAAAAAGGCCGATATATTTGGTTACACAAAACTTGAAGACATCTGTGTATTAAAAGGCAAACCGAAAACTAGCAAGTTCAATACAGGTTTTCATACTGAACATCTATGAAGAGTCCCTGTAAGTCAAGATAAGGTACTAAGACTCCAAAAGAAAACTGGGAAAAGTTGTAACAGGCAATTAACAAAGGAGAAAACAGTAAATAATTGGCTAATAACCATTTAAAAATATTTCTCTTCAGGAATAAATACAAAAATAATTCTCTTCAGGAATAAATACAAATAAAGAGGTTTGGGGGGGGCAGGGATTGTTCTCCCCCCCCCCAATAAAATGTGCTCACTGGCTACAGGGAGGAGTGAAAACTAGTTTAGGGGAAAAAAAAAACTTTTTGAAATATGTACCAAGAGCCTTTATAAAATGTTTACATACTTTTTACATACCCAGCTATTTTATTCCTGAAAATTTCTTAAGGAAATAATCCAAAAGACACAATCTTACGGAGAATATGTTCATGACAGCATTATTTACAATAGAAAAGAATTATATGGAACCCCAAGAGCCCTCAAACAGCCAAAGCAATCTTAAAAAAGAAAAACTGGGAGTATCACAATTTCAGATTTCAAGTTAAATTTGGTATTTTAAACAGTATGGTACTAGCATAAAAACAGACACACATATCAATAGAATACAACAGAAAATCCATAAATAAACCCACAATTATATATGTTCAATTAATCTTTGACAAAAGAGAAATGAACATGCAATGGAAAAAGTCTCTTCCACAAATGGTGCTGGGAAAACTGTCTGGACAGCAACATGCAAAAGCATGAAACTAGACCACTTTCTTACACTATACATAAAAGCAAACTCAAAATGGATTAAAGACCTAAATGTGAGACCTGAAACCATAAAATCCTTGAAGAAAGGACAGGCAGTAATCTCTGGCATGGGGCATAGCAACCTTTTTCTAGAAAAGTCTCTAGAGGTAGGGAAATAAAAGCAAAACTAAACTATTGGGACTACCTTAAAAGAAAATAGGAAACAATCAACAAAACTAAAAGGCAACCTACTAAATGGGAAAGGATATTTGCAAATGACATATCCAATAAAAGGTCAGTATCCAAAATATATAAAGAACTGATACAACTCAATACCCAAAAAACAAATAATCCAATTTTAAAATGAACAGTGGGTACACCTGGGTGGCTCATTCAGTTGAACCTTGATTCTTGATAGTGGCTCAGGTCATGATCTCCGGGTCATGAGACTAAGCCCTGCATGGGGCTTCATGCTCCGCAGGGGGTCTGCTTAAGATTCTCTCTCCCTCCCTCTCCTCCTACCCCTCTCCCGACATGTGCTCTCTCTCTCTCTCTCTCTCAAATAAGAAAAATCTTTTTTTAAAAAGTTGGCAGAAGACATACAGATGGCCAAAAGACACACAAAAAGATGCCCAACATCACTTATCATCAGGGAAATGTAAATCAAAACCACAATGAGATGTAACCTCCTACCTGTCAGAACGCCCAACATCAAAAACACAAGAAACACGTGTTGGCAAGGATGTGGAGAAAAAGGAACCCTCGTGCACCGCTGGGGACAAGCAAACTGGTGCAGCCACAATGGAAAGCAGGATGGAGCGTCCTCAAAAAAATTAAAAAGAGAGCTACCTTACAATCCATAATCACACTATGAGTACTTCGCCAAAAAATACAAAAACACTAATTGAAAGGCTTACATGCACCTCTATGTTTATTACAGCATTATTTACAATAGCCAAACTATGGAAGCAGCCCAAGTGTCCATCAATAGATGAATGGATACAGAAGATGTGTACACATACACTTGTACACACACACACACACTCATACTCACAATGGAATATCAGCCATTAAAAAAAAAAGAATTGTTACCATTTGCAACATGGACGAAGCTAGAGAGGACAATCCTGAGTGAAATAAGTCAGCCAGAAAAAGACAAATACCGTAAGATCTCACTCATGTGGAATTTAAGAAATAAAATAAGCAAAGGAAAAAAAAGAGAGAGAGAGAGAGAGACAAACCAAGAAACAAACTCTTAACTACAGAGAACAAACTGGTGGTTACCAGAGGGGAGGTGGGTGAGGGGGAGGGAGAAATAGGGAATGGGAACTAAAGAGTACACTTAGCACGATGAAAATACAATATAATAAAGTACAATTATTTAAAAAAAGAAAGAAAGAAAGAAAGAACTATAAGCATCCTAAATGTACCCAAACTAAAGAAATCATGGAATGTCCAAACACAATATTGTATCCTCATTACAATTATGTTTAAGTGTTTAACTACATGAGAGAACACAACATAATGTTAAGTTTAAATACAAAAAATTATGTGTGTAATATGATCTTAACAATGGAAAAGGGAAAAAACCTGATTAACAGCACATGTGCGGATGGGGAGGCTACCACAACACGAAGGATTTCAGGGCTGGTAGTGTTAATAGTGATCGTTACCCTTCCATATGCACGCTATTTTGTACTTGAGGTTTTCTACAGTCTCTAAAGAAGACAGGGTGTCTACCAGCTCAACACACTTCAAGCACTGGCACTGCACTGGGCACATAGTAGGTATCTGCTGCTTAAACTGAAAGTCAAAGGAAAAACGTTCACATAGAAGAAGAAACACACATACACATATACATACATGTGTAAATCTACATGTATGTATTCTGCAAACAGAATAGCAATACTATAAAGGTAAGAGGAAGAGAGTAACTTTTCTGCATGCATGTTTATACTCAATCTGTAAAAAGCAGGGTTGTCTGGGTACTGCGGGCAAGGTGAACAAGAAAGAAAACATCCAAAAACTTGCCAAAAATATTTTTTAAAAATAAAATCAGAGGATGTTGTAATTTGTGAATTGTTATCTCTGTTCTGATCAATATACAAGTGAACAAAGAGAAGCTCACACCAGCAATTTATACAGAAGGGAGGGGGTGGAGTTTTACTCAAGAATGCGAAGAATGTCTCCTTAGGTTTCAGCCTGGAGTAACTGATAAGAAGCGAAGGACTTCACAATACAGAAAAAGACCTTCTCTCACTAGCCCATAGCACAAAACCAGATACGAGTTTTTCAACTTCCTGTTTTTTTAATCTTTGCAATTATTTTTAAGTCCGATGTTTAAATTCCATAGTTTAAGAGTCATCCACTCTTAAATTCAATACCATGTCTTCATTCATGCAAAAGGAAGCACTAATGGTGTTAAGAAAGAAATGAGGCATCGACGCATCCTGATGTTAATGTTGGAAGGTTTCAGCACAGTGAAACCACCACTGGATTACTAATTGATATTAAAAGACATTAATTTGTTTAGAAAAAAAATGCAGTATTTAAACAGAAAAACTCTCCAAACCACCTTTGATGAACAGAAACAATGTATCGGTGCATGTTCCTAGAAACTCACAGAAGATGCCACTGTTTGTAAATATTAGGGAAAAAGAATTTTTCCCCATTTGCTATTAATCCTTGGTACATGTGAAAGTACTGAGCAGAATGTCCCACTCAGACAGGTCAAGGCTCAAAGTATACAACTGGGTGAGGGCATGAATTTCAAATAAAAACCCTAACCTGAAAAACACAAATGCGGATGGGTGCCACCTTTTGCTCTCTGTGGACCGGAAATGACTGATTCCAGCACGCGATACCCAGCAAGCTGCAACATCTCCACTCCGAAGGAAGGAGACTAGAAACTCAAACTCTTCAATTAAGAAAGAATCTCGGAGTACTGAATGCTTCATAGGCAATCCTGGGCTAAGTTCTCAATTTAAGAAAGCTGGTAAGAACAGCATTTATTCAAAGAATCAATCAGTTCTGCACTAAAGACAAGCATACACACATTTTGATATTTGCTTTCCATATGTTAAAAAAATTCTGTATGATGAAGAAGAGTCCTAAGCAATTCAATGTGTCCTGTGTCATACATAAATCTCTAAAATGGGTCCAGGCCAAGGAAAAAGGCTCCTTCCCTACAAGGTTCTGGTACGCTTTGTCTTATCTTAGAATATCATCAATTCACAGATCTGCTCAAATTCTGATGCGAGCATTTTCCAAGGGGGAGAGAAACGCACTCTGAAAAACACGCCTTTCCTACCTCAGTGCCCAGTTTAACAACATTCACATTAAAGACCCCATTCAGTTGACTGAGGGGTAAAGAACTAGAGAGAAGGAAAAATGAAGCAGAAGAAATACATTTTTTCTTCTTCTGTCATTACTGTTTTTAACCTAACATGTCTCTCAAAGCGTTTAGCTCCATGGTGATGGGAGCAGGCGAAAAATATAGAAACACTGAAAGAACAAATTCCCTCAGAATATTTTAGGGTTTCTAACGCAAAGCTTACCGTGGAACTACAGAGGCATACTAAGTTGAAAATAGAGTCTTATAACTTAGTAATGATGTAAGATGAAGAATCTTTCTTTATAACAGCTTTTTAAAAATCTGCTACATTCCTCCCTGCCCCCCCCGCCCCCAAATCAGCCATCAACTTGATTTTTTTGCATAGTAATTTCCCAAGGTAAAGAATATAAAAGAAAAGAGAGGGCTGTTTCAAACAGTAGGCTTCAATTTTGTCCCCAAGGGGCCATTTGGCGGTATCTGGAGACATGTACGGTTTCAGCTGGGGAGTAATGCTACGGACACCCACTGAGCAGAGGCCAAGGGAGACTGCTGACGTCGTCCACCGGAGACAGACTCTGCAACAGAAGCATCTGGCCCCAAGTGCCAAGGGTCCAGAGGTTCCCACCCTGGTTTAGAAGTATCTTTAGCACTGAAATGCATCGATTATAATCACCCAAGTTCCAAACCTAGTCCCTTGGGTCAAACAAGGGAGGAAGGCTCCCAGGCTCTCTGCAGCGCCCACACACCAGTGTACACGGTGGTTCTACTTTTACCCTCAGGGGTACAGACCTGAAAACCACTATCAGAGGGGAGTTCGCCACTGAAAGACTTACGAACTGAAAAGAAATATACGACATAGGGAAATATATTTGCAAATAATCCTGAAAAGGTTATGAAAGAATTTCAACTAACATAAAGCAAAGGGTGATGTTATTAAATGAAATTGTATCAACGATATTCTATACATTTTGTAGCAGCGATGACAGATACCCCACAATTTCCATTTACTGATCCTTGCTTGCTAAAAATCTTCCAAAATCTTCTTTCCCTCAAAGTTTTAATTAGATGTCTAGAGGTAATTAAGTTTATTCTTTATTTTAATTAATGATGTTTCCTGAATACCTACCTATCTATGAACTGTTCTAAGACGTGAGGATAGGCTGGTGAACACCGGGGTAAAGCTGTCATTCCAAGAGCTTACATTCTAGTAGGGGAAGATCAAGAACAAGCCAATCAATAAATAATACAAAGGTCAGAGAGTGAAAAGTGCCATCCACAAAAATAAAATTAAAAAAATAATGTGGTCAACGTGGCTGGTTGGCTGCTCTCATCAGTTGGTTGGTCAAGGAAGGCCTCTCTGTGAAGAAGTCATTTAAGATAAGAACACCTAAACGTCAAGAAGGAATCTGCTACCCAAAGGAAAGACATTCCTGGGGCACCCGGGGGTACAGTCAGTTTGGGGTCTGACTCTTGGTGTCAGCTTGGGTTGTGATCTCAGGGTGGAGGGACTGAGCCCCCACCTCACTCCCTCCGTAAAATAAATAAACAAATCTTTAAAGAACAACAATAAAGGAAGGGCATTCCAGGCAGAAGGAAGAGCAAGTAGAAAGACCCTAAAAGAGGAAGAGACTCAGCATGCCCAAAGGGAAGAGAGCCAGTACGGATGGAAGGGAGGGAGGTGACTTGGGGTAGGAGAGACAGATGGTGTCAGTCTATAAGGAAGATTGGAGGCCTTCGTAAGTAGCTGCAGGGCAGCATGGCCTTGTGTCGTGACATGACGGGGTGTGAGATGCACATGGCATGCATTAGGGTAGAATCAGCAGAAATGGAGAGAAGTGGACAAGGTGGGTGTTTTTGAAGGTACAGACAACAAGGCATATTGAGAGATTAGATGCTGGTAATCCACATGGCACTCTGCTGGATGTAGAATGCAATGAATCAAGGGTAACTCTTCAATGTCTAGATGGGTGGATGGTTCTGGTGGATGAGTCTCCCGAGAAATTTGGAGTGTTAGGGAAGGTTTAAGGACTATACGTAGGATGGCCATCGACACTGGTCTGCCTAAGACTGAGAGGCTTCCCCAGAAGGTGTTAAAACCAAGAGAGTCCTGAGAAACCATGTTGAGTTGCGCACTTGACACAATTAAGAGTTTTGTGCTGACCACTGGAGATCTATGTGGACATATCAGGGAAGCCGCCGAAAACACAAATCTGAAATAAGTCTGAGCTGGAGATAGAGAAGCAGGTATCACGGAGGTATGCGGTTGGCAGTGAAAGTCACAGAACTAGATGACGTCTCCTCGGAAGAGAAGAGGCCCCAGGATGGAACTGGTATTTCTCTTTTTCACAGATAACGTGTTTACGGTCCAGTTCTCTGCCTCATGGCCACGGCTCTCCAGACTTCACACTCCATGTTTTCGACTCATACTTTCCAGATCTCCCCAGAAAATCAGAAACACAAAGTAAAATGCACATTTCAGATGCTTCGGGCAAGCCATTTCCGCTCAAACCCTCCATTCTTACTTCCCCCCTCCTACCCTTCTGAGCTCCTCTCCTGAGTCACAGAAAAGCCCAAAGGTACAGAACAGGTTTCTCATCCATCCTCTCCTGTGCCTTTCCCAAAGCTTCCCAGCAAAGAAATCCACTATTGCTACTGACAAATGTTTTCTTTTTCCTACTCCCAATCCCACGTCTCCCTTCTTCTAATTATCCTCAACAAGCATGACCTTCAACTTTTACAATCCCAAACTCTCACAATTAAAAAAAAAAAAAAAAAAAAAAGTTCTCAAAATTGAGGAAAAGGAATACAGAAGAAGTAAGTAAACAACAGAAACCCTCCAAGGGCAAGTTTCAGTTGAGAGGGGCCCACAGTTCAGTGCATTAGTCTTTTTGAAAAGACTCCTAACACCCTCGGCTGTAGCTTAACTTGGGTACAGTGGCATTCAGAAAGGGAACAATTACCAGAGTGACTCAACAGATGGCCCATTTAAACTATGGGATTAACACAATGTGTCTGGTGACCTAGTTTAAGTAACTAAATAGAAACCTCCTGATTGGCCAATCTGTGATTGAAAATATCACATGTTTGCAGCTGACCTTTGTCAGATCTGACTCTATCTGGACAATCTGGGCAAAGAGAATAAGAGGATAAATAAAACATTAGAAATAATCAAAAGAGGTCCTATGGCTTTGAAGGGCTATAGCAGAATTACCTGGCTTCCCTATGGGACAATCCCTTCCCTGTAAAGGCAAGCAAGCATCCAGCCTAGGGAGAACAAGACTCAGGGCATAACAGGGGAGGGGAAAAAAAAAATGTTCTCCCACAAAGAAGGCTCCGCCTAAAGGATGGTAGGATAATTGAAATAGTAGGATTGAGAGAGAGTAATCGATGAAAATAAATTATGCCCACAAAATCCCAATCTACTGATAAAAGAACCCTCCATTGTGAGGTCCTCTTTAAGGCCAAGGGAGCCACTGCGACTGCCCTTCGGAAGGACTTCTCGAATCTTTCTCTGGCACTGACAACCACTCAAACTGAATCACTATGAACTCTTATTAGGCATAATAAAGGCAAAGCTCTTTTTTTTAAGATCTTATTTATTTGAGAGAGAGAAAGAAAGAGCAGGGAAAGGGGCAGAAGCAGAGGGAGAAGCAGACTCCCCAAGGAGCAAGGAGGCCAGCACAGGGCTCGATCCCAGGACCCTGAGATAATGACCTGAGCTGCAGGCAGACGCTCAGGCACCCCGCAGTGAAGAATTTTTAATCATATATTAAGGAAAAGAACAGAAAATACAGACTTGAGTTTAAAAACAAGAAGAGGAATAATACAACCTCTGAGAGGAAGACCCAATAATTGCTCCTGGTCAAATAGTTTAAGAAATATCTCATTGTCCACTCATGTCTTTTCATTTCACTTTTATACTGAATACCAAATTTATTTTATTTTTAATTAAGAATATAAGAATTGTTTACATCCTAGTGTAAATTCTATTTAAAACACTGATTCTCCTGTTGACTATATGTTGATAACTGCATTTTTAGGGCACTTAAAAAAATCACAATAAAACATACATCCATATACACGGATTTTATCTGATACATAAACACCTTCTATAATCAGCACATTCTTCTCTGTAAGGATATAAAAAAATCCATTGGTAATAGAAGATAAGTTCTTTATCTTTCAAAGTAATTTAAATTTTGTAAATGATGGAAACTCAGTGAATAAAATGCTAGTAACAGACTTTTCATTACATGATTGGGTTTACAGACTTCTGACATGATGCTCAAATACAGTAAAGCTATGCAGACACATTTAATGGATACTAAGTAGCATACATTTGCCTGAAAGAAGAAATACATAATTCAATTTGTATATATTTAATGTATTTAATTGCTTCACCTTCGTGCCAGTGAAATCATTGAACAATGCTTCATGTATCTATTCCATTAGCATTAAGATGCTATTCATAGCTTTATAATTTAATGATCTGAAAATACATTAATCCTTAGTTGGTACCTCCTTTAAGAAATGTGTTCTGTGGCATCATTATGACTCTACAAGGAGAAGCAGAGCTCTTTAATAAGAGAAGCATTCTGACAAACAAAGGAAAAGAAACAGATATTGTTTAGATAAAGTAACAGAATCAAAACCCTAGGTAGGAATCCTGAAAAAGTGTAGCTCATGAATGCTTGCTAATCAAGGAAAGAGTCTGCTCTGCCAACAGTAACAAGCCCGGGAGCCATCCTACTGTCTAGTAGCTTAGAGGTAAAGGAGCCCTGCATGGGAATATTCCAACAAAAAACAAAAACAAACAAACAAACAAACAAACAAACAAAAATTGTCCTGGAAAATTAACACATTCCCAAATCATTTTCATAAATCAGTTAATTAAAGTATCTATCTAGTAATAAAATGCAGGATACAAATAAACAAAAAACAAAGTCTTCTATGAGTTCATTTATTCAAAAACATTGTTTCTGATGCATATAAAGTTCTACAGAGTCCCTGAAGATACAAAGCAAGGTACTACCATCAGGTGCTAAAGAACTGTTAGGCTAGCTCCTTCCATAAAACCACAGAGAACACAAAGCTGTAAGCAGTGCAGTTATTCCAACACCTGTGCTTCTGGCTGGATGTGGAAATGGCCTGGGGATGGACACAACCGAGAACAGGTATGTGACCACATGCAGAGGACTAGAGAACGACCCCTCATCTTGGGTGACTGCACAGGAAGAGGAGGGAAGCAGCGCAGTCCCCTCCAAGGAGGCCTTCTCTCTGACCCCCAGACCAGGTGAGATGTTCACCCCTGCCAAGGGATTCCAAGGAGCCATTCATTCTTTGGAAGCACTTCCCATGCTTTTAGGGTGAGCTCACTGGGGGCAGAGACCAGGACGTCATCAACCTGGACAGCCCCAGACACCAGCACAGTGAACCACATTGTACCTGCTCAATAAATAGTTGATAGAAGAATAAACGAATGAGAAGAAGAAAAGCTAGTGAAAGAGAAGAAGCCGTTTTCATGGAGGGAGGGGAATGAAGAAGAAAAGGAGGACAAAGGGGAGGAGAACAAAGGGCAGGAGGGAAGTTACTTTTGGGGAAATGAGGCAAAAAACAAAGAGAAGAATGAGGGTAATTCAGCACAAATGTCACAAAGGAAAGCCCAGGAACATGTAGATTGAGAGCTCCATACTTGGAAGCAAGGAGATCAAAGAATTATGGGGTTTAGCTACTATAAAAAAACAAAAAAAACAAAAACAGGCATAAACTGAGCAGGAAAACACTGAATACGCTTTTCCTGATATCACAAATAAGGCAAATATTCCATTCTTATTAGCACTTCTAGTCAGCCTTATACTGAAAGTTCTAGGTAGTTCAATAAGGCCAGGAAAAGCAAATCTTTGCAAAAGGTATAAACCTTTAAAAAGGTATAAAGATGGGAAAAGAAGAAGTAAAAGTGTCAGGATTCACAGACACCTAGAATCATGTCAATAATCCTATAAAACACACATGCACACAATATTAGAACCAACAAGAGAATTTAGGAGTTTTGCAGGTCAGTATGCAAACAGCAAGTGAACAATTGGAAATGAAATCTTAAAACATCATTTACAGAAGCATTAAAAAACTCATATACCAAATGGAAGATGTGAGAAACCTCTATATTGAACACTACAAAATGCTCAGAGAAATTAAATGGAGAGGTTTATGGATGAGAAGACTTACTACCACCAAAATGTCTATTCTCCACAAATTGAAAATTAGGTACAATGAAATCCCAATCAAAATCTAGAAAGCTTTAGGGGCACCTGGCTGGCTCAATCAGTACAGCATAGGACTCTTGATCTTGGGGTTGTGAGTTCAAGCCCCATGTTAGATACAGATAGATAACTGTATCATACAGATACAGTTAGATCTCTGTATATTTCCCAAGCTTTATGGGGAAAAAAAAAAAAAACGCAAGTTGATTCTAAAATTTACAAGAAAATGTAAAGACTCTATAATAGTCAAAACAATTATAAAAACCAGAACAAAGTTAGAGGACTTCACTATTTCACTTCAAAACTTACTATAAAGCTGCAATATTCAAGACAGCAGGTAACTGCTCTAAGAACAGACAACAGAGCAGCGAAACAGAAGAGAGTCCAGGAATAGACTCACACATAAATGGGCAACTGACTTTCAACCAAAACACCAGCTCAGTTAATAGAAATGTCTTTTAATAAATGGTACTAGATATATACATATATAAGGGGGAAAAAGGGCACTTCAACAATTACCTTATTTCATATCCCTAAAAGATTAAAGTTAGGTTATCAAGGTAAATAGAAGATAAAACCCTAAAGCATCTTTCAGTAAATACAGGAAAGTATATTCCCAATATTGTACAGGCAAGGATTTCTCAAGTAACACACAGTAAAGCACTGGCCATGAAAAATGATAAGTTAAATTTAAAATAAAACCTTCTTCTCACCAAGAAACATTGTGTGTGGCTGTGTTTATGTGTATCTTTATTACTTAAATATATATGGTATTTTAATATATATTTAAAATCTTGCAACTAAATAACTAAAAGATAATTCAGTAATTTAGAAAAATAGTCAACACTTGAAAAAAGATAGTCTTCAAAAAAAAAAAAAAGATATATAAATGGCCAAGAAGCACATGAAAAGATCCCCCAAATTATTAGACTTCAGGAAAAAACAAACTAAAACCACAATGAGATAGTGTTTCACACTTAGCCCACCAGAAACGGCTAAAACGATAACCAAAACAAAACCTGGCAATACCAAATGCTGATAAGAACGGGGAACAACTAGAACCTCACACATTGTTGGTATAAAATGGCACAACCACTTTGGAGAAACAGTTTGGTGGGTTCTTAGACAGCAAAACATCCATCTCCTCCATGATCTAACAATTCTACTCCCAGGTATTTTCCCAAGAGAAATGAAAATACATGCTCAGAAAATGACTTCATAAGGATGCTTATAGCAGCCTTATTCCTAAGAGCCAATAACCAGACACAGCCCAAATCTTAACACGTCAGATCTATGCATTTTATTGCATGCATACGACATCTCAAAAAATAAAAAACAAAAGTCTTGGAGACAAAGGGTAGAAGAGTGATGACGTCAAGCTCCCCTCCCCGGCGCTCGTCTTCCCTGTGCAGGGAACGAGAGAGGATGACAGATCTGTGACAGGTGGGAGGATCTGTGCTGGACAGAGAAAGAGCTGGAGGGTGTTGACAGGCAAAGTAGCGATGAGCTGGGAGAGATGGAATGACACAACTAGAGGTCAACACCTGGAAGGTGAGAGGACCACGAGACGAACGGGATGAAGGGGTCACCTGTGGACAGGAGCAGGGCCTCACAGAGCACAGCGTGAAGCAAGGAGAACCGAGCGATGAAGGAGACGGGAGCTGGGAAGCAGGCTTGCCCTGAAGCTGCCTTTGTCTCCTCCGTCTCTCCCAGTCCCCAGGTGTGCGCACAAGTCCTCTGCTCCATCCAATGGAAAGGTATGAAAGGAGAACGTTGAGGTGGCGCTGCACCGAGGCCATAAGAACGAGGGAGTGCGGGCAGAGCTGGACTCTCTCTCGTTAGAGCGAAGCCTGCATTGTGTCAACATGGACTATCTTTCTGAGAACGAAGTATGCAAGGACCCATCTGTTCCCTGCCCTTCAAGTGACTTGTTTTGCTACTTTTAACACAAAACTATGGCGTTAGGCCTGTATTTACTTTCCTTAAAATGGAGATATCACAGACTAATAAACGCATGAATCCTTAGGTTAGCCAAACATTCTCAATATGGAACATGTTCTCTAGGCTGATTTACTCACCAATAGATGGAACTTAACATTTAATAAATGGCCCAATAAAAGAGTTAATTCACCGCATATGGGGGTAGTGAATTATACACGTGGACTAGAGGTGGAGACAAGAAATTGCTTCTTTGTAGCATAAACAAGTCTGGCTGCTGTGGAAGTTACAACTTGGACTTTCTTTTCTCTGCATGTTTGAGTCCTCTTGCTTTCACCCCAATTCCAATTTAAAATGCCTCCATAATTAAGTTTAAACATCATCTCTCTTTTGAAGGAGGAGACTTCTATGCTAACAAGAGTTTAAAATATTTTCATCAAGGTCCATCAAGTGTTTCCACTGCCACTTTCTTCTTTTTCTTATTCAGCCAAGACATCACTTCCAAGATAACTGATAACTTTTTTGTTAGCCTCGTTATACTACTGTGCTTAAAAAACAAACAAAACCCAAATACCTAAAAACAAATTCCATGAATCAACTTTATCACAGCCTTTCGCTGAATTTGATTTCAATATACAGACAGTCCCCAATGTATGATGGTTCAACTTAATGATTTTTTTGCTTTACAATGGTGCAAAAGCAAGAGAAAGCATATTTGGAATTTTGAATTTTGATCTTTTCCCAGGCTAGTGATACATGTTAAGATCCTGTCTCCGGATGCTGGGCAGTGACCGCCAGCCACGGGGCCCAGTCAGCCACATGATCTCAAGGGTAAACCACCAGTACACCGACCGCCATTCTGTACCCATAGCACTGTTCTGCTTTTCATGCTCAGAGCAGTGCTCAACAAATTACATGCGATCTTAAACACTTTATTGTAAAACAGGCTTTATAACCGACGATGTTGCCCACCTTCAGGCTCATGCAAATATTCGGAGCACATCACGGCAGGCTAGCTAAGCCAAGCCTCATGTTCAACAGGACTGGTGCATTAAATGCATTTTTTGACTTCCGCGATTTTCAACTTAGGATGGGTTTACTGGGACAGAACCACTCCTAAGTCGAGGAAGATCTGTATAATGGAAAGGAAGAACCTACAACGTCCTTTGAATCAGACAGCCTTAGAACACGTGCCTCCATCGGCCCACCTCCTCCCCTGAGTGAAACAAGCCGCAGAGAGCAGGCCATTAGTGTTTAGAAACAATTCCAAAAGGCCTGTGGATGTAAACGAAGACAGTATTTTCAGAGCTCCCCGAGAGTCGGCACGGGTTCATACTAAGAGCCAGGGAAGTGTTTCTGATGAGGCGGTTGCCCCCAATGCAGAAGCACCTATCGTCCTGCCAGCGGACGTGACGTGGCCGCGTCCCACTAGAGGCACCTGATCAGACAGTACCTGCAGAAATGGGGTCGCTTCACCCACAGAGGCTTGAGGACTTAGACGAGAACAGTTCTGCTTTGCAGATCCCCCGGGAGAGAGGGGAAGCAAATGTCTTTTTCTCCCCTCTTAATTGTCCTTGCAAGTTCTCCCTTCCGTAGACCAGGTCACACATCTCTAAGTCAGAACGGTTCTTTCCCATGGATTTGTACCCACTGAAAAGCCTGAGGGCAAAGAGTTAATCCGAAATGAAAAGCAATATTCTATATGAAAGCTCAACCAAGGCAACAAAGTCCATCTGCCAAAGAAGCAGTCCCCTGGCTGAACAAGGAGACTGAGACTCTGAAGTAATTTTTCACACGGCCAAGAACTTCATGGTCATTGCCAACAGACAATTACTGCAGTATATGAAGGGCACCGACTCCCGTGTTTGTAAATATTGTGAAATGTCAGGAACTCATTTTAATGCAATATATACTATAACATTTGTTCAATATGCAAATCATTTTCTGCTGTACAAGGTCCAGGCAGATTAAAAAAAATAATAATAACAGCATCATCAAGAACTAGCTATTCCCCAGAAACAGGATTATCAGAAGTAGCCAGTTCTTAGATGAAGGTCATGAACTAAGCAGAATATGTGTAGTCACCCACTCTAGCAGAGAATAACAGTGAGGACAATTTATGATACTTCTCCTTTTTATGATATTTTATAGTTTACTAGAGCATTTTTGTATTCATTATCTCATTTGGGAAAATGGGCCAAGTCCACGCGGGACTACAGGGAACATCCCAGCGTCAAACAGACCACTTGGCCTTAGGAAGCTCACAGAAAAACAGTGTTCTCCTCTGCCCTTAGAGGAAAACATCTAGCAAAACTGAAATAATTCCATCTTCTCTTGTGCTAAAGAACAGCTGAGAAACCATAGCTGAGAAACTATTTTATAGACCATGGTGTTCTCCCAGATTGGAAACACCCTGTGCCTGCAGTCAGTGGTACAGGACATTCAATAATCATGACCAAAAAAGGATCTGCAAAACAAAGACAAACTACTTAAGAAACCAGACTCTTTTCCTTTTGTTCTCTCCTTTCTTTCTTTCTCCTTCAACTTGTTGTTTTTCAAGCACTGAAACCCAGAAAAATGGTTCTGCTTTGCCTTTTGTATCCAGAAATAGCAGAAAACAGACACAAACTCCTCCAAAAAGCACCATGACCCTGCCTCTACTTCGTAACATCAGGAAGAGAGTGAACTTGACAATGAAGTTTGAAGACCTGGTGATAAGGACAGAGATCCGAGGTAGCAAACCAGAAGAGGCAGAAGAGAAACACTAAAGCATCCAGACAGCATTCCTCCAGACGAATTCCAGATTAACTGACTTTCTGGCCAAGGGATTATCCCTAATGCAGTGATTCTGAGCTGTGGTTTCACGCCACCTCTAGGGGACTCCAAGAACTCAATGTGACAAGATTTCAGGACAAAATTTTAATTCGACCAATTTACGGAGAACAATGAAATGTAAGAATGGCTAGAAATCACCTCTATGGGAACTAGACAACAATGTACCTTCTTAACTTGAATCCTGAATGATTTCTCACACTTTTCATTCCTCTAGAGAAAGAAAAGAAAAATCCTGGAGTATAACAGTAGGGAAGAAGATTCAATTTTTTCAAAAAGTACCCCCACTTACCTCCTAGCCTCCTCACAGAAATAATGAAGGAGGAACTCAACTAACAGCAAATTAGAATGGCAGTGTTAAGGACTATTTTTATTTCTCCTAACTCTGCAAGTCAAACTTTCTATTAACTGAGCATCTACTATGGGGGAAGAGAAAAAAAAAAAAAAACACTGACAAGTTAACTATTGCTCAAAAGCTGTCCTTGGACCCTGGTTAGGAAATAGGGGCCACCTGGTGCAAGGAAGTCCACAGACGAAACAGCTGATGAAGGAAGGGCAGAGCTAGCAACTTCCCTTTGGTGTTTCACTTTTTAGACTACAAATTCCTCACCTGAACTCTTTACTCTCCAATTTTTTTCCCAGATCAGGTCCACCACTTCATTCTTTACTTGAACTCAATTTTATTCTCATCCTCCACTTTGAAAAAGTCAAATCTAGGGGCGCCTGGGTGGCTCAGTGGGTTAAGCCTCTGCCTTCGGCTCAGGTCATGATCTCAGGGTCCTGGGATCGAGCCCCGCATCGGGCTCTCTGCTCAGCAGGGAGCCTGCTTCCCTTCCTCTCTCTCTGCCTGCTGCTCTGCTTACTTGTGATCTCTCTCTCTCTCTCAAATGAATAAATAAATAAAATCTTTTTTTAAAAAAAGTCAAATCTAACTACCCTTCCACTGCCCCAACCCCAACTCCCACTCCATCTCTCCGTCTCATCCAAAAAGGAGGAAGAAGTGGAGGTGAGAACGAAAGAGGCAGCCCACTCTACGGAACAAGATGGGGAGACGGACTGAAAATGACTTATCCACAGCCTTTCCAAAAAGAGATCATATTGGAATCATACCTAAAAGCAAAAAAACTCATCAAGCTGTCTTTGTGCGGAGTAATAAACTTAATAAAATCAGGAACCCACTGATAGTCTTGTAACTTGTTAGGAGTATAAGTAGTGAATAAACAAATGGGGAGGGTTCTTTATTTACTTATTTATAGCACTGGGCTGAGAAGAGTTGCCTGAAATAAATCTAATGCGTGTTATCCAAGAGAATCAATTGATAAACAATCCCAACATCGTGGCTAAAAAGACAATGGTTTGGGGGTGCCTGGGTGGCTCAGTCCGTTTTTAAGCATGTGCTTTTGGCTCAGGTCATGATCCCAGGGTCCTGGGATCCAGCCCCACGTCAGGCTCCTTGACCAGTAGGAAGCCTACTTCTCCCTCTGCTTGCTGTTCCCCCGCTTGTGCTTTCTGACAAATAAATAACTAAAATCATTAAAAAAAAAAAAAGACAACTGTTTAGAACTACTGAATATCATTGTGCAGTATCTAAATGTCCCACAGGTAAAACTGGTAGAAAAGATAGGATTATTATTTGTTAATGACTTCCAAAAACGAATTAAAATTTGCTTTCTTCAACCACTGAAATACAAAGACCTCAATTTGATATTTAAAACTAAAAACACTCTCTGCTCAGCAGGGAGCCTGTTTCCCCCTCTCTCTCCGCCTGCCTCTCTGCCTACTTGTGATCTTTCTCTCTCTGTCAGATAAATAAAATCTTTAAAAAAAAGTATTTAAAACTAAAAACACATTGTGACATCAATGAACCTAAGTTTGAGTGTTTTCCAATAATACAAACTTACCAAGTAATGTAAAACCTGCAGAATTCCGTGGTCTCTCAAGGGAAGACACTGCGATGGCAAAAGTGAAGTCAGCAAGCTGCTGCTGTGTAACAAACGTTCTAACATTAACAGCTTCGGCATTAACACGCTTCCAGAAATCCTCACTGCCTTCCAGGGGCGGAGTCTCCCAAAGCATTCCAGGCTAACATTTAACCAGACGCAGCGCCAAAACTGAATGATACCACAAAATGCACACTTCCTTTAAAACAACTTTTACACTCTCTACTTGGAAGAGAGGACAACAGGCAAAGCTCTCATCATTTGTTCTGTTTACACCGCAATGGCTTCAGGACAAGAAACTGGCGGGGGGGGGGGGCGGTCATTACCAGCCAACAGGCTGGAGCGCATCACTGCTCATGGAGAATGGAGAATGGCTCGGTGAGGGACACTTGAAAGTGGCCCACTGGAAGCCGAGAGGGCTGTGGCATACCATGTTATTTTGGGCCTCTGAGAAGGAGGCCAACAAACAAATGCTCAGAAACTATCACAACACCACAAAGGACAAATACTTTCAGATCCAGGGAGATGTCTGTTGCTTGAGTTTTTGTGGTGTGATGATTTGCAAACCACACAGTCGCCCAAGTTATTGTAAACCGAAGCCTGAAGCAGGAAAATCAGAGTGCAAGTCCGTGCAGAACTGCACAGATGTGCAATGTTGCGTTGCTCAGTTGTGGGAAGCTGTTATAGGGCAGGGAAGGGAGCGGAGAGATGAGGCACATCGGAGAGGAGGTCGCAGGGGACAGATATGCTGCGTTGAAAGGAAGAAAGAGCAAGAGAGAGAGAGAGAGAAAGAGAAAGAAAGAAAGCCAGCCTAGGAGAGACTCTGACATTCAGTTATCCCTGGAGAATTACCACATGCAGCCTTCGGTTGCTTGACTCTTCTCTCCTATCTTTCTATCAGGGGAGCAGAATGTATTTCTTCTAAAAGCACACTATTCTTCTACTCTTTCTATAAAGCAGCCTATTTCACAATACACCTTCACAATACACAATACTAGAGAAAAACAAGAACTATGCCGTACTCATGAAAATCTCTCCCTCAAAATGGATGGTAACAAAAGGTAGCCAGTATGGGCCCCAGTCCAGCTTCTCTCCACAGAGGCTATCTCCGTACCCTGTGATGATGTGATGACAACCTGTGGAACTAAACACGGGCAGCAGTTTAGATGATACTAGGTTTAACACGTACCATATAGAGGTATTTCAGGGTTTCTGGGTGCCACCACCATCCATCTTTATTCAGAACTGGGGTGAGGGACGTATCCGTGTTTTAATAGCGTGCTCTGTGTTCTGTGAGAACACATTATTAGCCAATGTTAATAACAGCTACTTCTAGATGGCACAATTCTACATGGTTCTCATTTTGGTTTTCATCTTTATGGTTATCTGTTGTTACATTTTCGTAAGGACATATTATTTTTATTAAAGTTATTTTTTAAATATGCTGGGAGACAGTATTAAATGAGGTTTTCTTCATGCTTTGAATAAATACAACTGAATGGATGTTATTCCAAATGATCATCAAAATACAAGTCGAGAATCAAATCAGAGCAGCGATTAATGCTGGGCCTTGGCCTAAATCTTCACAAGCAGTAAGTTCTATACCCTTGCAGAGCATCGAGATCCACTGACCTCCATCTTTAAAAGAAGCCTTTATGTAGTACAGGGAGTATATTATCAAATTTTAGGGATGGGGTCAATAGGGATGGGGTCAGAAATAGAGACAGCTGGTCTATCTTCACACACAGTTTAACAGAGTTCTCCAGATTACAGAAGGGGCACTTAACCCTACAGACCAGACTAATTCTATTTAATTAGTCTGAGAATTTAAAAAAAAAAAAAGAGAGAGAGAGAGATGGGAAGTGTTGGTCAGGGATTAGCATTCACTCAGAACACTGAGATTTCCTTGGCACAAAGTTAGAAGGCATTTGCTCCTGAGGGGATAGGACAGAATCAAACATAAAACTCCATTAGGTATTTTTATCTTCATTAAGAACTTTAGAATTCTTGACTGAGGTTTTACAATTCACTGCACCCATCAAACAAGAGGTACTGACTGGCACGGAAGAAATAATTTACAGAGAGTAACCTGGAAACCATCAAGTGATGTTAAATTCCCACTAGAGATACAGCTTTCATGCACCTCTGTTTATGTATTGGCTGATGACCCAATTATTTACACAATATGCAAACTAAGGGGAAAAAGGTTGGGTGATTTGTATTTGGTACCAAGGCATGGTCTCGTGGTTCCTAATTGCAGAAAGAAATTAAGCGGCAGGTTAATTGCGTACTAAGCAAGTCCTCGTGACAAACAGGATCCCAGTTCTCCATGAACACACCCTAAACTGCAAATAGGAAGGTCTCTGTGATTTGTTTAAGGGAAAAAAGTTTAACTAACCACAGTAATACAGAATTTTGTCAACGGTACTCATAAAATACTTTGCCACTTAGAAACTCATTCTAACATCTACCAACTTAACTCAGCGTAAGCGCTAATAATTTTATAATTTGAGCACCTGATTTCCAGCAACTCCAAAGTGAATGTGGCCATGTCTAACAGGGAGCCAATGCCCTAGATGAAGAGAACCAACCTAACTCACATGTTTATGCACAGATACCCACGGACACAAAATAGTAGGTACACCTGCAAGATACGCAATTACACGGTGAGCGGTGGCTTTCTTCTGCTTCCTGTCAACAGATGCATTCCTAGGAGATGTTCATTCACATATATTCCAAAATAAAAATAAAGATTTATCCATGCACCAAAAGGTCAACTCACATTACAAGTTGAAAATCTGGTCTTTTTGCTATGGATTAGTCTGCTTGTCGTTTTCTCCTTCGAGTAGACCCAGTAAGATATGTAAGCGCTGGGCAAGACCCCTAATGCACCATCAGAGAAAACCCAAAGGAAAAAAAAAAAATTAAAAGGCTGACTTTCTATATATAGTCTTATCTTTAACCTAAATGATTTATAAATGTCCGCCACTTCGGAATGCATATGAATATTTTCAAGAGTTTGCTACAAAGTAAGTTGAAACAAAGTACACTTTTTATTTACTGAAGATAGAAAACTTTCACCAGCTTCATTGCCGGGTACCTAACTGGTCTCCACAGGTCTGTTGACCCTTTATTTTAAGAAAGGGAAGAAAAGGGTAACAAAATTCTATCCTAAATATGAGAGATATTGATGGCAAGTTAGAAGGAAGCAAAATAAACACAATATAACCTTCTAGGATTTCCCTGTAACCCCGGTTGTGATGTGGCGGTTAAGCTGAGGCTCCCGAAAACAAGAGCACCCCTGGATTCCCCTTCCTGAAAGACAGACAAGCAACAGCTCACCAAAGGACGGGATACAGAGCTTAGAGGAATATTCTAAAGCAAACCCACAAAATCAAAACTGTTTTACAAATGTCGAATATTCAACTGCTTTCCATTCTATCTAGAGAAGAAATCCAGTTCCCCAAATGTGTAAGTATCCTCTTGAGTATTTTCACAAAGAACAAGTCTCCCTTTCTCATTCCCTCAATCAGAATAAAGAATAGAAAACATTTAGTAGCATTCCAGATAATTTGTGCCAATTTAGATGATTCATGTATTGCTTTCCCAGACTAAATGGTCTATGGCCAGTGCTTTCAAGTCAACAAGGGTGCGGAGAGCAAGACCTAATTACAGGTCTGAGTCACTGTCTAGAAGTTCTCTCGGCCCTATGGACCATCCCCCACAAAGGCACCATTTCATTTTGAGGTATAAAATCAAGCCAAGCCTACCAATCCCTTTATATTAAAAAAAAAAAATAAGAAGAAGATACCATTCCACACACACACACACACACACACAAAACAAACAAATCAGTTCACAATACTGATTTCTCAAAAAAAAGAAATTTCAATAGGCTTCTTCCATTAAAAAGCAACTATAACATTAAATTTTTTAAATGAGAAAATGCATATGAAATATACTATGGGATTAAAATGTCAATATCTTGCATTTCTTATATTTGGCCTGATGTAAAACATGGCATGTGCAATCTTGAATTCTGGTCATCTTTCAATGGGAGAGTAGCTTTTTTCACAAGGGACTCATTGATTGGGCATTTCCACTGATGGCTATAATCATCTCACACTGGCAACATTTTAATTTAAAATCCTGGGTCCACATTGAAGGAAAAAAAGCTAAAGATAGTTACATTTAAATAAAATTAAAAGGCGGACCCATTCTTTTAACAACAGAAAAATGCATGTACACAGCACAAAAACCCCCATTTGATTCCAACAAAAGATGTTATTGTTTTCCTTCCTGTAACATGTACACAGTACATATGAACTAAGGAGAAAATATCTTTTGAGCTTACTTTTTTTCCCCACACATCAAACACTTAAACAAAAATAACATCCTAGGGAAAAAGAAAGAAGTTCTCTTCTGATCGTCATAAATCTTTCTCTGACACTCTATCAGCAATTATGTCCCCAAGTGAAGGGATTAATGATCCCTGAATGGAAATGACTGTTTAGTTCTGTGCAGGCCACATTCCAAACAAGAACAAGGGGTAACATGAATCCTCCAAGAGCAACAGAAGGAGTTATTTGATTGCAGAAGTTAAATGACTTGAGATCTATTTCCGACAAGAATGACACGAAATGATCTCCAAGATTCGAGCTCGGACACAAAAGGAAATAATGACACAGCGCCAGTGACTGAGGTCCTGTGTTTCAAAGCACCATGCTTCCCAACCTGTTCATAGGAGTGGATGCCTCTTCTGGAACTGCTGCCACCAGTACAAGGAACAAACTGATGGTTCAGAATGCACGAGAGTCAATTCTGTAGGTGTGATGGCAGGGAAATGCAGATTTACCTAAGTCTGCCAAAAGCAAGCCTTCTGAGCACAGGCTATTTAAACACAAGTGGAGCTTGCACGGGAGTACAGAGGCAGGTGAGGAAAGGGAACTCACTAGCAGACCAGACACCGATTCAGAGAATAAGATAAAAAGCTGTCCACATGTTGATTAAACTCAACAATTTATAGTGTAACACATTTAGTATAGATCACCGGGATGTCTAGTGTCTCAGAACAAATTTATGGCCTCTTTCCACGATCCTGAATTTATTCTCAACTCCTCTGTGATTTTAAAGAACAAATGCATATAGTATCTACATTTACCTGAAGTTAAAGAGCATACAGAAAAATCGTACCACACAAATGGGATAAAAGCACAGGCAAATGCATGGGGAAAAATACGGAGTAAGAGCAGGATAATAACGGTTCCTCGGAGCCAGAGAAGGGCGCTGCTGTTAGGGACATTACCCTAGATTTTTAACTGTTGCATAGAAGTGGTAATCATTCAATTTCGCTAGTGTATTACAGGGAGAGTACATATGGATATTTGTACTGTTCCTTATACCACTGTTTTTAAATCTGAAAACACAAAGAACAGGTCCATACTGCCAAATATATACCTGGACGGGGGCTGGTGTTCAGGTGGGTAGGCCAAGACCCTTTTCAGAGTTCACAGCCCAAGTGGGTTGTTTAAAAGGCAGAACCTTCTGGAGGGAAAGAGAGAGAGTGAAAGCAATCTATTTTACTCTCCTGTCTGAATCCTAAATCGCTCCATCAGTTAACTGTTCAGAGTGAAGAGGGTGCCAGTCAACACCAGCAGCACACCCTGCCAGTTTAATTTAACGGAATTATTTTGCCTTGCTTTGCAATTACTCCCACATTCCCCAGGGAGAAACTAATGGATTACTAAAAATAAAATGGAGATTAAGTGAATCACTTCGGATGTTTTGGCTCCCAATGTAAACTGGCTTAAACAAAAAGGAAATGCATCGGCTCAAACGCTGGCCCTTCTGGGGGCCTCGGGGCTGGCTTCTCTGTCCTCCGCCCCGGGTGGCTTCTTGCTCAGGCTGCAGCCACAGCAGACCTCCTGCCAGCACGGAACAGCACCCAGAGGAAGAGAAAGGGGGGCAGACTCTTCCTGCAGGCTCGTTTTAGGTATGAGAAGACCTCTGCCAGAAGCTCCTGGCGAACCTGCCTTCCAGTCTCGTTGGCTAGGATAGGATCACGCGACCATTCCTGAAACCATCCTTCTGTCCAGGTAACGCCCAACACTGGGCATTTGTTCATGAGGACTCGAGCATGGACAAAGCAGGGATGAGCTCGCCCCTAACCAGGGCCGACCCTGGAGCTCCCACATGGGAGATGGATGGGCTGCGGGATACGGATCCAACCCTAATGTCCGCTCTGCTAGTACTGACCGGAAACAGGCTGAGCACGACTGTGTTTATCTGAAGATGAAATTAATCACTGTCATGATGAATTTCTGTATAAAGCTTCCAACTCAAAAAGCAGATGACCAAATGAACTGATCCCTTTGAGAAAAGCAGAGTTCTAAAAGCTTTTGTTTCTGTACTTCCTCTGCTCCAATGAAAAACTTGAAGACATAATGTCAACACATTTTAAAGCATGGAGGTCATAGGAAGTAGAGGATAGTACTTACTATATTCTTGTGCCATGGCTGCAGAAATTTAGACAATAGCATCCATATTAATAGCGAATAACCTGAAAAGAAAAGAAAAATATACAGTAGTTTAAAAAGCAGTTTAAAAAACAGAAAAAAAACAGCTAAGTGCACAAGAAATCTCATTAAAAGAAAAGAGTTGCAAAAAAAAAGTTTTATCTTTTTTCTGAAAGAGGCAAACCAACCTAGGCAGCTGCATTTAAATTAGAAGTTAGAGAAAACAGGGGTGCCTGGGTGGCTCAGTGGGCTGAGTGTCTGACTCACATCTCAGGGTCCTGGGATCAGGATCCAGCCACATCGGGCTCTGGGCTCAGCGGGGAGGTTGAATGTCCTTCTGCCCCTCTCCCCACCCTCTCTCTCTCTCAAATAAATAAATAAAATCTTTAAAAAAAAAAAGGAAGAAAACATCTGTAGTGTTAGAGTATCTCTAAATACCTACAAATTATCTGTATCTACTGTCAAACAAATTAAATATATTTTAATCAACTAACATTGCCCTGGACTGCTATTTGTAAAACTGAAACAAAAACACAATTATTAAATGGACCTCAAAAATCGTGCAGTCCATCCCCTAGAAAACCTACCTACCCTCTTCAAATCACTACAGACTGAAGTCAGATAAGTCAGCTTCAATTTCTAAATTTCTAAACTCAGGAATATGAGGGAATAGGTCTCAGAATAAATACATATATTGGATTAAATTTCTGACAGCATGTTTATTAAAACTTTGAATATTCAGAATGCCATCGAACACTAAAGAAACACACACACAGAACTAGGAACCCCAAGACCCTGGAAAGGTTTTGAGTATTTGAAAGTGAAAGGTGAGAACTTTGTTCCTATTCGGACTTCAGGACAAATAACAATATAGCGGACAAATAACAATATAGGTAATTAATTAATTCTTAATTAACTCCTTAATTAAGAAGGACTTAAAAACATAAAAATCACTCTCTGCTCTGATACTTCCTGGGGATGGTGTGCCCTGACAAGGCAGGGGGTAGGTCTTGTCCATGTATCTACAAATACCACGTCTAATGTCACCTTCCTCAGTATATCTAAGGCTCACCAAGGTTGTGGGCATTCGTTAGCTTGTAGGGAAGAAAAAAACTTTTTCTCTACCTCTCACGTTCAGTTTCTAGGGGACTGTTAATTAAGCTGACAAGGACAAATTAACAGAAGAAAAGGTATATGTTTCTTTATTGATGTTAATATTTTTACACCCATGGGGATGTCACAGAAAACAAGTAAAAAACAAGAGAAGCAGTCTGACCCAGAGGCTTAAATACCATCTTAGTAAGGGGCAAGAAACTGTGCAGAAGTGACTATAGACAGGAAAAGGAGATCGGAGTGCCTACGGATGATAAACTGTGGAAAGATGACCAGGAACTAAGTGGTAGATAGGACCGTTTAGTAAGATTATGTGGACCCAAGATTCTCCAGTGAGAAGAATAGTTCTTCTCTTCCTGGTATAGAGATGGGATGCGACCTTACAAATGGAAATTTATGCCCCAATTTTCAGGCAGGAAGGAAGGGAGGAAAGAGAACTCTCCCTGCATCTGCCATTTCTCAGTTTCCTTCACTCAAAATAATCCTTGTGCCAAGTGGCATATTTTGGGGTGGCCTATTCTGATCGCCTTCAGGTTCACAGAAATAAAAACACCATTAAAAGAATAATGCTGCAAGTCTCAGAATGGAAGAAGATATTTGCAGTACATACATCCATCAAAGGATTCAGAATATAGGAAGAACTCTGATAAAACCATAAAAAGACCACTCAAACAAGATACCCCAATGGTCAATAAGCATATGACAAGGTACTCACCCTCATTCATTACCTTTTACTACAAAATAAAGCTACAATGAAATAAAATTACATACTGATTAAGACGGCTAAAACTGAAAATCTGACAATACCAAGGCTTAGGACGAACAACAATTCAGCTCTCATACACCACTGGTGGGGGCGTGAACTAGAAAACAGTTGAGCGGAACGAGATAAAACAGAACATAAACTTACAATGTAGCCCAGCAATTCCACTCCCAGCAGGATACCTACCAGGAATGCACATTCGTAGCCCCAAAGACACACACAGAAATAGTCCAGCATTAATCTTAATAGCCAAACTCAGTGACAAGCAAATTGTTGAGTATTCATACAATGAAATATTATACAGCAAGGGTCAGTGAGCTTTCTCTGCAAAGGCCAAACAGTAAATATTTTTGGTTTTTCAGACCATATAGCCACTGAGCCCTATTGCAACTACGCAATTCTGCATTTGGAGTACATTTACATAGATGAATATGTAATTGAATGGGTTTGGCTGTGTGCCAATAAGACTTAATTTACCCAAAAAAGCAGCCAGCCCACATGCTGTAATTTGTCTGCTATATGGTAATAAATATAAATGAATCATAATTAATACAACAACACAGATGAATCTCACAGACATAATGTTGAGACAAAGAAGCCAGACACAGAGAGAATACACTGTATGATCCATTTTAGGAAGTTCAAAAATAGGTAAACCTTTGTAAGTCAGGATAATAGTTACCTTTGAGGTGGGAAGAGGGGTAAGAAGATACCAGAAAGGGGTGGAACAGGGATTTTTGGTGCGTTAGTAATACTGCACTCCTTGGTTTGAGGGGTGGTTTCATGATCATGCTCAATTTGGGAAGATTCATCAAAGGGCTCACTTACGATATACTTTTCTTCATATGTGTTACACTTAGATAAAAAAGTAAAATATTTTAGTTTTTTGTTTTTGTTTTATAAACAAAGAATACAGGTCAGTAGTACAAGTGGATGCTTTCTCAAAGTCCAGGCTCCCTGGGCACCAACTGCTCTGAGCAGCAGCAAACCTTGAACCCCCACAAGGCAGGATCCTGAAGCCCTCCCTTATCTAGTGTGATGTCTGCCCGGCAACCACACCTTTGCTCTGAGTTCCAGGTGGGGGCCTGTGGAGAAAGAGCTGTGATGAGACAGGACACAGAGGAGTGGCGGGAAGAGAATGCAATCCAAAGGGAGGAAGGAAAGTAACCGATGGTGGATGAGGAAACTGGTGGAAATAAGCCCCACATTTTCATATTATCTGCTGGATAATCTATACACAGAATAAAACTCACACGAGCAGCTTAGAAACACAGTTTGGAAGGTCACTGAATGTGCCCTTTGGACAAAAATAATGACATTTTAAAAGCCAACTAGGGTTCTTAAAACACTGTTGAACAGATTTGTTTCCAGTACAATTTTCTTCCAGCTTCCAGTTGAGGAAGCAAACCTGACAGACAAAATAGTCTTGACTTTCTATGTTTGCATACTTCAGTTTCTATACCTTGACCTCATCTTAAACATCTGTACCATGTCTAAAATTTCATTAGATATGCAACATCCCAGGGATCAGAGGAAGACATTAAACTACCAGGGTTATGCCCAAATATACTGGGAGAGGCAGAGAATACAACAATGCCATGAACAACAAGATCAAGGGCATAACCTAAGGATTCACATTCTCGACAGCTGCTTATACCACGAATGAAATAAAGAGCAAAAGAATTTAAAAAAAATAAATGAAAAAAAGTGAAATCCACTCACTATACTGCATTGACTGCATAACTGAGATGTGTAAGAAACTGACCTAGATGCTGAAAACACAAAGATAAAGTTCCTGTCTTTAAGGAGCTCACAGTTACAAAGAAGCTGACAAGCCTCGGCATCGATAATTCAAGTTAAATGTCTTAACAGTATACCACATTCGCAAGTGCTATGGAGCTAGAAATTAACAAGAGAGAATTATTATGGAGAAGGAGGGGAGAGAAAGGGTAAGTAAAGGAAGTCTTCCTATACGTAACAGGCAAGAGCTAAAATGGATTTTGAATGACTGAAGATGAGCAAGGTAAGAAGAGAAGAGCATCATTGTAGGCAGAGAGAGAGAATGTGCAAAGGCAGGAACGAACCAGTCCTATCTGAGGAGTAACAAGAAATCTGCGGCAGCCAGAACATGGTGGACAAGGACAAGCCAAGACTGAGATGGCAGAGGAACCTGTCAGTTATACTAAGTTGGCATTTTATTCTACAGATACTACAAAGCCATTAGGCTAGGAAATGGGGGATGGAAATGGAATACAAGGAATAGAGAGGAGACGGGTCTCCAAGTATAACTTCTTGTCTAGTTCTGACATACATAAACATGGTAATTCTTCACAAAATCAAAAAAAGTAAATAACTAAAATCAACCAGTATGTGGGGCAATTCAAAATGAAAACACAATCAGTGACAAATGGACTGCATTATAAATGCACAATATAACACCGCTCAAGAGAACACAGGGGGGAGAACGAACCCAGCCTCTTTGGAGACCATTGTCTTGGCTATAAACTCTGAGGATACAGACAAAACAATGGAAGAAATAAAGAAAGGCTGGAATGAATTCTGTGGTGGTGAACTCAAATCAAAGATATCATGCTTTTAAATATATATATTCAATAGGTGATGATAGACACAGGCACACCTTGGAGAAACTGTGGGTTCAGTTCCAGACGACCACAAGAAAGTGAGTATTCCAATAAACTCACTAGTTTTGCTGGTTTCCCAGCAAAAAAAAAAAATGTTATGTTTACAGTACAATAGTCTACTAAGTGGGCAATAGCATTATGTCTAAAAAACAACATACATAAGTTTAAAAGTACTTTACTGAAAAATGTTAACCATCATTTGAGTTTTCTGTGAGTCGTAATCTTTTTGCTGATGAAGGTCTTGTCTTGATGTTGATGGCAGCTGACTGAGAAGGGTGGTGGCGGCTGAAGGTTAGGGTGGCTGTGGCAGTTTCGTAAAATAAGACAACAATGAGGTTTGCTGCATCGATGGACTCATCCTCTCACGAATAATTCCTCAGTAGCATGTGAGGCTGTTCGACAGCATCTCACCTGTGGCAGAACGTCTTTCAAAACTGGAGTCAATCTTCTCAGATCCTGCACTGCTTTATCAACGAAATTCACGTAATATTCTAAATGGTTTGCTGTCATTTCAAGAATCTGCCCAGCATCTTCATCGGAAGGAGATTTCTTCTCAAGAAACCACTTTCTTTGCTCATCCACAAGCAGCAGCTCCTCATCAGTTAGAGTTTCATCAGGAGGTCGCAGCACGTCAGTCCCATCTTCAGGCTCCACTTCTCATTCCAGTTCTCTCGCTATTTCCGTCATATTTGCAATTACGTTCTTGACTCAAGTCTCGAACCCCTCAAAGTCATCCCTGATGGCTGGAATCAACTTCTTCAAAACTCCTGTTAATTAATGTTGGTATTTTTACCTCTTCCCATGAATTATGAATGTTCTTAATGGCATCTAGAATCGTGAACCCTTCCTAGAAAGTTTTCAATTTACTCTACCCAATGCACCAGAGGACTCACTCTCTGAGCCCTTCTGAATACATTTCTTAAATAGTAAGACTGGAAAGTTCAAATGACTCCTTGATCCATGGGCTGCACAATGGATGTTGTGTTAGCAGGCATGAAACCATTAACCTTGTCCATCTCCATGGAGCTCTTGGGTGACCAGGTGCACTGTCAATGAGTCCTCATATTTTGAAAGGAAACTTTTTGTCTGAGCAGTTTTCAATAGTGGGCTTAAAATCCTCTATAAACCATGTTGTAAACAGATGTGCTATCATCTAGGCTTTGCTGTTCCACTTGGGGAACATGGGCAAAGTAAATTTAGCATCATTCTGAAGGGTCCCAGGATTTTCAGAATGGCCAGTGAGCACTGGCTTCCACTGAAAGTCACCAGCTGTGGTAGCCCCTAACAAGGGAGTCAGCCTGGCCTTTGAAGGCCAGCGTTGACTTCTCCTCCCTAGCTATGAAAGTCCCCCATGGCATCTTCTTCCAACGGAAGGCTGTTTCACTCACACTGAAAGCCTTTCGCTTAGTGCAGCCGCCTTCATGAATGATCTTCGCTGGACCTTCTGCGGAACCTGCTGCAGCTCCTCCGTCAGCACCTGCTGCTTCACCTGGCGCTCTGATGTTATGGACACGGCTTCTTTCCTTAAACCTCATGACCCAGCCTCTGCGAGCTCCAGACTCCTCTCCTGCAGCTTCCCCACCTGTCTCAGCCTTAACAGCATTGAAGAGAGTTAGGGCCTCGCTCTGGATTATTTTGGCTTAAGGGAATGTGGCTGGTTTGATCTTCTCTGCAGACCACTAGAAGCTTCTCCATGTCAGCAGTAAGGCTGTTTCATTGTCTTATCATTCATATGTCCCCTGGAGTAGCACTTTTAATTTCCTTTAAGAACTTTTCCTTTGCAGTCACAACTTGGCTTTTTGGCACAAGAGGCCTAGCTTTTGGCGTATCTTGGCTTTCGACATGCCTTCCTCACTAAACATAATCATTTCCAGCTTTTTATGTAAAGTGAGAGACATGCCACTCTTCCTTTCACTTGAACACTTAAGACGCCACTGCAAGGATATTAATTAATCTAATGTCAAAGTATTGTGTCTGCAGGACTAGGAGGCCCAAGGAGAAGGAAAGTGATGGGTCTGGGCTGGTCAGTGGAGCAGTCAGAACACATACAACATTTATCAGTTAAGTTAACCATCTTATATGGGCATGATTTATGAGGCCCAAAACAACTACATGAGTTATAATTATCACTGATCACAGATCACCATACAAATACAATAATAATGAAAAAGCTTGAAATACTGTGAAAATTTCCAGAGAGACATGAAATGAGACATGAAATGGAAAATGAATTTTCCAATGCAGTTGGAAAAATGGTGCCAAAGCCTTGTTCAAACAGGGCTGCCGCAAACCTTCAATTTATAAAAAACACAGGATCTGTGAACAGCAATAGAATAAAGCACAAGGAAATGAGGTATACCTGCACTGTTACTCTTTCTTATAATATACTACTACCATTATCCATTTTGTAACCCAACCTGTCCCAGATCTGGCCAGTGGAAATCCCTTCAAGATGGCTTCTAGGGGGGCACCTGGGTGGCTCAGTGGGTTAAGCCTCTGCCTTCTGCTCGGGTCATGATCCCAGGGTCCTGGGATCGAGCCCCACATCGGGCTCTCTGCTCAGCGGGGAGCCTGCTTCTCCCTTCCTATCTGCCTGCCTCTCTGCCTACTTGTGATTTCTCTCTCTGTCAAATAAAAAAAAAAAAAAAATTAAATAATTTAAAAAAAAAAAAAAAAAAAAAGATGGCTTCTAGGTCATTTTCATATGACCCTATCATTCTCTGAGCATTTCCTTACTTTCTGAAAATAGATGTTTCAGTCTCATTTTGTACTTTCTTTCCCTGAAATGAGCCAAGGAGTCCTGAGTCCTTTAATTAGGAAGTGGTATTTAGAAATCAAAATCCAAGTGCTGGATGTGTTCATTGCCTGTGGGGACTACTCTGAGACACACTCACAGTGACAGAGGTGGGAATATACATGTATATGTGCTTATACATACACACACACACTCATTTACATCCACAACCACAGGGCTTTTCAAGACACAAGACAAGGTGATTATATATAAAGTTTACATGAAAACTCAATGGCTCAAGAAAAATCAAGATATTGCACAAGAAGAAGATGGTAGGGAGGCACCTGCCCTACCAACTATCAATTCCAACACAGCAGGAATTGTAGATTAATACAGAAAGGTGGAATTATTTAATAATGGTGCTTACACATTGTTTATTCATGTGGGGAAAAAGTTAAATTGAATCTCTATTTTACTCTTTATTGAAAAATCAATTCTAATTTAACTAAAGACTTGCATATAAAAGGCAGGATTATAAAACTTCTTTTAGTAGACAATAAAAGAATATTTTATGGCTTCAGAATAGGTTAGCAACATAAAAAAGAAAAACCATAAAGAAAAATAAATTCATTCTACATTAAAATAAAAAAAAACTTCTGTTCATTAAAAGTCACCATGAAAAAGGCAAAACCACAAACAAGAAAACGTATAACCAACAAAACAGTAAGTATCTGGAATATATCTTTTATGAATTTCTGAGAAAGATGATCCAAGAGAAGAATGGATGGAAGTTATGAAGGAAAATATAGAAGGTCCTTATATACATAAAATGATAGTTTCTTTCGTAATTAGGGAAACAAATAAAAGCACGTTTACACACCCATCAACTCGACTGCTTTTAACAAGTGAGACAATGTCAAGTGTGCGGCACAAATGTGGAGCAGAGCAAATGTTCAGACTCTCAGGTGGGGGCTGTACTTCGGTACAGTCACTTTGGAAAACAGTCAAGCATGGGTATATCTCACTGGCCAACAATCCACTCCTGAGTTCATGGTCACCAGGAGAACTGTCACCCAGAGACAAATACAATTGTTCCTAACCGCAGAAAAGTGCAAACAACCCAAATTCCAATGGAACAGGAAAATAAAATGTGGTTTTGTTTGCAGCAGAATCAGTGAACTCTGATGCTAAATGCACAAATGTGGAAAAATTCAAGGGGACAATCTCCCTAAATACTTGTACAACAAGATTTAGTTACATACAAAATCTTAACGAATTAGATTACAAACTCACTATAGGATGGGTCAAAACCACTTAACAGTCATTAGAAGCCTCCTACAGGGTTTGGGGGTTTTTTTTGAGATTTTTTCTTTAAGATTTTATTTATTTTTTAGTTGACAGACAGAGATCACAAGTAGGCAGAGAGGCAGGCAGAGAGAGTGAGAGAGGGAAGCAGGCTCCCCGCTGAGCAGAGAGCCCAATGCGGGGCTTGATCCCAGGACCCTGGGATCATGACCTGAGCTGAAGGCAGAGGCTTTAACCCATTGAGCCACCCAGGCGCCCCGAGATTTTATTTACTTATTTAACAGAGAGAAAGATCACAATTAGGCAGGGAGGCAGGGGGGAAGCAGGCTCCCGGCTGAGCAGAAAGCCCGCTGGGGGACTCAATCCCAGGACCCTGAGATCATGACCTAAGCTGAAGGCAGAGGCTTAACCCACTGAGCCACCCAGGCATCCCATCCTCCTACGGTTTTATGCTCAGTATTGTGGATGTTTCCAAGACATAGACTATTAAGTCCTCCAAGAGATAATAATATAATTCTCTATAGCTTTGAACACAATATTGAGCCCATGGCAAACATTAAACAAAAGAAAAAAATTGTACATCTCATTGTTACCTAAAGAAGAGGATACTTATTTCCCAAAGTAATTAAAACACTTGAGAAGGCATCATCCACACTGTGGTTTTTCAAAAGAAAAAAATATCTATACGATGAAAGAAAAGACCAAAAACACCCTGTTATTCTGTCAGTCAGCTACCAGGGCGGAGGAGATCACTTCTCTTAAGACTCATACCCATTAGACTACTGATTCATTTAAAAATACATATTATGACAGTACAACTTTCTGCAAAAATAAGTAACTTTTCTTTTTTTTTTTTTTAAGATTTTATTTATTTATTTGACAGAGATCACAAGTAGGCAGAGAGGCAGGCAGAGAGAGAGGGAGAAGCAGGCTCCCCGCTGAGCAGAGAGCCCGATGTGGGGCTCGATCCCAGGACCCTGGGATCAGGACCTGAGCTGAAGGCAGAGGCTTAACCCACTGAGCCACCCAGGTGCCCCAATAAGTAACTTTTCAAGTCAATACTATGAGATTAGAAACAAAACATCTGTATGAACACAACTGCTCAGAGCTGTAGCATTAAATCTCTATTAGTGATCAACATTGGTGTCACCCACCATTTGCTAAGCTGACCTGGCCGGGAGGTTCCCTAAGTTAACTTCATACTGTAAGGTTAACATACTTTAACAATGCGGAAAAAATCATAGGCTACATATTTAAATTTGACATCAAAGACATAATGTATTTTTTTTTCAAATGTCATGAATAGTGTTCAGAACTTGGACTCTTATGGTCCATACTTTATATGGGTAGGAATATGTACAAAATCTTTAAAACGAATCGTTATGTCGCATAGAGACAGAGAGTGACAGTTCTACCTGATTCACCTCTAATTCATTTTGTTTGCTTCCTAATGGCATTATTTTAAAAAGAGCAATTCTACAGCCCATAGAGGAGATTTCTATTTTAAGCAGAGGTAACAATCTTTCCTTATGTAAGAGGCAATTATGCAGGGTAAGAGACAAAACGAAGTGCCGGGGCGCACACAAGCAGTAGGCCGGGGAAAGCATTCGCTTTCATCCTCAAGGGTATGCCCTAAGTATACCAGTCTACCAGGCACTGAATTTATTAAACCATAATTTTGCTACATGAATTTGTCATTCTTTCCTTTAGAGAACACTGAATAATCAGAAGGCAATGTTTGCTTTCCCCTCTACAGTAACAACTGTGCGTTTGGCCTGAATTCTAAACAACCAGGTTCTTTTGAAATTCAGCCAATATACAGATCTTTTCACTAAAAATAAGCATGAAGGAAACAGGCTCAAATCATAAATGTCATATTTATAGCTGCTCAAAATGGGAGAGAACAGCCTTCTCCGATAATTTGGATAAACATGCACAGACCTCACGATCACCATACATGCTCCACCACCACTAAACACAGAATTGCTAAGAACTTGAAGCATAAATATTCAGTTGGATATTTGATGACATCAGCACAGGTGGCCTCAACTCTACTGATAGAATGCTTAACCAGTCATGCGGTGTCTTTCTGTCCTGGTTAAGCCTATATCAGGTGTGAGTTTCATATATTAACTTGGCTAGATAGTGCTCAATTAATCAAACACTAATTTAGGGGTTGCTGTGAAGGTATTTTGTAGATCGATTAACAGCTACCATCAGCTGACTTTCTGAAAAGGGATTACCCTTGATAATGTGGGAAGGCCTCATCTAATTAGCTGAAGGTGTTAATCCCAAAGACTGAAGTTTCCTAAAGAAGGAATTCCTCAAACCATCAGCATTAACTTCTGCCAGAGTGTTCAGCCTGCTGGTCTGCCCTACAGATTTCAGGCCTGCAGCCCCACAAATGCATGAGCTACTTCTGTGTGTATACACAATGGATTACTAGCCATAAAAAAGAAGAAATCCTATCCTATGCGATCACATGGATGGACCTTGAAGGCATCATGCTAAGTGAAGGAAGTCAGAGAAAGACAAAGACAAATACTATATGATCTCACTTATACGTGAGATCTAAAACAAAACAAAACAAAACAAAATTCACAGAAGAAGAAATCAGACTTGTAGTTATCAGAGGTAGAGGATGGGAGGAGGGGGAATTCGAAGAAAGTGCTCAAAAGGTACAATCTTCCAACCTTCCAGTTATAAGATACATCAAGTACTAGGGATGAAACGTACAACATGATAACTACAGGTTAACACCTCTGTATGATATATGGGGAGGTTGTTCAAAGGGTAAATCCTAAGAGTTCTCATCATGAGGAAAACATTTATTTTTCTTTTCTTCTTTCTCTTCTTCTTACTGTTACCTACATGTGAAAATGGGCACTAGCTAACCTGTCAGGGCAATCATTTTACAAGATATGTGAATAAATCACCATGCTGTGTGCCTTAAGTTTATACAGTGATGTATGTCAATTATTTCCCAATCAAACTGGGGGGAAATATATTTATGTATATGTATAAGACTCATATGTGTGTATTCCTACTGATTCTGTTTCTCTAGAGAGTCTTGACGGATACGCTGGGCAAAATGAGAATCCTGCTACAAGTTTTAAAGGTTGTGGTCATACAAAGAAAGAAATACCTTCCTTTAATTCAGTTTACCTAAGAAAACAAGGGTATCACTGGCATACCAGAAGACCACTCCCTGCTGACTAAAACAGAAGCCGACTTAAGAGAAGGGCACCCCAGAATCGGTATAACAAAATGCTGTGGCAAGAACAGGGGAACAGGAGTTCTAACTTAGGGTCTGGGGAGAGGGCAGGAGAGCAGAAAGGAAACTGTGCAAAACAAAGAAGGCCACACCACAACAGAATTTATTCAGCCGACCTTTTTAATTCAGCTAAGTATTTCAGAACTTACCATGTTGCAGGTGTTTGACCATGTCTATCCCAACTAACTGTTCACAACACCATTAAGGGGCAGAGGCTAGTATTATCCACAATTCTCAGGAGGTCAGGGAAGCTAAAGATGTAATTCTACAAGGTGACATGGCCACTAAGTGGTACTGGATCCCAGTTATGAACCTAGACTTGAGGACAAGCTACTGAGCTGTAAGTTTCCCTAACAGTACTTCCCAGGCAGAACAATGGGACAAAAACCTTCCAAGCCCAAGAACCTTATGAGCAATGCCATAAACATATCACAAGTAAAGGCATACTACATTGGATGTCTGTCCACAGAAAGGGGACTGAGGGGAAACAGCATAAGCAGAAACAGAAAGGTAAAACTGTAAAAAGAGAAGATTTCTGGTTCAAAACTGCGAATAACTCACAGATTTATTTTTTGACCCACAAAATCTCAAATTTTGTAAGAAATATTTAAAAAAACAAATAAATAAATGCACAGAAATTACAGGAAATCCCAGTACAGGTGGCACTAGCAGATCAGAGTAGTGACAATGAAAATGGAATTCAACGGAACTGAAAGACCCCTTAGAAATAAGAAGATGGACCTCCCAATAAATGTTCCCAGCAGACTCTAGGAAAACCTAACACGTGTCAGCAGAAATACACCTCGGATAGTGAGGCAGGTCATTAATGAATGTGACATCTGCATCAGTCCCTTCTCCGTGAGAGCATACTCCGTGGTATTAGCCCCTGGATTAAAGCCACTGAGAAACACCCACAGAGTGATCCTTTGGGCCTTTGGGAAATATACGTAATGAAGGGTAGATCACGCAGCTAGAGTCTACACCCCAGAGAAGCTAGACAATGTCTCATGTAACTAATAATGAAGCTTACCTGCACTGAGAAGACAAGTAACCCACACATCTTCCAGAAAATTCACCCTACCAACATGGCTGGCCCACCCACCATGGCTCCTGCAAATCAGAGCCGACACGCACAACCAGGTAAGTAGAACCTCCACGACAAATGCTGAATTCAACCTTTTGGCTCTATCATATACTACAAATAGCCAAAGGAGTTTAGAACATGACACCCCAAAACATGCCAATTTGGTATACTGACTTTACTTAAAAAAAAACACAAGTACAAGAAAGATGCACTGACCTCCCCTTTTCTTCCTGAGAACAGGAGATAAAACTCCCATATGAAAACTCCCATTCCTGTACCTGGAGGAAAAGGACATTCTGATCACCAGAGACAGGTAGTCGAGGCTGAGAAGAACATATACAAACAAATCTTTTTAAAATAAAATCTATTATCTTACTTTAGCCTCCCCATACATTTTAGTTTCTTTTCCACGATCATTACTCTTTGTTCAACCTAATATAGAAAAACTTAGGCCTCAATGGTTTTTTCAGGTCTTCATTTTCCTGCTAAAACTCCCATGTACATGTTCAAAAAAATGCTTTTCTAATGTGTCACATGGCAACTTAATTCTCAGACCCAGTCAGAGACCCTAAGAAGGTAAAGTTTTACCTCCCTTACACAATCACTATCCACCCCAGAAAAAGCAGCAACATGGAAAGAAACATTGAATTCAAGAATGTCAAAGAAAAAAAAAAGTTAAAATGAAAAAACAAAGAACATGTTTCTAAAAGGATAATAAATTTCCTCAAGAAATTTCAAGGAAATATGGTATCCACACACCAAAAAAAGAGAAAATAACTGGTTTTGGTTAAAATAAGATCATTGGGAAATGCAAGTAATGAAGGGTAGATTAGCAGATCATGAAGGTCCTGCAGCTGGATCCACCCCCAAGTGGATGTCCCAGGCTCTGTCCATTACCCTCTCCGTTTGGCTTTGTCCCTTTTGCCTATTTACAAGTCCAAATCTCCCTTCATTCATAAAAAGCTTTTCCCTTGACCCAGATCTCTTCTCTCCAAAACAAAGAAGCAATGAGGTAAGAAGGTGTCAGTGACGATTTGGAAGTTCCTCACTTAAATAACTGGGTGGATGGTTCTCCCATTAGATGAACAGAGACAGAAGGGACGAATGGGACATGGGCAGGGGAGTACTTGACAATAACCCGGAACTCAAACTGCCTTTACAGAAAGAGCTTAGAAACTAGGAGCCTATGTACTGAACTTGGTCCATAGACATATTTTTTTTGGCCCACACAGTGTTTTAAAAAATTCAACCCATCCTTTAATATTCAGACTGTTTAATGAGCAAATCCTCATTTACAGCTGTTCTTTAAAAAAAAAATAAAAATTTAAAAATTTAAAAAACCTGGGAGATCTGGTAACCTTGGGCTCACATTCCCACATAACATCAAATGGCCGGAGCTAAATGGCCTCCATGGGGTCTACAGTCTCCCCTCCCCACTCCCCGTTGTCCCCAGCTCTGTCTTCCTGACCCTGAGCCTATGTCAATGGCCATTTATCATTCCACCTACTCTGTTGCTTTTCTTAGCGTAGAAAAATATTTTTTTCTTACCCTGAGGCCTGCTTTTACCCATTGACATTGTTGGCCAGGCACTTAAGCTTGCAAATCTGCTGCAGAAGCACAGAGTCAAGAAGGGAGTGGAAAATATGGGTCTCTGGCTATTCATGGGAGACAGGACTTAAGGTGTGGTTTAAGGTGGGTCTGAAATAGGTTAAATGGAAGAGGGCTGAGCTCACAAAAGAGAATGGATGGAACTCAAGGAAATGCCCACAATTCAAGACAGTAAAAGAAAGGTAACAGTAAGTGAAAGTTAAGTTCAAGGAGTGAGATATTCAAGAAGGATTTAAGCACATGGATGGTGTACAGATTACAGCAAAAATTCACTCAGTTGTGACACTAGTGTTGCAGGGAGAGATCAGAGTCCCCCACAATGTAACTTACTTAGTGACAAAATCAACAAACAACATCACTCAAAACCTACAACAAAATCCACTTAAACTACCTGGAAAACTAGACTACTTAGCAATTGGTTAAGGTAGAAACAGAAGGATGTGTCTCTGAATTACCGTCTATGTCATGACTATCACCAAGTTCTCAAAAGCCATTTTTCATTGGCCAGAACTGTCAAAGGGTATCTAAATTACTTAAGTTTTATCTTACCTGTTAAACACTTTCCTTAGCTCCTAAGAACGGTATATAAGCCCCAAATCCCTAAATGCCAGGGAACCTCTTACATATTTAGGGCTCTTAAACATACAAAATTCAATTTGTTTTTGTCCTGTTCATCTGCCTTATGCCAATTTAATTATTAGACCAGCCAAAGAACCTAGAATGGAAAAAGGAAAAAATTTCCTCCCCTGCAGTTTTGGCACTCAAAGTGGGGCTCTCCACTGGCTGAACATTACAAATATTCGGGGGCTGCTGAAGCTGACAGGATCCCACAGAACATAAGGATTCTTACCACACCAGTCCCCTGGGTTTCCGCCTGCAGGGTCATGTGGAAATGAGAGGTATAATAGTGGTTCCCCCACCGCCGCCCCAAATTCAAATCAGCAGGAGAAAATATTAACTCTGCGTGAATCAGTTTCTTGGGTATAGCAACTCCAGTAATGATTTGTTATGAGTGCTCTTATTTTCTTTTGACCCCCTTCCTCTTAGAGATGATCACTGGTTTCTTTTCTCTCTGTCTTTTGCATTGTTTGTTATAAGAAGAAAAACCATAGAGCAGAATGCAGGCATGGGTCCTATAAACCTGTTGTTCAAGCCAGCCTCACAGACTAGTGAGTTCATAGTTCTCACCAGACCAGGGTCTGTTTAGATAAACTTTGCTATGGGTGCCCTACGTAAAAACTAGTTGAAGTTTTCCTTTCTTCTCCCTCTAAGCCCTGAGACATTGGCTTTGTGACCAGTGAGAATGTTCTCTCTGGTCTCCACCATCCAATACGTGCAAGTACTGATCCGCAACTGGTGACCAGTCAAATGGACCAGGATTCCAAGACACAAAGTCACAAGCAGTATCCTCTTTGTCTGGCCATGCCAGGTTTTAGGGGTTTGTCATGTGGGGGCCTGGTACTAAGGGGGCCTTTGTCCTCTCAACCTTCACTGTCCTGTTAGTGGTAGAGAAGTCCCATTCTGATGGTGCCTGCCCCATATCACAGATTCCCAGGTCTTGCTTCTTCCACTATACCATTCTTACTGCCTGTGACAAAGAAGGTCTTCCCTTTCCCAGGCAAACCCTGGGAAAGAACTCTCTGGATATGGTAAGGGCTGTATTTTACACCCTCTTTGGGGAGGTTTTCCATGGTTAAGCCATAAAAAGTCTTACTGGTTTATGTCACTGCTGAGATTACCGTAAGATCTGACCTGTCAAGGACCAGAGGATGGCCATACTGAACTGCCTATATGTGAAAGAAAAAAAAATTTTAGAGCGCTCTCATCCTACAAAAGACAAAATTAATAGGAGAACACAAAGGAATATAATGGCTAATGTTGAAGTCTGCCTTAATAAGACGAAAGAACAGAAATTAGACTTAGTACAAAAACTGGCATCCACATCCAACATAAATCCTCTCTTTCTTAAAATCCAGCCCCATCTCCCCAGCAAATTCCCTTACTTCCCAAACCCTTCCACCCTCCTCAGAAAAATCGCTTAAATACCCTGTTGCCTATTTTAGCTTTCCTTTCCCTACAAGATTTACAAAGAGCACTCCAGCCTAATCTCTAGGTCCACAGTACACAGGTTACTCATGGGAATGCTGCAAGCCAGGAAGTGAATTTAGCAGAAGCACCCACACTACACTAAGGCTCGCTTTGCTTGGCTCTAAAAATCAGGCTCTGCCAGCTTCAGGACTTCCTATGTAATATCCTTTGTGGATATATCCTAGATCCTCCCAATCACAAAAAATTCATGCCCCATTAATAGGAACATCTTTTAAATCATAAAGCCCATCTAACTCCTCTTTCAGGAGATCCAACCAAATTTAAAGAGAAATTAAAAAGGTGAATGACCACTCACACGGACCTTGTTTTGCTGCTAAGAAGTGTTTTTCCCACCCACAATTATACTGTACTTACCAGACAAGACAGGGCAGCCTGGGGTGGGATTGGGAGGGCGGGAGATGGCCCAAATTCTCTCAGGCCTCCTGCAAATGGCCAAGAAATGTCTCAGCTGGGGGCTGATATTCAGGGGCTAATAGAAACATTAGTAGAGGCTTTCCTCTCTAAGGTGAATTGGTTTAAGGTTAAATTGTGCACCCAGAAAGAAGGAGAGCATCTGAAGGTCTCTGTTGAACACTTTATAGACTTCTCAAAGGCATACTTCACTATACCCTGAAGTTCCAGAACACAGAAATCTTTTAGTTTCCACCTTAGTAGGGCACTTTCTCCCTAGTTTAAAAAGACAAATTCAAAATAACATGCTTAGCTAGGCTAGTCAACCTTGAATTACAACAATGGAAGCCGCTACCCAATGCTTTGAAGACAGCTTGCATGAATGCAAAAGAAAAGGGGTTAACATCAATAATTCTTGATTTACAACTTGCATCTTGAGAGAACCAAAAGCTTAACTCTAAGAGCAACTCAAAACCCACTCAGTTCCTTTCCCATTTGCCTTCAGACATTAGCAGATGGTGCAAAAAATTAAGACACTGGGAATACAATTGTCCTGCATGTGAGAAAAAGTAAAAACTTAAATAGTAATTATTCTAGGCTTCTGATAAAAGACAAAGATATCCCAAACTCGGCCATAATGTATATTCTTTCTCCATCCCTTGAAATCTTGTAAATCTTACCATTGTCCTTAAAAATGTATACACCACAGCAGATAACTAAAACACAGCCCACAATCTCCTAAGACGAAGGGGAAAAACCAGTCTGGGGCATGCTTTTTAAAATACAAATTGCCAGAAAGGCTCCCTTGCCCAATCTAATCCACAGCCTCCATAACATTACTTCTTATGGCCAAATATAAATTATAAATGCCTTCTCCAAGTGAGGCACCTGGATGGCTCAGTCAATTGGATGTCTGACTCTTGACTTTGGCTCAGGTTATGATCTCAGGGTTGTAGGATCAAGCCCCACAACAGGCTCCACACTTGCCAGGGAGCCTGCTTGAGATTCTCTCTCCCTCTGCCCTCTGCCTCTACCCTCCACACTCACGTGTGTGTGCACGCTCTCTCTCTCTCTAAGATAAATAAATAAATCTTTAAAAACAAACAAACAAAAATGTCTTCTCCGCAAATATTAGTAAAAGGCCTTAACCATTAAAGTGGGTAACCTTAACTTGTTCCTTTGCCAGAGACACGATTATTTATAAACTAGTGAGTTTTGTGCTATACGTGATTCACAGCTAAAATTGTAGAACAGAAGCCACAGGAGAATCTCGGTTTGCGTCTGTGTGTTTACTTATGTCTATGAATGTATGTTATATATATGTGATATTTTTCTACCACCAGATGGTATTGACAAAGTTTATTTGTAAAGAGCTCTATTTTAGCTTTTCCCCTAAGGTAAGGAACACAGCAGGGATGTCCACTATCACCACTGCTATTCAACATAGTATTAGAAGTCCTAGCCTCAGCAATCAGACAACAAAAAGAAATTAAAGGCATCCAAATCAGCAAAGAAGAAGTCAAACTATCACTCTTTGCAGATGATATGATACTTTATGTGGAAAACCCAAAAGACTCCATTCCAAAACTGCTACAACTCATATAGGAACTCAGTTAACGTGTCAGGATATAAAATCAATGCACAGAAATCAGTTGCATTTCTATACACCAACAACAAGACAGAAGAAAGAGAAATGAAGGAGTTAATCCCATTTACAATTGCACCCAAAACCATAAGATACCTAAGAATAAACCTAACCAAAGAGGCAAAGAATCTGTACTCAGAAAACTATAAAGTACTCATGAAAGAAATTGAGGAAGACACAAAGAAATGGAAAACATTCCATGCTCATGGATTGGAAGAACAAATATTGTGAAAATGTCTATGCTACCTAAAGCAATCTATACATTTAATGCAACCCCTATCAAAATACCATCATTTTTTTCCAAAGAAATGGAACCAGAAAAGACCCTGAATAGCCAGAGGAATGTTGAAAAAGAAAGCCAAAGTTGGTGGTATCACAATTCCAGACTTCAAGCTCTATTGCAAAGCTGTCATTAAGACAGTATGGTACTGGCACAAACACAGACACATAGATCAATAGAACAGAATAGAGAGCCCAGAAATGGACCCTCAACTATATGGTCAACTAATCTTCGACAAAGCAGGGAAGAACGTCCAATGGAAAAAAGAAAATCTCTTCAACAAATGGTGTTGGGAAAATTGCACAGCCACATCCAGAAAAAATGAAACTGGACCATTTCCTTACACCACACACAAAAATAGACTCAAAATGGACGAAAGACCTCAATGTGAGACAGGAATCCATCAAAATCCTTGAGGAGAACACAGGCAGCAACTTCTTCGACCTCAGCCGCAGCAACTTCTTCCTAGAAACATCGCCAAAGGCAAGGGAAGCAAGGGCAAAAATGAACCATTGGGACGTCATCAAGATCAAAACCTTTTGCACAGCAAAGGAAACAGTCAATAAAACCAAAAGACAACTGACAGAATGGGAGAAGATATTCGCAAATGACATTATCAGATAAAGGGCCAGTATCCAAAATCTATAAAGAACTTATCAAACTCAACACCCAAAGAACAAACAATCCAATCAAGAAATGGGCAGAGGATGTGAACCGACATTTCTGCAAAGAAGACATCCACATGACCAACAGACACGTGAAAAAGTGCTCCACATCACTCGGCATCAGAGAAATACAAATCAAATCCACAATGAGATACCACCTCACACCAGTCAGAATGGCTAAAATTAACAAGTCAGGAAACGACAGATGCTGGCGAGGATCTGGAGAAAGGGGAACCCTCCTACACTGTTGGTGGGAATGCAAGCTGGTGCAGCCACTCTGGAAAGCAGCATGGAGGTTCCTCAAAAAGTTGAAAATAGAGCTACCCTGTGACCCAGCAATCACACTACTGGGTATTTAACCTAAGGATACAAATGGAGTGATCCGAAGGGGCACATGCACCCGAATGTTTATAGCAACGATGTCCACAATAGCCAAACTATGGAAAGAACCTAGATGTCCATCAACAGATGAATGGATAAAGAAGATGTGGTGTGTGTGTGTGTGTGTGTATATATATATATATATATATATATATATATACACACACACACACATACATACAATGGAATACTATGCAGCCATCCAAAGAAATGAAATCTTGCCATTTGCAACCACATGGATGGAACTAGAGGGTATTATGCTGAGCAAAATAAGTCAGTCAGAGAAAGACAATTATCATGCGATCTCTCTGATATGAGGAATTTGAGAGGCAGGGCAGGGGGTTTGGGGCGTAGGGAAGGAAAACATGAAACAAGATGGGATCGGGAGGGAGACAAACCATAAGAGACTCTTAATCTCACAAAACAAACTGAGGGTTGCTGGGGGGTGGGGTGGGGTAGGGAGAGGATGGTTGGGTTATGGACATTGGGGAGGGTATTGATATGGTGATTGCTGTGAAGTGTGCAAGCCTGATGATTCACATACCTGTACCCTTGGGCCAAATAATACATTATATGTTAGTAAAAATAATAAAAAAGAGCTCTATTTAATTAGCCTAAAGACACATAACTTCTTATCACATTAAGCATTTCTAAAACTCAGAAATATGATAGAAACTAACCCAAATGTTTTTTAAGTCACATGATCTAGGGTAATTTTTGGTAAATAAGAGCTAGTTTGTGAGTTTAATTAATACAGACATGTCTTTAAAGTTATCAGCAGTAAGTATAATACTTTTATTCTACCTAGCTCTACTAAAAGTCAAAAAGCTCACGTTACATCTGTTAAAAGTTGCCATCAAGAAAAAAAAAAACTGAAAATGATGGCTAACTGATTTAATATTAATAGTTCATGAAATCTTCATAAGTAATCTAAACACAGTTGTTAAAAACAAGTGAATCAAATAGATATAAGAGGGGCAAGAGTTTTTAGGTGAACTTTTCAGCAATAATTATGTTTTATGGCATATCTACTTAAAAATAGTTTCCCAAATTTTTGGTAACTTCCACCAATAGCTTTGCTAAGTTAGCTTAAATGACGGAAATTCACTGAGTATCTAGATTACTTCCAAATAAGGTAGAATGCTGAATTATCATTACTGACCACAGGTTCATTTAGTTTTGGCTTATTACGAAGACACTAAAGATAAATTTGGGTGTTGTTAACATGTCCTCTGCCACACTGAAAGACTGTATTACGAGGCAGCTTATAATTCTAGAAATTATAAAATGTACTCAAATTTGCCAGTAATACACAACTATATGCTTAATTTTCACTGAAAATTAACTTTTTAAGGGTTTGACATTTTAATATAGATAACTAAAGCTACTTGAAATAACTAGGGATTATCTCTATATGCAAGCAAAGTAAGACGTGTGTTTTTAGCAAGCAAAGGTACAAGGGGTGGAGATATATTTTGTTGAGGAAAAAGAAGGTAATTTTGTCCTAAAGTAAAGCTGGTTATTTCAGAAGGAAAAGAGGAAAAATTACAGTCAAAATCTGAATGGAGATTAAAAAAATAGAAGTTGTAGAAGGTTTATGGAAAAGGAATCTTGGGAAATAAATTTTATGTGTGGTCAAGCGGGCTAAGGCTGGAATGGATTTAATTAAAAATGAATTTTAATATCAAAAGTACTGGTGCAAAATCAGAATGTGGTTATCTCTTTGTTAAAGGACAAAATTTTCTTTTTTCTTTTAGTATTTTATTTATTTAACAGAGAGAGAGCATGCACACAAGAGAGCACAAGCAGGGGGAGAACAAAGGGAGAAGCAGGCTCCTTGCTGAGCAGGGAACCTGATCCCGGACTCAGTATCAGGATCCTCAGATCATGACCTGAGCTGAAGGCAGACACTTAACTGACTGAGCCACACAGGAGCCCCAAAAGGACAAGGTTTTCTTAAACTTTTGGTCTGCTGTTGGTCTGCTGTTGGTAACAGATGGTGAAAAGTTTCTTTACATTTTAAGTAAATTTGCCTGGAAAGCAAAGATTTTGTGTCTTGGCGAAATAATTTACGGTGCTTCATGTTGTCTTTACCAGGTCTTTGATTACTTAAGAAAACCCAATCTTCCAAATATGAAGAGAGAAGTTTTATTCACAATGTAACTTCAATATCTGCCTTTAAAATCTTCTACTGTCACTTTGGTTAGATATATAATTAAGCATTATTTCATAATGATCCATGATCTCATTTAGTCTCACGTTCAAAGCTTTTGAAGTTTTGACAAACTTCCCAACTATCAAATTCTAAATGAAGTCTTTTGGACCTTGAACTAATTTTAGGATTTTTCAGAGGGCCCTGGAACATCTCAAAAGGTGTGTTCTCTTTCTTTATGAAAAAGAGAGAGAGAGGTATTACACGAATGAGGCTTATCTGGTATGTTAAATTACATGGGAAGCACTGTCAAATAAGTGGTGATAAACGTTCTTAGGTTAGATTGTATAAGTAAGGGTTATTGATGTAAGTGTTCTAGAAATTGTATGAAATTCCTTAAAATATCTCATACGTCCATATAATGTTACCACTTGTAGTTCTAGTTATTATCTTAAGATGTTGTATGTCACAGAAATAACCAAATTTCCTTGTCAGTATCATTATGATGAACTCTCGTTAGATCTTTAACCATGGCTTTTTAAGTCTTTGTCATTTCCAGAGAGCTACTGTCTTACTCTGACGCTTTCGCAAATACATTTCATCTTCAGAGAGATTCACAGGAAGGACTGGCAAGTAGTCTAGTGTACAAGTTTCTGATCATTTTAAGATCATACTAGTAAACTGGGTAAGAATTTATAGAACTCTAATGAAGAAACTGGTGGCTTCATAAAACTGCTAATAAAAGATCGAGGTCAACATCAAGAATGAATTTCATGATAATGAATGAATGGGTGAGGATGATTCTAATTTTTATTACTTTTTGTTTGAAACATTCTTCATTCTCTTATGGTTTGTTTTGCCAGATTTAAGGAAACTGTTTTTCTCTTAAGTTATCAGCAATTTGTAAAAATGTATCTTTGCAAAGATAAAAACACTTACCTTTTTCTCCTTACTTGATCCCTCCAGAGTTCAAAAACTCTTAGAGAGTATTATTTTCATGGCAATATAGTTACTTCCATAAGTTCAATAAGAATCTGTTCTCCTTATAACAGGTCACACTTGGAAACTTGTCATGTTACTAAGGCTTTCACTGGAATGTCGTATTTGAAAGAGACACAAATAGACTCAAGATACAACCAGACAATTTAAGAAAATAAGGTTGAATTTATGAAGGTTTAAATAAAGCCCACTGGAAAAATCCAACTGATACTTGCTTACAGAGTTCCTGGCAGCCTTACCAGGTAAGTAAAGAATGTCACACTTCCTGTCAGGCACAAAAACCCGAGGATATTTTGGGGAACTCAAGAGAAAAAGGAATTAACCCAAATCTATAGGTATTACAAGATAAATCTGAAGGTAAAATCATTGGCCTGGCTTCCTAGCCTTGAGAGGCTTTTATAAGTCTAATCTGAGATTCCTTATAAAAAGATCCAGCAAAGCAGATTAAGAGTTTGTACAGTCAATCCCTATTCTTATTGCACTTATGTAAATAACCAGGCCAAGTTTAATGCAAACAAATCAGATTTACTGCTATAAATAGGTGAAAAGAGAGAAAATAAATAGAAAAGGTGTGTGTCACTAATACACCTTTGTGGGTATCAAATTCTAGCACTGTTCACTTTTTTTAAGGTTCTGTTTGCTACCTATAAAATGGACTAGATCCTGAATTCTTCTCATTTCCTCCAATATTTGGCTACAGTAACTCTCCAAACTAACAATTTTAATTTTCCTCTCACACTTCTGACTTGGAATCACTGAAAACGAACACTGCTCTTTTCCTGAAGCCTGCAAGCTAAAGTGGGTCAGCCTGGTATAAGCTACAGAGAAACGACGACAGCCGTTCACGTGCAGAACATCTCCACGCGTCCGGCCACACAGGACCCTGAGCGGGACCACCGGAGACCTTCAGCGGCAGACCAGGAAAATCTGTCAGGCTGCGCCTCCTTCCGCGCGCTCTCCCTGAAGATGCTTCAAGCCTGACATCTAGGAATCCCAACTGGCTCCTCCCAGAACTCTGAACCTGGGACTACAGTCTCCTCCGATTAACCACGGCGTTTTTTTTTTGGGTTCCACAAAACTGCTTCTTACTAAATACCTGTCTTCCTGACAGGAGCGTAAGTGCAGTGGCCCACGGTCAGGACCAAGCGACGGGTCCAGTGAGGTGGGGCAACCGACCAGCTCAGCCTCCGGACCGTGAGAGCTCCCGGGGAGGGTTCAGCCGTGAGACTCAAGTGCAGCGGGATCCACGTGGGCTCCTCTAACGTGCACTATTTGAGCTGGAGGCGATCACGGCCTATAGACCCGGAAAGAGGGGCTTTGTTTTGTTTTGTTTTGCTTTGCTTTCACCTCTCCCTTAACTGCCTCGAAGAATGTAGATAGAGGGGCCTGTACCAGGAAGACAACTGATATCAAAGATAACTTTTTATATGAAAAGTCGTATCTGCCTGGCCTGGCAAACATTTCTGGACCAGACATTCGCTCTTCTCGTCTTCCTGGGATCTGTCTTCCCTCCCTTAGGGACCCAGACCTGTGTCCCCTTCCCCTCACCTCGTAAGAATGGACTGAGCCTCAACTGCCTGACGGCTGAGGAGCTCTTCACATCTTTGGGACTTCCACACGCGGGAAATGAAATTTGTTTTTCTCCCATTAATCTGTCTTAGGATATAATTAAATGGTTAGACAAGCCAGAATGGAAGCCGGGAAAGACAAGCTAGAATGGAAGAAGGGAAAAGCTTTCCTTCCCTACATTGGGAAAAGGATTCTTCCACCTTTGACACTAGTAAGCCTGAATTAAAACTGCTTGCGGGGTCATAAACTGAGATAACACCTTTGAAAATAGGTCATGTTTAGCAGAATGCTCATCACCCTTGTCACCGATGGCACTCCTGGAAATGGATCTCATGTCAATAATATAACAGAAGTAAAAGGTTTTATGAGTGAATATATGCTCTACTACAATATTTTTTAAATAAAGCACGAAGAATCTAGAGATGAGTCAACTGTCCAACAACTGAAATACTATATAAAAAAAATTACACTGCATCAACACTACTCTCGCTGATTTACTGTCCCGTAATGTAACAATACGTAAGACCCCAAGAAGATAGCTGATATCACATGAAGGCACACAATAAAACAATATGGTTACCAAAAAAACTCCCCTAAAACCCAGTATGCCTACCAAGATTACGATGAGGTAAAAAAAATAAAATAAAAAAGGGTTGGCATGTAGTCAAGCTGGGGATGGAAATATTCAAAATGTGGAAATAATTAATAATACACTAGAGTGATAGATTTATGGAGATTTTTTTCATGTTTTAGTATCCTTTTAATAATACAGTAAATGCAATAGGAAGAAAATCTGGCACCACGGGATTATAGAGTTGGCACAGAGATGGAAACGGCAGCCAGCGTGTGAAGGAAAGGGCTGGAGAGAGCCAAACACAAGAGAGCCAGAGAGAGGAAACTGAACAAATGCACTCAAAAGAAGTTACCAGCTTTAGAAAATCAGAAGGCTACTAGGGACCTCAAGAAAGCAGTTTCAGCAAAACAGCAGAGACATAAATCTTCTGCAGAGCCCCGATGTATAAATAACAGAGGCAGGAAAGTGCCTGTAACCCAGGCAATGCTGGGAAAGAAGCAGGTGGTGGTCTGGGGGAAAAGAGGAAGGTGATAGTAATTTGGGGAAGGATCGGGGTTGAGCCAAGTGTTTTCAGGTTATAACCTAGGAGAGTGAATAATCAGTAAAGAGAAAAATTAAAATCTCAGGAGTGAAGGAACATCATGGAACGGGCACTGGAGGCCACGCGGGCAAGGTCTCGAGTTACGTGAAGCGGCGTGTGGCTTTTCCTTCTCAGCGCCTGGAAAGCACTCTGTTTGTTTCCAGAGGTAAAACTCCAGTGAAAATTTTCCCGTCCTCTTAGAGTAAGAGACACATTAGAACATGTCTCCAACAGGATCTGCACATAAAAGCCACACAATTCAAATAAATGATTCTCACATTGATAGTGACGATGAGTGCCTTGCACAGATCTAAAATTCACATCTGACTTCATTGTACCACCACTGAAATCATGACCAATCTTATAACTGGTGGCATCTTAGCACTGTATCACAGTTTTAAAAGGCTGTGGGGTTTTCCCTTAATGACGGATAAAATAAGACAACATAATGAGACATAAAAAAAATGATGTGTCTTACACATTGAAAGTATCTTCCATTCAATAAAACATGGTATCCCTCTGTCCTCACAAAGCCCTCTCGGGTTACCATACAATTACAATAGAAGCGAGGAGAGGGAAATAAAATCTTGGCAAATGCAATTTTAAACTACTTTATTTTATAAAAATATAAAACTGTGAACATTTGGCCAGGCAGATTTCTGATCATATCTATAATTAAATGATCCCCACGGTCCTGACTCAATAAAGTTTATTCATGCTCATAAATATAGCACATAAATCACACATACACACATTTATGTTTCACAGCTCTCCATGTAAGTGATAGCCACTTCATAGCAGAGGGAGAGTGGCATTTAAGAAAAAAGGACTAAATCAGCCTACTCTCATGTAAACATATACTTTAAAACCGAATACTCTTCTATGGGACAAAAATTAGAGGCACGTGCCATCTTTATTAAAAATATTAAACTTTCATAGAAATACTAATTAAGGAACTATCACTAAAGACAATTTAAAATACATATTCACATCTTTGCAAGTTTTCTGTAAATCCAAGTTTCCTCCAAAATAAAGGGTTTACTAAAATAAATAAGTATATATAGTTGACCTTGTATATATAGTCGACCTCCAAACAACATGGGTTTGAACTGTGCAGGTCCACTTACACATGGATTTTTCTCAGTAAACCCGGTACAGTACTGTAAATGTATTTTCTCTTCCTGATGATTTAACAACTTTTGTTTTTCGATAGCTTACTCTGTGGTAAAAATACAGTTTTTATACATATACAAACTATGTGTTGACTGTTTTTGTTCTCAGAAGGCTTCCAGTCAACAGTTGGCTATTAGTAGTTACACTTTGGGGGAGTCAAAAATTATATGTGGATTTTTAGCTGTGAGGGGGGTTGGTACCCCTAACCCCTGAGCTGTTCAAGGATCAAGTGAGTGTGTGTGTGTATACACATACATATATAAATAAATTTTAATGGCAATTTCACTGGTTTTTTAACCTCAACAAATGGGTTGTCTGGGGAAAAAAAGTGTAAAGAAAAATACTTAATGAAATATTTACAACATTAAACACCTTTGGAAATTACCATAATTACAACAATTAACCCCTCCAAACTGGCATGCACCACAAATTCCTTAATGTTTTATACAAATGAGGAAACCAATCTTGCCAGCCAATACATTTATTATATCCCTGCCTATATAACTGAAAACATACAAGATAATCAAGTCAATGAAATTAGCTTCTTAAAATGTCTCTTCAGCACAATCAATTTATGTTAGGCCAGTGATTATCTCATAAAATATTTTAAAGTGATTCTGAATATAAACATGGGTTCAGCATCAATGCCAAAATACGTACCATGCCAGAAAACTCCTTCATGACCCTCTAGTTAGAGAACTATTACTAACTATGATTAACTGTATTAATTTACAAAGCACTTTCCTACACTATCAAATGTAATAAGTCCAGATCTTCCAATTTTTAAATAATATTACTTAACACCATATGAGGATAAACTTAGACTAAGTTCATCGTGCTAACATATATTAAGCACATTTCTTCAATGGAGACCACAGGCATTAAGACTACAAAATTTCAAGACCATCAGCTGGAACAGATGTTACATGATCAACACATCATCAAGCAAAAATTACAGCTAATTTTGTCTCATGTATGGGGAATACGCAGTAGAATTCCATACTTCCAGGATATTATAAACTGTCTTCTATAAAATGTAGACAACCAGCATTTTCTTCCTTTTTTTTTACTTGCTAATTTGTTTTTATTCTTTTTTAAAAAAACATTTTCTGATTATTTAATATAAGCAATGCATTATGTTAGAAGAAATAAAGAAACAGTTCCTGCCCTCAAGAAAATTAGAATATACAGTAGAAAGAAATATAAATAACTTTAACATATGGCAGAATATGGTAAGTGCTAGAAGGATTTTATGAGAACACAAAGATGATAAAATTATATTAACCAAGAAGTATATTAGACCATAACTAGATCTGCATTATTTTAAGTGAAAAATATTCTCTCTGGACTAACAGGACCACCATTAAGAAGACCTTATCAGGACGCCTGGGTGGCTCAGTCGGTTAAGTGGCTGCCTTTGGCTCAGGTCACGATCCCAGGGTCCTGAGATCAAGTCCCGCATCGGGCTCCTTTCTCAGTGGGGAGCCTGCTTCTCTCTCTCTGCCTCTGCCTGCCTCTCTGCCTACTTGTGATCTCTCTCTCTCTGCAAAAAAATAGATAAATCTTTAAAAAAAAAAAAAAGACCTTATCAACACCTCATTTTAGTTTTCTGTAACATTTTTTAAACATTGACAGGTTTTCATATTTAATAAACCCACTACAGTTTATTCCTAAACTAAAAGCCAAGAAATTTTCTTTCTGACCCTTTAAAATATTCCAACTACACAATAATCCTTATAATATTACAATATTGTGATTTGTAAGAAATAAGAAATATATATTTCTGATACATTTTTGGACTTTTTCCAAGGTTTTTGGTTCACAGCTCCCCAAATCCTTGGAGTTTCCTATGTGATGAGAGCTTGAAGATATCGCTAACATTATGTTAATGAGTGTCTTTTGTAATGCAATGAGGATGGGGGATTGTAGCCAGTGGAGCCAACCAAGCAGAGGACTAGAACTTTCAGTCCACCCATCCCCCACAACCTCCAGGGAGGGGAGATGGGCAAGAGAATGGCCAATGACAGTCAATCATGCCTGTAATGAAGCCTTAAAAATCCAGAAGGATGAGATTTAGGAAGCTTCTGGGTTGGTGAGCGCATGGAGCTTTGTGGACACAGGCATGAGCGGAGGTCGGGAAACTCCATGCCCTGTCCCCATTCCTCCCCCTAGGCATCTCTTCATCTGGCTGTTGATTAGTATCCTTTAATATCCTTTGTAATAAACGGGTACTCTAGTTAGTAAACAGGTTTCCTAACAGGTTAGTAAACAGGTTTCCCAGTTCTGTGTGCCACTGTAGCAAATTAATCAAACCCGGTCAACCTAGTCTGGGTATATGGTATCAGAATGAGGCTCAACTGTAAAACACCCAGCTGATGTCCGTAGAATTGCTTGGTGGTGTGAGGAACTACTCCAGTCTCAGTGGAATTAGGTCTAGGAACCCAAAGAAAGAGTAAAACCAAAACAGCCAAATAAGAGCATCAGTCCTGGGATGTCTGGGTGCCTCAGTCAGTTGGGCATCAGCCTTTGGCTCAGGTCATGATCCCAGGGTCTTGGGATCAAGTCCCGCATTGGGTTCCCTGCTCCGTGGGGAGCCTGCTTCTCCCTCTGCCTGCTCTGTCTGCCACTCTCCCTGCTTATGTTTTTTCTCTCTCTCTAATACATAAAATCTTAAAACAAAATTTAAAAAAAAAATCAGTCCTTGAAGGAAAGGAGGTTTTTAAGAACAATTATGGCTAACATGAAAGAATTCTAATTACCATTTCCATGTCAGAATGCAATATGCAGATGAAAAAAAAAGGGGTAAATGGATTTTTTAAAGCAAACCTTTATAAAAATTGAAATATACATATATGTATACAAGCACACACATTTCAGAATTTTCACAAAGTGAACCCACTTATGCAAACACTATTCAATCAAGAAAGAGCACTACTAACACTTTAGAAGTCACTCTTGTAGGTCATCAGTAACATCCAAAGCCATCAACCATGATGACTTCCAACGCCTCAGACTGGTTCTACCTACTTATGAACTGATCACTTTATGGTTCAAGTAAAGTACAAGGCTGGCAAGCAATTTATATAAATAAGGTCACAGAATACGCTGTCTTTTTTCTCACAACGCTGGGAAGTTCATCTGTGTTGTAATAGGAAGCGTTAGTGCCCCAATGATGAACATACCACAGGTTATTTCCCCATTTACTACTGAGAACATTTTCATTTTTCCTTGTTTGGCATTAGTACAAATAATGCTATGAGCATTTTTAAACATATTCTTTGAGGCACACAGGTGTGAGTGTCTGTTGGTTCTGCTGGACCACAGACTGTACCCACTGACACTGCCCCTAGACGTGTGTGTGCATCCCAGCTGCTCTACACTTGGAATTATCAGACCTTTCCATTTGTCATCCTTGTGAGAATATAATATTACATCATTATGGTTTAATTTTCATTTCTCCCTGGTTTTGAGAACCTTTCACACCTATTACCAAACTAATATCTTCTTTTGTGAACTATCTGTTCAAGTGTTCTGTCTTTGGCTAGCAGAGGGTAAGACAGAATGGAGGGCCTGACTTTGACTGGTTTATAGTTTTTTATATATTTTCTAGGAGTCTTCTGTTGGATATATATTCTGTTGGAGATAGATAGGTGTATATATATAGCAAATATCTTCCCCCACCATGTCACTTGCTTTTTCATTCTTATGAGAATGTTTTTTGATGAAGAGAATTTTTTAATTTTAATGTAGTTCAATTTATCAATTTCTTCTTTTATGTTTAATCTCAATGAAACTAAAATGTGACAATAGGAACATTTAGACCTTCAATTAATACACTGGCATGTTTCATAACATAAAGTTCATCACTTTAAACAAGCTTATACAAAGATTTTAATTTCTAACAAAGTGTAGATAATTGTTCAGTAAAACAACAACAACAACAAAAAACACTCTTCTGGGTCATTCTAGTGGGAAGTGATCAGGAGCTGCAACCCTGCTTTCTGGTGGAGCACATCCCATATTAATTGATCCCCACCCTAGTCAGGAATATTTATTTTCATTTTGAACTCTCATTCAAACAATTGTGAACAATGGTTCTTAAAGATAAGTTTTACTTGAATATCATAAAGGAATTTGGGAATCACAGTGAATGTGATAAAAAGAGCCCCCTCAATAAATAACACAGCTGAAAATCTCATAACTGAAATCAGGGTGCTGAGCATCAACGACCTTTTTCTTGTACTTCTGCCCAGATAATTTCTGTTAACATAAAGGAATTACTATCTTACTTCACATCTGAGAACCAAAAATAACTAAGGAAAATAAAGCTTGTAGATTGATAATTTAAGACATGATATCTGCATAACAAATTACCGTATTATGATATAATTACACATCCTTTGAACAAGAACTTGCTTGACAGTATGAGGCACGCAAAGCAGCAAAGTGCTTCAGAGACTTAGGTAAGAATCTAATCAAAAACACACAGACAGACATTGTGCTTATAAAAAGTACATATACAGGAACTGTTTCCTTGTCTAATTTTAAAATTTATGTATTAAACCACCAAGCTACTCATGAAGTTTATTTATAACAAATGCATCAAAGTGACATGATGAATATGAGAAAAGAATCAACACCGCAGCCCATGATTTAAAAATGTCAGTTATGCAACAGTGACTTGGAGAATACACTTTTTCTTGTCACTCTTTAGTTTAGTTTACATTGTTGTTAATAATAATTCATAGAGACTCTCATTTGAAGAAGTCAAAGAGCTTACAAGTATCCTAACTAAAACAAAACTAAACAGAACTGAACTCAACTAAAAGAAAGACTTCACCCTGTCCTGGTTAATCAGGAACGCCAATGTCTAAACCAGAAAGGCCCCAGATGACAAATTCTACTTGCCCCACAACAGGCAAGAAAAAGGAAAGAAGCAAAAGAGGTGGTAGAGAAATGACACCAAAAAACAAAAAACTATTAGAATGAATTCAAGGTTACTCAGAATACTTTGCAGAATACTTACTTGGCAAGTTAGACTGTTCATTCAATGCTGAGTATATATGGAGTCACATCCACAGACCGGTTCTATCAATTTCATGGCCCCAGTTTCAGAAGCACTAAACCAGATGTGACTGAGGTTAGGTACTTCACTTGGAAAAGAGCTCCTGTGGCATTCAGAGAGGCACTTTACTACTCTTTCTCAAACACAATTCTAACAGGTTTATTCATGATCATTTCACAAAAGCTATAAACCAGAAAGAGAACGGGAAATGGGACTGCTGCCAGAATCCGGCACACTAAGGACAGAAAAGTAAATCCTAAAAGGCACAGAAGCAGTCTTAACACCACATAGTAGTCCCTGAAAGTGTCCCAGTAATTCCAAACCCATATAATAATTATAGGTCATAATAATAGCCTCTGTTATCAAAAGGAGATTATATTCAGAGTACTTAGAATGATTTTTCTCAGATCGCTTCTCAGCCTTTTGGCTAAGATCAAGTGTAGAATGATTTTTCTCAGAAATGGTTAATATAGAAAATTTAAAGCATCATTCACCACCAGGAAAATGCAAGTTGAAACTATGATGAAGGACTGCTACACACCTAATAGAGTGGCTAAAATAAAAAAATACTTGTACACTCCATGGTAGCAAGTCTTCAAGAGTGGTTGTATCATTTTGCATTTCCACCAGCAATGTTTGAGAGTTCCATTTGCTTCCCATTCTTGCCACCAAACGGCACTTTCTTACAAAGTTAAATACGCACTTAGCCTACAACCCAGAAATGACACACCTGGGAATCTACCTAATAGAAATAAAAACTTACATTTACAGAAAAACCTGAACACAAATGTTCAATCGCTCAAACTGGAAACAGCCCAAGTGTTGTTCAGTGGGTGAATGCACAAGCAAACTGGGTCATCCCCACAATGGACTACTGAGCAATAAACAGGTACAAACTGCAGAAATAGGCAGTGCCTCAGATGAATCTACAAGGTATGCTAAATGAAGTAAGCCAGTCTCAAAGGGATAAATAATCTATGACTCTAGTTATATGATGATCTGATTCACTAGATGAAATGCCGTCCTCAAAAAGACTGAATCGGAAGATGGCGGAGGAGTAGCAGACTGAGATGACATCAGGTCATAGGAGTTCAGCTACATAGTTATCAAACCATTCCGAGCACCTACAAATCCAACAGGAGATCAAAGAGAAGAAGAGCAGCAATAATATCTTCTGTCCAACAAGAAGATCTAACAATTTTAAATATCTATGCCCCTAACATGGGAGCAGCCAACTATATAAACCAATTAATAACAAAATCAAAGAAACACATCGACAATAATACAATAATAGTAGGGGACTTTAACATTCCCCCTCACTGAAATGGACAGATCATCCAAGCAAAAGACCAACAAGGAAATAAAGGCCTTAAATGACACACTGGACCAGATGGACATCACAGATATATTCACAACACTCCATCCCAAAGCAACAGAATACACATTCTTCTCTAGTGCACATGGATCATTCTCCAGAATAGATCACATCCTGGGTCACAAATCAGATCTCAATTGGTACCAAAAGACTGGGATCATTTCCTGCATATTTTTAGACCACAATGCTCTGAAGCTAGAACTCAATCACAAGAGGAAAGTTGGAAAGAACTCTAATACATGGAGGCTAAAGAGCATCCTATTAAAGAATGAATGGGTCAACCAGGAAATTAAAGAAGAATTGAAAAAATTCATGGAAACAAATGATAATGAAAACACAACGGTTCAAAATCTGTGGAAACAGCAAAGGCTGTCCTGAGAGGGAAGTACATAGCAATACAAGCCTTTCTCAAGAAACAAGAAACGAATACACAACCTAACCCTACACGAAAAGGAGCTGGAGAAAAAACAGCAAAGAAAGCCTAAACCCAGCAGGAGAAGAGAAATAATAAAGATCAGAACAGAAATCAATGAAACAGAAACAAACAAACAAACAAACAAAAAGTAGAAAAAAAAAACAACAAAACTAGGAGCTGGTTCTTTGAAAGAATTAATAAGATTGATAAACCCCTGGCCAGACTTACCAAAAGAAAAGAGAAAGGACCCAAATAAATAAAATCATGAATGAAAGAGGAGAGATCACAACCAACACCAAAGAAATACAAACAATTATAAGAACATATTATGAGCAACTATATGCCAGCAAATTTGACAATCTTGAAGAAATGGATGCATTCCTAGAGACATATAAACTACCAAAACTAAGCCAGGAAGAAACAGAAAACCTGAAGAGACCCATAACCGGTAAGAAGACTGAAGCAGTCATCAAAAATCTCCCAAAAAACAAGAGCCCCGGGCCAGATGGCTTCTCAGGGGAATTCTACCAAACATTTAAAGAAGAATTAATACATATTCTTCTGAAACTGTTTCAAAAAATAGAAATGGAAGGAAAACTTCCAAACTCATTTTATGAGGCCAGCATTACCCAAAACCAAAGACCCCATCAAAAAAGAGAATTACAGACCAATATCTTTGATGAACACAGATGCAAAAATTCTCACCAAAATACTAGCCAATAGGATCCAACAGCACATTAAAAGGAATAGTCACTACGACCAAGTGGGATTTATTCCAGGACTGCCAAGGTTGGTTCAACATCCGCAAATCAATCAAAGTGATACAATACATTACTAAAAGAACAAGAACCATATGATACTCTCAATAGATGCTAAAAAGCATTTGACAAAGTACAGCATCCTTTATTGACCAAAACTCTTCAAAGTGTAGGGATAGAGGGTACATACCTCGATATCATCAAAGCCATCTATGAAAAAACCACAGCGAATATCATTCTCAAAGGAGAAAAACTGAGAGCTTTTCCGCTAAGGTCAGGAACACGGCAGGGATGTCCATTATCACCACTGCTATTCAACATGGTACTAGAAGTCCTAGCCTCAGCAATCAGACAACAAAAAGAAATTAAAGGCAGCCAAATCAGCAAAGAAGAAGTCAAACTATCACTCTTTGCAGATGATATGATACTTTATGTGGAAAACCCAAAGACTCCACTCCAAAACTGCTACAACTCATACAGGAACTCAGTAATGTGTCAGGATATAAAATCAATGCACAGAAATCAGTTGCACTTCCATACACCAACAGCAAGACAGAAGAAAGAGAAATAAAGGAGTCAATCCCATTTACAATTGCACCCAGAACCATAAGATACCTAGGAATAAACCTAACCAAAGAGGCAAAGAATCTGTACTCAGAAAACTACAAAGTACTCATGAAAGAAATTGAGGAAGACACAAAGAAATGGAAAAATGTTCCATGCTCATGGGTTAGATGAACAAATATTGTGAAAATGTCTATGCTACATAAAGCAATATACACATTTAATGCAATCCCTATCAAAATACCATCATTTTTTTTTTCAAAGAAATGGAACAAATAATCCTAAAAATTAAATGGAACCATAAAAGACCCTGAATAGCCAGAGGAATTTTGAAAAAGAAAGCCAAAGTTGGTGGCATCACAATTCCAGACTTCAAGCTCTATTGCAAAGCTGTCATTAAGACAGTATGGTACTGGCACAAACACAGACACATAGATCAGTGGAACAGAATAGAGAGCCCAGAAATAGACCCTCAACTCTATGGTCAACTAATCTTCGACAAAGCAGGGAAGAACGTCCAATGGAAAAAAGAAAATCTCTTCAACAAATGGTGTTGGGAAAATTGCACAGCCACATCCAGAAAAAATGAAACTGGACCATTTCCTTACACCACACACAAAAATAGACTCAAAATGGACGAAAGACCTCAATGTGAGACAGGAATCCATCAAAATCCTTGAGGAGAACACAGGCAGCAACCTCTTCGACCTCAGCCGCAGCAACTTCTTCCTAGAAACATCGCCAAAGGCAAGGGAAGCAAGGGCAAAAATGAACCATTGGGACGTCATCAAGATCAAAACCTTTTGCACAGCAAAGGAAACAGTCAATAAAACCAAAAGACAACTGACAGAATGGGAGAAGATACTTGCAAATGACATATCAGATAAAGGGCCAGTATCCAAAATCTATAAAGAACTTATCAAACTCAACACCCAAAGAACAAACAATCCAATCAAGAAATGGGCAGAGGATGTGAACTCACATTTCTGCAAAGAAGACATCCACATGACCAACAGACACGTGAAAAAGTGCTCCACATCACTCGGCATCAGAGAAATACAAATCAAATCCACAATGAGATACCACCTCACATCAGTCAGAATGGCTAAAATTAACAAGTCAGGAAACGACAGATGCTGGCGAGGATCTGGAGAAAGGGGAACCCTCCTACACTGTTGGTGGGAATGCAAGCTGGTGCAGCCACTCTGGAAAGCAGCATGGAGGTTCCTCAAAAAGTTGAAAATAGAGCTACCCTGTGACCCAGCAATCACACCACTGGGTATTTAACCTAAAGATACAAATGCAATGATCTGAAGGGGCACGTGCACCCGAATGTTTATAGCAGCAATGTCCACAATAGCCAAACTATGGTAAGAAACTAGGTGCCCATCAACAGATGAATAGATGAAGAAGATGTGGTGTGTATATATATATATATATATATATATACACATATATATGTACACACACACACATATATATAATGAAATATTATGCAGCCATCAAAAGAAAAGAATCTTGTGATTTGTAACGACGTAGATAGACCTAGAGGGTATTATGCTGAGTGAAATAAGTCAATCAGAGAAAGACAATTATTGTACAATATCTCTGATGTGAGGAATTTGAGAGGCAGGGTGGGGGGTTTAGGACGTAGGTAAGGAAAACATGAAACAACATGGGATCAGGAGGGAGACAAACCGTAAGAGACTCTTAATCTCACAAAACAAACTGAGGGTTGCCAGGGGGAGAGGGGTATGGAAAGGATGGTTGGGTTATGGACATTGGGGAGGGTATGTGCTATGATGAGTGCTGTGACGTGTGTAAGCCTGACAATTCATAGACCTGAACCCCTGGGGCAAATAATACATTATATGTTAATAAAACAAATTTTTTAAATTAAAATTAAAAACAAACAAAAAAAGCCTAACACTGTAACTCCTTAACTACCACAGGAAGTTGTCTCTAATGAAAAAAAGTTAATCATGCTGTAGTTTTTGTTTGTTGCTTGCTTTTGAGTTTCAGCAATTATACGAAGTCACAGGAGGTATAAAGTCAGCTATTTGCAGACCCCAAATGGTAATTTTTCATGGGAAAAAAAAAGTCCTATTAAAAAAAAAAAAAGACTGAACCAATAGAAATGGAGCACAGATCAGTAGTTGCTAGGGGATGGGGGGGGAGGGGAGGTAACTATTGGCTAGCATGAGAGGGCTAGGGGAAGGTTAGGAAACTGTTCTGCATCCTGACTGTGATAGAAGTTATAGGACTCTAAAGGGGTGTTAACTTTCACAGAACTGTACACAGGGATGATACTTTACAACTGTGTGCTACTTTTAAGAGGGTTCTCCTTTTACCTTCAGGTGGTATCACTATCATGGATATAAACAAAACGTGGCAGGTTTGAAAAAAGTATAATAGGATCACACAATAACATTCTCATATTGATTGACACATGACTGATTCTGATCACCTTCAAATATTGAAAAACATATACCAAAAATAGTGACCATAAGATAGCAGGAGTAGCCATACTATTATTAAACAAAGTGGACTTTAAGACAAAAAAAAAAAAAATTAGGGGGGATAGTTTAAAACAATAAAAGGGTTGGTTAATCAGGGAAATACAATTATTATAAAAGTTTGTGTAATCTAACAACAGAGCCCTCCCAAAAATGAAATGAAAATGAGCAGACCTGATAGGAGAAAGACAATTCAACAGTTAACCAGAGACCTCAACACTCCACTCAAAATGACTGCAAGTAGACAAAAAAATCACCAAGGATTGGGACTTCTAAATAACTCTAAAAACCATACTGACCTAAGTGACATCTATAATGCACTCTGTCTGACAACAGATTACACATTCTTTCCAAGATTCAAGAAGAGACCATTTGTTATGCCATTAAATACATTTAAGTACTGAAATAATACAAAATATGGGACTCCAAAGAATTAAACCAACAACCAAAAGAAGTTTAGGAAATCTCCAAGTACTGAGAAATTAAACAATAATTTCTAAACAACGATGGGTTCAAAAAAAAAAAAAAACTGTAAGCAAAATTAAGACATGTTCTGAACTGAATGAAAACAAACAAACAAACAAAAAACCCAACATGTTAAAATTTATAGGATGTAGCTAAAATAGTTCTTAGAATTTTATAGCTGTTAGGAAACAAGAAAGATCTCAATTTATTTCCACTTTAAGAAACTAGATATAGAGTAAACCAAATCCAAACCAAGCAAATGGAAGAGAATTAAAGCAAAAATTAGATTAGAGCAAAAATCAATGAAACTGAAAACAGAAAAACAACAGAGAAAAAACAATGAACCCAACCATGGTTCTTTTAATTTACAAAGGTCAATGAAGTTGACAAAACTTTTAGACTGACCAAGAAATAAATAAAAAGACACCAATTACCAAAATCGGGAATGGAAGAGGAGCCATCACTATTGACCCTACAGAATAATTATGAAAAAGTATATATCACCCAATTAGACAATTTAGATGAAATGGACAAATTCCTAGAAAGATATAAATTAGCAAAACTGATTCATGAAGGAACAGCAAATCTGAATAGACTTATAATAAGAAATTAAACTGGCAAATTAAAAATCTTGTCGCAAAGAAAATCCCAGGCCCCGATGGCTTCACTGCTGAATTCTATCATGCATTTATAAAGAATAATGCCAATTCTTCATAAACTCTTCCCTGAAACAGAAGAAGAGAGAACACTTTTCAACCCATTCTATGAATTCAATACCATCCTGATACTAAAGCAATGCAAAGACATTACAAAAAAGGAAAACAAATCAATATCCTTCATAAATATTGTACACAAAAACTCTCAATGAGTAAACCCTATCCAGCAACAATAAAGAAAGACTAGATACTGTTACCAAATAGGATTCACCCCAGGGACACAAATTAGTTTTAACATTTGAAAATCAATAACATAACATCTGAAAATTAATTTAATACAGTATATTAATACAGTATAGGACAAAAAGGATGATCATATCAACATATAGAAAAAATTCAACACCCACTCATGATTGAGAAAAAAAAAAAGCCCTCAGCAAACTAGAAATAGAAAGGAAACATCCTCAATCTGACAAAGGGTATTTGCACATATGGTAAAAGACTGAAAGCTTTCCCCAACAGCAGGAACAAGATAAGGAGGTCCATTTTTCATTCTTCTGAACGTTCAATTGGAGGTTCTGGCTAACACAGTAACAGCAAAAAAGCAGGCAAGCAAAAACATTAAAGGTATACAAATTAGAAAGGAAGACCTGAAACTGATAGCTTTTACAGCTTCAATTTTCTAGATTGCTAATACTCCCACCTCACACACACCACCCAACGAAACAACTCATATTTAAAAATGAGAGCCAATGTGCCATTTGTGTGGTAAATATTAAACCATGTCTTGTCAACATGATCAGCGATCAGGAGTACCAAGTTCTTCAGTGAAATTAACAAACGCAAACAACACACTGAATACATCAACTTAAAGATCAACAAAGGAATATATGTGCTGAACCAAACTGACTCATCTTAAACTGTCTAACATATTTTCCAAGTGTAGATAGATTTTTATCTTCATCCATTTGAATAAAATTCTATGGGCTTTATAACATCAGCTTCACTTCTGACATAACAGGCATAGCTCTTGTTCCACTGTTTGTAACACAGGAAGCAATAATTCCAGTTTCCAATATGAATTCAAGTCATATATTTTGATGAGGGTTACTTTCACAGTGACACTTATAACAAAATGCTCCCCTTCATTTGTCAATACGATGTCCTTGGAGAGAAATAATGGTGGTCTCCTCAGTCATACTGGTCAATCAATTTAATTACTTTACTAGTCTCTAGTCCCATGCACAAAAAAATGCCAACTGTATTGTTCACAACACAGCACCAGAACAGTATCTGACATGTACGCATGTGGCTGTTCACGGACTATTTTTGAAGGGAGGATTGGATGGGCAGCCATCTTCGGTGAGCTTCTCTGATGAGAACTGAGCTGGAAACTGGGGATTAGTACAGAAGGAAAACAGATCCCAGACCCTGTCTTCCGGAGCAACAAAAAGGGAAGTAACTGCATGAAAATGCCATTCACTTCCCTCAAGGAGAAAAGGAAGAAATTTATCCCAAACTTTACAACGGAAGTCACTTACAGACCCATTTACAGCACAGATAACCACCTCGGTGAAGCTTAGTAGTAACAAAGGCAGAGGAAGAGTGCACTTGCACATTCCCCCACAATTCCTGACCACAAGAGCAAAGACAGAATTGGTGCTTCAAATGTTTCTTTCACACTTGAACTTTCACATCATTGAAGAGTGAATGCACAAGTCTGGTCCTGTCACCCAGTCTACAAGTCTCAACCTGAGAACGAAAATCATTTATACTCAGAGTTTATATAAACATGATCTGTATCCGAGAATAAAACTGCTCTCGGCCCACTGGATGTTCACACTACTGAACGGTTTTATCTGTCAAGCTGTTTCAAAGTCAAAGATCTCTGTTTAAAAAACAAAACAAACAAACAAACAAACAAAAAAAGAACCTTGATGACATACTGACAATGCAGCCTCAAATCCCACCTCTTGTTTCTTCCTCTTTTTTTCTTAATAAAGCATCAAGCTGATCTGTTAATATAGTTGGAAAAAACATGGTTATACTGAAACTTAAAACTTCTGAACTAATAAAACCACTACCACATTCCAATATGCTGGCATGTCTGACCTCCCCCTAACTCCAAGCAACCCACACTGGCTCCTTCCTGCCAAATCCTTCTTGTAGCTATGCCATTAGGCAACAAGCACCAAAAATTAAGCTAATAGACCTTCTTTGCACTTCAGCCCTGGTACCAGCCAATATTTCCCCAAGTACGCAGACAGAGACCTCGTTGTCAAGGACGAGAGTCCATGCCCACCTGACTGCCATGGCCCCTCACCATTAGATGGGTCTACATATCGTCAGACCACCAGGCAGGCAGCAGAGGAGAAGATGCTGACGGACTCAGATGAGCTGGAAACAGAAGCACATTCTTCTCGGGCCATTAGGTGGTCAGTTCAGAAATCTTTATTAAGCACTTTCTCTGTGTCAAACTCTGCTCAAAGTTATGGGCACACAGCAGGGAAAAAGACCAAACCAACCACAGGACCTCAAGGAACCTATGCTCTATTGGGAGAACTAAAGCTCATCCATAATGCAAAAACTAAAAATTCCAGCTCTAATTGGGGAAAGAAAAAAAAATTCAGTCAACCGTTTATGTCCCAGAGACAGACTGCAACCTGACTTCCCCGCCTCTACTCTCGCTACCTTCGAATACCTTCTACACACTGCAACCCTTTAGAGAGACACAGTACACCCCTGCCTAAAGCCATTCAGTGGCTTCTCATTACACTAGGCATAAAATTAAAAATGCTTGATGCGGTCTAAAAGCCCCTACATGATAACCCAGCAAGTCTTTCCAACTTGAAGGCGAGACCCATCTCCCCAGTTACTATGGTCCAACCACACTAACTTTAAGCTTGTCAAACGCACTCAGCTTTCTTGTCAGGGGTGAGGGTTCGTCTGAACATTTTCCTACTTTCCAAGTCCCAGTTTGGATACTCCCACTCATCTTTGTCAGGAGTTCCTTCTCCCTCCATTCCCCTTTCTGCTTCCTCACCTTTAACCTACACACACCCTGAACTAAATCAGAGAACCAAGTACATCCTCCTATTTCCAAATAATTGGCTTTTGTATACAATCTGCTAAAAATATAGCCTGCACACCCCACCTCCTGCTTCTCGTGTGTGTGTGTGTGTGTGTGTGTGTGTGTGTGTGTGTAATAAGCCATCAGGTTGCTCCTTGATACTACTGGAAGACCAAGTTCCATTGTTTCCAGAGCACTTCTTACAGCTTCTATGTACTGAACTGTGTGACCACATTCTTGTTCACGTCTCTTCCACTAAGCCATAAATTCACTAAAGACAAGAACAGTGTCAAGTGTGAAAATACAATGTCCCTAGGGCCCGAGATGATGCCTGGCACACAGAAGGGACTTAAGGGAAAACCATGAATGAATGACGACCACTAGCAATGGGAACAACTGTAATCAAAACTCCAGAGAACTGTGCCTTGAGATAGCTCTGATTCTAAGAGCTACACTTAGTTTTGCTTGAATTTTCTGTTACAATAAAGGGTTTGCTAGGGAAAACAAACTCCAGACTGATTAAGAGACTGCTGACAATCTACTTGTAGTTGACACTTCCCTTCCAGTCAGTTAGAGATGTACCTAATATATGGATTTGGGTGTTTTTTTGGTTTTTAAATGTGGATACCCTATTTAAGAGAATGAGTCTGAGGACCAAAAGGGTGTTAATTACTTAAGCACTCAGAAAGCTACAGAGCAGTATAAAAATTAAGACATTATAAAGAGTTTATTTTTAAGTTAAAGGAACAAACTTTCCAGTATCAGGAACAGAAATCTTCATTCCCATTAAAATACTAACTTCAAAAACGTTCTTTATGATACAGCTGCTTAATACCTAAGGCTGCCTCTTTGAAGGAAATTCTACTTTATATAGTTTCAGCTTTTATATTATGATGAAAAATGACTATTGCAAGTACTTTGCCTTTATCCAAATAAGTGTACAACAAAGGAAAAAAATGTGTATACACGTCCACAAATGTTTCAAACCATGTCAGTGTATGACATTTCTATCCTAGGAGTATGGCAGGGTAATCATGGGAGATTTCCAAACATTACCTGTGCAATGCACAGCAGACCTCTCTCGGAAACTCATCAACTATTATAATGTGAACCACAAACACACACACCCACACAGTATATACGATATACTCTGACCTCTTAAAAAAAAAAAAAAAAAAAGCAAGCAAAAACCCATATTGCCTCTTTAAAAACATTCCTTTTTTTTTTTTTTTTTAACACATAATGTATTATTTGCCCCAGGGACACAGGTCTGTGAATCATCAGGCTTACACATTTCACAACATTCACCATAGCACTTACACTCACCAATGTCCATAACCCAGCCACCCTCTCCCTACCCCACCAAGACCCAAGTAACCCTCAGTTTGACTCCTGGGATTAAGAGTCTCTTATGGTTTGTATCCCTCCCTGGTCCCATCTTGTTTCATTTTTTCCCTCCCCGCCTCCCATGACCTCCTGCCCTGCTTCTCAAATTCCTCATATTAGAGAGATCGTATGGCCATTGGAAAGACATTCCCTTTAATGTAAAAAATTATGGTACAAAGGAGGATCACAATATGTAACTTTGTGTTGCTAAATGTACCAAAGAGACTGAATGTCAAACACTAACTCTGTTTAAAAGTGTAAGAGCCTCCACCAAGCTTATATAAAAGGTGTTAGTAAGTTGATAACCATTAAGACTATAAGAAAAGTGGTGTCCAGAAGTGAAGATAGATTTTACTGGGTAAAAAGAAGTATCTGTTTTACCTTTTTAAATTATGAAGGAAAAAAAAAAAACTGTCCTTGAGGGTTACTTTTTTAATGAAGTCTAAATAATTCAAGTATCTGGAACTCTAAGCTTACCATTTCATTTCAGTCTGGGACAAAATTTTCGGCAGTAATTCAAACACCCACACAAGCTCAATAAATGCTTGCTTCTCTGAGCATTCAAAGGCCAGGTATAAACTTCTTCACAACCTCAACCTTACCCCATTAACTCTTCTGCTGAACACACCTCATGAGACATGAGAAAATTACTCCATATTTTGATGACTGATTATTTACTTGCATGTGATGAATGTTAACTTACATCATTTGATAAACTTTGAGCTTCAAACGAAAGAACCTATCATATTAATATCTTAAAATTCATCTGCTAGATTTCCTGTGTTCTCCAGCCTGGTCTAGTCAATAAAATGTAACAGAAGGCAAATTCCATTCCATGATGCAAAATCTCTTATCTTGCCACGAATTCACCGGAAGGAAAGGATGCATGGCATGAAGACAGGGGTCCTACGTTACGTGGATACTGGATTCATCGAGCCTAACTGCGCACCGCCTTTCAGAGTCGAAAACAGAGCTGTGGGAATTACAAGAAATACCCTATCAGATCCTCAAGCCCCAACTGGATCAGAGGTCGGCTTTCTAAAGGCAGTGCCTATTTTTAAACTAATGTAAGTTGGGTTCTAAATTTGACCTGCATTTAAATGATCATCTGCTGAGGAATGTCCAGCTGGACTCATAAGCAGTTCAAGTTGCTCGAGGGAGGTCCAAACAAAGTGCATTTTATACGCAACAGACAAAGCCTTCTCTTAGCAACTGGCACCGTCCACAAAGGAGGAGTGGCAGCTGTGAAGAGAGAGCCATCCTGCAGCTGAGGGTCCCTGCAGTTTACTTCTTCACATAACTGATAAAAGCAGGCCATTCTTCATGTTTAGAGAGTTTGGGGAAACCAATTTCCGATTGCTCAACACAACAGAATGAAGTATTAGAGCATATTTTCAATGGCGTGCAGAGTACATGAATATCATCCCAAAGAAGAAGCCAACAAAAACCTATTTTTAAGGTTCCTCACAGAACTTTTTTTTTAGAAAGTACAAGTTCACAGGGCCATCATGACCAAAATAGTCTCACAGACAATGAAGACAGTTTTCTGTTGCATTTATGTTCACAAACTGGAAGAGAAAAGAAAACCATCAATATCCTCTCATAATAACTGTTAAATCATTACAGCATCAAATGATGATAATTTTGGAAGTCGTTTTCCTCAATTCTGAGGAAGTCTCAAAGTACTTAGAACTTCCACTATTTGTTTTAAAAGCTCTATTTCAAGATATCACAGTAGTGTAAGACTGGCACTAGCACATTCTATCACTTAGGAAACTACGCCCTATCGACCTTAGTATCCACACGAGGAAAAGGGCCCCCAGGACAGAGGCGAAAAAAGAAGACGTAAAACTGAAAACTGTCCACAAATAAAAAAATGTCTATAAATACAAATACAAAACTACATAAATTATATATTTCTGTAAATGAAACTAACCGTAACTTAGTAAAATCCATAAAGAAACTATTACAAATCAAGAATAAAAGTAAGGGGCGCCTGGGTGGCTCAGTGGGTTAAGCCTCTACCTTTGGCTCAGGTCACTATCTCAGGGTCCTGGGATCGAGCCCCGCATCGGGCTCTCTGCTCCACGGGGAGCCTGCTTCCTCCTCTCTCTCTGCCTGCCTCTCTGCCTGCTTGTGATCTCTCTCTGTGTCAAATAAATAAAATCTTAAAAAAAAAAAAAAGAATAAAAGTAAAACACCAGACATGGCCATTATGTACATGTCACACACAAAATCTGTCTCTTCCAGCGAGCCTACAATTCCGGCCCGGACCCCCACGCTCAAAGATAAACCAACTCCACGGTTCAGGGGGCAGGGCTAATCCAAATATTTCATTTTCTAGATATGTGAAAAGCCAATCTGATTTTAAGATTCAAAAACCATGGACCGTGAAAACTAAACGCTTAGTGTCTACACCAAAGGCCCTGATTTGGTCAGGCCTGACTCATTTATTCACCCAAAGAACATTTCTTGGGCCACCACGTAGCTGACAGGGGCTTGTTACGACCCAATACCCACCCTCCTCTTGTTCCAACAGAGCCCCCACTGATCAGAGAAGCCGGGCATCCACCTAAAGACCACCTTCAGAGCCCACTCTGCAGCCGGGTGAGTGCCCATGACTCACTTCTGGCCAATGGGAAACAGGCATAGGTGTTTGGAGAAAATTAAGCAAAGAAAGGTTGCTTAGAGGGAGCTGACTCTGTTCAGAAATCCACCCTTTTTTCTCTCTTCTTCCACCTCCTGGAGTGTGAGTGTGATGCTTCCAGGAGCGATCTCCTATCAAGCAACCACCTTCAGGATGACCACCAAGAACTTGAAGACAAGGTCTAAGCAGCATGTTTTTCAGTGTTTGTCGCATGCGGCAGGAGAGGCGATCTAGTCTCCTCTGGTGCTGCTTTTGCCTCATTATGCCAGCAACAGCCTGGTGTCTCATACACGTGAACATAAACAGGCTTATAAAGTCTCAGAAAGAACAGGGCTTAAGGAACAGTAGAGTACTCACCTGCCACTGGAGAACTTAATGTCCTTAAGAAAAAAGGAAAAAACATAAGACTCACACGTCCCTCCTCTGTTCATACCCTCAGTCTTTCACTTGAGCACTTACACACTAAAGACGGTGTGTGTGTGTCCCCACTATCCTAAAAGAACTTAAAGGCAAAGACCACCCTTATCACTCCTGCAGCTCTCGAGCCCAGCACAGGGCAGGTACTCGGTAAGCGAAGCCAATGAATCCAGATCCGCTAAACTCAAGAGTCTTCCAATGACAGAGAATTCTAGGTTTCCGAAGGATGCCATGGTGTCTACAAGAGGGCCAGCTCATTCACGGAGACAAAAGATCGGTGGGGAAGCTGGCTGCCTGCTCAGCTCAGGTGCACCCCCCCAGATGCAGGGACCCCCCCTCCCGCACGTCTCCGTGGCTGAGTGCGATGAAAGCAGACGCTGGCGAGCTCCAGTCTTCTCCCCTGTGCCTCACTCACACTCGCTCACTCATGACCTTCACTGAGCACCCGCTATCCACGGCACCCTGCACAGGGTGCCAGGAATAACTCCAGCGAACAGAATATGGCAACTCTCCTGAAGGAACCTATCATCCAGAAAAGCAAGAGGAAAGCGCAGAAGCGATTACGAGACAGTGTGAAAAAGGGATCTACCCGATGTGTGCTTCCTGAGGCGGGCAGGGAGCATCGGAGCGCCCTACAGACTACCTCACGGGCTCCACACCATCACTGTTGGAGTTCCCCGCTGTGACGCGGGCAGCAGGGACCCAGAGGACACTCAGCAGGAGCACCGAAGCAACCGCACCCAGTCAGGAGGTCATGGGGCGCAGAGGGTAGGGGGCAGCTAGGAGGAAAAGCTAAGTAGTCAAGTATAGCCTGGAGGATAAAGAGGGTTTTCCCGGGTTGAAAAGTATAAGCAGAACTTTTCATGCAGAGACCACAGGACCTCAGAGGAGCGTGACCGACTCTAGATTGTGACGACAGACACCCGAAGCAGTTTTCACCGCCCGATGGACAGAGCTGTTTCCCATTACATGTAAAGGAGGGGCTCAGTGACAAAGACCTCATGATTTTTCGCAGCGATTTTTAAAACATGTGCCTTTAGGAGAAGCGTGAAAGAGTGTTTTATTCTGAAGCATGTAATAATATCAATCCTATTCTATTTTTAAGCCCAGATTATTAATATTTATAATATAAAGAGATTATTTATTCAAGAGAAATAAAAGAACATTTTACAAAAAGCACAGCCGTAGACTGTGGGAAAAAAAACTTTCCTAAAACTGAAATATTTCCTTAAAATATCCTTACATAATATAGCTGCCTTTAAACTCTGAAAAGATGGTTAAGCAGATTCATGACTTAAAAAATAAACTTCATACTTGGTGGCAGAGTCAACCCTTTCAAACCTAATGTCCACTGCCCTCCCGTTGCTCTTTAGTCACAGAAAGCAGACTTTATTTAGGCTGGCAATGTGCCCACTTAAACACCACAGTTGAGCCTCCCTTGAAGACAGTGGTCGCCAAAGAGTTTCAAGATGTCAGTGGGTGGAGATTCCAGAAAGTTCCTTTTGCCACTTTTCTTTTCCCCTCCTCCTGCAGACAGCTTGGCTCGAGCTCCGACAGTGTCCCATGATTTTGTGGATGATGGCCTTATGCTGCTTGGGATGCTAAAAGCCAGAGCAGCCTAAGTCCCTCCCTGATGATCTGGTGGAACAAACCACTCCTAAGAGGTTTCCCTACAGACATTTCACATGAGAGATCAACCATGCTGAATTAGATCCATGTTCCTACTAGTCAAACACAACTTTCACTGCAGATGCTAGAAAATACTTAAAGCATACATGGTAAGATTTGGCAAAAAAGCAGTTTCAAAAAGTTTTGTAGGGGGCACTTGGGTGGCTCAGTGGGTTAAGCCTCTGCCTTCGGCTCAGGTCATGATCCCAGGGTGCTGGGATCGAGCCCCGCATCGGGCTCTCTGCTTAGTAGGGAGCCTGCTTCCCCCTCTCTCTCTGCCTGCCTCTCTGCCTACTTGTGATCTCTCTCTGTCAAATAAGTAAATAAAATCTTTTAAAAAAAAGTTTTGTAGTATTAAAACATATTATTTTATGATTCACTGTTTGTCATCTAAATCACACATCCACATCATTACTAAACAGCCTTTTAAATCAGAATACATCTTTTCCAATATTTTCCTTTGGGCACAGAAGACATTTCATTCTTGAAACATCTGATCCACTCTGGGAGCTGAACTGGGGAGTGAGTGGGGCCAGGAGTACAAACCCAGGAAAGCAGACAAGGGGGACCCTGTGCAGGGAGAGTGGGGGAAATAAATACCAGGAACACCGCACATCTCAAGCTGCTCGCGGAGAGCTTCTCGGTGCTTTACAAGCCAGGTGAATTGTTGGGTGAGCGTCGTTTGGAGATCTAGGATCTGAACTCAGCCCGGATGTCACTGTCACCTGAACCACATTGCGATTTCTATGCCACAGCATTTTTATTCTCCTCGATATCGTCATTTTATTTTGGAGAAGTAGAGTTGCTTTATAACAACTTGTCTGATAGAGGGGAGAGGCATTATTTTCTTACATCTTTGTGGAAATGCTACTGGACACCTTCCTCCACCTCCTACCGTCAAAATAACTAAGGTATTATGTGCAAAAGATGACGTCTAACATAAAGAGAATAATTCCACAAAGCTGGTGGGGCGGGGGTGGGGGGACACTGCTGTCTTTGGGGAGAACCAGAAACTTACAGGGTATAGAAAAGAAAGGTCAGGACCACCTTCTTCATTTTAACTCGATGGACAGCTTTTGTTTAAAGCTAGAAACAAAACCCAAATGGAGAAACTAAACAGAAAATAATTCTACTTCTATGTTTATTTCTGTTCACCTTTTTAAAAAGATTATTCCTTGGGGCGCCTGGGTGGCTCAGTGGGTTAAAGCCTCTGCCTTCGGCTCAGGTCATGATCCCAGGGTCCTGGGATCGAGTCCTGCATCAGGCTCCCTGATAAGCAGGGAGCCTGCTTCCTCCTTTCTCTCTCTGCCTACTTGTGATCTCTGTCTGTCAAATAAATAAATAAAATCTTAAAAAAAAAAAAAGATTATTCCTTTCTACTTCAAAGAGGGTCACCAAAATAACAGCAAGCCTTCTATCATTTCAGCATTGCCTGACAGTGGAGGACTTCCTGCTGGGTGTTAAATTAGTACACAAACACCAGCTTTCTTTAAGGGCAAAATGGGACAATGAAATGTACATGATGTCCAGATTCAAACCCAGATTTGAATCCTGGTTCTAATGACTACTAACTGTAGGTAAAACCTTGGGGAGACTAACTTACCTCTCTCCGGCCTCGGTTCCTACAACCATAACATGTAAACAGTGCTCACTCCCATTGTTGGAAAAATTAGTGTTAATGTACATATTAGGCATTTTGTAGCTATTAATATGATGTTAATTACTAAAAAGGTTTTATTTATTTGGTTGTCAAAGATGAAAGATAAAAACTTTTTTTAAAAGGCTAACTAAAAGCATCAAGTAAAATAAAAATAAAATGAGAGCTAGAATAAATTCTGAGTAACAGAGTCCTCTCAGCTCCTCCCCGAAACATTCTTGGGGCTGGGAACTCGGGAGCTGGAAGGTAACTCTATCACTCAGGCATTAACATGCACGGAGCACAATATCTACAATGTGTCAGTTACCGTGTCAGGCTTGAGGGAGCAGGTAGTTAAGACATGGCACCCTGCTCTCAAGGAATTCACAGCACCCTCACATCAACAGACAAATACAATCCAGTGACAGGGAACAAAGATGGGGAGTTCACAGGAGTTCACAGGAGTTCAGGAGCTGGGCACACCACCCAATCTAGTGGGTGTCAGAAGAAGGCACCCTCCTGAGTAAAATCTTCCAGAACCAGAAGGTGTTAAGGGAAGCACTGAAAGGGAACAGCACAAGCACCGGGAGGTGAGAGACTGCCAGGTGTGCCAAAAGGACCAAGTTCAAAGCAGGCCTGGCAAATAACTTGAATGCCCAGGTTCCCATCAGAGGTCTGGAAAGCCACAGAAATTACCCTGGACTTTCTCCCACAGGCTGTAAGGAGCCTTGCAAATGTTTCAAGCGGGAGGAAGACACGGTTAAACATGCCTTGCAGCACAGAAATTATGGTGGCAAAGGGGAAACTGAACAGGGTGCAGGGGCAGAATGGGACGGTCAACTAGTACCCAAGTGAGCAGGAATAAGGCTACGGTCAGAATTCACTTTAAAGCTCGATCTGTTATAAGATTTTCCTAAGGCATTACAATGAAGCTGGGTCTTCCTTGGTTCCTGTAGACATTTTATATCTATGTAATGTCCCAAGAATACCAACGGCTCCAGAAGAACAGAATAAAGTGGTCTGGTTTTAAGTGGTCACTAAGTCTGGTGCCACGCGAATGAAAGGTGAATCTGGAGACATCTTCAGAGAGAGGACTGTGCAACTTCACTGCCACATACCGCTGAGTCCATTTCTCACTACCAGTTCCACTCTTAGATCCCTCTACTTAGGATCAACTGTTAGGAACAGAAATAAAAACGTTATCTCAAACACTTGTCAAATGCCTATGCAATGAGGATAAACTACTAGCAACCAAGTATTTGGAGCTAGACAAAGGATACAATTTTGATAGCCCTCAAATTTTGACTTTTTAAGACTTTTTCCCACAATGATTTTAGTATATGCTTGGCCTAGAATTATGAAGTCACTTATCAAAAAGCGGAAAACAGCTCTGTAGGCATCAAGAAAAGATCTTATCTATGCTTAGCTATCAGCCAAAACTGTTCATTGGAAGGAAGGATACCACACAAGTTGTCTGGCTGACTCCGAGCTGGCTGCTGTCTGTAGATTCACAAAGAAAAATGTGATAAACACGAACATCCAGGCACAAATATCCATCTGGACAGGATGTTAACACCATTCCTCAATTCCTTAAGGGTCTTAATCTCTCTTAGAAGTATAAAATCAACCAACTGGTTTAAAAGCAATTTAATTCACTGCGGTGACAAGAAGGAAACTCAGAGAGGAGTCATCTCTTTTGAACACTCATAAAGACTCATTTCCTACTATCACTTGGGAAGCTTAAAATACTAAGTGTATTAGGACCCTGAACTACCCATACGAAAAAAGTGCCAAGTTCCTACTTCCACGAACCTCAACCCATCTGAGTCTTCCTTTAGATGCAGTCCCCTGGCACCAGGCTACCGAAGCTCACTGCGGCACAGTTCTACCAAGCGAGATGTACTTAGGAAGGGGGTGGTGATAGAAAGCGGTTACTTACACCAAGCTGACATGGGGGAAACTGGCAGAAGAAACGTTCTGATAACAGGATGAATCATAAAACAGAGACTGTTCCTGTTCCCTCTTCGGTTCAAGCTGGATAAATCACTAAACCCAGCACATGATTTTTGAAGCTCCTACACACCTAGTCAAAATATTCTTTACTTTCATAAAATTAATTTAATTTTTAGTATTTAATGTGGACTTCTCGATCCCCTCCTTCTGAGAATCTTCCCCCATGCAACCCAGTAATCTTATAGCTGAAAGGTTAAAAGTAAAGCAAAGCTCCAGAGCCAGACCACGTGAATTCAGTCCTCAGCGCTTACCCACCCCAGGCCCAATCCCTCTCCTGTCAAACAGGACCAGTCTCATAAGGCTCTGGTGAGGAAGACATGGGATAACAATGGAGGGTGCTCAGGACAAGGTCTGCTACAGAGGTCCATAAATGATCACAATCATTAATAGTCTTAAATAGGAAAAGCATGACAACGCTAGGAGAGCCAATGGAAGAGTCCTCAAAGACTCAATCATTTTGTGTAAAATAGATGCGAAAAGCATAAAAACACCAATAACAACGACCACTGTGATGTATCTATAAAGGGATAGCACAGGATTATGCAACTATCTTCCCTCTTCATATATTACTGTCACTTTCTATATTTTTAATGCCAAAGGAGTTATTCTTAATTACCTTAAACTCGGCCTAATTGTCAGCTCCTATAACCTGCTGTGCTCCCATTAGCAGGGCCTCCTGAGGTTGAATTCAAGAGATTTACGATCACCGACAGTTGATTCCTCCCTCACTAATTTTTAATGGGTTTCTACTGATAAATAATTACCTAAATTAGCTAATTTCTAGACCATGTAGTTGTTTCCACTAGGAGTCCACGGCGCTCTATTTGCTTTTTACCAGCTGTCTGGAAAATTATATTTAGTCCATATTTTTTTTAAGTCAGAAGAGAATGAATATGTTAATAATTTGCCACTCTTTTTAGGACTTCCCTAAGTCCTCTAATTCCTCTCAAAGCTTAAGCAAGGGGTTCAGAATGTAGATATGTCAACTCACATCTCGGAGGCAACTCAATACTGGATGTTGAGGGTATAAAGTCAGACAATTCTTGCTATCACAAAAGATAAGAATTACAATGTAGACAGCATATTAAATGGTTCCTGGCCTCCCAAGTGCATCCAGGTGCAGTAGTGAGACTAAAAACACACAGTACTAAGTGTAAATCTGCATACAGTACTAAAATATTTGCCTTCAACATTTGCTCATTTTTTAGTAGGAAGAAAATCTCACTGTAATCTCAACACACGATTTCCACAAACCACAAGGTTTCCACTCTGTTCTCATATTTACAAATGTAAATAAATCAATTCAGCCAAGACACTATGACTTAAAAAAACGAAAGCCTATGAGAAACAACTGTCCACAGAATACCTATTATTTTAAGGTTTATGTAACCCACCCAAAACAGTACTCCGAGTTCTGTATTTCAAAACAACATAGGGGAGTCTGGTCTCAGGCAAGATGAAGGAGGCACACTCCATCCAGCCTCTTCACTGCAAGCAGCTGTAACACCTGGACAGAGTATCTGAAACAGCTGTTTGAGAGCTGGCTCTGGAAAGTAAATGACCACAGCAGGCTCAAGGGGGGAGAAGAGTAAAACTCAAAATATTACCCAACCAGTGACGAATTTCCCCATGTTTTCCTCCAAAATCTCCCAGCCTGGAATCGAGGTTGCCCCACTCCTGAACATGAGCAAGCACCAGAATACAGACAGAGTGGGAAAATGCATAAATACTCCAAATTCTAGCTTAAGAAGCAGGAAAAGTGATTCCTAGAATGGGGGGAAATTCCTCATTGTTCTTTTTTATTTCTCTGTGTTCTAGGTTCCCAGCTCTAGGTAATCAATCACAAGATGGTAGTGAGCAGAGGGAAATAGTCACCTAAACCTTGAGGGAAAGGAACTTTTCTTCCTCACTGATCAGAGGAGCTACACTCTCACCATGTGAGTCTGTTGCTCTCTGTCTTCCTGCCCCCCTGGCCCAGAATGGAGACAGTCACAGGAAGCGCACTGCCCCATTCTAAAGCCCCATCTTTGTGTCTGGAGGACTAAGAAAGGGAACCTCAGAGAAACAGGAAGAGCTGAAGAAACTGACCCACACAAATACCAAGCCAACTGATTTGGGGCCAAGGTGGAAAAGCAATTCAATGGAGAAAAGACTGTCTTTTCAACAGTATTGAAACAATTAGATATTCAACCTTGACCTAAACCTCAGATCTTATAAACTATAAATTCAAAATAGATCATATGGATCTAAGCATAAAATGTAAAACTATAAACTTTTTAGAAGAAAGCAAAGGAAAATTGGTATGATGTGGAGTTAAACAAAGAGTACCTGGACATTATCCCCCAAAGCATGAGCCATTAAAAAGACAATAAAGATAAACCACATTTCCAAATTTAAAAATTCTTTCTCTAAGAAAAACACTGCTAAGAGAATTAAAAAGTAAGGTACAGGTTAGGGAATATATTTGCAAATCACATAGGCAACAAAGAATTTTTTTTTTTTTTTTTTAATCTGACAGAGAGAGATCACAGGGAGGCAGACAGGCAGGCAGAGAGAGAGAGAGGAGGAAGCAGGCTCCCCGCTGAGCAGAGAGCCCAATGCGGGACTCAATCCCAAGACCCTGAGATCATGGCCTGAGCTGAAGGCAGAGGCCTAACCCACTGAGCCACCCAGGCGCCTGCAACAAAGAATTTTTATCCAGAATATGTTTTTTTAAAAAATGAAAGCTAAACCAAGGAAAGAAACAACGCAAGTAAAACTAAACAAAAGACTTGAAAACAAATAAAACAGAGACTTAAGAAACAGTAGAAAAGATCAATGAAACTAAAATCTGGTTCTTTGGAAAGATAAATAAAAAACTGACAAACCTTTTACCAGACTCATAAAAAGAGAGCAAGAGAGAAAGGACTCACTCAAATAAAATCAGAAATGAAAAGAAGTTACAATAAATGCCACAGAAATACAAAGGATTATAAATAGAGGCTACTATAAAAAGTTACATACCAACAAATTAGACAACTAAAAAGAAATGAATAAATTTCTAAAAACAAAAACAACCAACAAAACTTCCATGATTGAAACAAGAAATAGAAAATCCAAACAGACTGATTACTAGTAATGAAATTGAATCAGTAATCAAAAAACTCCCAACAAGCAAAAGTTCAGGACCAGATGGATTCACAGATGAATTCTACCAAAGTTTTAAAGAACAGTAATACCCATTCTTCTCAAACTATTCCCAAAAATAGAAGAGGAAAGAACACATCCACATTCATTCTAAAAGGCCAGCATTACCCTGATACCAAAACCAGACAAAGACACTACAAAAAAATAAAACTACAGACCAATATCTCTGATGAATGCAGATGCAAAAATCCTCAACATGTATTAGCAAAACCAAACTCAACAACACATTAAAAGGATCGGTCATCATGATCAAGTTAAGACTGATCTCAGCAGGGCACAGATGGTTTAATATCCATAAATCAATCAAAATGACACACCACAATAACAAAATGAAGGATAGAAATCACATAATCATCTTAATAGATGGAGTAAAAGCATTTAACAAAATTCAACATCACTCATGATAAAGGTCTCAACAAAGTGGGTTTAGAGGGAACATACTTCAACATAATAAAGGCTATATATGACAAGTCTACAGCTAATATCATACTCAATGGTGAAAAGCTGAAACCTTTTCATCTAAGATCAGGAATAAGAAAAGGATGTCCACTTCTGCTACTTTTATTCAACACAATACTAAAAGTCAGAGCTCCAGCAATCAGATAAGAAAAAGAAATAAAAGCATTCAAACTGGTAAGGAAAAAGTAAAACTTTCACTATTTGCAGATGACAAGACATTTTATACAGAAAACTGTAAAGACTCTACCAAAAAACTATTACACTAAATGAATCCAGTAAAATTGAAGGATACAAAATTAATATACAGAAATTATCATTTTTATACAGTAATAAGAGACTAGCAGGAAGAGAAATTAAGAAAACAATCCCCTTTATAACTTTACCAAAAAATAAAATACTTGGAATAAATGTAACCAAGGAAGTGAAAGACCTATACTCTGAAAACTGTAAGACACTGATGAAAGAAATTGGAGGCAACACAAGTAAATGAAAAGATATACCATGCTTATGGATTGGAAAAATACTGTTAAAATCTCAAAACTACCCAAAGTAATCTACAGATTCAATGCAATCCTTATCAAAATACCAATAGTATTTTTCACAGAACTAGAATGAATAACCCTAAAATTTATATGGAACCATAAAAGACCCCAAATAGCCAAAGCAATCTTGAGGAAGAACAAAGCTGGAGGTATGACAATTCTAGATTTCAAATTATACTACAAAGCTATAATCAAAACAGTGTAGTACTGGCACAAAAACAGACACATGGATCAATGACACAGAGTGGAGAGTCCAGAAATAAACCTACACATATATGGTCAATTTGGTCATTATGGTCAATATTGCCTCTCTCTCTCTGCCCACCTCTCTGCCTACCTGTGATCTCTGCCTGTCAAATAAATAAATAAAATCTTTAAAAAAAAAAAAAAAGAAAGAAAGAAAATACAGGCAGTAAACTCTTGAACATCAGCCTTAGCAATATTTCCTGAAACTATTTCCTCCATTAACAGAAACAAAAGAAAAAATGAACAATTGGGACTACATCAAAAGGCTTTTGCACAGCAAAGGAAACCATCAACAAAATGAAAAATCAACCTACTGACCAGGAGATTTTTGCAAATGTTATAGCTGACAAAAGTTAATATCTAAAATATACTTTTAAAAAAATCCTATAACTTGACACCAAAAAGCAAGCAATCCAGTTGAAAAATGGCAGAGGACCTGAATAGACACTTTTCCAAAGAAGACCTATAGATGGCCAACAGACACATGAAAAGTTGCTCAACATCACTATTCCTTAGGAAAATGGTAATTAAAATCACAATGAGCAAGCACATCACAGCAGTCAGAATGGCTAGTAACAACAAGAGAAGAAATAACAAATGTTGGGGTGGATGTGGAGAAAAGGGAACTCTCACGCATTGCTGGTGGGAATGTAAATTGGTGCAGCCACTATAGAGACTAGTACAGAAGTTCCTCAAGAAAATAAAAACAGAAAATAAAATAAAATAAAAACAGAAATTTTATATGATCCAGTAATTCTGGGCATTTACCCAAAGAAAATAAAAACACTAATTCAAAAAGATAGATGCACCACTATGTTTATTGCAGCCTTATTTATAATAGCTAAGGTACAGAAAAGCCCAAAGCATCCACTGATAATGAATGGATAAAGATGTGGTATACATACACAATGGATTATTACTTTGCCACAAAAAATGAATGGAATCTTGCCACTTGAGACAAGATAAATGGCCCTAGAGGGTATTACACCAAATTAAAAAAGTCAGAGAAAGATACCATATGATCTCACTCATATGTGGAACCTAAAAACAAACATACGGCAACAACAACAAAAACAGAAACAGACTCAAAAATACAGAGAAAAAAAACTGGTGGTGGAGGGGGTCACAACAGGTGAAGAGGATTAAGAGGTATAAACTTCCAGTTACAAAATAAAGTAATCATAGGGATGGAAAAGTGTAGCAGAGGGTGTAGAGTCAATAGTATTATAATAACTTTGTATAATGACAGATGGTAACTACACTTATCATGGCATTTTGTAAAGTATGTAATTGTTGAATCACTATGCTGTACACCTGAAACTAGCAATATCGTATGTCAACTATACTTCAATCAAGAATTTTTTAGAAATTAAAAAAAAGACTTGAATAGACACTTCACCAAAAAGAATATACAAATGGCTGCAGATAAGAACACAAAAAAATGTTCATTAGCCATTAGGGAAATGCAGATTAAAACCACAATGCGATACCATTTCACATCTATTAGAATGGTTCAAATAAAAAATACTGATAATATCAAATGCTGACAAGGATGTCAAGCACCTGAAACTCCTACACGGCTTCTGGGAATGCACAATGTTAACTCTAGAAAACGATTTGTCATTTCCTTAGAAGGTTAAATGTACACCTACCACATAATGCAACCATTCCACTCCTAAGTATTTACCCCAGAGAAATGAAAGCACGTGTTCACGTAAAGACCTGTACACAAAGGTTCACAGTTAGCTTTATTTGTAACACCCACAAACGAGGACAACACAGATATTCTTCAGTAGGTTAATGGACAAACACACTGTAATATTTCCACACAACAGAATCCTACTCAGGGATTCAAAGGAACATGCTATTGATACCCACAACTGAAATGACGCTGAACGAAAGAAAATCCACTTCAAAAGATTAAACACTACATCCTTCCATTTAAACAACATTTTTACAAAGACCGAGCTATAGAGCTGGAGAACAGATCAGTGGTTGCCAGGATTCAGGGAGGAGGAGAGAATGCAGCATGAGGACACTTTCTGAGGGGAGGAAACAGTTGTGGGATGGTTACAAAAATCCACACGTGTTAAAATTCACAGAATTGTACAGCAAAAAAAAAAAAAAAATTAATCCATGTTAATCTTTTAACCAACATAAAAATACCTCAAATTTACAATAACATCTTGCATAGCTAAATTGTGTAATTGTGCTGAATACTGCCACAGAAATGGGTTTTAAAGACAATGGAACATGTAGTATTAAGTATTATTTAAACCAGATTTATTTATAACACACTTTAAAAGACACCGCAAAACTGTTTCTTCCCAAAGTTAAGCACTCAATCACAAAAAAATAAGACTCTTCCACAGTAGGAAAACCAATATATTCAACAGAGCCAACAATTCTAGCCATATAAGCATCTGGCTTTTGAGATGTTGATGTTACAAAGCAGGTGAGTCATCAGAGAACCAGACACATGATCTTGAAGCTCTCCAAAGTGTGTCCACTGCTACCCAGGGTCCCACCTCTAGCCCCACAGAGCTTCACAAACCCCCTCCATTTCCTCAACAGGAAGCACTCAATGCACATAGAGTTTGTTTTAAAGCTCGAGGAGTAGGAATACAGAAGGAAAAGGTCAAGGAAACCAGTTCACTGAGAACGCCCGCACGCCATCATTCCCACCCCAGAGGGCGGGTGCCTCCACAGTGCGCCCACGCCTGCCCCTAATTTCCACACACCTCACGTCAGAACTGCTGCTCTACCCAGTGGAGTGAGCGAAGGGGAGGAACAGCTCTCAACCACCAACGTTGAACTGAAATGATGCAACCCAGGGCTAAAATACTATGACAAAATCATATTCTTAGACACATCTCTGCACTATTTCTGTCAAAACAGGTTAGTCTTCCATTTCCTCAAAGCATTTCTTATTGGAGTCGTTTTCGCCTATTTCAAAGAAAAACAATAACTGTTCAAAGAGTAATGCAGGGCACCTGGGTGGCTCAGTGGGTTAAGCCTCTGCCTTCGGCTCAGGTCATGATCTCAGGGTGCTGGGATCGAGCCCCGCATGGGGCTCTCTGCTCAGCGGGGAGCCTGCTTCCCCCTCTTTCTCTGTCTGACTGTCTACTTGTGATCTCTCTGTCAAATAAATAAATAAAATCTTTAAAAAAAAAAAAAGAGTAATGTAGATGTCACCCATCCCACTTTCAGCGATACGCCTTTCCTTTACGAGTACCCACTGGCCAAGCAATAGTGCAAGGTAATCAAAACTGTGTTACTCTAAAAAGTACTCTTGAAATAGAATTTTTATTTTAATGATGAAGCTATGGATGGTTTCTTTTCCTCTCTATTTTTCTTACTTTTCAAAGGTTCCCTCTACTGAAACATTAAAATAGTTGAGTTCCCTTTCGTCTACTCTTAATGTAATTCACAATAAATTACAGCTGAAGACCACTATGTCTTCATTATTAATACTCTCGAGGAAACCCTACTTTTTAATCTAATATCCCACCATCACCACCAAAGGGGACGAGGATAAGACACACTAAACTTTCAGATAACGCTGCTCTCGCCAATTATTACAAAAATAATTTGAACACAAACATAAGGAGAGTCTGGATATTTTTAAATGGGAGAGACTCCTCCTTGATCTGTTTAACTTGCTTGAGAACAGTGCAGAGGAACATATGAACATTTAATAGGCCGGCTCTGTTTATAATATTCCAAGCCTGAAGTACGTATTACATTATTTTTTAGAAAGTGAGAACTTCTTGGGGTTCCTTACGTAACTGAAAAATAATCCATTGACCATAAATGATGAACCTGGATGTACCCACAGGGAACGCTGCCTTCTGTTCAATGTCAGGAGTGGGAAGTGATGTCAAGTGACCCAGCGAGGCCATGCTCTTTCTGCTGCCTTAGATGCTATAATTTCTATTAGTCTATGCAGGCAAAGATACTCTGCATTCAAACAATAAGTCAATACACAGAACTTCACACATGCAATCTTTTTTTTTTTTTTAAGAAAACTCATTCATTTTACATGATTTAGAGCCTGAAGTTGGGGGATTTTTTTTTTTTCCCAGGCTGGAATAGATTAGCAATGCCTCCTGGGAAAAAATGCAAGTTAGAAAATCAGGACTGAGAACTCAACTGTAAACAGCAATGAAGAAAGGAAAAACTGGATACGATTTTGCAATGCTACCAAGTCAGGGAGAAATTTCGATGGCTCCTAGGTACCGACAACATGCCATCAGTGTGCAGTGCATGGCAGAGAAGTCCTGACCTAAACAGTAATATGGTTGGGTGAGATGTCCCACAAATCCCCTAAAACTAAAAAATTCTTAGTCTATAATTTTAGCATAAGAGTAAGACCCTTTTAGACTGTGAGCTCCCGAAAGGCTTTGTCTTCATCACACTAGCCTGGTGCCTGGTACCTGAGGGATACTCAGTAAATGCAGACTAGAAAAAATCTAAAGTAGAAACTGGACTAGTGACACGGCCATACCCCCCCCCACCCCCAGTGGGTGTCACCCACTGTTGCCCAGAGGCGCTTGGGGCACCCCTGGGAGTGGCCGTCAGCAACAACACCTCCTCCACTTGGGAGGGGTTTTGTAACTCCAACAGTAGCCCACAGAGAAGAACAATTTTCTTAGACAAAATTCACTCTTCGGCTAATTTCACAGTTGATAATAGCTGGTACCGAGAGAAGTCTCAGCTCTGCCAGTTTCTCACAGCTTATTTGCATTAGCATCATCATTACCTTCAACCTATGGTTCTTCGTAGGAATCTTTTTAAGCCAGGTGTCAATTTTGTAGCTGCTGTTTTAATTAACACTGATTAGCATAACCTGTAAGCCTATGGAACAAACATGGGAAGCGACAACAGGCCGACAGCAAATGAGAGGAAGGCCGCCTGCCCCTCTGCACCGTGGAGTCCCACGCAAGCCAGCCCCCGGATAGCTGTGCCCCAGACAGGACACTTCCCATCAGCCACAGGACCTGCGCAAGGGTCCCAGCTTCGAGCCCCATGTTGAATGTTGGAAAATTTTAGTGTATTCCTTAGAATGGTTTAATAACGGCTCTACTATTTTGGTCTGGCTCTCCAACAGACGTACTCATTCTGGAAAACATAAACCGCGTCTCCTTCTGATAGCATTTCTGCTCTCAAGTTGTTTTTTCTTTAAGTAAACTCTATACCCCAACATGGAGCTCGAACTCATGACCCTGAGATCAAGAGTCACGTGTTCCACTGACTGAGCCAGCTGTGTCTGTCTGTTTCAAAGACAGACAGACTCCTACCTCACCCAGGTTATTTAATCCTCTTCTACTTACAAGCAATTCCTCAGTTCAGGACTTTTAAGCCAGATTCCCATGACTCCTTCCTTCCATACCTGACTTTGCTGGAGAAAAGACTGGAATGCAGTGCAGTGCCAAGATTCGGAATCACAGAATCTGGCTTCAAAAGCTGCCATTACCAACCGTGTGACTTGGGGCAGGGGAAATGACCCTTTCTGAGACTCTCTTTCTTTATTTTCAAAAGGAGGAACATTCTATTTTGTTCACCTGTCTTGGTCATTATAAAGATTAATAACTATTATAAATGATTAATAATAACTAAGAAGATTAAAAACAATTTTACTTCTAGATTTATAAATACTAACATGTTAATTATATATTACAGTCGCCCTCATTATTACAGACATGAATAGTAAATTTACTTATATATGTATGTACTTAATATAACAATAAAGGTAACTCTTTTATATTTTTAATTACAAATAATTATTTTTATTTTTTTAAAGATTTTATTTATTTATTTGAGAAAGAGAGAGAGCATGAGAGGGGAGAAGGTCAGAGGGAGAAGTAGACTCCCGTGGAGTTGGGAGCCTGATGCGGGACTAGATCCCGGAACTCCAGGATCATTACCTGAGCCGAAGGCAGTGGCTCAACCAACTGAGCTATCCAGGCATTCCACAAATAATTATTTTAAAGACTAAAAGTAATCTTATTGTTTTTATTCATGTTCTCTCTTAGTAAGTCCTGCTATGATGTACCACCTCTCAAAAGCAACCAAGTTCAAAAGTCTTCTTTGTGAAGTTTCAAACCATCCACTGCTATAATAAAGTTACTATGTAATTACAGAAATAGCCCAAGTGGAAAATTACAAAATTTAAACAAAGTATAAAATACAAACTCAAAAGTCACCCACAATCCTACCACCCAGGGGTAAACTCTTAATACTGTAACAGTTTTTAAGAGGTTATATAAAATGTTTTGTATCTTTTATAATTTCACATTATCCTGTGAAAACTGTTCCCTATGGTTAGTGTTTCTCAAAAATCTGATGCTTGGGGCGCCTGGGTGGTGAAGTGGGTTAAAGCCTCTGCCTGCAGCTCAGGTCATGATCCCAGGGTCCTAGGATCGAGCCCCACATCCGACTCTCTGCTCAGCAGGGAACCTGCTTCTTCCTCTCTCTGCCTGCCTCTCTGCCTACTTGTGATCTCTGTCTGTCAAATAAATAAATAAAATCTTTAAAAAAAAAATCAGATGCTTGATCATAACAGTCTTCTCTATATGCAGGGTCACAACTGAACCATTCTGCACTATGCGACAGAAGGCTGCACTTAATTTTTATGTTACAAATATTACAGTGATCAACATCCCTGAACATAAATTTTTATGAGTTTTAAAAAAGGGGGTTTGCCACAAAATAAAGTCCTAGAGTGGTAAGGCAGGACATAATCACTGTGAAGGCTTTGGACACATACTGTCAAAAGCTTTTCCAAAAGACCACACGGTAAAATCCCAATGAACGAAGGTAATAGGACGATAATCGATTTAGAAACGGAAAAAGCTGCTGTAGGCAGAGAACCATAAACACACACACACAGCTTAGCCATCTAATTTGAAATATACATTCTTTTACCAATTTCCTGATGAAGAGTGAACATCTCTTCCATGAATAATCGGTCTCCGACTGCAGGCTAGCCATTTTTACACAATCCACGACCAAAACCCATCATCCACATCTCCCACTCTCCCTGTCTTATTAGAATGGAATATGAACTCAAAGGCTCTCAGGAAACAAGCTGAGAATCCTTATGGAAGTTTAACAACTCCCCCAATCCTTTGCAGTTGCCGCAATCATACCTCACTTAACAGCATTCTTTTTGGAGAACTGCCTTTGGAAGCTTTCAAAAGTATTTAGCATATTTTTTTTAAAAACTAACATTTAATCATATTACATAAAATTTCAACTATGTAATTATACAATAACAAGCACTACTGACAAAAACCAGCTTTTGTTATCAACGAAACCAACCCTTGATCAACATTCAAGTCAATCAGCCGAGCTAGAAAGAAGTGGCTGCCGCACACAGTGTAGACATCACCGGCATCCATGAGCTTGGCAGGAGGAAGAGGCGATGGAGATGGAAGTCACCAAAGAGAGCTCTCACCTCTCAGCACTTTGCAAGTACTCAGGACTGTGTTAAAAGTCATTTGTTAGGGGCACCTGGGTGGCTCAGTGGGTTAAGCCTCTGCCTTCGGCTCAGGTCATGATCCCAGGGTCCTGGGATCGAGCCCCACATCGGGCTCTCTGCTCTGCAGGGAGCCTGCTTCTCCCTTCCTATCTGCCTGCCTCTCTGCCTACTTGTGATTTCTCTCTCTGTCAAATAAAAAATTAAAAAAAAAAAAAAAAAAAAAAAAAAAAGTCATTTGTTAAACGTTACGTGTATACGCAGGTGCCGTGTAAACTTCTACAGACACAGGCAGTCCCTGAACTCAGAGGAAGGGCCAGAGCCCGTGTTAGTATTTAACAGATTTGCCGGATGGAAGCCAAGAGCAGCCAACCAAGTTCCCTCTCTCCTATCCCCTTCCTCCAACGAACCTCCCAACGGAGCCCAGACTTGGTCCACATCTCTCGCCCCTTTCTTTCTAAATCCAGTCATCAGTTGAGCTCATCCAGCCTCAAAGCTTCAAATACCATGTCTAAAGTGAAGACTCTCAAATGTAAAACTCTGGATGCATGTCAAAGAGCAGAGTGTGGATTTCTCACCCCGTAAACCTGCTCCACTCTCCAGACCAGTGACCACCAGCCACGAGGCTGCTGTCCGCGACTTTTCCCATGTGTAATTCCACATGCAATGTAACAGCAATTCCTAGCACATCTTCGTGTTTGTGGATTTATTCCTTCTCCTTAAAATGTAAGTGTCTACAGGGCAGGGACCCTGCCTTACTTATTTCACGGATCTATCTCCAGCCCCCAAAGGAGTAGTCTCAGGTACACAGTAAGTCCTTAATAAACACTGTTGAGTGAAAAGAGGTCCTAAAAACTTGCAGACTCCTCTGGGAAATTTCCATGTATAATTAGAATACCAGGAGAAAATTTTCCAGGCCCTTTGAAATACACAATATGCACAGCACGGGCATGACAATGGACCTGTACTCCAACACCCTCATTTTACAGATGTGAACTTTAAGGTCCAAAAAACTATACAAAATTTATGAGATCATGAGAGCACAAGCAGCCCCACCAAACCATCACCCCTGGCCTCCCTTCTCCTTGTGTTTATACACAACACATTTCTTGCCAGTATTTGGAGAACAGAAGTGGTTAAATCGGATATGTTTATTCTTTCATTCTGGTGTATGTAAGAGGCTTCTTGCAATGTCCCCAGCTACACAGCTACTTGAAAGCCCACGACTACTGTGGAGACTCTTGAAGAGCCAGAGAACAATACACAGCGACAGAAGCTAAAAGTCCAGTTACCTGGATTCAAAATCCCATAGTCACTGCAGGAAGCTGTTGTTGCTAACTTCTCACTCTTCTTTTACTAACCCTTCCCTATGAGAATCTACTGTGAATTTCTAGGAGGGAGAGAGGGAGGGAGAGAGAGAGAGAGAGAGACAGAGAAGCTGGGTGTCTGCAATTTGGTACTTAGCATTTGGCTTCGTATTTTTTTGTCCAAAGGTTCTTCACAAATTGCAGTAACATAAGCTCCACCCCCACACCCCCACACTAGAACGCTCCCTAAGGTAAACCTCCCACAGGTCTGAAGTAATGTTAGCATCTCACACACTTTATCCCTGTCCCAATCTGAATACCCTGGTGTTTACAAAGCTTGAGGTATCACTTTGTTGAGTTCCCCTGATACCCCGTAAGGGGCCTGCCAGGCACTCCCAGCTGCTGGTACCAGCTCAGGACCAACCACTGAGGCAGTCAAGGTCAGGAAGCCCCACGCTGCCTCCCCAGCCCTCCAGCTTCTACTCACCCAAGCACATCAACCTCCTGGCTAGGGCTGAGCACTACGTGTGAACTTTTCCAGCGCACAGCGCGGCGATGAAGAATTCTGCCTAATGTGTGTTTTCATGAGAAACAACTAATAGGCACGTTAACATTAACAAATGGTTTTCCACGAACATCTCATCTCATCAACACCACCCCACAGAGTAAACATCACGTCCTCATTTGTCACGTGACAATGTGTCAAAGGGGTCAAAAGGGGGGGAAAGGTCACACTGAAGTAAAGTCCTACCTGCACCCGTCCTTCAACACAGAAGCCCTTGCTCTTCTGCCCACACTAAGTACACGGCCTCTTGTGAGAGCTGCACCCGAGTCCACGGTCCCCAGCTAGCAGAGGTGCTACACCTGGCACAACACCCTTCACCTCACTCGCTCATTCATCACGGTTCCCTGCTGCCTTGACGTGGGCTGGTGGGGGGGGGGGCACAGGCAGCAAACTAGGATGCATTAACATAGAACTTCTGACTTAGGAGCTCTCAGTGAACGTGGCAGAGGCCAGTGGGGAGGGGGGGTGGACCATTGGAGGAATGATAGGATAAATATATATTAGGTCAAAAAATCATGCAAAAAAGACATGGCAATGTGGCCCCTTATGTCTGTGCTGTCTGTACTTCATAATATGCAAGGAGGCTTCACGTACATTTAGCCGCCGCCCCCCCCCAAACAAGCCAGAATAACAACTACATACTAAGTCGAAGCTGGAGAAGCTGGGGCTCAGTTCAGGTGGTTGGAGGAGGTATCTTGGAACTGAGACTGGGGAAAGGTCTCAGAGAGGCTGAGGTGAGAAAGATGGGCATTCTAGAGCACTCCAGAATCAACGCAAATCACAACGGCCCGAAAATGTTAGAAGACCTGGAGAGCCAGGACATTCTGGCCTGGAGCGCTCCGCAGTAACGAGAGCTATAGATGAAGACAAGGGAAATGTTTAAACAAAAACAGGGGACTTAGAACACGTCTAAGATTAATGACCCGCTCTGCAAGAGAACAATGAACATAATGAGTTTTCTTCCATAAAGGCATATGGTTCTCATAGGCACAAAGCTGAGATTTTTTTTTATGGGATTTTTACATTTCCTGTCCTCCAAGGTCAAAATTCACCTCTTATACTTCTTCATCCCCTCTGTTTTAACTGAAGATTATACCTTTTCACTTACCTAACACTCATTTGTATTTATCACCTTTTGGGTGCCTACATAAACACAGTGCAAGCTTTCAATGTAGGAACCATGCCTTACATTCCTTTTGTATCCCCCATAAAACCTAGAATAATACTTATCATAACAGTCATCCTATAAACATCAGTGACCGATCAGGACATCATAGACTTACTTTAAAAGAACTGGAGGGGCGCCTGGGTAGCTCAGTCGGTTAAGCGTCACACTCTGATTTTAGCTCAGGTCTCACTCTCGGGGTCATGGGATCAAGCCCCAAGTCAGGCTCCACACTCAGCAGGGAGTCCGCTTGAAACTCTCTCTCTAACAAATGAATAAATCATTAGAAAAAAAGGAATTGGAACTGATTGCAGGAGAAGCCCCTGTAACACACACATATACCGATTTTACCATTTGCGGTCTTGCCCATTTGTCCTTACAATGTGACAGGCACTGTCCTAAACACGTTATTGATATTAACATGTATCAGTCTCCTAACAACCCTATGAGGTACATACTGTTATCGCTATTATTACTACTTTACAAAGGAGGAAACTAAAGCACAGAGAGATTATGTAACCTGCCCAGCTTCACAAAGCTGGAAAGTGGTACAGGTAAGACTTGAATCCAGGCGGTCTGCTTCCATTTAGTCTAATGCACTAACCCTCTAGGCATGACACAGTCTCTAAGAATAACACATTATATTGAAAGCATATGGGCCAGATTTTGCTTCTTCAGTTTTTAAGCTGTGGCAGCAAACACACTTTTTTTTTAATTTGACACAATGCAATCCACAATTACTTCTTTAAATAAAAAAAAAAAAAAAAAAAAAGATTTTAATATGCTCCTAAATACTGCATTTAGATTTGGGGCTTTGCGTGCCATTCATACTAGGAAGTGCATCTGCTTGTGGCATTAAACATGACAAGCTAGTTTATGATTACACAATAGAATGTCGGCATCACCATCTGATCAAACAAACAGTGAATGATTAATGCCTCTTCGTAGAGAAATTTCTTTTTAAACATATTAACATATAAATAGCTAGGCAACTATTACTTGATTCAGATAACCTAATATCTACAAAGACGAGAGAGTTCTTTACCTATAAATAATAGTCAACACTCACTTAGACACAGAGGCACCCAACGTTGCATTTGTAAATGCCCACACACAGTGTGGACTCCAAGAACCCCCTGCTGACTGTAATTAATACGGACATAAATCTGGACACAGGGATGGCAAGGAAATCAATGGCTGGTTTCACATGACAATTGAAAGTGTCGTTCCGAGCAGTCAGAAAATTTTTCTGTAGAAATGTTCTAAAACCTGGTCTGTAAGTTATAAGACAAAGCCAGTTTTACTTATAGCCTTAAAATCATTAACTACCACATACATCAGTAACTGATTCATAGATCAAAAGCACTCAGTAAAACTTCATTCGATCAAAATGGAGAGAACAAATATGAAAGAGAAAACTGTTCTCAAAATACACTGAAAGAACAAATAACTAAGTCCATTAAGTTTGGTTCCTCTGTACAATATAGAGCAGCTCGTAAAAACTAATTGGTCAACATGCTTGAGACTATAAACATCCATTTTAATCAGAAAGAGTAGCAAACATTAAGCAAAACAAATATTCAGGAAAATGTTTTTAATTTGGTTCATAATGCATACAAATTTCTACTTCAGTCATAATTTTTAGATTAAAAAATTAACATAACCTTGCTAAGAGGATACAATTAAAACAGTGGCTTTTTTTTTTTTTTTTTTACTGTTGCTTTCGGCATGGCTGCAATAATGCCTGTTGTTTATCTATACAAATAAAGAGCAGCCTGAGAACTGTCCTAGTTTCTTTGAGAGTTATCAACTGAAGCTAATGTTTCCTTAGTGAGAAGGCCACTCGAAGAGTGCCGTGAACCGGGCCAGCTGCCCTAGCTATTTACACAGACGCAGGCCCGATCTGTAGCATGGGCAACACCAGCTTTGTCGTGGAATCAGCAATGTGCCTGAACTCTCTCCGTTAGGCTCAACTGCTCAGCTCAAAATGAAGGGCAGCCTTTTTCCCCGATAAACAGCAAGCTTCAAACGAGCTTAATCATACATTCTAATGGACGGCAGCCCGAGGACAAAGCAAAGCTCCCTTTGTGAGTAACGTTAGCTTCCTCCTGTCCTGCTCACCTTCACATCCCCCTACAGTACAGCGTCTTGGACCTACGGACGTCTAATACAGGGAGCCCCTTGTCCTCCCCCCAAATACTCCACACATATCTCTGAATTGACTCAATTACCAGCATATCGTAGTCTTACTTATCTCAACCCAGACACACGAAAGGACTTATGAGAAATCACCACTCTGAAGCTTTCCTAGAGAACTAGATTATGTTCCCCCACATGCCACCCCCAAGAGTGTGCTGTGAAAATCTTCCTTTCCTTCTGCTTTAGAAGGAAACTGTTGGGAGGAATATAATGTTTGCAGGACAGCTAACACCTAGGAAACACCCAAAACATATACCCTCCACGACACATCGATTGCTGGGCATTCTCTTGAGCCCTAGATGTGGGGACCAGTGACGGTTCTACAGTGTCAGAGGAGAGAGCCTAAATGGGAGGAATAAGGGATAACCCTGAGACAACCACAGCCTGACATCAGAGCAGAGCTCCATACTACAGCTAGTAAAAACACTTAATTAGACCAGGTTAAATAGCTCAATCATGCTGATTGTTTCACTTCAATTTCTTTTTTTAAAAATATTTATTTATTTATTTTGGAGAGAGAGACAGCACATGGGAGTTGGGGGAGAGGCAAAAGGGGAGAGAGAGAGAGAGAAAATCTCAAGCAGATTCGCCACTCAGCACTCTCATGACCTTGCAATCATGACCTGAGCTGAAACCAGGAGTTGGACACTCAACCCACTGAGCCAGCCAGGCACCCCTGTTTCACCTCAATTTCTTAACACTAGATGATTGTCTTAACAGGCAAATCACACCAGGCAGCTTCAACGGACATTGTACATAAACACAGTATCTCTCCTGATAAAATACACGCACACCAAGGTTGCAGTCTTACTCCGCACTTAACATGACTGGTTTCATTATGGGGATGAACCCCGACAAAAGAACATTCGCTTGTCAGCAACGATGTTTTTGTGACCGTGAAAATATGCCTCAAAAATGTTCTGAGCAAAATGGTTTATACAGATATGACCTACAATACAGCTTCATCATGATCACCCACAAAAAGTTCCAAAATTATAAATCAAATTTACCTATACATACCACGGCTAGAGTGCCAAATTCTCAGAATGCCAAAATCCTCACTTATAAAACGGAGGTAATAAGATAGCATGTCAAAAAAAGTGAACTCAAGATGGATCACAGACCTCAACATACATAAGCTAAAACCATGAAGCTTTCAGAAGAAATGTCAGGGTTGGGGGGGAGGGGGGAAAGCAAAGGCCTCCTAAGACACAGAAAGTAATAACCTTTTTTTTTTTTTAAATGGACACATTAGATCTAATCCTGTTTAAGACTTTTGATTATCTAAAGTTTGTTAAAAAAAAAAAATTGGGGGAAAATCATGGCAAAATATAAATCTAAAAAAAAAAGACTGGTATGTAGGCTCTATAAGGAACTCCTACACTCGATAATAAAATGTTCACCGGAGCTTATTTGTAACAGCCTGTTCTGGAGGGGACAGCTCGACAGGGGAAGTGGAGATGCTGGAAATTTTCCCTCTTGTGAAGAATAAATGGTTAGTAGCTAGATTCCCAGAAGACGACTTGAGGGAGAAGACAGGAGATAAAAACTAGACAGATGCCAGGACAGTCTGAACTTCTAAAAAACACACTGTACACAGCGCCAGTCAACGCACATTCAAAAAAATTCTGGATTTAAAGTGGCAGTTCTGTTGTCCTATTACGCTGGTTTCGAAGAGCTTCTACCCAAATTTAATGCTGGAAGCAGTAATTCTTATTGAGGTTTATTCAATTCTCCAAGTCAAGAAACGTGTATTTGCATGGAAAATACATTTAACTTAAAAAACTAGATTCCTATCATATCACACTTTAGACACTTTCTGTTCTGCCTAAAAATAAACTTTAACTCCTTTACGGCAACAGGCCAAGAAAATAAGGATGCAAAAGTAAGACAAAATGGCACAGAGTTGCCAATAATTATTAAAGTTTTTCAACCATAATCCCCGAGCTGTGATTTTATATAATTATACATCTGGTTCTGTCTAGACATGTTAGACTGGAAAAGCATACCACCCTACCCCACAAGCACTGGCAGACCAGTATATAATAAAGTTATCCACTGTAGCATTACAGGCCATGAAATTGATAGTTATGTTTTTATGTTTCTAAAATGTAGATGTTAACTTCTTGTAACAATAAGAATTTTTGACACTTACCAAAAGGGTTTCATTTTGTTTATGTTTCAGGTTTTTATTTACATTCCAGTTAACATACAGTGTCATATTAGTTTCAGGAACAGAGTTCAGTGACTCATCAGTTACATACAACACCCAGCGCGGATCACAAGTGCCCTCCCCCCTGCCCATCACCCAACCAGCAGCCTGTAGTTTGTAGGAGTCTCTCTTACGGTTTTATTGCATGTTTTTCTAATGCAAATCTAAACATGTTATGAATGTGTACCAGAACTTTCTCAACGGATTTACCCTTCTCTCTGCGATGTGACCTCCAGCACACGAAGGCTGCCCTGTTGCTATCCACACGCTGTGTTCCTGAGCAGTTACACCACACGATGACTTGAGATGCTGTTTTGCACAAATTAGCAAAAGAAGTATCTAGACTCCAGGGTTTTGTCTCAGAGGACTGTTAGAACCTGTTTAGACTAAACTGCCAGTTAAAAAAAGGATACCACATGTAAAAACTAAATAATTCACTTTTTGGCTGTTAAGTGGGAAAACCACACGATATCTAAGTATAGTTAACACCACAGTAAATGAAAGAGTTTTCGTGAAAGTCGCGAAGATGGGAAATCAACAAATATTGTTATATAAAGGATTAGTGACAACTAAAAGTGTGTTATGTTAAGCTAAAACTGGGATACATTCTATCACCATAATATGGGAGGAGAAAAGCATAAATACACAGAAAAAAAAAAACCAGGGAAGAACAATTCAACACAGTGGCTCACGCACTAAAGCAGACAGATGTGGGTTCAAATCCCAGCTCAGCCACTTATGAGTGATGAGACCTGGACAAAATCGTTTAGCCTTGCATGTAACATGAAGACGTCAGTCAACATCTCACAGGATGATGCAGAGATTATATGAGGTCAAGGAGGCAAAAGTCTAGCAAATTTCTGAGTACAAGTTTTTCAATAATGGTTAACTATTATTGTTATAATTAACTTAACATTTCCTCAATAAGGATTTGGAAGTATTAAAGGCTATAACGTGCAAGAACCAAATTTCATCACACAAAAAAATGCCAAGTAAAGATTTCCAGTTTGGGAATTTTTTCTCATGGTCCCAACAACACTGTGGGAAACCAAAAGAACTTTAAACTTTAAGTTAGCAGTAGAGGCAGTAGGTGTAAGTTCTTATCCTTCCCTTCTGGTCCAAACAACTGAAGAAAAGGAATGAGGAAAAAAACCAAAAACAATCATTCGGAATCAACCACTCTAGGCAATCATTCCCGTGACCAAACAATGGCACACGTACAATCAGAGCTAATGGTAAAACCGTTTCCACATAAAGTCAAAAACGGGCACACTCGGTTCCTCTTGCTTGTGAGCCAGCTTGATGCAGTTACACTACAATGATTTTCTGGGACAGCTTGTAACTAACTGAGCAAGTACTTGTGCATGATAAAAATAGGAACTCAGTAAAAAGGCACAACATTCTATCTCATTTAGTTCTTCATTCGTGCTCCACTCACAAAGGATCTATCAAGTTCTTACTCTCCCAGGCTCTCCCAAATATTTACATGATACAAGGACAATTCCTGCAGGGAGAAGAGCATCCATGAAAAGTGGAAAGAGGCATGGCCCGGGATGGCCTGTCTCACACAGCACACGTTTCTGAGCCTCCAGAGCAAAAGGGCAGATAAAGGTAGTTGCTGGGGCAGACGAGACCAGAGCCAAAAGTAAAAGGCGCTTTGCCTAATCTTCATCAGAAACATTATGATTTTACAACACATACCATTGGTTGTTGATAGGGTAAATGTCTTAAATTTTATTTACAGTACTCATTTCATTAGCGTATTTATTCAGAGTTATAAAAAGATAAACTCTGCAGCAGCTTTGCCCCCAACCAGATACCAATTTCTAGGTCCCTATATTCTCTCTACCCTTCAAGGGTAGTTCCAAAACTACCTTCTCTAGAGCTGATTTTTTGATAGGTTTCAGCAGAAAGTTGTCTTTTGCTATGGAATCCTACGGCACTTTGCCTGCAACGAACTACTTCCTATCAGCTTCCCTTTCTACCTCATATTAAGGCTGCTTTCCTATCCATCCATGAGAACTCAGGTTCCTTGGGAGCAGGTTCATATACGATTTACCTAGGACAGAGAGGCCTGCTGGGGCTGTAGCGTTCAAAACAAACGTTAACAAATGCATGCTTTTGTTGCTTTAGGATTGAAGCTCAACCATAAATTTCTCTAACTTTACCACCGCCACTGGTGGTGTTATATTTACTGAAAAATGTGTCTTTAATCAGGATGATTGCTTGAAACCCTTGACAGATTATGAGAAAGAATGAAGCTAGAAGAAAAACTTTCTCCATAAAATACCCTACCTGGCCTTCACCTGAGATTCAAACACTACTACTCTGTTTTCATACATTACTGGTGTCCCCAGGACATCTAAAGAATTGACAGAGTTGTTCAATTTAAACCAAAGGCCCTAAATACTATAATTTTCCATCACACAGTCATAAAATCAGAGTTAGAAAATTTCCACTCACCCTCAGTCATGATGTGGCCTCCATAAGCCTTTTCCGACCTCAACGTCCCCATGTATGAAACAGGTATAACATTCCCTGTCTCCCACTATTGGTGAGGCTTAAATGAGAAAACATGGATGACAAAGCCTGGCGTCCAGCCTGGCTAACCAGGACATGTTCAGTATCAGTGTTACGTCAAGATGGCAGGCCCAAGGAGCGCCTGGGTGGCTCAGTGGGTTAAAGCCTCTGCCTTCAGCTCAGGTCATGACCCCAGGGTCCTGGGATTGAGTCCCACATCGGGTTCTCTGCTTAACGGGGAGCCTGCTTCCCTTCCTCTCTCTCTGCCTGTCTCTCTGCCTACTCGTGATCTCTGTCTGTCAAATAAATAAATAAAATCTTAAAAAAAAAAAAAAAAAGATGGCAGGCTCAAGTTCTACCCTGAAGTCTCTCTATTCTAAGACCCATAATTTGATAACTCCAGGATCTCTTAGTTCATTAATCCAAAAAAAGTTAATACTAAAAGCTAGGAACTGGATGCAAGGATTATCATTCTTCTCCAATATTCCATGTAGCAATTAGACCCAGCCTTAAGTCTCAGATGCATTTCTACCTACATCAAATTTACTTGCAATTTTCTACTGTGGAGTGAGATTCTTTTAAAAGTTGCTCTGAATAAAACAGGATGAGTCATTCTTAATATACTGACCTAAAGAAAATCAGTGCACTAAAGCCAAAAAGTTTTTCTTTTGGGGATTTCTTAAATTGAATTCTTTGGCCAACATTTTAATCAGTCATGATGTGAAATGAATAGGTAACTTGAAATATTTCACAATTTCAAACATTCACTCAATACAGAATAGAAAGTCATATAAATTGGAGCATCAAGCAGGAAAATTTGGATGCATGACAAGTTGTATCTATTAGGGACTGCCCCACTTAACTGATGCAGAAGATCAATGCTGGGTCTGGCAATTAAAGAAATTGGGAGCACAACACACCCTCGATGCCAGAGGAAGGTAACAGGTTTTGTTACTGTTGAAGTGAAGTTGATTAGCACAAGATTTAATAACAGAAGATTTCCTCAGAAGGGAATTGACTCAAATCAAAGTGCGATTTCTCACTAGTCCCCAGGAAAACGCAATCTGAACGACAATGGCTACCGCTCCAAACCCTCTGGAACGGCTAAAAGCAAAAACTAAAACTAAGTGTTGGTGAAGCCACTGAACTCGCCGACACAGTCAGCAACAGTGAACAGGGCACCTCCATTGAAGGGTCTGTGTCATCTACTAAAAATGAACAAACACAGATCCCACCTCAGGAACCCACTCCTAGGTACAGATGCCCAACAGAAGCGTACACACAGCTGCCCCAAAATCAAATACGGGCAGGCTCGTAACAGCATTAGTTATAATGGCAAAACTGACAGGAAAAACAACAACAACAAACACAACAAACCAGAAACAAACAAACAAAAAAAACCCAGATGTTCAGTAGTATATAAGTAAATTGCAGTATAGTTACATGTCAGAATAATACATGGGGAGAAGGGAGCTGTTCTACCCACAAATATAATACTGGGCAAAAGAAGCCAGACTAAGGAGTATATTGTCATGTTATTCCATTTTTATGAAGTTCAAAATAAGACACATCTTTCCCACGGTTACCTTTCCTTGTATTGGGGTGGGGAAGGGTAATGAAATGGAAGAAAACATGAGGAAGCTTCTGGAATTTGATAATATACTAATTCTAATTTTCTAATATTCTAATTCTTAATTTAGGTAATGGTTATACACGTGTGTTGAGTTTGCAAAAGCACTCAGAGTCTGTGTGCTTTTCTATATGCATGTTACACTTAATTTTTATTCATAAGAAAAAAATCAAGGTATTCATGAGTGCATGTATCTCTGTATTATATGTAAGTATAAAAATACACAATGTGTACAATTCCTAGCGTGCATTTTTCTCTTATTATACCATGACTATTTTCCCTTCTGTCAAATATTTTAGAAGGTAAATTTTTATGGATGCACTGCTGGATACAGTAGTGAATACAGCCAAAATTACTGCACATCATTTCCAAATGTCTGCCTTCATATGCAATGTTGCAGTGAATGTCATCGTACAGACATGTTTGTATATGTTCTCTACTTCATGAAGAAAAACTCCTAGAAATAAACCCCCAGGGCCAAAGTATACATTTAAACATGCTAAAAGTGTACAAGAACTCTGGAAAATTTTTCATCCATGTTGTTTAAGAAATCTTAGAAATCATTAGCTTACACTATACTACATGAAAAACTTGGCTACCCAAAATAATTTGTCTGAAGTTTTGTTTAAGTAATAGCCTCCCCTTCTTACAAAGATTTTAGAGCATTTTACATAAATGGTACAGAGTCCTGGAGAAAATACTCTCTGGCTATAAGTGGATACCCTGAGAAATATATATTGACATCAGTACAGGACTGACCATAAAGTCTCCAAACAGAAATGGAATAATATAAAACCAAATAAAAAGTGGTATGTATATATTCTACATTACATGTACAAAAAATTTATATAAAAAATTATAAAATTTATATCTAAATTATAAATTTAGATATATAAATTATAATATATAATATTATATATTTATATAAATTTATATAAATTTATATAAATTATAAAATTTACATCTAAATTATAAATATATATATCTAAATTATAAATTATATAATTTTATAAATTATAAAAATTTATATCTAACAAAATGTTAAAATATATTGCTAGGTTTAGGACTTGGGGTGATTTTATTTTTTGATTTTTACTTTATTTTTTAAGTTTTCTTTTATTGCTTACGTATTTACAGTGAACACATCATTGTTAAGATTAAAAAATAAGCTTAAGATCTGAGAGAAATACAGTCCCCTGATAAAAACAGGACAACACACATCTTCTTCCCTTTCCACAAAACAAATTATATTGGCAAAAGAAAACTTTCTCAGTTTCAAGATTTTTCTCTCATATACTTTTTATTTATTTATTTGACAGAGAGAGAGAGAGAAGTGAGAGAGGGAGAAGCAGGCTTCCCATCAAGCAGAGAGGCCAATGTGGGGCTTGATCCCGGAACCCTGGGATCACGACCTGAGCCAAAGGCAGACGCTTAATGACTGAGCCACCCAGGCGTCCTTCATCAATCTTCCAGCATCTGGCACAGAGTTTTCCAACAAAGCACATACAGCAGAACAAGGAAGTAAAGGAGAGCAGCAGGGAACTGGCACCCCCATAAAGACACGAAAAAGTTATCCCCAGCTAAGTCAGCTCTCCACATCACCTTCAAACCTGAGCCAGCCAGAGCTTCTGACTTTACTTCACATATGTGGTCATTTTCTGCTAATGAAGTCATTCACAGTTCCTTATGTATTATGTATTATTGTGTATATATGTATGTAATTATGTATTAATGGATCGGTATTAATGTATCGGTCCTAGTTTGCTATTAAAATCACTATGGCTTCCAGGTACTCTGTATCTGAACAAACAAAAGGACCTAGAAACTTCCCTGTTCCCAGAAGTGTAGCCCCAGGTCTAATGTTCATTATATCCTAGAGACCCACAAAGGTTAATTCCACTCCCTAGGAACACAGTAGTCAGTTATGCACCAGGTAGAATTTTGGCCATTACCTTCATTACCCTTCCTTAACAGAACTAAGGTCACTTCATTTACTCAAAAAAAAAAAAAAAAAAAAAAAAAAAAAAAAAAGCCAAGTGGAGTTTTCTCTTCCCACCACTCAAATCATCCACACTGAGTTACAGAACTGAAATCAGAATTAGAATCCAAATTTCCTGATTCCCTCCTTCAAGGCAGTGTCTTGTTTATTAATGTAATTTAAAACAGGGCTTTAGCAAACCAAAGAATATCAAAACAGCAGCAGCTTCTTTGGTGTCCCATCAGCTTCAACCTTGAGAAAGTCACTACTCAGTCTTGACTCCACCACAAACACTCCTACTTTGGAACAGGCTGACTCAAAGAGTTAACACCCCATTGACAGTACTAGCCTATTCTCCCAGCCTAACATCAAACAAGACAAAAATAAGAGGGTAAACAGCCACAATGTGTTGTCACTTTTTTTTTCCTCTTACAATTGGACTTTAAATGTAGGCTGTTATGAAGAATCTCTTGGCTACAGTTCAAAAGAAACAGAACATCCTAATGCAAAAACATTTTCAACTTCCCCGAATTCCACTTCTTTCAGCCAATTTTGGAAAGTTCTCTTTATCTCAGCTAGAAAATTCATGTTATACTTGTTTGAAATGTCCTGCCGTTCTTCAAAATACAGAATTCTAGTGGTTAGAGTCAGCACAAAGGCCATTTTAAGCGTGTCAACGCCTCAGAATACAACCAGTCCCAGGGGGACGTGTCCCTGGGGCAACAGGGGACAAGGAAGCAGGTGGTCCGAGTCCTCTGGGATCAACAGATTACCAATCTTTGCAGATTTAGCATGATGTCTTGATTAACCAGGTGATCAACGAGATGATGGAGAGCAAAAGAGGTATCAAATCCTAAACCCCAGGATACAGTCACGCCATACATTTGAAGGATCACTCAGCAGGAATATCAGCAAGGTGCCAAGTTTGGACCAAGCCCTGGGGCCACAGCAGTAAGCAAGACATATCCACTGCCCTCGATGAACTCAAGGGCTAATGAAGACAAAGACACGTAAGTAGAAATTTTAACTGGATACATGCTACAGTCATCATAACTACTATCATTTACGGAGAGCTTAGAACCTGCAGAGAATTTCACATATTTTCATTTGAGATTCGCAATAATTATCAACAGACCTTGGGCGTTCCTTATCCTCTCTGTACCCTGGTCTCCTGGTCTGTAAAAAGAAGGTAACACCTCCTCCCTGGGAGTGAGGTGGAAGCTAATACATGTAAAAACACACAGAACGCTGCCAGGCACGTGGCAACTCATCGGTAAAAGTCAGCTCTGATTCTTACTATAATCATCGGTGCGGCTTCTGTTATTATCAGTGGAAAAGCAACCAAGAAAAAAAGGACAGCGCACTAAGAAAAAGAAGAATCATAGTTGCCATCCATAATCAAAGGGCATTAGACAAGCCCCTTCAGCTTCCTCGCGTGTAAAAGGGATGAGGGTACCTGCTTGGTCTTCCTGCTCCCAGGGCTGTCCTGGGGCCGCGAGAAAGCACCTGCAGCCATAGGACGCAAAGCTAGCGTCCTGCTCTGTCACTGACCAGGGGGCCTCCACACACCTTGGAGAACAAGGACCTTTCACAATGAGCTGCAAGCCCAATAACTACGGGCCTAAAATGAATGTTCTGGACATCACTCTAATGAGAAAAAAAAAAAAAAAATCAAAAGCAGGTAAACTCTCCATCACCTGGTGACACCTAGGAGCATCCCTGGAGCCCTGCACTGGCCGCATATTCAGAACTCGGAGGGAAGTACTGGACATTACTTTTTTTTTCCATCAAAACGAAAGGCGATCCCGAAGCGCTGAGACCCCCGACTGCGTCACGGCACCGCAGGCTCATGGGGGTTAATACAAGACACCAGGGTGCGGCAGATCGGAGCTGCACTTTATTTCAGCTGTGAACTTCTTCTTTTTTTTTTTTTTTTGTGAACTTCTGAATAAAGTGATTTTCAGGCTTTATTCTTCCTTTTAGTATGTCTTACAAAGTTTCCTTTCACTACAATACTAGTTGTAAAAGTTAATTTAAGGGGAAGTTTCCAAATCTGGCTTCTACAGCTTCAAACACACGGACACAAAAGCTTCTGGCACCATTGTCGTCGTGTGCTCAGTTACATAACCTCCGAGACACCAAACAGACGACCCCGGTCCTGTGGAATCTTCCAAACACATCCATCTCTATCTGCAGGACCTACTCGGCTCATTAACTGGCGAATGCGCTTTCAGGTATGCTTTGAATATTTTCATAATTTTAATTAAGAAAATATTCATGTAAGAACACATGAGGATTTCTTTTCTTGTCCCAATCTGTTTCCCAAATTATCTAAAATTAGCACCTACTACTTACCTAGTCAACAAAGCAGAAGTCTTTAAAACAGACAAAAAGACATAGGAAACCATTTGACTTCAACTGGAAAATCTGGTAAGTTACCTGATACCTGTTTTACTCACTTTGTTTGGCACAACAACTACAATAACTGGGAGGGGAAATGTATGTTGCAATAGAAATTCAGATAAGAAATATCTGTCAGCAACAGATGTCAGACATTTTTACACTCATCAGTGTTTTACACTGAAGTAAGAGATAATTACACTAATATTAGTATCAAATGCATATCTCCATATAGCACATATGCATTTAGTTGATTAGCCATCAGCACAACCAATCAGAGAGAGGCTGTCCAGTCTCTCCCATTCACAGCTGAGTGTGAACAGATTCGGTTTTAAAACAAATTTCCCAAGAAAGAAACAGTAATCAGTGCAGATAAACAGGACTGGCTTCAGCTTCAGGCTGATAACTTCTCTCCGCTCATCTCAAGAAAACAAGAGATAGGGGGAAACTGCTTATCTTCCGCAATACGTAGGGTAGACAATGATCAACAAATATTTTCTCCCATGGAGGGGGGAGACTATACCTTGATTCTAATTCTAGACTCTCATCAAAGCACCAGGCAACTGAGAATCCTCTGTGTATCAGGGAACATGCAGGAGGTCACACTTTTTTAAAGACAGAGTTTCTCTAACCTTCGTCCAGCTCCCCCCACGCCCCGCATTCAGCCCTCGCATTCAAACATCAGAAGTCAAAGTTCCTATTCACACTTTCAGCTTGGATTTTCCTTCTAACCTTGGGATAAATAAATAAAAACTGTCAATGAAGCAGTGACATTGGATGTTGCCCTCCACTAACTCTAATTATCTCACATGAACAAGTTTCCTCTCCCCAAGCAGAATATGAACCCACTTTCTAAAAAGTTCCCATCACAAAAATTTTGTACTTAAATTTGGCATCCGCTAGCTTTCGCTAAGACTTCTAACTCTGGGCACCAGTAGGCCCTGGGGTAGAGGTGCCTCCGTGTTTAGGAACAGGCTCTGAACGGGCACGGAACAAGTGTAGGCAGCTCCCCATTGAGTCTTGTGTGGCAAGGACCGCTCATCACCTCCTTCAAAATCTCCCGAAGCTACAGGGATCATTCACAATCGCCTCACATTATACAGAATCTGTAACTCAACAGCATGTGGGGGTAAAGTCTAGAGCCACGGACAAGGAGTGGGCGGCACACACCTCCTGGGCCAGGCTCCACAATGCCTAATGTCAACACCCTTCTCCAGGAAACAGAGAAAAAGAGGTCAGTCTTGTTTCTCACAGTCTGGCACAGTACATGGATGAAGTTCTAGAAAAAAAATCACATCTCCCAATTTCCCAGGATAAGCCAAAGAAATACCAACCTGGGAACACTGGATGGGAAACAGCCTCAGGCACTGAGAAGCTTGGGGTGTATCCTTTCCCTACTCTAAGAGAGTAGGGAAAGGATACACAAATATATATAAATATATATAAATACATAAAATATATAAATACATAAAATATATTAATACACAAATATATACAAATCAGGAGAATCTGGGAATTTTCTTAGACTTATGCCTTCAGAGGTTGCTCTGATTTCAAAACATTCTCCTATAACCCCAAGGAAGAGTACTAAATGGCACACTTCAGAATGAATTCTAATTTTATTGAGAATTTTATACTAGTCCCATTGAAGTAAATGAAGTCATTCTTTGTGTCTACAAAGGGCTGGGAAGGGCTACAGCTCCCCACTCTTTGTATAGGGTCTGGGCCACTAACAGGAGCCCATGGGTATTACTTTCAGAAACATGAATTATTACCTGGCTCTGTCCATAATGAACCTGGATAAGTACACCCAGAAACTAGAGCCCCAATTCAGATATCTGCACACACACACACACAGACACACACACACACAACCAGAACTCTGTAACACCACTGACATCTAACCTTCAAAATTGTCTTGTTCTGTTTTGCTTTAATGACTATAATAGGATTGCCTGGACAGGAACTGATAACCAAAGAAAAACATGTCCAAGACTGTCTGGATTTCACATGTTATTTATCTCCCGTGGGTCCAAGAGATAAAAAGTGTAACTCTAGGCTCTTCTTCTCCCTCCCACCCAGCCAGGTACCAAGAGATGGACTCCTGAGCTCAAGGGCTGGGGGTGGGGGTCCTGGTACAAGTTACTTTCTGCAGCAGGAGGATGAAAGTGAGCCATTCGTGGGACAGTGTGGTACCACTGCATGGACGTGGTCCCTCTTGACCCCTTTCCTTTCTAAGACAAGGGTTGCTGCAACTCTAACTACAGATATATGTATGTACCATTTAACATTTTGAGCTCAGTTTGGTCTTCAAAACCTAAATTCTACATAGAAATTATTCGACTTAACCTGCTTAGCATAACAAGATTGTAACCGTCAAGAAAAATCACTGAGTCTTAACAGAGAGTGCCGAGGAAGGGCTCCTGCAAGTATACCTGTGGGTCTCCCAGCAAATATAATCATCTCAAGTATATTATATATCGGCAACATCCTCTGCATCAATTTGACATGTGGCTTCTGTTTGAAAATCAATTTCATCTTTACTCATTCAAAAGCCCATCAGACGGATTACCAGGAACTACAACAAGTATAAAAAGGTAAAATTCTTTATCAATGATTAAATTTGGCCAATTTTCAAAACTGTTATACTAATTAGCCTAAAAGATAATGTCCTTACAAGGAATATTAAAAACAGGGTCGCCTGGGTAGCTCAGCTGGTTAAGTTCCAACTCTTGATTCCAACTCAGGTCATGACCTCATGGGTCATGACCTCATGGGTCCTGAGATGCAGTCCCGCGTGCAGCTCACACTCAGGAGGGAGTCTGCTTAAAGATCCTCTCCCTCTGCCCCTCGTACCACTCATGCTCTCCTTCTCTTTCCCTCGCTCTCTCAAATAAATAAATCTTAAAAAAAAAAAAAAAGTGTTAAAAACAGCAGACAGTACCCAGAATACCACTAAGGCCTTATGTATAATGCATCAATTACTTCCTTCACACTAGGTATTGGGCTACAAAATTATAAAACAGAATTATGAAAGTCTAAATATTTTCAGAGACAGAATGACCACTGTGAAATTTCTTTTAGTCTAAAAATCGAATCTCAGGATTTTTTTTTTAACTCAAGAGCTATAAACAAAATTTATCTCCCTGCACACTACTGTAAACTGCCTCCCAGATGAATTGATGTCCCCAGGATATTCCAACACTCCCTTCAGTGTGCAACATGCAATATTATGCTATGTTATCTAGAAGAGAATGTTAGAAGTCACAGAAACATAGGCTCTATTAGGATGATCGAATCTTCAAATACTCACCTCTTCCTCATATTTTGCTATCACTCTATCAGAAAACAAGTTACATTTAATATTTATACACATTTATTTCAACTTCCCATTAAATGTTAACAAAATAACATTTTTTCATAATTAATTACTAGAATTATAAAAATAAATTCCAAGTTGCCAGGGAGAAAAAAATCTTATTACTGTTCCATGCTTTGGCAAACCTTGTAGTCCCATCTATACTGTGGGCTTTGAATCAAGTAGAATGAAATCTTGGCTAGAAAGGAGATTTACCAATTTAGTAATGACCCCTTCTAAAGAGAATGTGACGGCATGCCAATAACACACGTTCTGTAGTTTTTAAATTAGCCCACAAGATTTCGTATTTTTATTTCTTTAAAAAATTTTATTTATTTATTTGACAAACAGGGATCACAAGTTCGGGGAGGGGGGGAAGAGCAGGCTCCCTGCTGAGCAGAGAGCCCAATGCTGGGCTCATCCTAGGACCATGAGCCAAGGCAGAGGCTTAACCCACTGAGCCATGCAGGCGCCCCGGATTTTATATTGTTAGTTATTCCTGCTCTATTTGGCTATTTTATCTTAAAAGAATTTGCAAGTGTTGGGGCGCCTGGGTGGCTCAGTGGGATAAAGCCTGTGCCTTTGGCTCAGGTCATGATCCCAGAGTCCTGGGATCGAGCCCCACATCAGGCTCTCTGCTCAGCAGGGAGCCTGTTTCCCTTCCTCTCTCTCTGACTGCTTCTCTGCCTACTTGTGATCTCTGTCAAATAAATAAATAAAATCGTAAAAAAAAAAAAAAAGAAAGAAAAGAATTTCAAGTGTTACTAACATTTTGAAGCAACCTATCAAAAAGTATTTGAAGATCTTTATCGCTAACAAAACTGCTAGCACCAGGAGAAGGGCGTCTGAATTAAAAACATAACCAGTTTTGGGGCGCCTGGGTGGCTCAGTGGGTTAAAGCCTCTGCCTTCGGCTCAGGTCATGATCCCAGAGTCCTGGGATCAAGCCCCGAATCAGGCTCTCCTCTCAGCAGGGAGCCTACTTCCCCCTCCCCCTCTGCCTACTTGTGATCTGTCTCTCTGTCAAATAAATAAATCTTTAAAAAGGGATGCCTGGGTGTCTCAGTTGGTTAAGGGGCTGCCTTCGGCTCAGGTCATGATCCCAGAATCCTGGGATCAGTGCCGCATCAGGCTCCTTTCTCAGCGGGGAGCCTGCTTATCTCTCTGCCTCTGCCTGTCACTCTGCCTGCTTGTGCTCTCTCTCTCTCTCTCTCTCTCTCTCTGACAAATAAATAAATACATCTTTAAAAAAAAATCTTTAAAAAAAAATTTTAAAAAAAGGCTTCCCAGCCTATAGCCCATGGGAAAAAGTCCCTCTTCAAGACCCCGGATCTGAAAGGGACCCATAAATAGCCTCCATCTGTCAAACTTAGTAGCTGTATATATAAAATAAGTCACAGACATTCCATTAGTCACACAGATTTACACCAATACCATGTTTCCACGCATCTCACAGCCATGAACTCACCAAGCTGACAAGATTCTGAAAATTCATGTCAACTAGGTTTTATGATCTTTCCTAAAGAGTAAACCTTCTATTTTTTTCCTACTGAATCTTAACTTTCCTTACCCCATCTTTTAAAAATTTCAGAAACAATTTAGATAGAGATATGATATAAGTAAAAGTTAAAAATTCAAAGTCAGTATGAAAAAGAAATCCTATCAGCCACTTCACCTGCCCAAAACCATCAAGGGTTTCTCAATAACTAAATGAAGAGTCCAGATTCTTTAACCAGGCACTCCAAGTCCTAGACAAATGAGTTTCACACTGATTTCTCAACCCATTTCCCCATCCCACTCCACCTGCCATCACTCCAAGCAAACTGCGAACTACCCTCTCCTACCTGGACACCCTCGTCACTTTACTTCTTTCCAGGCCTTCGCTCATATATTCCGTCTGCATTCAGCGCCCACCGATAAAGTGCCTCTCTATTAATTACAAATTACATGTACCCCATTGTCCCAACTGAAGGGCCACCTCTTCCCCAAGCCTCCGTTAGCGCCCCTTCCGCTGAATTTCCACAGGGTGGGCTCTCTCCCTGGAAAGGTAAGCGCTCTGGCAAAAACATCATTGAAATCTCGACTCTGCCACATACAAGTTGGGCTGTGAGCAGGGACTTGCCTCGCTAGACTCAATGTGAACAACACAGGAGTTACAGTAAAGACTGCAAGGTTTAGCAGTTTCTGGACAACACTGCTGCCACAGGTTCGAGTCTCAATGCTGCCACAGCGGATGGACTGACCCACCACAAGCCTCAGCCTTCTTCCTGGTTAACCAGGAGGAGCTCCAGCTACTTCATGGCAGAATGACAAGTGTCAGGAAGCCACCGCACAGCTTGACTCCCATGCCCAGGGCCCTGGCGTCCCCACACCCCATCCTCAGGGTTAGCGGCCCTCCTCTCTCAGGGCTCCCACCACACCCGGCGCTCCCCTCTGTCACAGTATCACACGGGAGACACCCGTCTCCTCCATCCAGGGGCACATTTACAGCCCAAGTCTAGACAGTCTGGCACTCTGATAAATACATATACTAGAAAGAAGTATTTTGAGGTGTGAAGCGCATCATAGGTATAAAGCAAAGCACACCCATAAATATCAGGCCACTGAGAGATTCTAAGGCTAAGAAACAAAGGAAAACACCTGTTGAGATGCTGCTTATTCTTTAGATCCAATTCAAATAGTAATACTTGTGACTTATTAGACAGTGGCCACCTCCAGGAAGGCCGCTGGGGCTTCCCAAACAAGGGCACTTAACTTTGGAGCCACCAACACAGTCCCTCAATTCATCTCTAACACGATGCACCACACCCTCCCCTATACACTTTTTTTTTTAATCATCTTATTTCCCTGAGCTGAAGCTCAAGGAGAACTGGCCTTCCTTCCCAGCCCCTCCCCCTACCACAGAAAGGGGAATGAAATGAATTAAAAAGAAATGCTAAGGCTTCTAGAACTACATCATCCAAATCACGAGGTCATTTAACATTGCATGATTGCTCTGCCAAGTGATTCATCACCTCTAAGACCCCAAAGTCAAGGTCTGAACAGATCTAGACAGCACTCTTACACCTACAGGAGGAATTCAACAAAATCTCTCAAAATCAAAAGAAAAGCTTTTCCGTGAGTAAGGTTTTCATTCATGATGAAAGAATCAAAAACAACAGAAAACAGCGAACCGAAACAAAAATGTCAGGGAGGAAAACCCTGCCCTCTTGAACTTTATAATGTTCACTATACTTTAATATTCTTCTCTCCTCAAGCCCAGTATTTTTCTTAGAAAAACAAATCAATGCTTTACATTCCATATTAATGAGTAGTGATAAAAATAAACTAGCACACACAATGGTAGAACTTTTTTAATTACTGATTAATCAAATTAATGAAAGTTGACTTATAAACTGTATTTTGAAGTCCCTATTTTCCACTGTGGGTATCACTTCATTAAAACATCTGTTTTCTCTCTGTGACATTCAGAACCAGCAAACTGGTAACAAACCCTGAAGGCGCCCCCCACCCTTTTAGGGAGAGGTAATGGTAGTGAAGACGCGGGGAAGGTCGGGATTCCGGAATTAAATATTGACTTCCCATCTCCTTGTCTGTGGCACATTCCCTGACAGTGTAAAAAGAAACAGAGGCTTGAATTTCATTCTGAGCTCACTGAAGCGTGCAGAGCCAACTGTGAAAACAAAAATTCATCGTTGGGCATATTAGCGGTCCTTCGTGTTGCCTGGTGTTCCGTGAAGCCTGCCTGGGAGAGGAACCCCCCCAACCTCTTCTTAGGATGCCAGAGGTGAGCTTTTGGAAATGCTCTCCCCAAGCTAAAATCAAGTGTGTTCATCCAATGCAAGAACAGTGAGCAGGGAAGCCAGAGGGGGGAAAACCCTGCTCTTCTAGATTTTTGTAACAATTCCAAGAACTTTCCTTCTCTCACTGCCAGCAGCACCCATCAATTCCCATAGTAACCAGCCCACGGCTTTCCAACTGGTCCAAAAGGGAGGCAGGCATGGTGCAGACAGAAGCACGTGGGAGTGTGACCCAAGCCCCGGGCACCCGTCCAGCATGCCTTAAACACTCCCATTCTATCTCCCTGCTGCCCTTAATTCCCAGGCTACCAGATGGTTCTCTCCTTTCTTCCTTCAACATGCTGCTGAGACAATGAAGGGGCTATTTGACGAGGACTCTGCACGAAGCAATTTCCTGTTTTCTGATGCAATCTTGGTTCAGGTCTACTGGGTACTGAAGCAGTCACGTTCCCCCCACCCCACTGTGCATAAATGTTTGCTGACTGAAGGAATCTTCTGGTATAGAAATAAAGATTTCAAAGCTGGTATAGATCTGAGCCAAGGATGTGGACGAAGAGGCTGCACTCCCAAAAGGAATGAAGAGGAAATAAAGGGGTCATGAAGCGGGTGCCGACCACCCTGTCTTTGAGAACAGGATTCCTTATGCTGCACGAGCGGGAGTGGGAACAGGAGGAGAGCCACACCCAGGGAACTGAGAGTATTTCTGTCCCCAACACACTCACCAAGGGCACTGCAATCAGGAACTGTGGCTCATGACAGTGATTGGGCTTATATGGTAAGAAAATCATACACAGTGATTTCCAACAAAGAAAGGGAAAATGATCAAAATTGAGGGAAGATATTAGGTGATAATCTAAGCAGTGTGAGAGGAAAGAAGTAGCTGATTCTGACACGTTTCTCTAAAGGATGACTATGTTGAAGAGTTTTTTGTTTTGTTTTCTTTTGTTTTTTTAACAAAAAAGGAAGGTAGAGAATCACATTAAAAGTGCTCAGCGTGGGCTATGATCCCGTTCTGCAAGATTTCGTATCTTCAACAGAATGTAATGGCTGAAAGAAGAAGAGATAATGAGGATGCTGGGGGGGCTGGGGGGGCTCCAGAAAGGAGCACCTGCCACTGCCCTTGGAGTCCACGCCTCAGCGCGGGGACGCACGTGCTGTCATTAGGGCAGATGCTGCGTAGCGCACCTGCAGGGCCGCAGCAGGTGCCTATAGGTACACCAGCTCAATCTCAGGGGCCACTCCCAGGCCACTCTCCAGTGAGGGTCCCACGGCAGTATGCCTGAGTTTTTTAAACATCCACCTACTGGATGCAAGGCACTGTGCCAACAACAGAATATAAAGTAATAAAAACCCAAAACATGACTCGGCATCACCAAAAGCACAGGGGAAATGGAAGGTGAGCTATGGAAACAATAAACTGTCCTGGGAGAGGAAGGTGAGATTATGAATGACTGCCCTTTATATTATCAGTGATAAATCTCTTTAAAATTAAATATTTTCACAAAAACAGAAGATGAGAAATACTTGAGCCATATAAAAAAATTCCCAGAAGGTCAATACTTAAGCAAAAAAATCAAAATTATTATGGCAATGTATCACAATCCCACTAAGATTTACAGGATATTCTTTTGGAAATTCGGCATCGAAATGTCAAGTTCATATGGAAAAATGAATGAACAAAAATAATGAGAGTAATTATAAAAAAGGAGAGTAATAAAGGAGACCAAGGTTTAATACTTGCCTAAATGTGTTATAAACTCGTAATAATTTAGAAGCATGAAATTGGTAGATGAATAGACCATCAAATCAGAAGATAAAATAAAAATTCTAAAAATACTTCAGAGAGTTTGCTATAAGATAAAATGTGACATTTAAAATCCATGCAAAAACAAAAAAATTGCTCTATAATGGTTTTGGCACAACTATGCAGCCACATGGAAAAAGAATGGAATACCAACTCACACCAAAAAACAAAACAAAACAAAACAAAAAACCTCAAATTGATCAAAAAACTTATTTTTTTAAAGATTTTATTTATTTACTTGACAGAGAGACAGCAAGAGAGGGAACACAAGCAGGCAGAGGGGGAGGGAGAGGGAGAGAATCAGGCTTCCCACCCAGCCACCCAGCCAGATGCTTGATGCCTGGGGCTTAATCCCAGGACCCTGGGGCTATGACCTGAGCCAAAGGCAGACACTTAACAACGGAGCCACCCAGGCGCCCCTGGTCAAAAAATTTAAACATTAAAAAAAAAAGAAACAAAAATATTAAAAGAAAGTAGGAGATACTTTTCATACTTCTGGAGAGCATAAGACCTTTCTAAGGAGGACATGAAACCCAAATCCCATAAAGTAAAATATAACTAAATCTGATTATCCAATCATAATAAATTTATACATCACAAGTTACCATAAATGACAAAATATATACCCAGTGGGATAACTTCTCTTTTTTAATTAAAGAGCTTATCTCAGATAAATGAACGAAGAATCATAGAAGTCAATTAATTCACAGAAAGAAAAACTGTTCTTAAACACATGACAGTACCTACAACCTCATTTATAATGAGAAATGCGAAGGAAAATGACAAAAAGATTCCCTTTTCAGCTATCAAACTGGCAAGGTTTCAAAGGTTTAATCACAGGAGGAAGGAGAAAGGCATACATTGCTTATGGGAGTGCACACGTGAACAAAGCCTATGAAGGGCAGGTTGGCAATACTTATCACAGATACGAAGATACATACTCTTTAACCAGGAAATCCCTCTCTATAAACCTGTACACTCGGAAGTTCAAGGACAGCTGCAGAGGCACTGTTAATAATATTGAAAGATCAGAAACAACTAAAACTCCATCATTAAGAGACTCGATAACCAAGCACAGCCATAAACTGGAATGGAACAGAATAAAACCATAGTGCGGTCTGCCACAATTTGTGTAAAAATAAACTTTAGAAAACATATATACTAAACGCAATATGACATTTCTAAATTGGATCCTGGAAAAGAAAAAGGGCACTGGTAGAAAAATTCATGAAATCTAAATAAAATCTATACCGTTCAGGTTCACTGTATAACCTTTTGGATTTTACTCTATGGGCATATATTGGCTATTTAAAACGTAAAGTTTAATTAAAAAAATAATTCTGTGATTAAGTTTATTATCTTCCATGATATTCATATCCTTCTCCATACTGCTGATGAGACACATCAAGGGTAGATGCATGACTTCAACACTTCCAATACTTCAGTTGTCGCCCCTAAATATCCACCTGCCTGCCTCATCTACCAGATTTTGGTCCTTAAAGGTAGGGGCCATGTCAACTCATCTCTGTACTTGAGGAATCTGGAGAATCTCTGTCACATGGTAAGGGTTCAACAAATGAGAGTCAAAATTCATATGTTCTGGTCCAATGATCCAATTTTTGATTAGTAAGAAATTTTGTATTTCAAATATCCAACAATCCTTCTAGGGATTTCCTTTGGTCCTTAGTTCACAATGACACCGAAGAGAAAAGAAAAGTAGGTAATTCTCACTGAGGATTCGGCTAGGGAAACAGAGAGGCAAATACAGCTCTGTGCTGAGAGCTGTACGGAACAGAATAAAGAAGACACAGCCCTTACAGTAGAAGTTAGGCATAACTGAAGTCAACACTTGAGAAGGTGAAAGTGTGCTGCTGCCTTGCATTTTCTGAAATGTTTTATGCAAAGGCTATTAAAACACTTTTCAAGGAAAAACTACTTACTTCATAATTTAAGAAAAATTATAAACTCCAATTCAGACAAAGTTATAGTTTTCTCTGATGTCTTCTCAGGAAAAACCTTGGAGATAGCATGCTTAAGAATGTCCACAGAAAAAATTCTAGCCTCAAGCCCCATCAATACCTAATTTTCTAACTATTCAAAATGCAAAAGATAAATAACATAGCGAGTACTGAGGTCCCTGAATGGACAAAGAAATACCACTGAGCTTCTCTCCCAAAGCAGCAGTCGTGCTGCCCTATGCCTTCTCCACAAACTCAGCTCTGAGCCTAGGACCAGCACCATAAAGTAATACAACTTGGGCAACACTTCTGATCTCTGTGAACACCCATTTTCCATCTATAAAGTGCACAGATGGCAGTTAAGGCTCCTTCCGCATCTAGGAGTCCATGGTCTCTCTTTTCCTTCACATCCCAAATATAAACGAAAACCTTGGAGTCCTCTGATACAAACAGAAACCAACACAGGCATTCGCCCGCATGTACCAGGGGAAGGAGCCGCGTGTAACACTTCCTTCCTATTTCTGGTGTGGCCCAACACAACAAAAACAAAATAACACTGATTACAAACTGAAAGCATACATCAGTGTCTGCAAATCAATGGGGAAAGGATTTACTGAATTCAGTGTTGAAGTTAAACTGCGTACGCTGTACAGTGAAACATCCAATCAATTGTGCATTCACTCATTTAGGATTACATAGGCTTCGAACTTGGCTTTCATAGACCTTTTATGTACTAGTTAGTCTACATATAACTTCTGTGAGTTATGGGGTTTTTTTAAAGATTTTATTTATTTATTTGAGAGGGAGTGAGAGCTATCAGAGGGAGAGGGAGAAGCAGACTCCCTGCTGAGAGGAAAGCCCCATGCAGGGCTGGATCCCAGGATCCTGAAATCATGACCTCTGACCTGAAGGTAGCCGATGAAGAGTTTGACTGACTGAACCACCCAAACACTCCTCTGTAAGTTATCTTTTTTTTTTTTCCTCACCATAGCACATACCCTCCCCAATGTCCATGACCCAGCTACCCCATCCCTCCCATCCCCCTCCCCTCCAGCAACCCTGTTTGTTTCTTGAGATTAAGAGTCTCTTAAGGTTTATCTCCCTCTCTGGTCTCGTCTTGTTTCATTTTTCCCTCCCTTCCCCTATGATCCTCTGTCTTATTTCTCAAATTCCTCGTATCACTGGGATCACATGGTAATTCTCTTTCTCTGATTGACTTATTTTGCTTAGGATAATACCCTCTAGTTCCAGCCATGTCATTGCAAATGGCAAGATTTCGTTTCTTTTGATGGCTGCAATATATATATACCACATCTTCTTTATCCAATCGTCTGTGGATGGACATCTAGGTTCTTTCCATAGTTTGGCTACTGTGGACATTGCTGCTATAAACATTCAGGTGCACGTGCCCCTTCGGATCACTACATTTGTATCTTTAGGGTAAATACCCAGTAGAGAGATTGCTAGGTTGTAGGGTAGCTCTATTTTCAACTTTTTGAGGAAACTCCATGCTGTTTTCCAGAGTGGCTGCACCAGCTTGCATTCCCAACAAACAGTGTAGAAGGATTCCCCTTTCCCCACATCCTCGCAATATCTATCATTTCCTGACTTGTTAAATTTAGCCACTCTGACTGGTGTGAGGTGGTATCTCTTTGTGGTTTTGATCTGTATTCCCTGATGCCAAGTGATATTAAGCACTTTTTCACGTGTCTGTTGGCCATGTGGATGTCTTCAGACATCAGACAGCAGAAATGTCTGTTCATGCCTTCTGCCCATTTCTTGATTGGATTGTTAGTTCTTTTGGTGTTGAGTTTGATAAGTTCTTTATAGATTTTGGATACTAGCCCTTTATCTGATATGTCATTTGCAAATATCTTCTATGTGAATTATCTTTAAGAGCATATACTGCTACTTGGTATTTTTATTTTGTTCGCTACTTTTCACGGCATGGAAAAAAAAGAACACTGGGAAAAGTTGCAGGCATACAGGAATATGCAAAGATAACATGAATCATCACTGGGGAGTTTTTATTCTAATTTATTTAACATAAGTCTCAACCTGGACCTACTGGCTTAAGGTGATCAGGAGCTAACGCTGAGAGTTTACCTCCGTCAGTTGAAATTTTCCCTTCCAATACACAGCAGGAACCCAGCAGGCCTGGCTGACAGATGCAAATCAAAGGGCAAGGCTCAGAATCCCCGCGAGGCCTCGGTTAAAGCATTTTGGAAATTAAAAGGAATATCGTGTAGTAACTACTGTGCAGAAAGAAGTCACATTTTAAGACTGACAACTGCAAAACCCAGAGTTCCTGAACATCACCAACAGATAAAAAAATGATCACATTCTTTCCTTAAGAGACTGAAGGAGTGAGGTGCTGGGTCCGTCTTCCCTGACATGCCAGGAAAAAGGCAAGTCCCACTCTTCACCGCGAGGAGCGTTCTTTACGGGAAGCCAAAGGGCACGGCGGTCCGCCTCTCCCTGCCTCAGCGGAGGCCCTCATTTCATCATGTGTTCCCTCTGCCTGCTGTGGCCGTCATGGGGTGGGTGATGCTAAAGACACAACACATTCCTCAGCCATTACAACAGGGCTCAGCGGTCCGCGGAGGAGGCCTTCCAGACCTCGGAGACACTTAATACGATCCCCACACCCGGCTCTGCCCCAGGGCACAGATTCTATAACTAGGTGTTATTTTTACACGAGAACACCGTGGCCCTTATAAAATTTTACTTGTTAATCATTTAATTGCAGAATTCTCTACATATAAATAAATGCACATCTGGTAGAAAAATACAGCCCAATAAATAAAACTAGTCTTTTAAAGAGAAAACTTCACGGCACCTGGTGCCTCCGTTGATTACGTGTCCAACCCTTGACCTCAGCTCAGGTCTTGATCTCAGAGTCGTGAGTTCAAGCCCCACATTAGGCTCCACGGCCAGCACCAAAAATAATGATAATGATTAATAATAATAATCAATTTCAAAGGCAAATATTAGAAGTTAATAAGGTCTACTCATTTGTAAACCACAAGTCAGCTCTCAGATTTAGCTCCTGTCCTGTCCCATTTCTCTAGATCAACTCCCTCTGCTAATGGGAGTCACTCCGGTAAAACAGTTTGGGAGTATCTGTTACAACATCCCCTGGCCTGACAGCCACCGAGAGAAACACATGCCCACGTGCACAGTACCAAGGATGAGAATATCCTTCGCAGCCGTACTCGTAGCCAGGGACTATGGAAAACCTAGGAATCAGCAACAGGAGAATGGCAGAAAAACCATGATGAGTCTACATTACGACAGACAGCTGTTGAAAAGGACAAACCAGGTTTCTCATGAAGTAACACGGACCTCCAAAGCACGTACCTGAATGACAAAAAGTTACTGATACTCGATATAGTACCAATTATATGAAGTTTTAAAACACAAAAGTACCAAACCTTCATATTAGAAGTGAAAATATAAACACTACATCAACAAAGGGTTTAGGTCTGGAGAGCCAGGAGGGAAACAGGAAGGGGCAGGTATGGAGAAAATCTTTTAAGCAGACTAATTTATTACTCTTACTAAAATTAATTTTAAAAACATCTCACAAGGACTTTATAGGGTTATTGGGTGACTTTGGGTTAAAGAATAAGGGGAAAAAGGGGGCGCCTGGGTAGCTCAGTTGGTTGAGTGTCTGACTCTTGATTTTGGCTCAGGTCATGATCTCAGAGTCGTGAGATCGAGCCCCACATTGGGCTAAGCGTGGAGTCTGCTTGAGATCCTCTCCCTCTCCTCTCTCTCTCACTTTAAAATAAATAAATGTTTAAAAATAAAAAGATTATATTAGCATCTCAACTAAATCAGGCATGCTCCCTTCTAACTACTTAGGAGTCCTTTCCCACCAGTGGCCTACACTTTATGAGAAAGCAAACTGAACTTTTTAATAAAGGTCAGCTTATGATAACAATGATAAGGGTCCCCTTCTTGGAGTGGGCTCCTCAGAAAATCAAGGCCTGGAGGGGCACTACTGACTCTACTGTCAACCCGGTCAGCGTACCACCAGCCTGGCTTTCACACAACCCTATCTACATGGCTCACGGACAATGAAACGCACTCTCGATTCCGAGAACCACATCTCCAATGTTCTAGCTACCCATAACAGCTAGTTGCTGCAGTGGAAAAGAAAAGAAGAGAGGAAGAAAGGAGGAAGGAGGGAAAGAAGAGAGGAAGGAAGGAAGGAGGAAGGGAGGGAAGAAGCAAGTTTTTGTTGAAATACCTACCATTAATTTAAGATATACTTTAAAAATAACCAAATGCATCTTTCTCATTTTTAGTAACTATAATGCCATGATTTAACAGAAAATAAATTGTAGAAAAGTAAATAACAGGAAAACATCCTCCTTATAACACTAAATATAAAAATAGCTTCTAGAACAGCATGCACAGGATCCCAATTTTGCTTTTAAACATGCACAGGGTCACAAAGAATAACAAAAATTAAAGAAAACTATTAAGATGTTAGCAGTCCTAAAAAACAAATGACCTAGCTTCTTCTACAGTGAATTACATGAAGAGAGAGGGGGAAGGGAAAATGTTACAGGTTAAGAAAGACTTAAAAGAGACAAATGCAATGTGTTATCCTGCTTGGATCCTGAGTCTAACAAATTAATTGTAAAATCACAATTATGAGACAATGGAAGACATTGGACAGGAACTGGGGATTATAGGACTGGCTAGTAAGTCATATGAAAGAGTAATGGTTGGTTTTGTTAAGAGTAATGATATTGTGACTTTTTAAAAGTTAAAAAACATTTACTTGGGGCGCCTGGGTGGCTCAGTGGGTTAAAGCCTCTGCCTTCGGCTCGGTTTTGTTAAGAGTAATGATATTGTGACTTTTTAAAAGTTAAAAAACATTTACTTGGGGCGCCTGGGTGGCTCAGTGGGTTAAAGCCTCTGCCTTCGGCTCGGTTTTGTTAAGAGTAATGATATTGTGACTTTTTAAAAGTTAAAAAACATTTACTTGGGGCGCCTGGGTGGCTCAGTGGGTTAAAGCCTCTGCCTTCGGCTCGGGTCGTTGATCCCAGGGTCCTGGGATCGAGCCCGGCCTCGGGCTCTCTGCTCGGCAGGGAGCCTGCTTCCCCCCTTCTCTCTCTGCCTGCCTCTCTGCCTGCTTGTGATCTCTGTCAGATAAATAAATAAAAATCTTAAAAAAAAAAAAACATTTACTGAAATATTTACAGGTAAAATGATATAATATCTAGGTCATTCTTTAAAACAAACAAACAAACAAACCCACAAAAGCAAGAATAAGATCAATGTAACAAAAACAGCAAAATGTAATTGTTAAAGCTAGATGATGGGTACAGGGGGGATCATTGTGCTCTTCTCTCCATTTTTGTATATGCTTAAAATTTTTCACAAATAAAAGCAAAAATGCTAACAGGAATAGGTACCTCTGATTAGTGGGGACTGAGTGACCTGCTTTGAACTGGGTGATTTTTATTTTGATCTGTGTACCTTTTAGGAACATCCAGATTTTATACAATAAATATGAATTACTTTGGTTACCTGAAGAAATAAATGTTACCCTTTTAGCGGATGGTTGGGTGGGTAGACAATGGACGGATGGATGGATGGATCTTTCATTGTCCAGTTCCAATGATTCCGTCTCCATAGATTTAATTATCCCTCTACAGACACCTCAATGCATTTTACTTTTATTTCCACAAAAGGTATTCCGTCGTTTGTTATGGCAATTTTTAATTGTGTCTTATCTCCTCCTCTAGAAAAACAACTTGATTACAAGAGGCATTTGGTTTTTTTGTATTTCCATCCTGGTCAACATCAACCAGGTGTTAAATAGTTGTTTGCTTAATTAACTTCTCCGATAATAAATCCAGAGTGGAGACAAGTGGCTACAGAAGTAGAATATCTTGTTTCTTGTAACTACATGGGCTTTAAAGCTAAGACAGACCCAGAGGCCCCTATATAAAGACCAATACCCAGCAAATGTTACCTCATCAATTTCTCAAACCATTTGTTTTCCAGCTGACTGGGCGGAAACATCAGCCAAAAGCAGAAAAAGCCCAGCTACTGAATTAAATTACAGATGTTAAAAAAAAAAAAAAATCACTGTTGGGGGGAGGGGGGAGGGAATCAAAGTTCATCAGGTCTTCAGCAACCACTTCAGTACTTCACCTACTGAAGACTCATCTAGAGTAGCAGTGCGCCCGCGCATTTTTTTTTTTAAAGATTTTATTTATTTATTTGACAGACAGAGATCACAAGTAGGCAGAGAGGCAGGCAGACAGAGAGTGAGAGAGGAGGAAGCAGGCTCCCCGCTGCGCAGAGAGCCCGATGCGGGGCTCGATCCCAGGACCCTGAGACCATGACCCAAGCCGAAGGCAGGGGCTTTAACCCACTGAGCCACCCAGGTGCCCCCGCCCGCACATTTTTATTAAGGACACCATCATGGCGAGAACACAGAGCCAGCCATGTGCTGCGACAAACAGAGGTTCAGGAAGCATCCCGAGCTCTGAAGAGGCTGGTGCCATGGAGAAAGGCTACGTGTCCACACCCCTCTCGTGTCTTCTTCATCATCCGCTCACTGGGAGCCTTGACATGTTTGCTGCAGGTAGGGGCAGTAGCTTTCTTCAAGCCTAAGGCATTCAACTCTATAATCTCCTGCTTAAAAATCGTCTACAAGAAGATACAATAAAGGCATCCTCCCAGGTGCAGCAAAGCCCCCAAAACAGGGCATACTGCGCTTCCCTAAATGGAGGACTTCACCCACCATGGCCTTAAGTTCGCAAACACGGTTTTGATGAAAGCCCCTCAAATACTTGTGAAGATATTTACAACTTCCTTTTATATACAAAATATGCTTAGGTAGTAACAGACATTAAAATAAAGTCTAGGTTGCAAAATAAAACCCCCACCACAGTTTCCCAAACCCTTTGGGAAAGGTATATTGGGAAGAACTGGTGGATGCAGGCTCCGCACAAGTTTCATGTCTAGTTCCACACTACGATCGGATCCCAGAAGCCACGTCTTCAAAACTCCTTCACCGACCCGACCTTTGAAGGCAGGTCGTGGCAGAGGCCTGCACCATTCCCACCCTGACTTCCACCCACATCCATTCAATGCTCATGTTCTTGCTTCTCTCTTTTCTGATTTTTTACTTTAGATATTTGCTCAAATCCACTCCTATCAGCAAATTTTAAATTTGTTAGACAGTCAACAAGAAAACAAATAGTTTAAGAAATTGACTAGGTAACACAGTATCCACACCAAAAAATAAATAAATAAATAAAAATCATTTCCATACAAACTCAGGGCCCAACATAAGGACCAGGTACTAAAAAATAAGGCACTCTTCAAAGACAACTTAGTTCAATTCCTATTAGCATTTGTTCTATTTGTCACTAGAATGAATTTCAAAAAGGCAACTCTTTATTTGATGTGGACAGCTGTGCTCTTATGTTCTGAAGAATGTAAGGGTAACACTTCAGTGAGAATAAGTTGTTCCTACCCCAGAGAGAAGGGGCATGATATTATTAGTAAATGTGATGGGGTCGTACCACAGTTCTATAGGCTGGTAAAAATGTTTCCTAGGCCAAAGGATTTCACGTAATTTTCTTTTTCAAGAACAAAGAAGAAGGCTCTGCATAATAAGGAAGCATAGTGAAATAATTCTGAAGTGACCACAGTCATGCCAAACTCCATTCCCATCAGTCATGGCCAAAGAGGAAAGGAAAAGTCTGCAATCATCCCTTTGCTACTATAAAATTTTAATATTTTCCTATTATATTGTAGTCAGCATTTAGTTAATAAAATTTCATCCAGTATTTATTCTAAAAAGTTGTCTCCCTTTTGTACTTTCGGTGCCACACGGAAACATCCATGTAGGCTGACCCAAAGACTGTCACAAGCATGCCCGACAGGAGCATTTGAGTTCTTCTCTTCTTAGAGTTCGTATAATCAAAGACCTTTATTAATTAACCTGTTGTCTGTCACTGGACTACCTTTAACGAGGAAACTGTGGCTTCGGTTTTAAGAAAGACACAGTTTGTTAGGATGGTGGGCCAGAAAAGGAGAGTCGGTGTGTCAGTGGACAGGAGGCTGGGCAGCCAGAGAGGAGGTTCCATTTTTCAACCAACCTCTGACTCTGACTCAGTCATTCTACCAACTGGAGGGCCAATGAAACACATTAACGGTTACTAGGTTTCTTGGTACCACCACATATAACACCAAGAGAAATCTAGGAGAATGCACCAATATGCATTTTTTTCCTTTTTTTTTTACACTTACTAAAGGTTTGGGACTTCCATGAAACAGTAAGCAGCACGTCTTTCTGAAGCACATCGTACCTGCAAACTATTCGTCTATGCAAATGTGACCATTTTTATTTATTTATCCTTTTTATTTTATTTTCAAGAAAAGAAAGAAGTGCGGAGCTTTTTAAAATTTTCTCAGCTACTCTCCCACTAAAAGCAGAAGCCTGGGATGTAATAACTAAAATGAAATAAGAGAAAAATTTAAACAGCATCCCAGTTACCTATGAGCACACAGCTGTCTATACAAGAAAGGGAAAATTCAAAGCAAAAATACAATACTTGAGAAAATTATTCAAATGTTTCAATGTGTAAAAGCAAATAATTTAGTCAGAGATTAACATCAATTAATAGTGCTCTATGTTCCTCGCTGGGGATTTAGAAAGAATATAGTCATACAATTCTCTTTAAGGGAAGGAAAAGAAGTATACTTTCTCAATTCAACTTTGTATTCTAGAACATTATTACTCAAAAAATAGATAAATAAAAATGTTAAGAATGATGGATTTTAATAAGATCCACATAGGACTGTCTAGAAGATAAAAGGTTTTGTGAGTTTATCTGGTTTGGTTTTCTGGATTTTTGTTTTCTTCTGATGAAGGGAATTGATTCAGAGTTCCCTGAAGTAGAGAGTCTTCAGAAGGTAAGTGTACATTTAGAAGGCCAAGAAAGAGTCATGCCACTAACAGGTCTGGAAAACTGCTCAGTGACGCCTCCCTCGTCTGTCTGAGCCGACCCAAGCCAGTAGGAATGCTTAAGAGAAGAACCTCCCACCCGACCTGACAGAGAGCACCCTAGCACCATCAGATAGTATCGGCATTAAAAGAAGTGTTTTAAGTGCCCCAGGGTTCAGGTTGTGAAGCTGAACAAAACTCAAAAGACAAGGGGTAGCTGCTACAAGACAAAAGCCAAACAAGCTTGGCCTCACAGTAACCCTTAACTTAAGGCTTCTGCTAACAACTGTCATACTCAAGTTCAATCAGGAGCTGATCCTTACTTAAGAGTGTTTAAAATATCATAGGACACACAGGGGCGGCATAGAAGCTGTGTGTCTCTATTGTATACAGGCACTCTAGAGGGGACAAAAAGTGAATCTTGAAAAACAACTTCCAAGCTGAGGTGAAGACCGAGGGCGCTCCTACCAGGCGCAATTTCTCTTCCTTCAGAAAGGACAGGAGCTACGGTCAAGGGACGTGCCTGCAGGATGCTTGTTGTGCCACTAAGCAATTCCTGATGCTTCCAAAGATGCTATACTCTCAAAGACGGTTTTTCCATTGTGTTGCTAATAAAAGACTTGGGCTTTTCAAATGGCTACAAATTACAGAGACCTAAAAATCCTCGTGGATTTCACTTTATTAAAGAACAATACTGGGTTTGACCAAATAAATGCTAGCAGGGACGTGTCCTAATGCACTTTAAAAACATGGTCAGAGATAATAATTCCTCTTACGGAAATTCAAGGAAGGTCTAAGACAGCCAGCCACTTTGAAAGCACTGCTCCAATTACCCAGTGAGCTTTGGAAAAGAAGCCCTCAGCTCTGCACAAAGGTTTACTATGGGGAGATGCTCAGATAACCTTGACTGTCCTTTGGAGGCTGCAGTGCTCCAGAAGAGTCAATTCCTTAGGCAGTTTGCTTCTGCTTCTCACGAAGCAGCAGGTAAGAAAAACCCCTGGATTTTTACTGCAGCAAAACTGAAGAAACCCACACATGCCCAAACCATTTGTTTTATCTCAATTTAAGAGTTTAACATATTCTGGGCACCTGGGTGGCTCAGTGGGTTAAGCCTCTGCCTTCGGCTCAGGTCATGATCCCAGGGTCCTGGGATCGAGCACCACATCGGGCTCTCTGCTCAGCGGGGAGCCTGCTTCCTCCTCTCTCTCTCTCTCTGCCTGCCTCTCTGCCTACTTGTGATCTCTCTCTGTCAAATAAATAAATAAAATCTTTAAAAAAAATAATTTAACATATTCTAACACTTGAAGCTTGTGGAAATGTCTCTCTCAATCTGAATGAAGCTGTTATTTTTCTCATTATGAGTATACCCTTTCACAGCTGATGAAAATGTCTGAGAAGTGTCCACTGAAACGTTAGAGCAGACCTAAGGTGGGCCTGGGTTCCTACCTGGGGGTAATAACCAAGGGGAACCACTCTGAGACCATGGTAATACCCATATCAGGAAGTACATCACCCAGCCATCCCTCCAGTAGTCTACTATTCCCAGTTACACACTAACGCACCACAGTTAACACGAGCTGAGGTATAAACTCCCACCAGATTTTAAGAAAGATATAGAAGACTTTTTGAAATGTATTTACTATGGAATGGGAACATAAGTAGGTGACAAAAACCTTATTATTATTAATTTAAGTAGCCGGGGGGGAAAAACCTGAACTATTTTAATGGTAAAGACAACAATGCTGAATTCAGAAATCAAAGGGTAAAAGCTGCCAGTTTCCCTTCCTCTCCAGTTCCGTTTCTGCCCCTCTGCAGTAAAACAATGGAGAAAAAACCTGGGAGGAAAAACCACAGGGTCTAATTGTGGTAAATCCAAATATCCCTACAAAGAGCAGGTCTTCGAGGCACAAGCATCTGAGCGGCACTCCCTTCCCCCACAGGACTCTGTGACTCACCCAACAACTCACCTCCTTCCACTTCAAAGTTAGTAGTAAATCTTGCTTTTGAGTCCAACTTGAGGTATTCTCTCAGAACCTAGATTAAAATAATTATGAACTTTAGTATAATAAGGCTATTTTCGAATTCTGAAATACATACAATTATACCTCACAATATTAAGGGGGGGGAAATCACCGTTACAAATCACGGTTACGATTGTAACCATGAATGGATAAACTCTACCTCTAAAACCCTCTTTAATTGGTCATCTCTTCATGCGTAGTGCAACGCACATTTAAAAGAAAGCCAACCAACAGCTACTCCCACTTCAACAAATTCTTCAACCCAGTGACTCAGTCTCCAGGCAGATTGCTGATCTAGGGCCTGAGCCCTATCCTCTGTTTAGGAAGTCTGTGGAGAAATTCAGGAACCTGAGTGCATATGAAGACCCCCAACAAAGTGATTTTTGATGTGATCAGCCTGTCCTGTGCCTACGGGAACCACTGCTCCGAACCAGTGGTTCTCAACAGGGGGTGACTCTGTACCCCAGGGGATATCTTGCAATGTCTGGAAATATTTTTGGTTGTCACAACAGGGGGAGGAGGTATGCTACCAGCCTCTAATGGGTAGAAGCCAGGGATGTCGCTAACCCATCCGACACAGCACAGGACAGCCCTCCACTGCAAAGAATGGTCCAGCCCCAAAAGTCAACAGTGATGAGGTTGAGAGACTCTGTTCCAAAGCAAACAACTATTCTGATCACTTAGAAATTCTACAGTTCGGGGCACCTGGGTGGCTCAGTGGGTAAAGCCTCTGCCTTCAGCTCAGGTCATGGTCTCAGGGTCCTGAGATCGAGCCCCGCATCGGGCTCTCTGCTCGGCGGGGAGCCTGCTTCCCTTCCTCTCTCTCTGCCTGCCTCTCTGCCTACTTGTGATCTCTCTCTGTGAAATAAATAAATAATCTTTAAAAAAAAAAAAAAAAGAAATTCTACAGTTCTCACAGTGGTCATTTCAGATAGGCTATAAGCTCCCACTACAGATACGAACATTGCCTGTGACTGGTAAAGCTTACTGTTACTTAAAGGAGTATACATGTTTGCCTCATATTAATAATATGCAGTATATGTATTCATTCCAAAAATATTAAAATAATCAGAGTCTATACCCTTAAGAGCCTTCCAAGAAACTAATTTTTTGAAGTTCACTGAGGCGAAACACTATGTCAAACTACGTTAACCCCTCAAAACTTTGTTCCCAACCATATGAAATGGGAGCTAAGAACAATGAATTGAAAAGAACCAGAATTTAGTTTCCCTCACAGATATTCCCCTTTCCTAATAAGGATAAGAGGATGACGTTCCTCTTCCCAGCCTGTCACCCTAGATAGTAGGACTCCCACCATTTATTCAGCCAAATATATAGGCACTTCAAAATCCAATTTCGCTGCATTCAAAATGAGACTTCCTGAGGGCCAGCCATGTCCCCACACCATGACCCTATGCAACACAGCAGAACAGAACTTGGTCAGACCCTGCCGCAGGTCATCCCTACCCTACTGCAGTCACATGGCATAAATATCAGGAAGAAACCATGGGGGAAAGAAACCTACAAAGTCAAGTACCCCAGACACGAACCCTTGCAGATTTCACATGACTGGCCTACACACTGTACCCACAGAATAAGGACATCAGTACAGAAACCTGTAACACCCAAAACATATGTTTTGTTTGGTCAAGCTTAATGAATGAGCTATAACTGCCTAATTACATAATGAAGACATACCCGACAGCTGATGTGCTCCAGGAATCTAGCCGGGTACATGAACAAACACGCCACGTTTAAGCTCAAATGAAAGGCTAGGCTGTGCGAACACACTTAGAAGATTCCATCAGAACGAATCCTTTCTGACTGGACATTTCCCTGATGTGGCATATGAGTTTATATTCTAATCATAGACTGATTTCTCCCTCTGAAGGCTCAGTGTGCAAAGCAACTAGTTACATTGAACTCAGGCACAGCCCCCCAGGCAATGAGCACCGGGGTGGGTGGCGGGCGCTGGTGGGCAGACTGGCATTCATATCCCGGAGCACTGCTGGGGGGGCCAGCGGGGGAGGCCGGATCTGGGTCAGAGGCGGTGTTCTCATCGGGAGCCCCTACCCCTGCTCCAGGAACCTCTGCAACCAGCCAAATCATTAGGAAGCTTTACTGAGTCCTGTGCTCGTCCAAGGGTAGGGCTAACATACGTTTTAGATTTGGGATGCCTGCGAAACCAGATAGAGCCCATCACTCCTCCACTACAGAAAGAAGACCACTGGGGAAGGCAGCCTCGAACACAAGCCAAAACACTACCGACCTGGTCAAAGACGACTTCTTAATACCCATTAGGAGCTAAGAGAACAAAGGGGAGTCTTTTTGTTTTGTGAAGCAAAATAATTTCCAGGCCTTCCTTGTCTTTTTACAAGAAAGGAAGAAAGAAGAGAAGACCTAACAATTACTAGGGAGGCTCAGAAATATTAACACACAATATGACATCTACTTAACCCAACCTCCATTTTTCTAGATTTAAATCAGTCTTCAAATAAAAATTCATAATTAAATTTCAAAACATAAACACTTTATTTTTTTTTTCCTCTCACCAGTAAAATATATTCTGTTCCAAAAAGGAAAGGTTGCTCAATTTCCTGTCAAAAGCAATCCAGAGGCCACCTACACTGTAAAAGCAGCAAGGAAAAAAAAATAACAAAATGCTGAAGAAAAGCCTGTGTGTGGGGGTGTGTACTAAGTGCAATGTAACTACCGCTCTGGTTTTCTAAAAGCTTTTTTTTTTCCTTGATCATTCGGAGAAATATGAAAATTAGTGTAGCTGCTAAAGAGAAGTTTGTCCTCCAGCCTACCTAAGGAAAACAAGCCCTATGATGGATTTCGGTTCCACCAGAGAGAGAGGAATGGGTGGACATTCAATGCCTGACCCATGAGTCTTTGTCCTCACAAGTAAGGGCAGAGTCTACCAAACAGACAACGTACATGTCACGTTTTCAGAGAGGGAAGTCTGCTCTGACAATTAACCTTCTCCCCCTGGCTACCCCCTCTTGCCCCAAACCTCTGGGGGCTAACCAATCACATAACCTGCCTAGATTATGGTTTAGTATAGCATCGAATTCACCACTCTGCAATTCCCCTAACTCTATTTATTCTTTCTGAAACTCTAAATTCTAAGATAGCAATCAACCAGCCCAACACTTTTTGTTAAAAGCCTACTGAAATATATTCAATGCTAAGGTAGATACTGTGTAGTGGAAAAAAAAAAGGAGAGAGAAAGAGAGAGAGAAGGAAAGGTTGAATAGCTCACCAGCAAACTGAAAATAAAAGAACAGAACATACAAAGTCAAAATTAAATACAGTATTATCACCGAATTGTAAGAGTAAAGTTCCTATTTCTATAAATCATACTTTCCATGAGAAGGAGTTCATCATAATAAATAATGAGCAGGGAAATGAACATCTTAATGATGGTAAACACTTTTTTTAATTTTTACTTTATTTTATTTTATTTTACTTTACTATTTTAGTTTAGTTTAGTTTAGTTTAGTAGGCTCCGCACCCAACATGGAGCCCGACGTGGGGCCTGAACTCACAGCCCTAACATCAAAACTTGAGCTGAGATCAAGAGCCAGATGCTTAATAGACTGAACCACCCAAGTGCCCCATGAAATGAAGGCAAATACTCTAAAACCAGCACACCAAAAGACAAATCGAGAAGTGGCAGAAAGCCTACTCTGTGGGGTAGCAGCACAACAAGGCAGCATGAGAAAGCAAACCTCTTGAAGCTTACAAATGATCTGTCCGATAAGCTAACAATTAACTACTACGTCAACTAACAAGAGGGGCTTCTTGTTCTGTTTTGCTTAATAATCTCAGATCGGCCGACAAATAGAAAAAAAAAAAAAAAGCAAGACTAGTTAGTACAAGTAACATTATTTCTTAGAACCACTTGAGAGTAAGTAGCCAACATGAGAGCCTATCACTCCTCCAGCGTTTAGACAGTAGTTCCTATAAATAAGGGCATTCTACAAAACTGTCACTGTGGCCATGAAAATCATCAGAATTACATGGCACCGTCATCTAATCCACAGACCGGATCTTACACTCTCCATTACCCCAGTAATGTCCATACTAGTAAAAGGACCCAATCCATCCAGGATCTCACACTGCACTTAGTTTTCACATCTCGTTAGTGTATTTCAATCCAGAATTCCTCACTTTCCATGACTTTTATGACCTTGAAAACTGTGAAGATTCCAGGCAAGTTCTGTAGCATGTTCCTTAACCTGGGTTTGTCTGATACTTTCCTATGATTCGCCTCCAGCTATGAATTTTCAGCAGAAATGCCAAAGAAGAGAGCTCCCTCGCTGTATCCTACCAGGTGGCCCTACTTTCCCCTTTTTCCCTTACTGGTAACATCAATTTCTATCCCTTGATTTTAGGGGGGACTCTGTCAGATTTCCACTACAAAGTTACTCTTTCTACTTTGTAATTTATAAGTAAGTACTTTGTGATACGATACTTTCAGACTATATAAATATCCTACCAACCAATATCTGTGTCCAATGATAATTCTTGGCCAAATTAATTATTTTATAATGGCTGCCAAAAAGCGATTTCTAGTCTAATAACTCCTACCATTCTAGAAGGGGGCAAAAGTGGTATTTGGAAACCGAGATCTGGGTGTGCTTATTGCAACTCAGTTACTGCTGCTCCTAGCCAGGAGGAGAGAGGAGCACACACAGATGGACAAACACGTCCTTCTTTATTTCTTTCAATATCTATGTATATTGCAGACCAGGAGTTCATACAGATGCCCTGAATTCCTGCCCAACTATGGGGTCTTTCTAGCTCTCCGCTTTCCCTTCTCTATAACAGCAGTAAACGTGGCTCTCTTAACCTCACTTTTCCTTCTTGGACTCAGCCCTCATGTCACCTAATGCTACCCCAACCTCTGACCTAGTACCAGAAAAGGCCCAGTCTCTCTAACTAGAGGACCAGAGTAAGGGAGAAACCCAGAGAGACAAAAATGAGACTGTACAGGATGCCATTTTTGCAGAGCCCAAATAGGCAGAGCTAAAAATATACTGTTTACAGATACACTCATTTTTAAAAGCAAAGGAATGCTGAACATAAAATTCAGGACAGTAGTTACCTCCAGAGGAAGACAGAAGAATAGACTTATAGGGGAGCACACAACTTCAAAATACTGGATTGTGTTCTAGTTCTTAGTGAGACTCGACAAGCCCTAAAAACAAGTTCCCTGGCATACACAACTATGCCTCACTAAACCACCAGGAGATCATCAGCAGTCGCAAATTTACATTCAAGATCTGAGGTCTAGAAAGGTTACGTGTGTCGCCTGGGGTCACACAACCAACAAGCAGGAGCTCAGACACAAACCGGGTTGACCTCTGTCTACTGCGCCCTTAGCTATTCCTCCGATGGAAGAAAGATGGGCAGGAGAGAGAAGCTATGGTTCTAAGGCTAAGATTCCTGTGCCTCTGAACCATTTCCAGACTGGTTTTTAGGGTACAGGCAAGTCTAGGCCCAAAACTGGTGGGGGGAGGGGGGGTTAAAAATCTTCCTAAGGGCAGGGAGGGGGGAGAGGCACAACTCTGGGCCATACTGAGACTGAAAGAACAATATAAACAATCCTTTACAGAGCGTTTCTAGCACATTCCATAAGCTACAAATTCTGGCTCAAGTAAGTCACTAAATAAAATCTCCTCTCAGAAGACTCTGGCAAAATCTTATTACTAATAGTTTTGTTTTGTTTTGAAATCAAGAATTTAGGGAGAGAAGACCAGCAACCCATTCATGAAGTTCCAGGGCTCACCTGGGCAAAGCCTAAATAGGGAGAAATTATTCATCACCTAGCACACTGCATGAAACATGAAATGAGTGACAAAATGGTGAGCCCTTTTAAAGAATTTGTATAATGGGGTACTGAGGCAGAGCAACAATACTTCTCTGAAGGAAAGACGGAACATCCTGGGAAGCTTAAAAATCCCACCCTGCTACCTGGCTGTGGTTTAAAATGGCTAAAACCCAAAAAAGATGGACTCCATAAGAAGTCAAGAAAAAAGCATAGTAATCTTCTCAAAAAATCAAATGTAACAGCATTCTAACTGCACTTCTGGTAGAATTATCTCCAGAGTCTATTAGTGATTAATAACAACTCATACAACCCAGAAAAGTCTCATGATCAGCAGTAACGATTTTGTGGTCTTAGTTCAAGCTTTCTCTGTCTTTACATGGAATATGTTTTCCCACTGTTGACTTGCAAGGAGTGGAGTATACATTGAAATCAGCAGAATTTTTGGCCTAGCCTCCTTCCCAACTCCCCCCAAAACCTGCTAATAAATTCTATCTTCCCTTTCCTTCCCTTTCCAAAGAGCAAAAATCTAGACCTAGCCCAAAGACTAAAAAAAAAAATACCACAGAACAAAAGAAAACAAAGGACGTGCGCATGATGGTACAAAAATAATTCAAAACTCATGCAAACTTTGTGCTGCAGCCCAAAACTGTCTACAATATGTAAAGGTTAAGAAATGCAAAATGGTCCTGTAAAGACAATAATCGCATGAGAAGCACACAAAAGGATAAATCTTATTAGATTAAAAAAAGAAAGCCATTTAACAGGACCCTGCAGGGGTGGGGCTTTCCCCCCCCCCCCAGCTTTTCAGTTACCTTCTTTATGAAAAGCAATCAGGTGCTGTTGAAATCAGCATCTGGTATTAGAAAGACAGGAAGTTATTCTGAAGTGTTTCTAAATGAAAATGACAAAAAGAATAAATTAATCCATAGGTACCCTTTTCTTATACCCTACTTCATTAAGCTTACATGATCACAAGGTGAGCAGTAATTATCCTTGAGAATTTAGGGACAACAGCCCAACTTTAAAAGAAATTTAGAATCTAGAGGCGCCTGGGTGGCTCAGCTAGTTCAGCATCTGACTTGATTTCAGGCTCAGGTCATGATCTCGGTGTCTTGAGATCCAGCCCGATGGCAGGCTCTGCGCTCAGCGAGGAGTCTGTCTCTCTCCCTCTGCCCTTCCACCCACCGCCCCCAGCCCCGCTCATGCACGCTCTCTCTTTCTCTAAAGTAAATAAATCTTTTATTAAAAAAATTAAAGAAATCTGGACTCTAAAAAATATGAAAAAAAATGTATTACTCCTTTAACGCTGGAAAGGGGAAAACCCTGAAACATATTAAAGAGTTTACTTGTAAACTCCCAGATAATGAATTTGGGGCAAAAATCAATATGGCTATTTAATAAATAAATCCTCCCCAGCTAATCTAATTTAGTGATATTGAGATAACTCCCTTAACAAGGGACAGCAGGACTTGAATTTCTAAACATTAATGGATCTGACAGCTCATGAAGACACAAGAAAAATGTTCTTCCCCTGGAAAGTACATACAATGGTCTTTTGATCCCAACTCGTACAAACTACTACTTATTCTTCCTTTCCCTGAAATTCTAAACACGAAAGTTAGAAATAAGTCCTTTTACAAGCTAATTACCTTCATCTTGAGGCTTCTCCAACTCAAAGTCACTTCTATCTACCCATTTGCTTGAGCCAAAAACCTAAGATTGATGGAAGAATATCCATTCCTTTCTTCCACTGCCTGTATCCATTCTGCCAAGACTTATAAATTCCACCTCCTGAAGAGCACCCTGAATCCTTCTCTCCTCTCCATTGGCGACACACTGGTCCAAGCCACTATTACCTCTCAGCTAGACAACTGCCCCAGATTCCTCATTAATTTCTACCCATGATCATTTTCCACAGAGGAGTCAGAAATGACTTTTTAAAAGGTTAAACTACGTACCTTTATTCCCCTGCTGAAAACCTATCAGTGGCTTTCCATATCCTGAAATGTCAAGAAGTGTGAAAGGTATAAGATTTTACTCTAATTTCCAAGCTAATAAGTTAGACTGTCACAGGTGTATGGATACCGCTGAGGACATGAGACATGTCCAGACATGGGTCAGAGACAAAGGATTTCATTACTCACAGCAGGAGCAGTAGCCCAAGTACCGGCTTTTTTGGTGCCAGTCCCTTATGTCCCAATTCTAAGGAGGTAACACCTGCACGGCAGTGGGTTGTGTTACAGAAGAGTAACCCTGAACTTAATGAACCCAATGGGCAGTATGCCTGCCTGAACTTTACTCCAGAAGGAGACGTTGTCCTTATTATATAGACAGTAGTGTGACTGACTTTTCTCTGGAGGGTATCTTCCAAGGCTGCTGACTATACAAATCATCCTTAAAAAGACAGTCTAGAACAAAAGTTGTCAGTCGGAAACACAGGACACATGGAAAATTGTCTCCCAACATTAGAATAAAAGCCAAATTTCTTACCATGGTCTACGAGGCCCTATATAATTGGTCTCTTTCTCTTCAATTTCAGGTTGAACTCCTGTCTCTTCAGCTTACTATGCTCTACTCCACCGCCATCTTTGGTGTCCTCAAATAAGTCAAGTTCTTTCCTGACTCAGGACCTCTGCATGTAGTGTCCTTTTGTCTGAAATGCTCTTTCTCTGGCTCAGATGTCACTTCCTCAGAAAAACCTTCTGTAGTCAATCTACCTATGTGAGACCCTATTCCCTTTTTATCACATCGCCCACTTATTCATTCAGTCAGCAAACATTTACTGGGCACCTACTATGTACCAATCATTATTATTGTAGGCACAATCATTACCTTATCTGCTTGTTTATTTATTAACAGTCTATCTTGAGGGTAGAAATCTTATCTTTACATTCATCCACAAAGACCTAGAACTTAAAATTGTGCCCTCAAATAAACTGTTCGACACGAAGTACTAAAATGCTTCCACATCAATATGGGAAAAAGCATAGCACTGAGGAAAAAGCATAAAATTAGAAGCTACAGGGCCTAAATTCAAACCCCGGGGTCATCATTTAGTGACACCTGAGCAATTCTACTAAGTTCCCAGCAAAATGGAGAAAATTCCTCTCCTGCCTAACTCACAAGATTATTATGAGGATCAAATGACAGAATCTATTAGAAACCCCTGCAAATGCTAAACATTTAAAACTGGTAGCAAATCAACAGTTAATAGTCATGAGACAGTCGTTCAATCAGTAAGAATATCCTAGGGCCCTACTATGAGGGTAAGTATTAATGAAAATTAAAATGTATATCAAAATGTAAATTAAAAATGTATAACATAAAATGAGATTAGAATATAGTTAGTTCTTTAATAAACTTGAAGGAGAATACTTTTTCCCCTTTAAGTACCCTTTGGACATGCTTTAAAAACTTTCAGACAAAAAGTGAGTCACCTTTACCAGCTCCTGATCCCAGGATATTAAAAGAATGTCTTCTGGTTACTTTTTTTAAACAAGCCTTTCAAATGCCAATTTAGAAAAAATTTAGACTATCTTTACACCCCTGAATGCCAATCCCCAACACAGAAATGCTTAGTTTTCTGTTTAATTTATGAAGTTATTAATTTTGGCCCCTTTTACTGACTTCATCTAAACCCAAATGCAGTCTCTTTACTTTGAGGCAGAGTGTGTGTGTGTATGTGCGTATCTCTACATTTGTGTGTGTGTGTCTGTGTGTGTGTGTTTGCACGCACGCATGTGCAATGAAGAAAAAAGAAGCTCCAACTTACATTTTTTATAAGGGCAGCTTCAGAGTCGATGCACAGGGCTGCCAACAAGAGGAAACAGAGTAATCACACCGAGGTACTACGCACAGAGCTAGCAGCCTAAGCACAAACCAAGACAGTCGACCCAAACAAGCCACATACCTGGCAGGAGTTTACCAAGCAACCCATCATCTCCCATAACCCTATCAGGCAATTACAGAGAAATTCATTAAAAGGGGTACTGCTGGGGCGCCTGGGTGGCTCAGTGGGTTAAGCGTCTGCCTTCGGCTCGGGTCAGGATCCCAGAATCCTGGAATCGAGCCCCACATCGGGCTCTCTGCTCACTGGGAAGCCTGCTTCTCCCTCTCCCCTGCTGCTCTGCCTGCTTGTGCTCTCTCCCTCTGTCAAGTAAATAAACAAAATCTTTTTAAAAGGGGGGGTACTTTTTTCTATGACGTAAAATGATGATGTATAAACTGATAAAAAGGAAGGGCTAGGCAACATTCATTATAAAGGAAATAGAGTGGAATGTAAGAACAGTATGATCAAAATTCTTTTCGTATGACTTTTCTCAAATTCAATGCACACACATATAAATACCCAACATAGGTTCCACATGATTGCAAGAAGGAGGAATAATAACGTGAACTGTGCTTCTAAATAATAAAGTCAGGAAGAAAATATGAAAATGAGGAAAAGTACATGGGAAAGCTCCGGGGAGCTAAGAAAGAGATGCAGGTCGAGAGGGGTGGAGGCAGATGATCGACAACCTACACATGAGAAGCACTCATAGAGGTACAGACCTCACTATACACACACACACACACACATACACATATACATAATTATATTTGGCAGTTTTTATTACACATTGAAAGTGTCTCGAAACTGCTTCCTTACAAGTTATCTTAATGATGGCCACCTACTCCCAATTTGGGGACAGGGAGCAGCAGCAGTCATATTCATACTACTCACAAAGTCCTCAATAACCACCAGTACTTGTATGATAATAAGTACAAATAAAATCTAGAACATCTAGAAGCTTCTACCTTGACTTAATTTAAATAGACAATTTCTAAACCTGTCTTTCAATTAAGTAATGCCCCTTATTAACAGAGGCGCCTGGGTGGCTCAGTCTGTTAAGCATCTGCCTTCAGCTCCGGTTGTGATCCCGGCATCCTGGGATCGAGTCCCTGCTGAGCAGGGAGCCTGCTTCTCCCTCTCCCTCTGCCTGCTGCTCCGCCTGCTTTGCTCGCTCTGTCAAATAAATAAATAAAATATTTTAAAATTATATATATGTTTATCAATGATAGTTACTACTTAGTAACTTAGTAAATTAGCTTACTGTTTATTAATATTAAATTAAAACAGACATGATAAACTATGAACTATGTTAAAATGTTATAAATTTTTTTCAGAAAAAAACTGGAAAGATAGATGTCAAAAAAATTACATGAGTTGATAGGATCACTGGCAAATCTTTTTCTAATTTGTTTTCCTAGTTTCTCCTTAATTATATATATACCTTACATAAAGGTAAAACACATGTACACGTAAAAACCTACACTTTAGTAGATTTTTTCCCCTCTGTTCTCCGGAACCTATCAAAACTAAATTTCAACTAGAAAATGTGATATAAGTTTAACATACCTCCAGAACTGAACAAATGGTGAACAACAATGAAAGCTACGCCACAGAATGAAATCACGCGGACCTTGGTAGCATTAAGGAAAACTAAACAGCTTTTCGATTTTTCTATCATACTTACCCAAAAAAAGAAAGTAAGTAAAAGAGACAGGTATTCAGAATTCCCTAAGTTGGATGAAATGCTTGGAGGAAAATTATCAAAACCAACCAAGTTCATGCAACTCAAGAAAAACAGACTTGAAACTACAGTACAAAATTTTCACAGAAAAAAAGTCCGTTTTAGTGACCATCCAGGCGTTTGAGATAAGCAGTTAATCTGAAGAAATGACGGTGACTCTGAAATGTCATTTAAACTAAATAACCAGAATGTGAATGCCCACATTTAACCAAGTTTACTTTTCAAAATATGTGCGCATATTTCACTGACCCCACATCACCTCCATAAAACCTCTTCAGAAGCAGTTTAACCATATCCTGCAGGTGGGAGGTGTATAAATTTCATTTCCCTAATGGAAACCACCACTCAACTACTCACTGGGTAAACTGATAGAAATCCAGTATTAAATTTCGAAGTCATCAAATACTGTGCTTTCCAAAAGAAGAAAACAGTGTGGTATTAGGAGGGAGAAAGGGGGAGCTTCAACTTTTTCCAAAATGTTTTATAATCTTAAACAAATATGGCAGAAGGTTAAGATTTGATGACATTAGGAGGTATTATATAATTCTCTATCCTTTCTAGTCTACTCGAAATATTTTTAAAGTAAACAGAGTAATAAGGTTTAATATCTATAAGTCAATACAACACTCTTCCTCTTAGTATACTTATATTGATTAAAACACACCCACACACACACACACACACCATCTCAATATCCTACCAGCCCAACCTGTGACATTTTACCACCCAAGGAAGCCACTGTTGAAATGAACACCAAACAACCCCTAATATTTAGTTTGTTCCTTTGCAAAGCATGAATTCAGGAAAATTACCACATGATGGAACAAAAAAAATTCAAAATTATTTATGCAATGATGCCAAACTAGTCATAAGTCCTGAGATGTTGTATATGTATGCCTTGAATCCATTTCAAAAATGAAAATAATAGGTTTACCTCTCAAAATAACATACTTCCAGAACAGACAGTCCTAATCTCCCACAGGAAAGCATGGGCTCAAGACACCTTACAAAGTGTGCCACCCACTCTTCACACCAGAAAAGTCATTTCTGGTATTAAAGTGACAAGAGAATACATTAATGACAAGCTTGAGGCCTGAAAAAAGCAAACAGATCTGAGGAAAGTTGAGTAGTTAACTTTCTTCTCCCTGAAAGAACCCGAATCGCATGCATATGTGCTCCTGACCCCATGGGCACAAGCACGGAGTGGAAACTGCTGTCATACACAGGAAACAGATGGGGGGGATAATGCAACTAGATAATCAACCGCCCCCCCCTTCCCGTCACTAGAATGCAAGAAGCATTCCGTTAGCAACGAAACAAACTAGAAAAGCGGAAGTTCACCGCTGATGCAGGACTTGAACGCGTGAAGGAACACGTTACAAGCACCACCCGCTGGTTAGAGCTAAATGACAAAGAAAGTTTCAGCTACGTGTTTCCTCACTCTCGAAAATGACTGTGACACTTGCCACAAGCCTCCACGACAGCCAAGACCCAGCTGCTCTACACGTCACCAACCAAGTCCCCTGACCTGAGGTGCAATTATTTGCTCTATTCGAAGAACAAGTATTTAAGTAAATACATTTTCTTTTTAAAGTTAATCCCAGTGTAGTTAACCTATTGTGATACTAGTTTCAAGTGTACAGTACAGAGATTCACCAGTTCCATACACTGGCTCATCAAGGTAAGAGCAGTCCTGATGCTCTTACCTTGAGTCCTGTCTCACCTGTCGCTCCACCCACCTGCCCCCCGGTAACCAGCAGTTTGTTCTCTATAGTTAAGAGTCTATTTCTTAGTTTGCCTCTTTTTTTCCCTTTGCTTGTTTGTTTTGTTTATTAAATTCCACATGTAAGTAAGATCCTATGGTCTTTGTCTCCTCTGGTTGACTTTTTTTTTTAAATATTTTATTTATTTATTTGACAAAGAGAGACGGTGAGAGAGGGAACACAAGCAGGGGGAGTGGGAGAGGGAAAAGCAGGCCTCCTGCTGAGCAAGGAAGCCCGATGCGGGGCTCAATCCCAGAACCCCAGAATCATGACTTGAGCTGAAGGTAGACGACTGAGCCCACCCAGGCGCCCCATCTCTCATCTCACTTAGCACTATACTCTCTAAATCCATCCGCGTCGTGGCAAATGGCAGGATTTCATTCTTTTTTATGACTGAGGAACATTTCATTGTGTACATATACTTCTTTATCCATTCATCAGTCGATGGACTTCTGCCTCATATCTTGGCTACTGTAAATAATACTGTAAATAATACTGTAAATAATGCTGCAGTAAATGTAGGTGCATGTATCTTTTCAAATTTGTGTTTTCATATTCTCCAGGTAATACCCAGCAATGGAAGCGCTGGACCATATGCTAATTCTATTTTTAATTTATGAGGAAGCTCCATACTGTTTTCCAGAATGGCTGGAGAACAGGTTGCCAGTTTGCATTCCCACAACAGTGCATGAGGGCTCCTGTTCCCCACATCCTCGCCAACACTTGTTTGTGGTTTTGATTTCAGTCATTCTGACAAGTGTGAGGTGAGATCTCATTGTGGTTTTGATTTGTATTTCCCTGATGCTGAGTGATGTTGAGCATCTTTTCATGTGTCTGTTGGCCATCTGGATATCTTCTTTGGAAAAATGTCTATGTCTTCCACCCATTTTTAATGGGATTATTTAGGGGGGTTTTGGTGTTGAGTTGTGTAAGTTTATTATATATTTGGGATACTAACCTTTTATCAGGTATGTCATTTACAAACATCTTCTCCCATTCGGTAGGTGTCTTTCAGTTTTATTGACTATTTCCTCTGCTGTATAATTCAAACACTTCTTAAATACCAACTGGGTGTAAGGCTCTGAGTTTCAAAAAGTTGCAGAGCTCCAAAGATCCCAATAGCAGACTTTCGCCTCAAAAAGTTTACAACCCAATTCATGGTAAAGGACATGTAAATACAGCAATAATAACAGCCAAAGTGTTGGCCTGTACAACCTCAAGAAATGGCAAAAGAACATAAAGCTTCTAAGATCAATTCAGTGGGATCAAGGAAGAGTAACAAATAAGTTTCCAATGGGCAAAAAAGAGACAGAGGCAAAGCAACTAGGGGGAGGAAACAGAGAATAAAGACAGAAAAGGCTGTAATGCACACAGTGTGTGAGTAAACAAAGAGTATAAACCACGGAGACACATTTTAAATATTAAACATACGAAGAAACACTTAAACTCTAAAGACTGCGTGGAAGTTTTCCCTAAGAGCCACCAGAGACAGACTGGCTTTCCTACTGATTCAGTGTCTCATCTAGCTTTGGCCTCAGAGCCAGGGAGCCAGATGCCTCCCTCAACACCATTGCTGGCACCCACGAACTTGTGTGGGATCGATCACCACGCGATGACAATCTCGTCATCCTCACAGTGTCAGTTCTGGGTACAGGGCATGTCACTTGGAGTTGCTGTAGTGTGAATGCTCACCTTCAAGTACAGAGAAGCACTCAGATGAACTCAGAATGACTTGCAATTCTATCAGGTCGCCAAAGTATCAGTAATTTTTTTTTAATCTATGTTGCTGCTAATGCCTTATGAAGTTTTTGTCATGTTCATTATACAAGGTGAGGTAAGCTAGCAGAGTGAGTGTGTTTGGTTTTCCCTCCCAGCTTTCCTGAAATCTAACTGACATAAAATTATATTAGCTTAAGGTGTACAATGTAATGATTTGATAGGTGTATATATTACAAAATGATCAGCACAATAATTTTAGTTAACACCCATCACCTCACACAGCTACAAAGAAATATTTATTATTGCAAAAGAAAATGCAACACATCTAATGATGAATCTGAAAATGTAGTACTACAAAAATAGATCAGAACTTTCGAATAGTGCCTACATTGGAAAACAATAATCTTCAACAAATTAGTCTAAAGAACGAAAATTACATTTCAGTTCTTTAATTCCATTTAAGCCATAAGCCTTTCAAGAAAAAAAAAAGTTAATCTATGTGAGAAATTTTCACATCTTCTAAAGCACAGAAGCAAACTCTGCTAGCTCAGATGGTAGAAGTGCCTCATGGTGCCCCTAAGTGAGGTGTTCAAACAAGATGAAATAGTGGCTTCCACATTGAAAAGCCTACCTGGACAAAAGAAAGGCTGAACACCGTACATGGCAAATATGTCAACTAAGCACCACTAACAACCAAACTGCCAAGAAAGCAGTTCATTGGCTGGAACCAACCAGAAAGGCAAGGAGAAGGGACCGAGGGGTTGGTGGTGGAAAGCTGGAACCACTCCACAAAGTTTTCAAACAACCTGCGAAGGAGCTTCGACTGCCCTGTAGGCAATGAGGAGCCAGGGAAGGTTCACGAGGGACCGTCACAATCAGAAACAAACATGCCTTGATGTATGTGTGCCCACACCACACACATGAATACACATATTTTTTTTCTTTCCCCCCCAAAATCATCAACAGTAATGTGGAAGAAAGCCCGAAAGAAGAAGGGCACTGAATAAGGAAATCCTAGTAACAAGGTGTTGCAACTTCCTAGGTGAGAAGTGACTGGGGCCGGGACTGGGAGAGAGGGATTAGAGAAATGAAGCAATCTGAAAGAGACATGGACATAGGACTCACACCACCTGGAAAACAATTAGATGTTTGAGGTCAAAATAAGAAATTGTACCACCACAAAATGAACAACTATACTATTCTCAAAAAATAGTATTTTTATCAAAGTTACATTAAGTGGTCTTTGAAGTTATTAGTATTTATCTTCAACACGCTCTGAAATCATCCATTAGCCACAGAGAGACCAGTTTAAGAAACACTCAGCTCTAGAAGGCCATTTTGAAATGTGTCGATCTAGTTCCACTTGAAAATCTGTAAGTAGTTTAAATTTATCAAAAGATACAAGATAATCTACAAAAAAAATCCCAAAAATAGAACCAACTCAAGATTCTCCGCAATGTGTAACATTTGTTCAATGAATTTCATAATAGGATCTAAGCTTCATGCTCTTAATGCATTTCAGCGCTAACTTGCTACCTCACACTGTAAAATATAATAAACCTTTTAAAATGATAGGCAATATATGGTAAATTATTACAAGACACTGACAACAATTTAGTATACATAAACAGGGGCGCCTGGGTGGCTCAGTGGGTTAAGCGTCTGCCTTTGGCTCAGGTCATGGTCCCAGGGTCCCGGGATCGAGTCCTGCATCAGGCTCCCTGCTTAGTGGGGAGCCTGCTTCTCCCTCTCTCCCTCCCAACTTGTGCACCCATGCTCGCTCGCTCGCTCTCGCAAATAAATAAATAAATAAACATTTTAAATAAAGCATATATACAATGTAGTTAGGATTAATGCCTATACAAGAACAAAAATGATTTAACATTTTAGAAAAAAATTACACCATTTTTATAATACCACCTTCTTTTTCCATCTTTGAAGTATAATCAACTATAAAAATTGGGCACCTGGGTCACTCAGTCAGTTAAGCACCCGACCCTCGGTTTCGGTTCAAGATCTCATGGGTCAAGAAATAGAGCCCTGCGTCAGACTCCACACTCGGCAAGGAGTTTGCTCAAGATTTTCTCTCCCTCTCCTTTTACACCTTCCCCCACCCACGCGCTCACCCTCTCTCTCTCTCTCTCTCTCTCTCTCAAATAAGTAAATAAATAAATCTTTTAAAAAATGTTAGATATTTACAGTGTACAACAGATGATGATATATGTATATACTATGAAATGATTCCTTCCATCTAATTAACAAAAACATCACTTCACATATTTACCTTTAAAAAAAACCAAACTTTTCAATTGAACAATACAATGTTAATCACTTACAGCCACCTTGTTATACATTAACCCTCAGAACTTATTTGTCTCATAACTGAAAGTTTATGTCCCATACCACCTTCCTAATACTCAAAATCAGAGTAACTGACCACTTAGATGAAATCTCTTTGTGGACCATGCTGGTCTCTAAAGATTAACAGACTGATCTTGAACTGAGAAAAACACACAAACCCAGGTCAACAATTCAAAGTACAACCATAAATGAACAAACAAGAGACAATATTTGACCAGGCACATAAAAATTAGGTAAAAAGAAGCAGGGTAAAAAAAAAAAAAGAAAACATGTTTGTTGAGGGCCTCCTAGAAGTCTGACATGGCTCACCAGACACTCTCTACCACCACATACTGTAAAATGAGTCTTTGGATAAGCGGGTATAAGCCACACGAAGGCAGAGAGAGTTTGGTGAACAGCATTTCTGCAGGTTCTCAAACCACACCTGGCACACAGTAAGTACTCAGTAAATGTTTGTTAGATGCATGGACGAATGAATGCATGGCTAGATGGCTGCTGGATGAGTGAACAGCTATTTTTAGTAATAAAGGTGGTCTAGGTCATATATACCAAAAGAGACCCTGGCCACTTAGGAGAAAGGGAGCAAGAAATGTGCTCCAAGTCACTGTGTTCCCTTCCCCAAATACATGTTGTCACAGTGGAATGAATAAAGCATGGTCTCCACCATCAGACCTGGATGGGAAGCAAAGTTTCAGATTTACCTTTAGTGGACAAGTTACTATTCTATGACTGAAATGCACAGACTAAATCTCTAATCTTGAAGTTGTAAAAAGGCTTAACTGAAATAACATATGTAGAGTACATAGCAAACGCCTAGCACATAATTAGTACTTAATAAATATAAATCTCTCCACACACTGGGCCCAGGGAAATGACCCCAGTGCTCATACAGTCTGGGTCTTTGGGATAAAGTCCAAGGGAGGGGTCCCAGTGAAAGGAATCCTAGTGCAGTCCACAGCAGGACAGCTCTTGAGTCATTTTCAAATGTCAGTCAAAGGCCTGGCTCATTATATCATGTTGGAGGGAATTAACAATCGTAGCCTGGGCCTACATAAAATTCAAAGAGGGTACTGGCCTCTGCCAGTGCAAGAAAATACAAAACAAAACAACCAGCACATGTTCTGTGACTGACAATTTCACAGTTGCCAAAATTAGTATACTTTTCTTCACTATTATGTCAAATCTACTTTATTGACAATATCTGGAGCATACATTGATCCTTGAATAACGTGGGTTTAAACTGCGCAGGTCCACTTATACACAGATTTTGTTCAATAAAAACAAGTGCTGTAAATGTATTTTCTCTTCCTTATGATTTTTTTATCAATATTCACTTTTCTCTAGTTTAATTCATTGTAAAACAGTATGTAATACACGTAACATACAACATGTGTTAATTGACTATGTTAACGGCAAGGCCAACAGTAGGCTATTAGTAGTTAAGTTTTTGAGAAGTCAAATCTCATATTCAGATTTTCAACTGTGTAGGGGATCTGCACCCCTAACCCCGACATTGTTCAAGAGCCAACTGTAGTTTTTTGATTTGATGAAATTATGGATCATCAAGGATTCTTTTCAAGAAAAATTTCCCAAGGGCCCTATCCAGCTCCATCTCTAAGAAACCAATATAACTGCACATTTGGTTATAATTATGCCCTTGTGTATTCTCTCTTTCATACTTCCATTAACATCGTATCATACAGTACAGCCCAATTATAAAACATGACTAATATCCTCAAACTTTGTATCCATAATTGAAAATATAAAGCATTTTTTAAAGTTCTAATAGTTTCCTCTTGAGTTAGTAGCAAAATAAATTACAAAATTTGTATATTATCTTTCTAATTATTGCTTATCCCTCAGGTAAAGTCCTCTTAATGAGTCAATGAGAAAATTACTTTAACTTTGGAAGGTGCTTTGAGTATATTATTCAACTACAGCATCAGGAATGTGTAAGATGTCGGTTTTTTGCAACATGAATCTGCATCATTTAAATCAAACCTGAATCCAAAATCATTAAATTTAAATATGCAGATGAATTGTTTGCTTTTGGACAAAGGTCACTTAATCACTGCTGATTTTTTTTTTTAAAGATTTTGTTTATTTATTTGACACACAGAGATCACAGGTAGGCAGAAGCAGGCAGAGAGGGGAAAGCAGGCTCCCCGCTGAGCAGAGAGCCCGATGCAGGGCTCGATCCCAGGACCCTGAGATCATGACCTGAGCCGAAGGCAGAGGCTTTAACCCACTGAGCCAGCCAGGCACCCCAATCACTTCTGATTTTAAATGAATGTTTTACAAAGGATGTATATAGCTGGGGAGGTGAGAATAAGAGAACAAATTAGGATAGAGGGAGACAGTCACACCAGAGAAAGCCTCTCAAGTAAGAAAGTTCTTTCTTATAAACAAAAATCGAGGTATTAGTCATCAAGTCCAGAAAGTACACCAGTGGGACAAGAGACTGATAGCACAATATTCTAAGAACTTAAACCAATTTACAAAATCTCTATCTACAAAGTAATAGTCCCGTACAGAGGGTTCCAGTGAATGAATCAACATTTGGAAAGGAATACGATATAATTCTGTGAACAGAGGAACTGAAGCTATTTAGAATAGCAGGGGAAGGCACACCCTGTTTTGATTAGAATCAGCCAGAAGCTACGAGAAAAAGGATCTGTGCCCAGTAGAACAAATCCCTGAAGAAATCTGGGACGGTACGTTGGCAGGAACAAAGCAAAAACTTGGGCAGCAAATTCGAGGCTTCACCCATAGGAGCACCAGCCACTCCATCCACCCTTGCCAGCCTTGACGCCACTGCTGTACCAGGAAGCTTTCGGAAGATCGTAACGCAGGCTTCCCCTGCTACTCAAAAGGAGAGTGCTCCCAGGAAACGTTTCGTAAGCTGGAACAGCGTAAAGCAAAAAAGCAATTACCATTTCATAAAAGCGAAAATCCTCTTTGGATCTCTATCGGTTAGCGGAAACAGGTACTAACACAGGTCTTTTGTGAGAGTGAAGCGGCAGAAAGCGCACTTTGCCGTAGTGGAAGAAACCGATCCTGCCCTGGTAATCTATCACCTGGGAACTGGATTCTCTTATCGCGGTATAAAATACCTGTCTCCTTGGAAATACAATTTTCATTGTTAACAACTGATTTTCCAGCAGACATCAATGTTCAGGAACTTCTGTTTAAGCACATCAGATTTCCCAGGGTCTGATCAGCCCCGTAACCAGACCACCGTTGCTGACGAACTACCAAGCTCCTTTGAAAGCAATTCCTGCACACGTGAGCACGGTCAGTTATAAATCAGCTTTCACAAACTATGTGCTCTACATCGTTTTAGAATACAACATGTTCCTGAGTTGCCCGCAGTATACACTCAATTTTACTGGGAACATCTTAGTACAGACTTACTTCACTTCCAAATGCTAATGTCATCTTTCTGTAAATGTCTATCACTTCATCACAATTACCAAAAAAATGACAATTTTCCATTTTCTCTTAGCCTCGTTTTTTTAGTCCTAATGAAGCATGTCTGGTATGTTCACCATAGGTGTCTTTGCCATAAACATCTCTGCGGCTGCAAACATTTTCACCACATCTTCACCTTGTAACTAACTGACCTTAAGGCAATTTCCATAAAAGATAAAATAACTGGTTGACAGTTTGGTTTCATTTAAGATGAAACAGCTTGGGGCGCCTGGGTGGCTCAGTCGGTTAAGCAGCTGTCTTCAGTTCAGGTCATGATCCCAGGGTCTTGGGATCAAGCCCCACGTCAGGCTCTCTAGTCAGTGGGAGCACGTTTCTCCCTCTCCCTGCTGCCCCCCCACCAACTTGTACTCCCTCCCTCTCTCTCTCTCAAATAAATAAATAAAATCTTTCAACAAACAGACAAATAAATAAATAAGATAAAACAACTTGTTGACAATTTGGTTTCATTTCTCCGTTGAAGAATTAATCCCCTCTGGCACAGTTAATGTACTGAAAGCTAGTTATCAGTTTGGTTTCATTTCTCCGTTGACAAAGTTCCCATTTTTTTTTATTATCTAAATGTTACCCAGCCTTCCTAACAGTCTATACACCAGGAGCCACCGTGGTCTTAAAATAATGGACGATGACTACATATAACAACGTGACAGAAAATACGGTGACAGAGCTTACGAGAGGGGTCAAGCGAGAGTGCCATGCCAGACTGTATACCGCACTATACTAGAAAATGACAACACACCATTTACAACAATAACAAAGCCCAGCTGGTTACAATATTACATCAGCATTCCTTCCCTGTTTCCCTTACAACTCTGGGCCATTTATTAAGGGACATATGACAATGTGCCAAGAATGAACAACAGTGTAGAAGACTCTCACAGTGCAATACAAAACTCAGGTACAAATACACATCCTAGTGTTTGGAAAACTGATACCTCTTAATGGGAAAGAAATTAATAATTAATTTTATCAGCTTTTTCATGTTTCATTATGACCTTATTAACATCCCTCTTATTTTATCTTTTATGACAAAACTACCTTATAACCAAAGAGTGACACAGCAAAAATGTTTGTGGCAAAACTACCTAGAACCCTGATTAAGATGTTCTTCTTTAAAAAAAGAAAAAAAATGTGATTCTTCTTGAAAATATAATAACAAAATTTGACAACCTTCTTTGACCATTTTTTAATTTAAAAAGATTTTTTTATTTGAGTATAGTTGGCACATAATGCTACATTAATTTCAGGTCAGTTTGGTAACTCTGAAGAAGTTTTAAAAGGTCACCCAAAATACAAAGTGGTCTTGTGTTAACTAGGAATGCCTCGCCATATAATGACGCCCTCTCTGCTGGCATCTTTAATAGAGGATCCAAGAAAACTGTACTCCTGACCATCTAAGGTATTAATCGGCCAATCAAAAAGCTCAGCTATTTATCCCACAGAGGTTAAGTGCCAAAGCCACAATAAGATGTCAATACAGTAAAGCAAATGTGAATTAAATTCATTCCCTCATGGGACACCTGGGTGGCACAGTTGTTTCAACTTAGTTTCAACTCAGGTTGTGAGACTGAGCCCAGTGCTGGGATCCATGCTCAGTGAGGGGTCTGCCTGCGAGTCTCTCTTCCTCTCCCTCAACCCCCCCCACCCCCCATGCACACATGCTCTCTCTTAAATAAATAAATAAATAAAAAGATTCATTCATTCACAGGTTATTGAATACTCTGGATATACCATTTATGGAGTGCCTTTCAGGCACTGAAAAGTCAAACAGAATACATAATCCCAATACTTCACAATCCAAAGGAGCAAGCTAAGCAACTAAATAAAAAATTTCAGTAATACTATAATAGAGGTATGTGTTATAAAGTAACTAACTCTAGGAAGCCAGAAAAACTCTACAGATGGTAACTTTTAAGCGAGTCCTAAAAAAGAAATTTAAAAATTTTTATTTAGCAAGAGAGAGGAGTGTTTAAGAAAGAAAAAAAAAAAAAAAGAAAGAAAAAGAAACCAGTAAGGGCACCAAAGGACAAGAAGTCACCTTATGCAAGAAAATTTCCCCATCACTGTGACAAATAAGGCTTGGTGACAGAGTAAAGGGAGGGGAGTGAGAGGAAGCAAGATGACCTTCTGCCCAGGTCCACGCCTTCAGACTTCCTCCTATGTGTTACAAGAATCCCTACAGTGTTTGCCTGCAAGAGCTTGTCCTCAGGAGATACCAGTCACTGCGGGTCCCAGCTTTCCCTCAGGTCCTTCTGAAAAGTGCAGATGGGAGGGGTCGCCGTGCAGGGAGATGGCTAGACACTCTTCCTCTCCATCTAAATTTACACAGGCTGACAACACCCCTCAGGGTCCTCTTGGTACCCACCAGACACTGAATGGCTTCAGATAATCTTAAAAGAACGGAAAGGGAACTAGCAGAACAGTCTCACTTCCCATCAACTGCCAGAATCTCTTCTATACACCCTGATAAATGGCTCCATATTGGACAACAACTAAAACGTCCTCCCTGTATCCTCTCTTCCTCAGAAGCACTTACTACAGTTTTCCTAACTGGGCCTCATTTGAAATCCTTTCTAATATCTCCTCCAACGTGGGCCCCTCCTTACAATGTACTCTTGTTGGTCAGAGCTGAGCCCGGAGAAGCCCAGGACCCTCCAACCACAGCAGAGCACTGAACCACATCAGGTTCTTTGTGTGGACAGAGTATCTCTCGGTTGCGCAGACCTTTATAACAGTGCAAGACCTGGATCACATTAAATCTGTGGTCAAATAAAACACCTTGTCCTTCCTCATTTGAACTGTTCTCATAAGCACTGTTTACCTCTCCTTTAAATCACTTATGATCATTGTTGAGTTAACAGTTATTTGTGTGGTTACCTAAATAATGCCTTTGTATCCCCAGGCCAGGTGTTGATAACCTGAATGCAGGCACAAAACTATCTTACGGTATTTTGCCTTTTAACTCCTTTGCATTACGCTGTATTATGAGGTCTTGGCATAGTACCTCTTCCAAAGGAAGGGTTCAAGGCATGTCAGATGAAGAATCAGATGTGTACACAAAAAAATTACATGAGGCAAAATATGGTAAGTGTTATAGGAGCACTGAAATCCACCTTCTGTGGAAACTCAGGGGACAGTCTCCTGACTTCCTCTGTGAAGGAAAGGCATCACGGAGGAATAAAAGCATCCAAACCAAGTACTGAGCGGTGCTTCAACCAGAAACTCAAAGCAAAGAAAATATCTGGGCAACAAAACAACCAACGAAAGCCATTATTTTTGAAGAACCATTATTTACATGGGAAATTACTCATAATATGAAGTTAATAAACAGGATACAAAACAGTATGCACCACACGCGCGCGCGCGCACACACACACACACACACACACAAACCCTGAAAGGAAATAATTTGAATATTAAAAGAGTTACTGCTGAGTTGTGGGATTACTGGCACCCTTTATTTTCTTCTTCATACTCTTTTGTAGTTTCCCAAATATTCTATAATACAGATCTTCATAATCAGTAGGGGAAATATTTGGCTTTTTAAACTCACTTAGGAGGAAACTGTAATAACATTTTAAGTCTTTAGGCTTTATCAGAAAAGGTTTCCGGACCGTTTTGTTTTTTTGTTTTTTTTTCACTTATGTGAATATTGTAAAGCAGAAGGAATACCAGGGAACAGATTTCAGTCCTAAAGAAATATTATAATGCTCCCACCCACTCAAACAACTACATTTATTCTCTACTCTTTTGCATCTTGAGAACTGGTGTGAAGGGACTTGCATTTACAGGTTAATATAGGGAAATCAGAAGCCAGCATCAGTGACAGCACTGCTCCCAGGAACATCGATTCCCTTTCACGCTCTCAGCGGGTTTCTTCAAACTATGAAACACACACAGACACCACCACACAGCAGCCAGAATATCAAATGGGGGACGTTAGATCTCTGGGAACAGATCAACATTATTATCAACAAAGATCCACTTGGGGCACCTGGGTGGCGTAGTCAGATGAGCACCAGACTCTTGGTTTCGGCTCAGAGGGTCATGATCTCAGGGCCGGGAGATCAAGCCCCGGTCAGGGTTCCCACTCAGCAGTGAGTCTGCTTGAAATTCCCTCTCCCTCTGCCCCTTCCCCTGCTCAAAAGCACGTGCGCTCTCTGTCTCTGTCAAATAAGTAAAATCTTTAAATAAAGGTCCACTCTTTGAATTAACAGATAACCTTAGTCTAAGTTAACAACTTAAGACATATCCCACAAAATACTGTCATTACCAAATAAAAGAAGGAAACTATACCAAGTCTTCTGAAACATGAGCATCTAACTTGTCCCCAGCAAACCCCTGGAAATCTGAGAGTCTAAAGTACCTTCTATATCTAAGACTACATAAAATATAAAAACTGGTGGAAAAACTACCACTTGCAACAGATGGCAGACTCCCTACAAACAGTACTATCCTAAAAACAATCTAAATGGAAGGGAAAGGTTCTCTGAGCAATGGTCAGCAATCATGTCTCTTCCTTACTCTGACAAAGAACGGCAAAAGGGAAATGTACAAATTATGAAGAAATGCAGTTTGAAGAGAGTTAAAGCCACAGCCCCGCGAGCCATCTCAGAGAGACTCCCTGCACGACTCACCTCCTTCTCTCCCCTTACAGGCTCTCAGCTTCGGCCTGCTTACCCCCTTCTTCCCAGGTGCCACCACCTCCCTCACTCTAGGGCTCTGCTCCCCCCAGGGCTTCTTGCAGAGGAGCCTGCCCTATTTCACCCTTTACCCAAGCTTCCCTGTCTCTGAAACCAACAAACCTTCCTGAACATTTTGGAGATTCATCAGAAATCACTACGGATAGACAGGTATGGTGGTAGAAAAAAAATCATGGCACACCATGATTAGAGATTCAGTAAAGCTCTTCAATGGGAAATTAAGATCCTTGCTGAAATGTAGGTAATGCTGGGACCCTTTGGTGTGAAACCAATGGGTCTGGACAGCTTTAGGGTTCTAAAGTGCCTCAGTTGATTCTGTCATTGAGCCAAGGCTGGGAACTGCTGTCCCAGACCCACAGTTTTCTGTCCCTTAGGCACCAAGTGTATTCAAGATCCCCCCCTCCTTCTGCAGGGAGGATCTCAGTTCCCCGGGCATTCAGATGCTAAGCTACTGGTTAGGAAAAATGAGCAGATGTGACTTTGCCAGCCTCCGGAGTCCAGAACCTGGCACAGAAAGGGTCAGCTACAGTCACGTTAAAAATTCAGTGAACTAATGGCATTCCCCAGGCTATGAAAAGAGAAGCTGAAGGTTGTATAGAAGCTATCCACACGGAAATCCCCAGCACACCTGATAGATAATGACAGTCATGTGGTTTTGTAGAAAATTCCTTATGAACGACCTCCCAAATATGCAAGACACATTAGACTTAACTTCCTTGCTTCTAGCTTGGATCAATTAAAATCTAAGTGGTGGCTTTTGCTATGACAAAGACCCACACAGACATTTATTGATGAATAACTTCTGCATTACTGTTTTCAAATTCATGGTACATTATTTTAAATTGAAAAACAACGAACAAAATGTTTTGCAGTATCTTCTGACTATGGGAAAAGCTTAAAATCACATTGTCATTTTCTGTAAGCTAGAGTTGTTTCTCACAAACTCAAATATTTGAACACACCGTATAAAGTATCTACTGTGCCCTGATATCTCACTAACACACTATGCTCTGTGGAGTAGGATTTAGATACAAGGTGACCAATGTTGGCTTCCATCCAAAAAGACGTTTCCATAATATCATACTGATGCTCTAGAAATTAACCTCCACTCCTCTTTAGCCTGTCGGCCACAAGAAACTGAATCATATCAAAAGTATCTGCTTTAGGGTTTTATTTAAACATTAGTCACAGGACACCTGGGTGGCTCAGTCGATTAAGCATCTGCCTTTGGCTCAGGGTCTTGGGATTGAGCTCCGCATCAGGCTCCTCACTCAGTGGGGAGCCTGCTTCTCCCCCTGCCTCTGCCCCGTCCCCACTTGTTCTCTCTCGTGCTCACACGCGCTCAAATACATACACACATACATGCATATCTTTTAAGAAAACGTTAAGCACAATAAAACCAACCATTTTAAGGCCTAAGAAACAAGAAAGGCACAAAATCCAATAACTTACACACTGGAGGGTTATTATGCTGGCCAAGTCACTTTCACTCTGTGAAAGAGACAAGACGTTTTTCCATGTGCTAGAACAGAAAATCCTGACACATGCCTACCAGAGGACAATCTGAGAGAGAAAATGGTTATACAGAGGGACAGGCTCAAACACATGTATGCATACCTTGTCATAAACAATCTTTTCACTCACATTTGTATGCGTCTTCCATCATTCAGCTAGAGAAGCCACACACATACATGTATACTAGCCATCGTATACACTCCTACCTTTGATTATTGAATTAAAAACAAACCTTAAGATATGACCTTCACTATTTTTTAAGTAGCACTGTATTAAAAATATTTATTCAGTCTATCTTTTAGTATCTATCCATCCCACCGGTGTTCACAGGAAAGGATGAGCACACCTAACATAAACCAAACGGGAAGGTACACAGTGGCGAGCATAAAGCATGACACTAGGACTCAAAAGACCTGAGTCTGAAACCTGGTTATACCAAACACACTGAACCTAGCCTAGCTAAGCCTCAGCTAGGCCACCCATAAATTAAAGACAGTAAAACCTGACCTGTCGAAACTGTCGTTGAAGGTATATATCCATAAGATAACACACTTGCAAATGATCTTAAACTAAAAATGGGAAGCGTCATTCAGCAGCTGTTCTAGTTAGAAACCACTAGGACACCCCAAGACAAGTCAAACAGCGTTCCTCTGTTCACTCATCTTCTAGGTTTTGCCATTTCCTCCCTCCCTCCATCCCTCCCTTTCTTCCTTCATATAACAGGTATTTGCCAGGCTTCCGCCACAGACCAGATACAGTTCCAGACTTGCTCTTTCCAATACCATAAGTGGTAGAAACATGTAGCTATTAGGCATTCAGAATGGCACTAGTCCAAATTGAGACATGCTATAAAGGTAAAATACACACTGGATTTTGAAGACTTGGTATGAACAAAAGAAAGTAAAATATCTCAGTAATTTTTTATATAGATTACATGTTGAGAAGATAATATTTTGGATATTAGGTTAAACATGTATTATTCAAGTTAATTTCTTATCTTTGTACTTTTTTTTAACATGGCAACTAGGAGTTTTAAAAAATTTTAAAGATTTTATTTCTTTATTTTTGAGAGAGAAAGATCACAAGTAGACAGAGAGGAAGACAGAGGCAGAGGGAGAAGCAGGCTCCCCACTGAGCAGAGAGCCCGATGCGGGGCTCAATCCCAGGACCCTGGCACCATGACCTGAGCTGAAGGCGAGGCTTTAACCCACTGCCACCCAGGCGCCCCAGAAGTTCAAAATATTTTAAATACATGGAGGCTCACATTATATTTCTATTTGGCATTGCTATTCTAGACCCTGGGGATATTTCAGGGAAAAAAACCATGAAGCTTCTATTTCAACATCTATGGCCCCAAGATCTTCAGTAATCAGTAGAAAAGAAAACTTAAAACCAGCAACTGTGTGTAGAGAGAACCCTGAGATGGAGGCCACACACACGAGAGACAGACCTTCCCTCTGGCCCTTCTTCTGCCCATAGAAGGGCCCACAGTCCCCAGATCAATCAGGCAGCACCATGGTGAGCTATGACCTCGACCGTCTTGGAGAAGACTGTCCGTTCCCCGTTCTCCTAAGAACATGCCCACTATCCCTCCAAACTTGGCGAGGAACAAAGCTCTTCACTGAGGGCCATCGCTAGTTCTCTGGCATCATCTGTGCTACTTTGGCTCGTGCCTCAAGAAGCATTTTGAAAAGGTTTCCAATGGTAGGTAGGAAGAGGTTCTTAACAAAGACAACCTTGTCTGGATTCCAACACTCCCCTTCATTATGAGAGCTCCTCATCACCTTCCTCTCCATGGGTCCGAGGAACCAGGCCTCTCCTACATACCTTCAGCTCCCGCATCATACCCACCATGCTTCTAGATAAAGGGCAAGAGGCTGCCTTCAACAGCACAGGTCGTGACCGGAATCTCAAGGTCCCTGCTGGTCCGAGGCAGTCAGGCTGACCACATGGCAGCTAAATGTGAGGTCACTTGTTGTAAGATTTTAAAGAATTTCTGGAGGGTGAGCTGTTTAATTTAGTCCAAATAGGCCTGTTTTTTAACAGCACTTTTCCTACCAAGAAGGCATCACGTTTGAATCTCATACTCTATGTGTTAGGAACTTACCTTAAATTCAAACCACAACATGGCAAATGCTTTTGCTGGCCCATACAACTTTCTGGCAGAAGATAAAGAAAATTCGGGCTTTCCAGAGATTCTATATGTTATCAAATGCCCTGGTGGGTGTAGCAGGAAGCCGAGAGGCTCGGGTGTCAAGGCGGGTAGTGCTCCTTCATAACTGACCCATCCTATGTCCTCTGCTCATGCTGTTCTCTCCGCCGGCGCGCCTCGTTCCCCCTGCCAACTTAAAGGTTACACGTCTATGAGGGCCCAGCCCAGAGCCTGGCCCTCCCAGAAATTGTCCCCAGCAACCCCAAACCAAGTAATCTCTCTCCTCCTTTCTCAGAGGAACCTGGTCAACCAAAACATCCTATCATCTATTTATCTCTTCTCTGGGTATTCAAACACCTGTAACTCAGAAGGAAAGCAATTTAAAAAGTCAGTATGATGTCTGAAAATTTATTAGTCTCCCTTTCAATCAGATGGGACTTATCTGAGCTTTGTTCAGCAACAAAGATGAACCCGACACCAAGGATACAAAGAGGATACACAATCCCAACACTCACATAATTCACAGTCTAGCTGAGAAACAAAGTGAACAATGATCCCACCACCTAAGGAACATTGTATTACAGTGCTGGCAAAGCACCATGGGAGCCCACAGGAGGGCTCTTCTTCCTGGGTGACTGAGGAAAGCCTCTCACAGAAAGGTGATACATAAGCCAAAAATTGAGAACTGAGTAGAAATTGACAAGGTAACAGGGGAAAGGCCTTTCAAAGTAAAGCAACCTTAAAAGAAATGAGAGAATGTGTTTAAAACCCCTAGACAGAACCACAGGGGGGAAAAAAAATCTTCCAATATATTAAATTATTCATGTGGGCATCTGAGGCTCTACAGACAGACCCCAATTCACCTTTTCTACATTTCCCATAGTATAGCACAGCAAGTAAGGGTGGGCTCTCCAGAACCAGGCTGGAGTCAAATTCTACTAACTACGTAGCCTTATCCAAGTTTCTTAACCTATCTGTACCTCAACTTCTTCCTCTGTAACACAGAGATGACAATCTTTCTACCTCATAGGGTTGTTACAGTATCGTTACGAGAAAATGAACTGAAACCAACAATAATTGTCACAAATTAGGCATTCACTAAATGCTTGTATTGGCATCATTATGACTGTTACTGATTACTTTTCCATGCTGGCCTGAGTACCAAATCTGAAGTTCTTGCCCCCAGCACCTGCCCATGCCTCAATACAAAGACCTCTGCCTACATCCACAACCCACCCAGCAAGACACTGCTTAAATCCCACCACCGGCATGAAGCTTCCTGAGCCCGCTCGCCGCCTCGTGCATTAGGAAAATGCGTGTCTTTCTCCCTCCTCTCAACTCCCGGAGCAGGCTGCAGGTCTCTCTTGGGACACTCTTCACTCCAGTGCCATTATGCCCACATCTGATTTCCCTACAGGCCTACAGCGCTTTATGAGCACAGACTACACCTGCCCAATCTCCACTTCCCCAGAGAACCGACAGGCCTTTTCACCTATGGGCACTCAGGGTTTGCTGTTGAACAAATTAAAATACTCTCCCCTTTAATTAAGTCAAGAACGGACTAGAGCTTTTAAAACTGCTGTAGCATCTACCAAGCTATTCTTCCTAATAAAAACCCTTCCCCAGAGAGGAAGTCAGTTCAATTTTACACACAGCTCCTTTGTAAAGAAATCCTAAGAGAAGTCAATAAGATGTTCTTCAAGTGAATGATAACGAACAAAACGGAGCAGAAACAGTAAAAACTGCCGGGGAAAACAATGTCTCTCCTTTCTCCATGCTCTGAGCAGGTTCTAATGTAAATTTGTTTAGGCTATTGTTGCTTTTCTATCCCATGTTTACAAAAGGTGGGACAAAGTTTCAACAGTAATGCCATTTTCATTGCGCATCTAGATTCTGAAGCCTATTCTGTCTGGTTCTACCATCCATGAAAAGGAGGGTTAGCCTGGAACCACCCAGACACTTGGCTCACACAATTACCAAAGTACACAGGACTCTGGTGTCCCTGTCCTTAGAGAAAGTACACTGGAAAACCAAAATCACCACTCTTCTCCAAAACCTACCTAACTCAAAAGGTAATTATCGCTAAGTACAACCTGATTAAAATCCTAAACTTTAATTAGAGAAAAGAGTTAACGAGGATCGGCTTCTTCTTACAATAAAAATATTTTGACATTCAAGCAATTCAAAGAGAGTCTTCATTTACTATGCCATATTGGTGATTTTTCTAAAAGAAAAGCCTTTATTAAAAAATATGGTCTAATAAAGCAAAAAAAAAAAAGAAAGAAAGAAAGAAAAAAAAAGGAGAAAATAGAATAAAACAGAGCTCAAGTGGTACTTCCCTGTCTTTTAAAAATACATATGCAACTGTTGGACATAGTATCCCACTGGATTCAAAATGAAGGTAATTCAGAAGTGAGTTTATCAAACAGAAGTGAGTTTATCAACCCAGGAACACATTGTGACAAGGGTGCCGAGAATGTACAGCCTGACCAGCACACAAAGTATATCAGAAACCCAAAAAATCATCACATTGCCGTTCCCCGCAAAGTAACAAAGTAGGATTGTTCAACTCAATAATCATCCTACCTTATAATTAAGGTTATTTTAAATACTTCTAGGACCAAAAAGATCACGAGCAAAGGCAAAGTGGTACAATAGCTTCTAAAACCAATATCCCATGATTTTTCAAGCACTTAAGTTATTTACACCTATGTCAACAAATGTAAAAGTTCATAGCTACATGACTCTAGTTTTTATTTTTAAAAAACACCACTTCTAGTGCATTGATCACCATTATCCCAATTGACAAAACCACTACAAATCCACCATTTCTTCTACAATCTGGGTGCTTCTAAACACACTGAACAAGAGCAGAGAGGGAGGGGAAGATCCCAAGCTCATTCAGCGAGTGATGTGGCAGTAAATGCTTTAGACTTTGTCCAAATATCAATTGTGTTATGGTAAGAGCTAGTTATTAATATCTTTTTTCCAGTTCTCCCCATTAAAAGTGGGAAAAGTTCCATTTTTCTCACATCTGGAACATGTTCTAAGAGGCTTATGTGAGCAGCATATAAATGCTGTTAAGCCACTAGTAGTTAGATTTTTGGTCTTCAAGTGCCATGGACCTAATGTTCAAATATGACCATAACCATGGAAGTATTATGGCGATTAAGAGATCAGACATGGCTGGATCTAAAAGTACTGTGAAACACCCATATTATCCATACTCTACTTGAGAGTATTATCCATACTCTACTTGCCTTGCTTCCCAAGGCTAACAGCTACGCCTCTCTATCAAGGCCTCCTGTCCCTGACACTGCTCTGAATTTCAGATTTGTTCTTCCTTCCCCTATAAAAAATTTAACCTAGATCCTATTCCCTTACAGTCCCATTCTCCAGGTAAACTATATTCAGCTGGAATGCCAGAGGCAGATGATATCTCAACATATAACTTCTTCAGTGATAATACACACAATTTCCAATGAAACAGCAGGGCCCAAGATCATCATCCAGAAACACCAGACACTAGCCCCACCATGCACATCACTGAGTCTCTAAACAACTTTTAATTTTAAGACAAAAAGCATGACCAGAGGAAAAAAGAGCCTTATATTATAAAAAGAACAACTTATCATGAAGATACAACAACTACAAATGTATATGCATCTCAAAATAGAAGCAAAAATAGAATCAAAGGAAGAAAAGGAAAATGACATGATTATAGTAAGAGATGTTCACACTCCATCTCAGTAATTGATAAAATTAGACCAAAAAATTTTCAGGAAAGACACAGAAGGTCTGAACAACACAACACAACAACAACAGCCACCACCTTGACTTGATGGACACTCGCAGACGATCTAAAACTGAAGAAGACACATTCCCTTCAAACGCACCTGGCACGTTACCAGGATAGATCATATGGTGCACTGTAAAGTAAGTCTCCATAAATGCAAAAGTAATGTCATCACACAAAGTATATTTTCTGACAACACAGAATTAAATTAGAAATTAGTAATAAGGTATCTGGGGAAATTCCAAATGGACAAAAACCGAACAGCACACCTCTGAACAGCTCATGGATCAAAGTCAAAATCACAAAGTTAATCAGGAAATATTTTGAACCAAATAGCAACAAAAATAAAACATATTAAAATACGTGGGATGCAGCTAAAACAGTACTTAAAGGGAAACTTTAAACTTTAAAATGCTTAATATAAGAAAATAAAAGGATCTGCCACCATGACCTTAAGGTTCTTCCTTTAGAAATAATAAAGAATAGAGCAAACGAAACCCAAAAAAGAAGAAAGAAAATAATAGAGAGTGGAAGTCAATAAAATAGAAAACATACAGACACCGGAAAAAATTAATAAAACCCAAGAGGCAGATCTTTAAAAGGACTGTGAAAACTGACAGACTTCTAGTTAGATCAAAAATAGAGACAAAAGACAAGGAGCGCCTGGGTGGCTCAGTGGGTTAAGCCTCTGCCTTTGGCTCAGGTCATGATCCCAGGGTCCTGGGATCGAGCCCCACATTGGGTTCTCTGCTCATCAGGGAGTCTGCTTCCCCCTCTCTCTCTCTGCCTGCCTCTTTGCCTACGTGTGATCTCTGTCTGTCAAATAAATAAATAAAATCTTAAAAAAAAAAAAAAAAGACAAATCACCGGTAACAGAAATATAAAAAACACGTACCATTGGAGATCAAGTTTAAAAAGATAGTAAGAGAATATAATGTGTAACCTTATGCCAACAAACTGAGCACAACTTACATAAAATGGACAAATTTCTTGAAAAATAGAATCTATTAAAATTGGCACAAGATGAAACAGAAAATCTAAGTAGCCCTTTACCTTTTAAAGATAATAAATCTGTTATCAAAAATATTCTAAAAGACAAAAAACAAAAACAAAGAACAACTCCAGATTATTTCACTGGTAGATTCTAACAAACATTCAAGGAAATTTAACACTTTCAGAAAACAGAGAAGGAAGGATCACCTCCTAACTCATTTTATAAGGTTAGCTTAATGCTAATACTAAAACCTGACAAGAACATCACAAAAAATGAAAATGACAGAGCTGTATCCCTCACGAATGTAGACATGAATATCTTAAACACAATGTTAGCAAACCAAATCCAATAATATATTAAAAGGTACATTACGAGCAAGTACAGTTTATCCCAAAAATTGGTTCACATCTGAAAATCAGTCAGCATACAGACTAAAGGAGAAAAATCTCAGGATCGGGTATTTAACAAAATTCCACAGCCATTCGTGAGAATACTGCCAACATCCTGGGAAGAGTTAGAGAACTTCCTCAAAGAGACGAAGAACAAGTGCAGGAAAATACCAAAGGCGACATCACACTCAAAGGTGGAAAACTGACTTGTTTTCCCCGAGATGAGAATAGGTAAGAATGTTTCTCCTTACCACATTTTAAACAATACTAGCCAGAAGTCCTACTTACTTTACTAAAAAAAATAAGTTTAAAAAAACAATAAATATTTCAAATAAAAATCTATTATGTCAACCTTGAGGCCTCTTTCAAGGAAGTATTTTTAACTGGATTTGGTTTCTCTAAACAAATTTCAGCCATGCAAGAAGGCAAGAAAAACAAAAGGGATAAAGATCTGAAAGGAAGAAGTAAAACTTCTTATCTGCAAATCATATGATCATTTAGGTACAAAATTCCAGGGAATGTACAAAACAACTACTAGAACTAATAGATGAATTTAGTAAGACGGCGAGATACAAAGTTGATGCAAAAATAAAGTCAAGTATTTTCTTACATATTAGCAGGAAACGATTAGGAAAAAAAGGGGCTTTTTTAATCCCATTCTTGGGCGTATGAATATTGGAGTGTGTGTGGGTGTGTGTGCATGTGTGTATATATCCCACCAAAACGAGAGAAACAACAGAGATAACAACACAAAACCCAGGAAACAGAAGAGTAATCAAAGAAAAAACAACCGAGCCTCACCAAGATGGTGGTAAAGAGGAGTCCCACAACGGCAGCTCTGTCGAGGCTGGACAGCAAGTCATTTACCCACATGACATGGAACTCTGGGATTGGCAACACCGAGAAAAACTGGCACTGACAGACACCCTAGTATGTTTTACCATGTGAGTGAGTCTTTATGGTTCTATCAGAATGTTTAGTGCAAAATTATTGATCAATAGGAAGTTAAGCCAATGAAAAACAAAGTAACCATTATGCCTAAGTTAAAGAGCAAGTGACCACTGAGTATTCTGTGGCCATAGTCCTCAATATTCAAATGATAATACTGTAAATATTAAATGACACTTAGACCAAAAAGTAAATAAAATTATCAATGGAAGTGTGGTGCCCAGCTGGTTCAGTCGGTACAGCACGCGACTCTTGGCCTCAGGGTCGTGAGTTCAAGCCCCACACTGGGTATGAGCCTTATACTTACAATTTAAAAAAAAAATTTTTAATTATCATTGGGAGGATGGGGAAAGAAAGGTCAGTAAGTTAAATCCTCATTTTCTGTAGGAACCAGTCAAAAGATAATGTTTAGAGTTGAAAAGCCGAGCCTCGGGAGTAAAAATTGGTTATTTAAAAATATATGGCAGTAAATGCCAGAAGAAATAGCTAAAAAAGAAACCTGAAAATGCTTGCTTCTGAAGAACAACACGTGGAGCACAGGATCTTTTCTTCTCAAGTCTGAATTACCATTTCAGTTACTATTTAAACCAGGGATATTATTACTTTGCTAAAAAAATAAAATAAGTTTAAAAAAACAATAAATATTTCAAATAAAAATCTATTATGTCAATCTATTATGTCAGAGGCCTTGAGGCCTCTGTCAAGAAGTATTTTTAACTGGATTTGGTTTCTCTGAGCAAATTTCAGACAGAATCAGTTTGAATAAAACACATGAAATGTATAAAAACAATTACAAAAAAATTAAAACACCTTCTAGAAAAAGTAGTTCCATAAAAACATTTAGCAAAAATTAAGGCTATGGAAACTCAAATATATCCAATTTCCTGATAAATACTGCAAGTGGTAATTAAGTAAAACATTTTTTCAAAAATATTCACATCAGCCTCAGAACATATATAATACGCCCCAAAGCCCTTCCTACCCACTATAATAGGCATTTTATTTCTGTTCTTCAGCTGCCCACAGTAACACGGAGTATTTTCCAATACTGCCTGAGAGCTCAAAAGACCACATTCATACAGAGATGCCCTCTATGGGCACATTACCTATCATTTCAAATAGAATGACTCTTACTTCTACCCCATCCAATCTCTAGAAGATGAATTATTTCTTAGAGAATGTTTTGCAAAATAGCTCACAAGTCACAATACCAGGAAGAGAGGGAAGAAAAAAAGGCAAAAATACGACAAAATTCTGAGAAACATACACATTTTTAATACACTTCTAACATTCTAACTCATCCCTTTAGATGTTAGGTGGGAGGCTTTCTGAACCGCTGAAATACTATTCATAGTTTCATCTAATCAGAAACATTCCAATTAAATGAATGATATTAATATAATTATCTAAGAAAACACTCAAGGGAGCTCTACAGACGGTTTCTACAGCAGACTCCAACCTGTGGGGCAATTTCTGACTGAGGATGGATGAGGCCCATGGACTCATTCCTGTGTTTGTCAGGTGTAATCTGTGATTATGCAACTGAACATTACAGCCACCTCAGGCCATTCTGTGTTTAGAGAGACGTGTTTACGGCCATATCCTGCCAAACAACCAGAATACCACTTAACCTCAGTTTAACCACTGCCTGAACGAACTTGTTAAGATTACACTGAGATACAGACGCAGAACAAATAATAGGCCAAGAAATGTATGTCCACACAGTGAAGGGGGAGGGGGTCCTTACATAATACCCCTTAGTCACCAAGGCAAAATGCACTTGAGAATTTACATTCTAAAGGCTGAAAATTTAAATAGAGAACAGGGATAAAAATAACAAATGCCAAATACCAAAAAGAAATGAATTCTTCTGACGGGTGGGGTGTGTCATCTCAGAAAGCAGCCCCAAATACAATGTGGTTTCTGCATCTACCCAAGCAAATCAGTACATCTACAAATAAGAGGAAAAGACGAACCAGAGAACACTTCCACAGCATGCTGTCTGGAGTAGACTGCACTAGATTATTGACTGGAATCGAATGCCTACCAATAGCAACTAAAAGTCACTGCCACCCAACTGCTTCCTGTGTTGGAAGCCCACTCTGGTGCCACCCTACCTCGTAGTGAACAGATCCACACGGGAAGGTGGACCAGCATGCTCATTCTCCTCCGCCAGCCAATTATCAAATAGATATTGGCCAAAAATATTTCTTTTTAAGCATGCGTTTAAGTTAAAAATCAGGAATGAGACAATACGACGGAGTTTGCAGTGTGCTTTGCCATATGTTTTCTTACTTCTTAATAGAGTTCCATCTGTCCATCAAAAGATCTATTTCAACCATCCAGCCACCATATTTTAAGGCTTAAAAAGGAGACATGTTTTAAGGAGACGGAAGAAAGGGTTAAGAAGCCGGCACCCACCATCGCATGTACTCCAGACTGTGTCACTCAGACCTCGACTTTATTTTACCATTCAAGTGAAAGGTGACATAAGAGTACACAAGGAATATATGAAACCATCTTTGCTAAAACTCCATCTATAATGATCATGACTGAGAAATAACCACCACCCATTGCCACTTAAAATACTCAAAACGCTACCTATAACAAAATTTTAAGAATATATATTTCAACATGCTTAAAAACTTTGAGGCTGGGGCACCCAGGTGGCTCAGTCAGTTAAGCAGTGACTCATGATTTCGGCTCAGGTAATGATCTCAAGTTCATGAAATCGAGCCCCTTGTTGGGGCTTAAGATTCTTAAGCTTAAGATTCTCTCTCTCTCTCTCTCTCTCTCTCTCTGTGTCTCCCTCTGCCTGCCTCTCTCCCTTACCCCTCTCATTCTCTCCCTCTCTGAAGAAAAAAATTAATTAATTAATTAAAAATAAAAAACTTTGAGGCTGCATTCTGGTACTTTTATTAACAGAGATAGAGCATTTTAATCTCCCATTTGTCATGAATGAACAAACCCTTCTGGCAGTATTCTCCTTATTACTCAAGGCAAGGGGAAACATTACTAGAATTCCATTTCGCAATTCATCTACATTACCACCGACGAATGTTCTCCCAAGTATTTCTTACTCACACTACTATAATTTAGGACTGGCGGCTGATGAAGTATAGAGTGATCTATTTGGTACATTATTATGTTACCATTGAGAAAACATTCATTTACCAAGGTTATCCTGTTAATTAATAAATAGAATTCAATATCAATTCCTCATTTAGTGGTCTCTTTCACTCCAACATACCACCTATTATATTCAATAAGTATTTGTTTTTATTATATTACAATATTGCTTTTATTATAAATACTTTCTACAAAATGGATACTCGAAAGCATGGACTACTTCTGCAAAGGTTAAATTATTACTGGTACTAAAAAGCAAAATACCCAAATACAGGTAATTTACAAAGTGAACTGTGACGTCATTAAGTAAAAGTACCATCTCTGATTCAGTGAATTCCTGGTAGACTGTTTAGCATCATAGGTGGAAGCAGGACCTTTGAATCCTAGACCCATTACGAGCCTTGGACAAGTGATCTGACCTCTCTGATCTTCCATTTCTGAATGTTTACCCTGGAAAACACTACCAATTTCACTGGGTTAGTGAGGGGAAGAAATGGGACCATGCATATAATAAGCTCCTAACCCAGGGCCAGGTGTCAGGAAGTACTGGCCATCTCGCTGCACTGCGGTTGTTAGTCAAGGGAAACACCTTAACACCTAAAGGAGTTAAATATACATGCTGGTCTTCAAAAGTCTATCTAAATACCAAAATGATAATACCACAAAAATAAGACAAACTAAATTTATAAAGATCATATGAAAAAATTCTCCAAGGTCTAGTATATTTTACTACAATTTATGACAAAGCCTAAGTTCTATCCTGACTTGAGTAGAACAGGTCTAAGATTTCGCTCATGAGACATTTATTACTTCATCTCCCAGTATCTGTAAAACAGAATATATGTCTTTTTTTTTTTAAGATTTTATTTATTTATTTGACAGACAGATCACAAGTACACAGAGGCAGGCAGAGAAGAGACAGGGAAGCAGGCTCCCCGCTGAGCAGAGAGCCCAATGCAGGGCTCGATCCCAGGACCCTGGGATCATGACCTGAGCCGAAGGCAGAGGCTTTAACCCACTGAGCCACCCAGGTGCCCCGTAAAACAGAATATGTGTCTTAACAAGAATTAACTAATGGTTTCATAAGAGCCAAGAATGTTCACCAGCATTTTTTATAAAAGTAAAAGAGTGGAAACAGGCTAAATGTCCACTGCTATGGAAATATATGAAAAAATTATGTAGCTATAAGAAGAATGAGAGGGGTTTATATATACTAATATGGAATGAAAGAAGACATGTGGTCAAATTTAAAAATATATATAAAATTTATAAAATAAGACTTTATGTTAATACAACCAAAGGAAAAAAAAGTATGTCACATACATACATATTTATGCACTTAAATTCATATACAAAGGATCAAAATTACGCAACCAATGGTGACCTCTCGGTTTTACTCTCCATAAATCTGTTATTTCACTATTTCAGTGAGACCACACTTATATATCACTTGTATAATTTATGAACCTCAAGGAAAGTTAGCCAATAAATACATGAAGCTAAAATCAAATAAAAACAAGTTTTAGAAAGCACTTTATAGTTTACAAAAGGATTTTGCAGTCCTTTAAATAAATTGTTCAAAATCCTTTAACAGGGGCATTTGTTAAGCATCTAATTCTCGATTTCAGCTCAGGTCTTGATCTCAGGGGTCATGACTTCAACCCCAGGTTGGGCTCATGGCGCCTACTTAAAAAAAAAAAAAAAAAAAAGTCCGTTAACATAGTATCTAACTGGCTTCCCATAATAAGTTTCTAGAACTTAAGGTAGTATCCTTATTTTAAACATGAGAACAGACTCAAGTATGTGTTAATCCACGGGTAATAAATGCAGAGCCCAACAGACACATATTTCCCCGACCCTCAGCTCAGTGTTCCGGTCTTCACACTACAGTACCTCCAGAATTAAAAATGCAGGTACAGGACTCTATAAGTCTCTGCAGTGCCTCCATTCACGTGAGAGTCCGGAGGAAAAGGCATTCCAGCAAGAGCCAAGGATGAGCGTTCCAATCTCAAGGACATCACCACTAAGACTTCCTGATAGATCACACTCTGGAGCAATGATTCTCCGGGGGCTGCACATCAGGTTCAACAGTGATGTTTTTAAATAATCCTAACACTTGGGCACCTGGGGGCTCAGTTGGTTAACCGACTGCCTTCAGCTCAGGTTATGATCCTGGAGGCCCAGGATCGAGTCCCGCATCCGGCTCCCTGCTCGGCAGGGAGTCTGCTTCTCCCACTAACCTCTCTCCTCTCATGCTCTCTCTCATTCTCTCTCTCTCTCAAATAAATAAATAAAATCTTTAAAAAAAAAAAATCCTAGTACTCAAGCCTGACCTCCAGAGATTAGGACTGAATCCGGGTCACTAGTATGTTTATTAACAGCTTCCCAGGTTATTCTAGGATACAGCTTGGTCAAGACCATAGATATCCTTATCTGATGAAATAAAAATAAAAGATATTAAAAATCACATGTGCTATATATACCATGCAGAGCTGAAACGAGGGATGCGTGTTATATGGGAAAGTCTCCTAAAAACAAGAAAACACCTCACAAATGTAAAGGTACTATTATTCATTCATTCAAACATGTACTGCATCTTCCATGTGCCGGGCGTGTATGTGGGACAGAGAAGGCACAGCTCTCCAGAAGCTAGGGAGCTACCACGTCCTCAGTTAACTGCTGAGCAGTGGGACAAGGCACAGCAGAGGCACAAAGCTGGTGGTGACCAGCCCAGCCTTGAGGCCCAGCCTTGGGTGATGGTGGGAAAAGAGCTTAGAAAGGCCTGCAGAGGGGCACCTGGGTGGCTCAGTCTGTCAAGCGTCCAACTCTTGATTTCAGATCATGATCTCAGGGTCATGAGATCAAGCTCCGTGGGGGGCTCTGCTCAGTGCAGAGTCTGCTTGAGATTCTCTCTCTCTCTCTCTCAAATAATAAATACGTCTTTAAAAAGAAAGAAGAAGAAGGAAAAAAAAGAAAGGCCTGAACAGAGGAGACCCTTGAGGTAGATCCTGGTGTTTTAAACAGAGGGCACGTCACACACAGGCAAGTAGTTCAAGACGGCCAGAGGTCCTCCGAGAGCCGGCTCAGGCTCCTGAGGGTCCTTGGGACCCTCACAGGGGGTCTATGAGGTTATAACTATTTTGATATTAATGCTAGGACACGTCACCACCAAAACCGAGAACAACCCAAGTGTTCTCCAACTGGTAAACAGACAAACCGCAGTACATTCATACATCAGAATAAGACTCAGCAATAAAAAAATATTAGTGATAAAACAAGATGAATGAGTCGCAAATGCACTCTGTTAAATGAAGGAAGCCAGATTCAAAAGGCCATGACTGTGTAATTCCATTTAGACGACAGTCGGGAAAAAGCACAACGAAAGGACACAGAAAAGGTCAGAGGGTGCTAAGGCTAAGGACAGGGGGACATTCTGGGGTGATGGGGATGTTCTACATCATCACTGTGTTTACACAACCATATGCATTTGTCAAAACCCAGAGATGAATTATACACCAAAATGGGTGGATTGCACTGGATAGAAGTTACACCTCAATAAATCTAACTTGTAAAAATAATAGTATGCTATTTGTCTTCTCCTTCTCTTTCTCTCCTAAACGTACACTGTTTGCCAGAAGCTCATAACTAATGATGTCATCACTCTCCAGCTAAGGGAATGCAAGCTTATATATTCTTACGTACTAAATTTTTCTCCATTTCAACACAGTAAATAATGATAGATATAATCAACATAAACACAAAGGTCTCTTGTGGCTTCAACAATTTTAACAGCAGGGTTCCTGAGACCCAGCAGTTTGACAACCACTGCTCTAGGTGATGGGGAGGCCCAGAAGAATTCTAAGCACAGGGTAACAGCACCTAATCCCACACGGAACAGCCTGCAGGCGGAGGAGTCAAGAGGTACTACCAAGGCGCCTGGTGGCTCAGTCAGTTAAGTGTCAGACTCTTATTTTCCGCTCAGGTCAGGATCTCAGGGCCGTGAGATCGAGCCCCGTACCAGGCTCCCTGCTCAGTGTGGCACCTGCTTGCAAGACTCTCCCTCTCGCTCTGCCCCTCCATCCCCCGCAAATAAATAAAGATAAATCTTTAAAAAAAAAAAAAAGTTACTACATAGGTCTGACTAAGGCTGACTGCAGGGACAACTGGAAAGGACTTATCTCCACATACCATCTGCAGCTTATTACAAACCCCGAGCCAGTTTCTCTCCACGGAGTTCTCTTTGTCGCTGTGTTAACGTTTTGCAAACGAAATTTCTGACAACTGGTAACGTAGTCAGGAGTTGAAGCCTGCTACAAGAGCCATCCTACGATGCATTACCGGTATGATTGTGGGATTACTCACTCTTCAAATGATGCCAATAATTTAAAACTGAGTTTTACGTATTTTAAACTTGAAAAATAACCACCATGATTTACTAGATGGAGGGAGAGTGGGTTGTTTCTTTTTGGTCTACACAGTACCCTCTCCTCCTGAAGAAAACTCCTTTCTAAATACTGGCCCTATACATTCCAAATTATTTCAAGTTCAGAGCTTTTTCTATAATATTCTTATGCCTACAACTGTTTAGTATTGTGGGATGCCACAGAGGTAGAGAAATTAATCTGAAAACAATCTGTCTTTGAACTTTAAGTACTGGAAAACAGACAGATGATAGCTCAATTGATCAACCATGGGAAGGAAGTGGTAGTTATTAGAAAGATGATTTCCTCCACCTAAAAAAAAGAAACTTACACAACTTTATAAGCCATTTTAAATGAGTGTGTGTATGTGTACGTGTGTTAACTGCCATCGCATCTTGCTTCTCTAATCATTTTTTTTTAATTTTATTCATTTATTTGACAGACAGAAATCACAAGTAGGCAGAGAGGCAGGGGGAAGCAGGCTCCCTGCAGAGCAGAGAGCCCGATGTGGGGCTCGATCCCAGGACCCTGGGACCATGACCCGAGCCGAAGGCAGAGGCTTTAACCCACCGAGCCACCCAGGCGCCCCTCTCTAATCATTTTAAGTAGCCAACCCCACTGATACCTCCTTAGGGAATCCCAAACAGGTGGAAGCCTGTCTAGAGCCATCAATTTGCTGCCTTTTAGAAAATTCACCTATCCTTCCGTTCATGGGAAAGGGGGTAGGAGCCATGCCAGACTTCTGCCAAAGCAGCTGTGTATTATGAAAAGATAAAGTCAAATGAGATCCTCACCTGAAAGTGTAGGCCTTCTGATCTACTTCTTATACAGAAATATTGGGTATTAGGTTTACTGCCATTCACATTCAAAACTGAACCTAAAGATTAAAAGAGGGAAAGTAATTAATTTGAAATGCATGCACGATGACGATAAAAACATCAATTTGATCAAAGATGAAATTTCCGTACACTTGTTGAAGCCAAATGGTTTCTGCAGGAAACCTGTTTTCTGTGACTCAAATCCAAAATGGAAAACGTGGGTGGTTCTTCCTGTCTCACCATTAAGAGTCAGCCAATTGGCTGATGAAGTTTTCACACAACTTAAGCTCAAACTCCAGCCTTCCATCTGCTCTAATACTGCCACACCTTCGGGAAATGAAAGAAAAATAAAGGCTTTCTTCAGCCTCAAAGCAAGTCTTTAATAGGTACCTTATTCCATCCAGACTCTGAGTACAAAACTTCCAATCTTCAAAACTTCAAATCCAGGAGATGTGAAAAATAATGAGAGCTGAATCACAAAATAATTGAGGGGCTTTACAGCTGTCTCTGACTTTGCAGCTGTGATTTCGAAGAAAATGACACAAGACTCGCACTTGGATACTAGACTACGGTCGCCGTGTGACCATGGGGCAGGGGCTTCCAACCCAGTCAGCTTTCCCGGAGCCTCACTTCTCCCCACCCACAAGTCACTCACCATGTGTCAAGATGTGCCTGCCAACAGATACTGTATTTGGGCTCCTACCCATCCAAGCCTGCCAGATTGGGAGAGGAATCCGGTAATTCTGCAGGCCATATCCACATACCCACCTAGAGCTAGTCAACTAGCCAGTGTGATACAGATAACTGAGAACACACATACCACAGCACACCTTCAAGGAGAAAGAGACTCTGCGTACATGAGACTAGCATGGGGAGACACTCACGCAGACCCTTCTGCCAAAGGCCTCCTCTCATTACGCCTATGGTCTGTGGAAGATCGGCAAATATGAGACCATAAAAATTTAGGTGGCTACTTCCACCACTAATACAAGGACTCCGAGTGGCAAACCACTCAAGGCGAGCAACGGTCCAGTTTCTAAAGATGCCAGGCCCGATGTGAACATTCCTCGCGCCCGAGGAGTCTGTCTCAAAAATGCTAAGAGGCTCATGGAGCTCAGGCTACTTAGTGGAGAAAGGGCCTTTCGAGAGCCACCAGTGGCTGCCCAGCAGGTCCTTCCAGAGCGACTCCCCTGCAGTCACACAGGAGAACCCACCGGCCAGACTAAAGCAAGGGGCATTGGCTCCTGAAGTATTCATCTCGAGAGAGCTGCTTTGTGGGGAGACGGTGAGACTCGAAATACACACACGGTCTGTACTTTGACATTGTAGGGAGTATGGGTATGAGGCACTAAGCAGATTATGAGCAAATAAGCAAAATCATAAGCTTTCCAAGCTGGAAGAGGCTACACTACCCCGTTACCACTGTAAAATCATCATCCTACAGACAAGATGAAGTCAAAATCTCCTGACTGCCAGGCTGGTGCTCTTCCTATCACACCCTTGTCTTTAATCAGCTGGGGAAACGATCTTTTGGAGTATATTAAAATCAAGCTACAACTCTGTGGCAGGATAAAAATCTCATTTAACCATGTGTTGCAAAAAAAGATTAACATAAAAGATTAAGAAGCAAAACCTTTAGAGTAATTCCTTACTGGGGAAGGGGGTAGGGCGGGGTTGGCTGTCTTTCTCCATACAAATATGATCTAATCTTTAGGGAAAATGTACTTACAAAATTATATACAAAAACCCTCTCTCTCTTTTACAAAAAAAGGAAAAAAAAAACTCACCTCCTCCAAACCTATACCTCCAGCAAAAAAAAAAAAGCCACAAAGCATAATGCCTTACTTTACTTAAACAGAATGTTGAATTGACAAAAATAGCAATCCTTTCTTCCCAAGTTGAGGTTGAAAATATTTTCTAAATAAGGTATTTTCGCTGTGCTATAATTAATTTCCTCCATTATAATTAACTTCAGAGCAAATCAAGTAGATTTATTCCCCCATTATAGTTTTCTTTAAAGCTCTGATTTAACACTAACACAATAACTTCAGGTGATCTTTCATTCTGTTCATTTTCTCCAATTCCAGATGACAATTCTGCAAACTAGCACAAAATATGCATGTTTGGGGTGCCTGGGTCGCTCAGACAGTTAAGATCTGAGAGTCCTGGGATGCCTGGGTGGCTCAGTTGGTTGGGCGGCTGCCTTCGGCTCAGGTCATGATCCCAGCGTCCTGGGATTGAGTCCCACGTCGGGCTCCTTGCTCGGCGGGGAGCCTGCTTCTCCCTCTGCCTCTGCCTACAACTCTGTCTGCCTGTGCTCGCTTGCTCTCTCTCTCTAACAAATAAATAAATTTAAAAAAAATTAAAAAAAAAAAAAAAAAAGATCTGAGAGTCCTGGGATCAAGTTCTGCATCAGGCTCCCTGCTCAGCGGGAAGCCTGCTGCTCCCTCTGCCTGCCGTCCCCATGCTTGTGCGTGCGCACTCTCTCTCTCTCGCTCTCTCTCTGACAAATAAAATATTTTTTAAAATATGCATGGCTCTACACATAAAAAGAAGAACACGACTTGCATAGGACGGAGTATCTGCATGCATTTTTGAAACTTTAAAGATAAAAAATAAATCTTGGAACAAATTCATAAGTGCCCCTAATTATCAGAGAGGATACTTCAGTTCTAATTTGGGATCAAAGTTAGTACCAATTCTTCCATGAATTAACTGTGCAGTGTTGGGCGAGTCATTAAACCTTTGGGCTTAAGCTGACATGAAAAGCCAGCATCGTCTATTTCTAAGATATTTTCTAGGTTTCTTAACATCTTCCTAAGACATTAAGAATCATCTTTATTTCCCTTGAATCCTAAAAATCAAATACATCTTTAAATAATAAAAATGAGTGTTTATAAGTTACATTATGCCCCCAGAACTTATTGGGAGGTTACCAGCAGATTAGATAAATGAAAATTTCAGAACATTATGGACTTTATCTGAATTAAATGGATCTCCGTGTCTTGTGTTGTAGTTCCTCTGAGCAAGTGCAGAAATGTACTTTCACATCTGGATGACTCTGCTGAAGGGTTTTTTCCAACTCTCCCCAGGCCTTAAGTCCTTCCTCTTCCCGTCCGCTGCCTTAGCACCTTGATTCTCTGAAATCTGGCTCTATTTGCCATAATGCTGAAAATGAAAAGCTTTTCTATCAATTGGGTTTAAAACCAGCTACCATCCAAATCTCTATCTGTACCTTTTTATCACTGAGTCATCTAGATTTTAATGTCTAAAGATTTGTTCCACTGAACATTTAATGACTGTTTTTCATCTCAAGCCGAGTTCCTTCCTTATTACCAAAGCAGCAAGGAAGTTCCAGTATACTGTATAACACAACACACAACCTTAGGATAATTCCCTTTCTTTATGTCCCAACTGGTGATTCTGCCATCCTCAGTGAGTTCGTGAATAAAATAAACATTAGGACTGAGAATCTGGCATTTTACTAGTAGAAATCCTAAAGAACAGTTGCTTTTTGCCAAGTTCATTCATTCACACGCTATCTCCTACAAGGCAGGCACTATTTATTCTTCGTGCTGGGAATACACAAACTGACAAAAGCTTCGCGGAGCTTGCAGTCTGACGGAGGAGACACCCGGCACCGACTATCTGGACGTCATACAGACATAACACATATCATGTACTCATACGCAGTAAACATCACATACAAATGACACGGGAGATACATATTGTATATGTATATACATGTATACATTGTATGTGAGAGGAACCATGTGTTACTGAAAACAGGAGGCCAGGACGGCGCAGTACGGAGATGCAGGCGTGAATGGAGGGAAGATGAACTGTGGGTCAGGCAGGGTACAAGACTCACAGCAAAGACCTGAAGGAGCGGAGACATGTGTCCGACTCAAGTTTCCTAGTACTTTTTACCTTGTACTGACTGGGCACACAACAGCAATACCAAAACGACGGTGCACGAGCAAATTTATGCACAGCCCAAAAGAGTACACAGAAGAGAGCTGTGCGTGAACCTCCTTCATTTTTGCAGCTCGGTCTACCAAGTGAAACCCACAACTTCAATTAGGCAGGATCACTACACGGTTTTTTTTCCTTTCCCAAGTGTTAGATTGAACAAAATTCTTATCTCTGTGACCTATTTTCCTTAAAAGCCCAGAACAAATTTCCAAGTATTACTTGATGCATGAAGGAACAACAGTATTATCCAACCACAAACCCACTGAGACGTCCCGAGCAGGACTTAAGGCTCGTTATGAGACCCTCATGCCACTGGAGAGAAATCCGTGCTTTCCCAGAGGGGCTGGTGGGGAAAGGCCAGGCAAGCTGTGAAATCAGGAGAACACCCCCCCCCCCCCACCAACCAGCTGTCTAACCTTCAGCAAACCTCTTGACCCCTGGCCTTCGATTTCCTCAACTACAGAATCAAGGCCCTGGACCATGTGATTTCCAAGCCCATCCAGGGCTAGGTCCATTTCAGAGAAAAAGTTAGGTAAAAAACCATAACTGAAAAATTGTAACAATGCTAAGCAGCCATCACAGATCCATACACTTCAATTTGTTCTTCTGAGAACAGTAATGAATTTATCCCGACTCACGCATAAACCCTCAACTCTCTCAAAGCGAAAGAGTCACGAGAATGGGTCTGGACTGGTTCACCAAGGACAAAGGAACTCTCCAAAAAAAAGGCAGTATTTTTGTCTTGGTTATATTACCAGTACACTCTTACTGGGCTAGTAGGGAAATCCTAAACTAACAAGAGCATCCACCTGCTGGGGTTCCAAATATTCTTTATGCACCACCCGCCAAATGTAAAACATGTGTTTTTAAATAGTAGACTTCCTTCAAAATTCCTTGGAATCCATTAGTCTTCTTACCAAGGTATTATTTTTAAAAAGGTGCTGTGATGAACATTTTATTCAGAGAGGCCCAAAATCTACCCTCCCTCTCACCACCGTTAACAGCTCCTTCTGTATAAAGCCCACCTTCTTGAAGCAGAATTAATAAAGAAAGCCAATAAACCAACTGGGGATGGAAGAATTATGTTTCCTGCCTTCTCTGCCCTCTAGTACAGGCAAGGCTTGGGAATTCGGTTCTGCCAACCTGGCACCACATGCGACTCCTTCAGAACAGAGTCCCAGCACGTGGGAAAAGCAGCCAGGTGGGAGGTTGTGTGACATGCACTTCGCTGGCAACGTGGAGTGCTTCGGGCTCTGGCTTCCTGATTTGGAGCATCCTGACCCAGGCAGGGGCAGCAGCCCCTCGGAGGGCCACTCCCCAGTACCAGCACCCACTTCCAGAAACTCGGCCTCAGGGCTCTTTCTTCAGCCCTCCCGGCGATTTGCTAAGCTGCCTATCACCCCTAATAAACCCCTTTCTGTTTACATGAACTAGAATAGACCTTAGCATCTGTAACCAAAAACCCTGACCAATTCACGTAGCACATATTCCTTTCATTATTTCCATATACGAGAGCGGAGATTGAAAGACACAAGGAACACACAGAACATTCCACTATAAGTCAAGAGTTGTTTCCAGCCAGGGCTCAAATCCACAATCAACACTCCCAACCTTTCCTTATATGTACCTTCTCATAAATTTCATCACCTCTCCCATGCAAGGAGAAGAAAATGATTTTTGCCTAACTAATTTTCTATCAATAAAGAGTCTGATGACAGTAACTTGGCGAGATATTTGAGAACAGGATACAGTAAACATTGCCTTCTATACTAGCTCAAGTTTATGGAGAAGCCTGCAGTGTTAGGCAGCACTTTGAGAACATTCCCAAACTGCAGACAAGGTGATCTAATGCTGTGTTGTAATGCCAAAACGATCAGCCCGCTGTGCCAAGGCACAACTTAATTCACAAAGCAGCAATGAACTTTTCACTTATTTTCACCCATCCCTCAGGGCAAGATAATCATGTTAAAACCACAGACACATCAGGTAACTAAAATATTACCCTATGACCCAACACCAAAAGCAGACTGGAAATGCCGAGAAGTGATTATGCACGTCAAAAATTCTCTTCTCAGTAGACAGACATTAAGTCCCATAAAATCAGTAGACAAAGATGAGAAAAGTAATCAGTTGTTAGTAATACTGTTCTTTGAAATTGCAGGAGAATCTTACAAAGGACATTTGATATCTCTGAGTAATCAAATTACTCTGTACTATCAAACTGCACACAAATATTTCTCAGGTAATACTCAAAGGCAAAACTTTTATATAAAAGATCACTTGCACATTTCTGAAGCCAAGTAATGACACTGATACTCACTCAGAAGGCGACTCGATGGTCTGCCAAATGAAAGTGGGTATTTGATTCAAAGGAGAGCACAAGTATGCGTCAAGGGAGACTCCAGACAAGTCTACTAACGTCGGTGCCAAGCTCGCCAAGGCTCACAGGTACTCAGAGCGCCCCCAGCTTCCCGACTGCGGCCCCAAACTGCTTTCGTCAAATCCTCTGTAGCACACTTAACTTTAACACTGGTGATGGGGAGAACGGGAATACACGAAAGTCAAAAATAACTATATTTTTCCCTAAGCATGAGGCAAATCAGCTTGCTCAAGAAAACTCAGAGCTTGGCTCCTTCCAAACAAAATTTTAGAAACAATAATTTCACAGAGCCTCTGGGCAAGGAAGTTACTAAGATGAGTATGGAGCTTTACTATGATCACACGTGCACCATATGTGTCCTTGAGATGCATCTGGCTCACGCGCTCTTTTTTAAAGATATGTAGTATTTCTGGGCTAGAAATGACACGTGGCCTACTTTGAAGGCTTTTTTTATGGTTTCTCATATTTAGACTCTAACCTCAATCTATTTATTGCAGGTTTAAGAAGGGATACGATGCACATTCATTAATAGTATCAAAGGCAAAAATACACATGTAATATATTGCAGATGAGTGATTCCCAAAGCTAGTGTGCAAAACGATACCTCGACTGTAGGTCCTCGGAGAAGGGGGGAGGGGAGGGACAAAAAACCTTGTTCATGAGTACTTAATAGAGCCAGCGAAACAGATCCAATTCAAAAGGTTCCTCTTTATTCTGAGACTATGTCCTTTCTATTCTTTTGGCATTCGAATGGCCTTTTTCATAAAATGCTGAAAAATTTAATTTCTTCAATGTAAATTCAATTAGGTAACATATACTGTATTATTAACTTCAGAGGTAGACTTTAGTGATTCACGGGTCTTACGTAACACCCAGCGTCCTTTCCATCACGTACCCACTCTGATGCCCATCCCCCAGCCGCCTCCCCTCCAGCAACCCTCAGTTTGTTTCCTATGGTTAAGGGTCTCTTATGGTTTGTCTTCCTCTCTGATTTCGTATAATTGTATTTTTCCCTCCCTTCCCCTTTGAGCCTCTGTTTGTTTCTTAAATTCCACATATGAGTGAAATCATATGATAATTGTCTCTCTGATTCACTTATTTCAAAATGCTGAAAATTTTTAAAAATTGTATCAGTAACCTGTACCTTCTCTATCTCCAACATCCTAACTCCCCTCCTTCCAGTGGCTCAGGCAAATAAATAAATAAATAAAACCTAATGCCATCCCTGCCTCCTCTTTCCCCCTTCCACATATCCAGACCGTGAGCATATCCCGTCAGCGTTACTCTCAAAACACATCCATAACAACCACTTCTCACCACCACAGTGAAGATATAGGACATTTCCACTGCCCCAAAAAGTGATATCAAAATGATATCAATATGAAAAGGTCCTCAACTGCGTTGGTCTATGGGGAAATGCAAATTAAGACCACACGGACGCTCTCTACCACCCACCAGGATAGCTACAGTTCAACAGCAGGCAATGCCCAGGGTTGCCAAGAATGTGGAGCTCCCGGAGTATGGTGCTGATGGAGAACCATCGGAAAGCGGTTTCTCAGTGTCGACTACAATGAATATACACAAACCCCACGACCCAGCAAGTCCACTTCTAATTACATCCCCCCAGAGATGTCTTCACCAAACACACACACAGAGAAGGCAGCTATGCACTCGCCAAGGGCAGGAAACAACCACGGTGTCATCACACAACGATGCTCGACAGCAATAAAAATGAAGCAGCTACAACTGGAAGGACACGGACGGAGCCCACAAACACCACGCTGAATGAAAGAAGCCAGTAACCGAAGAATTTATCATATTAATTAATAAAGCATTCATATAAAGCTAACAGGCAAATAATAAGTTATGGAATTAGTAGTCAAGGGGTAATCATTTGGGAAGGGGTGACTGAGCCTCCTGAGGGGCCAATAACATTCTTTAAAAAAAAAAATTTTCTTTATTGAGAAATTATTTTATTTTCTTTATTTGAAAGAGAAAGAGTGAGAGAGAGCAGGAGCAGAGGGAGAGGCAGAGGGAGCGGGAGAAGCAGACTTCCCACTGAGCAGGAAGCCCTCCCCTACCCACCCCCATGGGACTCAATCCCAGGACCCTGAGATCATGACCTGAGCCCAAGGCAGAGGCTTAATCCACTGAGCCATCCAGGCGCCCCATGGGCTAGTAATATTCTGTTCTTAATCTGAATGCTGATTACACAAATGTATTCACTTTGTAAAAACTTACCTCACCGCACCCACCCACAGGGTACTTTCTGTACCCTTCTATATGTTTTTTATACTATTATATAAAGTTTTGTTTTGTTTTCAATTACCTTCTCAATAAGGCCTTCTCTGGCCAGGCTTCATGAACATGTCCACTGCTACCCAGGATTTTACAACCTCTCCGCCCACACCCCCTTATTTTTCCTCTTTAGCACTTGTCAGTATCTGAATGCTGTCTATTTTACACACTGGATATATTTTACAAACCAACGTGTTTATTGTCTGTTTTCACACACTAGAAGTTCCATGAACATTCATATTTTTCCCATTTTGCTAAGTAAGTCTAAGTCTTCAATGTCTAGAACCATGCTAGCTAGCACCCATAGTAGGCACTTAATAAATACGGATTTAAACTTGTTTATTAAGTACACAGCCTTGCCCAATTCAGTTATGCTTGTGGATCTGAGCTGTAAATTCTTTACCACCACCATGGTATTCTGAACAATAAGCCAGTTGTGTTCTGTTCTGGCTTCATACTTCTCCATACTTCTCCATACTTCTCGGGCCTCTTGTCTGCCTGGTCATCTGCTGGATGCTCCCACTTTTCCTATTCAATGATGAGGTTCTGTCAAGTTTGGGGTACAACACTAACTCTCTAAACTCTAGAACATCTTTTTTATGTTTATAAAGGAAGCCTCAGGCTTCATTAACTTGTTTCTTAGCAAAATCCACCCTGTGGACTCATACTGAGTTCAGGGCCAAATAAAAGTAACAAAGAAACTTAACTCTATTGAATTTTTTTTTCCTCCACATAAACATATAAAGCAAGAAGTATTCACATCTTATAGTGGGGTCTTTGGTTTCTGGTCCTAAATGAAGGCATTTTGAGGGCTCTCCCCACCCATACCTACGGCAAGTTTTAACTCGCCATTCCAACCCTTGAATTCTTTTTTTTCTTTAAAGTTTCTGTTATGTTCAAGTATCTCTACACCCAATGTGGGCTTGAACCCACATTGAACCCCAACATCGAGAGTCACATGCTCCTCCGACTAAGTCAGCCAGGGGCCCCAACCCTTGAATACCTTTAAGGCAGCGTTACTCAAAGTTTTGCTGCTATCACTCCCTGAGAAGACTTTTTAGACATTTTCCTTAATCACACTCCCCCCCAAAATTTTAATATCACACACAAACTGTACCTCCACTCAGGTACTAACGTACATTGTACTACAAATATTAAAGAAAAAAATTGCTCTCCTGCCCCAATTTTACTTCCTCCAACGTGCGTCTTTTAAAACCCTGCTTCTGTCAACTACACTACCTTACCTTTCTGAGTTTGCTTCACATGGACATCTGTCAAGAATAAAATCCTTTCAGTAAAAGGTAAAAGTTGTAAAGCTGAGATCAAGAGTCCCACGCTCCACTGACTGGCTTAGGCATGTGACTTTTGATCTCAGGATTATGAGTTCAAGCCCCATGGTGGGTGTGGAGCCGACTTTTAAATAAACAAACAAACAAATAATAAATAAATAAAATAAAATAAAAGTTGTAACCCAGAGGAGTACAGAGTCTAAAGGTTTCCCTCCCCACTGAGGCAAATCCATTAAAACTGCTATTTTTAAAGTACACTTCTCAACAAGCAACAAAAGCCACCAAATACAGTTTGTATTTTCCATCTCGTTCTTAAGGACAGCATTTTGTTAAACTAGACATTTTGTTGAAATCAAAAGATAGCAGTCCCTTAACTAGTAGCCTATCTTACCTTCTTAAAATCTATTTTTAAGAAGAACACACGATTAGCACAAAATGACCTATTTTAGTCTCTCCAAACTCCCTCTAGAATCTGTTCCTCTTCTTGGTCTCCTGGCCTGCGTACTCCCTACCTCCACTCTTGTAAGAGGTGTTCCTCGCCCTAGGTTCAGATTAGGACTTTTTATTTTCCACGTTATTAGCAAACTTTTTAAATGCAAATCTGATCTGTCTGCTCCCAGGATATTTTAAATCTTTTCAGAGTTCTTTCCTGCCAATAAGATGAAAGTCCCAACTCCTCAGCATGATATGCAAAGATTTTCACTGTGAGGACAATCAGTGGCCAGTCACATCTTCCCATTTCTAGAAAGCTTTTCATAATCACTTTACCCAGGATAGCAGAAATGCTCTTACACCCACACCAGCTGGTACCCGCCCTCCCCACCCCATCCACTCGCCCTGGTCTCTTCCTATTTTAGAAGCAAGGTCACCTCTTCAAAGGCTTCCTCTTCTCCCCTTCTCCTTCCCAGGGCCACAAAGCACCTCATAACCAGCTTTGCAGGCACTCTGCATACATTTGGTAATTGCTTGCTTATCTGTATGGGTCTGTTCCCCCCCACAGTTGAGCCATTTAAAGGACACATGCAAGGAAATGCACTAAGAATACTTGCTACAAGCTGATATCCTAAATTGGGAGCCTGACATTCATCTTTGTATTGTAGCACCTGGAGTACCAGGAACCTATGGGAGTTGGAAGCCCAATAAGTATTTTTGGCAGGCGAGAATTCTACCACTGAACCACCAATGCCCAATAAATATTTTTGGAAAGACAGAAACTCTGCCGGCTCCAGGTAACCACAACCTCTTTCTCTCAGTGTTACCGAATCACCTGTTTAAACCCACACTCAATTTCTGCCAGAAATTCACATGCAACTTAATCCAGTTTCCTTTCTTTAGAAAACAAAAACACTGATTTCAGGAGCTTCTCTCACCTTCTCGTTTCTTGAAGTTTCCAACTGGGTTCCTCGAAAATAACTGCAGAGTTTTCAGTATCCTAGGAAACAACTCATTTCAGCCTGGAGATTTTTACCTACTTTAACTGAGTGAGAACGCTCTCACTTTGCAGCGTCTTTTGTATTCTACCCTTCTCGGTCTGAAAGCCACTTTCTTCGCTGGAGAAGACAGCAGGAGGAGTGAAGGACTCTGCATTCTCTCCTTGAAGATTAAACAGTGAGTCTAGCTTCATTCTTCTTCCTCATCTCGTTGTATAGACTGATCACTAATTTGCGTATAGCCTATCTTTATTAAAGCTAAGCCCAAATATACTTGATAGCACAGCAAACCCACCCTTAGACGTATATCCAACAGAAACCCATGCCCATGTGCATCTCAAAGGACGTAACAGCCAAAGATCAAAAATGGAAACCCAGATGCCCATCAAGAGTAGAACATATAAACAGTTGTATATTCACACAATGGAAAACTATAGAGCAATGAAAAAAGAACTACACCTACAAGCAACACATGGATACATTTTACAAGTTAAATGAAAGAAACCAGGCGCAAATGAAAACACCCTTTGATCCCCATTCTACAAATTTCAAAAATATGTAAAAACCAATCTATGGTGTTAGAAGTGAAGAGTCGTTACCTTTGGGGAAGAAGGAGGCTAGTGATGGCAAAGGTGCATGAGAAGGCTTCTGCGGGCTAGGCATGTTCTCTTTCCTGACCCTGCGTGGTGACTACACATGGGTATTCATTTTCTGATGACTGAGCTCTATCTTTACGATGCACCTGCTGTGTGTTATACATATAAAAAGTTTTCTTCAATCACTGTTATAATTTCAAACCTTTTCCCCCAGGTCACGGGTCATTCTAGATAATAATCTTTCTAAATATTTGCTGCTCTTCAGTCTGTTCCTTTGGTTGCAGGCTTACTATGCGCCTCTTTCTCTTTTCTACACCACTTCGTATGTGGCTTCCCAAGAAAGCAGAAACAAAACCCACAGAATAGGAGAAAATTTTTTCAAATCATATTTGGTAAAAACTTTGGATCTAGAATATATAAACAATTCTTAAGACTCAACACTAAAAAGACAACTTAATTTTTAAATGGGCAGAGGAGGGGCACCTGGGTGGCTCAGTTAAGCATCTGCCTTCAGCTCAGGTCATGATCAGGCTCTCTGCTCAGTGGGGGGCCTGCTTCTCCCTCTGCCCCTCCCCCTGCTTGCGAGCTCTCTCTCTCTCAAATAAATAAAATCTTTAAAATAAATAAACGAACAAATAAATAATGGAAAGAAGGTCTGAACAGGCATTTTTCCAAGTAAGACATACAACGACCAATAAACACATGAATGATGGGGGCCCCTGGGTTGCTCAGCTGGCTAAGCATCTGTCTTCAGCTCTGGTCATGATCCCGGTGTCCAGATACTGGGCTTCCTGCTCAGCGGGGAGTGTAACTGTCCCTCTCCCTTTGCCCCTACCCCTCTGCTTCCCCCTGCTCCTGCTCTTGCTCTCATGTGCTCTTTCTCTCTCCCCCTCAAAAATAAATAAATAGAATTGTTTTTAAAAAGCACGTGAAGGATGATCAACCTCATTAGTCACTAAGGAAATGCAAATCAAATGCACACTGAGATTCCACTGCACACCCATCAGGACTGCTAAAATAAAAACACCGAACAGCAGAGCAACAAGCCCTGGCCGAGATGCGGACAAACAGGAACGTTCACGCGCTGCCGCTGGTGGGAACGTCGGACGGTACCGCTAATTTGGAAAACAGTCTGGCAGGTTAAACCCAGAGTTACTACCAAAGTCAGCAACTCCACTGACGGGTGTACACCCAAGAGAAATGAAAACACGTACACACAGAAACTTACACGCGAACAGCAGCATTCTTTTTAACACACGAAAAGTGGTAACAACCCAAATGTCCATTAAATGATGGAGAAACAAAATGGCATATAACCACACAGTGGAACATTACTCAGTAATAAAAATAAAGTTTGGATGCCTGCTTCAATATGCATGATCCCCGAAAACATCATGCCAAGCACAAGAAGCCAGGCACAAAGGACCACATGTTACAGGATTCCATTTATATGAAACATCCAGAACAGGCAACTCCACAGACGGCAAGGAGGTTAGGGCTTGCTTAGGTCTGAAGGGATGGGGTGGGGGTTCCCTCCAGAGCAAAGGGCATGGGGTTTCTTTCTGAGGTGATGAACGTGTTATGTTCTCAAACGAACTGTGGTGACGGTTGCACAAAGCTGTGAATATCCTAAAAACCAGTGAATTGTGCATTTTCCATAGGCTAATTAGGGTATGTGAATTATATATCAATAAAGCTGTTATTTTTTTAAAAATCTGGCTTCTTTTGCAATGGCCCCAAACAGCTGCACTGCCTTCTCAGAAGCCGGCCCCATTTTTGCTTATCAGTGTGATTTGGAATCTACAATCACAACTTTTGTTTCTTGGAGCTTCCCACCCATCTGGATGAAACCACACTCCTTTTTATAGTTCTGCTGGCCTTGGAGGTACCCTATCTTTTCCCTGAGCTTTGTGAAATCTCCTTCTAAAGATCTAGGCCATGAGACTCTCCCATCATGAAGAAATGGAAGCCACCTTCACCCAAAGTTCTCAGCATGAATCAGTGAGTCACCCTTTCTATCTTCTGCCTTCTAAAAACAGATCAAGGACTTATCAGACGTCTCCACTTATCGGGTTGAGATTTCCACAAATATATGGATAGTTGAGATGCACCATTTATAAACTACCTTCTCCTTATGCCAGCTTTGAACTTTATACATATTTATTCGGGGGTGCATGTAAGATTAGGCTCTGGGAATGCAAAATTGAAAGGCACAGTCTTGGCCTTCAAGGTCTAACAGGAGAAGCAAACACAGAGAAATAACTTTAACATATTCTGACAAAGCTCCCCTAGCTTCTCTCTATCCTGCCACTTAATAAGTGACTTGGTAATTTTCTGTTTCCCGTCTGTCACCCTGGCTTGCTTTCATGAGAACGGATGCGCCCTGTGAGTCCCAAAGACTGACAGTGACCTGAACACAGGAGACCTTCAACAAACTCTTGATTGACTATATGAATGAAAAAGCTATGACTGTGCAAGGAGAACCAAGGATGTCCTACATAAGCAGCTGTCCTGCCCTCTTGACCTCTTCTCAGTTACAAATCTCAGCCACACTTGGCCTTAGCTGAGGCCGGCAGGGAGCAAATAAAGCTGGGAAGATGCCCAAGTGGTTCCTCCCTCTCTGCCCCCTGACCTCTCCTTCACCTGAACTCTTAGCTTTCCTACCCTTGCCTTCCTCCATCGGACACCTGGGGGAAAATGCTCCGGGTAACCTTTCAAAGACAACTGTGACGAGATGGGATGTTCCCGAGTAACGCAGATGAAATTTATGTCTCCGAGAACACTATTAAAACCCAAATGAAATGCAACTTTCCATCGGGGTCTTTAAAAACCTAAGGGAAAGAGACCAGGACAGCTGAAAAGCTGGGAAGCAAGGAGGGAGGCTGGGCATCGACACGCACTGGGCTGGGGGTGTGTTACGTGCCAGACCCTGTCCCTGCTGCCACACAATGCCATCATCATTAGAGTTCCCAAGGGTGCCCGGGTGGCCCAGTGGGTTGAGTGTCTGGCTCTTGATCTCGATCTCACAGTCATGAGTTCGACCCCGAGTTGGACTCCATGCTGGGAATGGAAACTACTTCAAAAATTAACAATAATAATAGTTAGAGCTCCCATCTATCGGTACTAAACCCAAACTGTGGAGAGGGCGTGATATACATCGTCTCATTTCTTCTTGACGACAACCTTGTGAATTAAAGCATCACTGCCCCCTTTCTTAAAAAGAGGGAGGAAGCTGGAGAACCACCTGAGGTCACGGTGGTAGGATGGAAACTAGGGCTCGGGTCCCAAAGCCTGTACATACTACGTCCACTTACCAAGAAACGCTGTGTAACGTGGGCACACAAATTAGCCCCTGCACCCGTGTTCGAAATCTAAAGTGTAAGAATGAGGGAAAATCCTTCCTCAAAAGTTGGCTTTGAAAATTAAATGAGACAATATAGCCAAAAATGTACTAGTACATAACAGACCCTCAAAAAATACAACCGTTTCTTTCTGCTTCTCCTGCTGTGAACGCCCCGGCTTTAAAGCACGAGCACACAGTGGACACACTGTACTCTGTAAATCAGCTTTCACACCCTGTCCTTGAGCGCAGGCTCGGGCCTACTCAGAGCCACCAGGTTAAAATAAAATTAACCTTTGAGAAAAGCATCCAGAATGCCAACTACCACCTTACGAAGTTTTAGAACATGAGTCGCTTGCAACTCAGAAACTATTCACAGAGAAATCTAAGGTCAAAGCTGCTCTTGGTTTTGTTCCCCAACACTTTCCTTCTGAGGAATCGCGGACACCCGCCTCCCCACCCCCAGCCCCGCAAGGCTGCTGCGCCCGACGCCATAGGCCCATGACTGAAAAGGCCGCCATCTTCCCGGGGCCGCTTCCTTCTCCCCATCAGATTCCACCTTCATGCCCCTTTTGCTTGTTTTCAGAAGCCATTTTTGAAAGGTAGGAAACATGGACACTTTATTTGTGGTTAGTTATCATTGGGTGGTAAAATGATGGAGGGCTTTTTTCTTCTTCATACTTCCTGCTATTTACCAACTTTTCAAAAAAATAAAACCTTATGCAGTGCTTTCCTAATACAAAAAAAAAAAAAAGAAACGACAAGAGAAAAGGAAAGAAAAGCCAATGCATTATAAATGTTCTTCATCTCCTGCTGGACATCTCTCTCTTCTTCCCGGGGAGCTGGAAGCATCTTGAGAACGGGTCTGCTACGTCACCCGCACACCACTCAGCCGCAGCCCCTCGCCCACAGCAGGGGGCCCGACACGAAACAGCTCAGTGAGTGTCTGCTGAGTGAATGAGGAATATTCAGGTAATATTTAGAACCGGACTTTTTTAATGGATGGTGGGTGGACCAAGGTATGAATGTGGCATGTCTCTAATGAACTGGGATTATCATAGTTAAATATTATTAAAAAGGTAGCTTTCAGGGGTGGCTGGGTGGCTCAGTGGGTTAAAGCCTCTGCCTTCGGCTCAAGTCATGATCTCGGGGTCCTGGGATCGAGCCCCGTATCCGGCTCTCTGCTCAGCAAGGAGCCTGCTTCCCCCTCTCTCTCTGCCTACTTGCGATCTCTCTCCCTGTATTAAATCAATAAATAAAATCTTTTAAAAAATAAAAAAAGGTAGCTTTCAAAAAACCAAAGCAGTTAAACACTAAACACGACAAGTCTAACAACCCGAAGACGAGGTAAAACTACTCAATGTGATTCCCTGTTGCAGAGGTAAACCAAGAACTGGATGGCGAACAGACCTGAGGTCTTCATGCATCTTGCTCTAAATGAGTGCCCCAGAAATTGAGTTCATTAAAGAACCCTAGGGCTCTGTGCCCCATTTAGAGGGCACATCATGGCCCTGCTCAACTACCAAAGTTTAAGAATACTCTTCCAAATTAATCTTTGTTCGTAAGATTAAAAAATAAGCCTAAATATGAAAGCAAACAGAAGATTAAGCTAAAACCACCCCAGCCGTGTTATCACTCCACCAAAATCCTTATCTAATAAACCAAAGCAGAAAATTTTAAGGACTGATTTAACACGAAAGAGAACTCTCAAATATTTGGTTTGGAGAAATGACCTGAACATAAAATTTAAAGAAGGATGTATTAGAGTCAGTAAACATACAAAGCCCATAAGTCAGTAGAGAAGTTAAGGTAGTAAAAATGTTTTCCTGTTTCACCATGACCTCAGTTAACTAAATCAGCTTTTACTAGTGACTTCAGTTGTTTGATCAATTGAATGTATGTTTCCTAGAAGCACGCCTGATTGCCAGGACCGACCTTACACCCATTTTTGTATTTTCAATTAACTTCAGTTTTATCAACCTCTCTTTAAAAATCCGTATATGGCTAATATACCTCCAGACTCCTAAACCACACTTATTTCAAAACAAAGCAGATGCTGACTTGATGACACTGTGATCATTTTAGGGCAACAGGAGGAAGTCAGTGAGAGGATGACAACCTCCGAGCAGAATCCATGCTGCGAGATGAGAAAGAAGGCATTTCACCTAGAAAATACAGCTCTCACGTTTCCTGTCTTGCCTACAGTTGGGAAGGAAAGTGAAAGTGTTCTTATCAGAAAATAATTCTGTGGCTATTACACACTCGGGGAAGATTTATATTTATTTTGCCACAACCATAAATATTTCTATTCCATTGAGCTACTTGCACTAGAAACATTTGCAACCCTGGGCCCTGAACTTCTGTAGCAGGTGTGAGCCTCCTATGAGGTTGCTTCCCACATTTCAGTAAGTTCAGCTGAGCAGAGAGACTATGCAACCACGACCAACAGCCTGACTCTACCAGAAGGGAGAAAATTAAATACACTAACCATGAATTTTCTCTAGGAGTCGGAGATGCTTGCTTCTGCGCCTCTCCTAACGTTCACTCACCTACCACCTCATTTTTCTTGAAAGCAGCAACAGGAGGAGGTGAGAGAAATGAAAAGAAATGGCATCATGCCTGTGCAAACCATCCTGAGTCCCTGAAAGAAAATGCAAACAGGCAAGGGTCTGCAAGCTGGGCCGAGTCACTTAGCCTTTCTCAGCTTTCTCGTCTGTTGATAACACCTACTGCACGGGAATTGCACAGGGATAAAATCAGATGATCTAAGCAAAGAACCTATTCATTGGTAGAGCTCAGCGAACGATATTCAGGACTATTATTAACTGAGCACTGTGGAGGTCACCTTGACAGGCTGAAGTCCTACAGGAGATACAGGAAAAGAAACTGCCAAATGGTCACATGCCAGTTCTGGGAAACCCAGATCATCACTGCAGATATAAAAGACGGGCCCTGACTCTCCCTGACTCTGGCACAACACAGACAAATGAGAACCTACATACCACGTTTAAAAATTTACCAGCAAGACCAGCCTTTCACTGGCGAAATGGGTGGAGAGCATCTATCATCAGCATGGACAGTGTTTAAAACAAAAGGGTGATGGGCATAGCGACCCTATTATATGTAGACAGGCTTTCCGTCATTTCCAACAATAAAATATATTCTATGCACACAGCCAAAACATGGGTGCAACTACTCTAGTCCCAACAGGCGACAATTTCCCAACTCAGCAGCTGCTGCACTGAAAGTGAGTGTAAGAAGGCTGGGAACAGGAACTCAGCAGCTTGGCTCCCACTCATGGAGTCCTAATGTCTATCTTGTAGGCTTGTTATCAAGATTAGCAGTGGTGTGACATGAAGTGCCTGGCACACTGGGTACAGTAAGTGGTAGCCTTTGTAAACTGTGTAACGAGGAAGCAACAAAATCCAAAGGCTGAGCCTGCCATGAAACAGCCAAAAACAGAGGGGCTCCCTTTCGACTACGAAATTAAGTTGTATGAAAACAACTGGGTAAAGAACACAGTCATGAGCCTTTTGACATGGAAAAAAATCAGTAACCAGCAGATCAATCAGTTTGCCACCCAAAAATGAATGCCAGTGTGCCCATTCCTCTGGGGCGAATAAACACGCAAAGTAAGAGATGGTCCCTGTCCTCCAAGGGTCTCGTCTACCTGAGGAGAAATCACATGGCGGCACCTGTCTGTATTCCCCCCACCCCTTGTCCTATGAAGGCAAAACCACAACTTGACACTGCTGTAGTGCAGGCTCTCGATAAAAATTTGTTAAACAAATGAGACACTCATAGGATCTCGAAGACTAAAAGAGCTACCTGCCTCAGAAGCTTCCAAGCCTGGCTTACAGACTGCTCAACCTGAACACCCAAGGAGGAGACACCCAAGCGTGCTCCCCTGCTGATTCTACCGCTCCCCGGAGACTAAGAACCACTAACCTCATTGAGCCCCACCAAGAACTGTCTGAATGGCCTTTACAAGGGCCCCATCCACAATGATCCAGCCTGGGCTTGCGATAGGGAATGCAGCCACTCACTCCTATAAGAGATTCTACTAGCAAAGTCCTTTCTTTCAGGGACGCCTGGGTGGCTCAGTTGGTTAAGCAGCTGCCTTCGGCTCAGGTCATGATCCCAACGTCATGGGATCGAGTCCCACATCGGGCTCCTTGCTCCGCAGGGAGCCTGCTTCTCCCTCTGCCTCTGCCTACCACTCTGTCTGCCTGTGCTCGCTCGCTCTCTCTCTAACAAATAAATAAATTAAAAAAAAAAAAAAAAAAAAAAAAAAAGTCCTTTCTTTCAAATGTTTGTATTTACTCTATTCCCGTTCTTTTCTGTGGGGCCTGGGAAGACAAAGGTTCTCTCCTCCCTCAGTATGATGGACCCTCAACCCTTGTGACAGGGATGACATCCCTTCTGAGTCTTCTCCAGGCTAAATGTCCTTGATGAATTGTGCATTAATTACTTAATGCTAAGTTCCTTAAGCACACAACACAGTACATCAGCATATCACAGAAGGGAGAACTCAAGGTGAGTTACACTTAACAGAAAAATGGCAATGAAGGAAGTAGGCACAGGAGGATGAGAAAGACACATAAAACTGTAACTCGGGGGCTGGTACTGCATCAGAGGGGATAAAAAGAAAACTAAATAATGGTAAGGGGCGTGATCTGCAGGGAAGGGGATAACAGAGATAAAGCTACGGGTGAAGAATTTAGAGTTTTAAACTGAACAGAACATGGAACATGAACAATGGCTCAAAGAAAGTTCGGAATCCTTGAGAAGAGGAGAAAGCAGAGGCCCATGTGAAGGCAGAGACACCATACACCATCGTGGAGAGGCCAAAGAATTCAGACAAGCAAGGAGGGAGAGACCTAAGAGAGAGGTCACAAAAGCAAGCAGAAGGGTGTGAGTTTGACAAGGTACTGAACCACTTTAGTCCCCTGAGGGGGCACACACACCTAGGCAGTACTACATTAGACAGAATAATCAGACAGGATGGCCTAGACAGGGGGACAGCAGGAGAGGTGCTCTCAAAGGAGCCTGCTAAGGCCACCCAGGTACAAAGGTCAAGGGTCTGTCCTACGATGGTGGCAATCAAAAGAGGAAAAGTTGAAAAGAATCTATTCAAAAGAAGGGGGAAAAAAAAAAAAAAAGGCAGTGCTTGGTCTCAGACCAGCCCAAAAGAGAAGAAAGGGAAGATTCAGAGAAGACATCTGAGAGCTATCTGAGCATGGGGGGGCCGGGGGAGGGGGGGGCTTGTTTACAGAAGCTTCACAGTCCCTGCTCCACGAACACATGGCAGTTCATGCCTTTGCTCTTCTCTGGTTTTGAGTCCAAAATCTGTAACATTACCACCAAAGTTAAAGAGCTTGGAAAAAAGTTAAAGTTTCCGGTAGAGCCAGCTGAACAAGTCAGCCGCAAAAGACCACATATTGTGCAAGCCCATTCACAGGAAACATCCACAGGGGGCAAGTCTATAAAGTGGATTAGTGGTGGCCTAGGGCTGGGGACAAACAGGGACTGACAGCAAAAGGGGCTGGAGTTCCTTTTGGGAAGGACAAAGATGTTCTAAAATTGTTTATGGAGATGGTAACACAATTCTGTGAATGCACACTTCAAATGGGAGAACCATATAATAAGTTAATTATAACTCAATAAAAGTGTTACATAAAGGAAAAAGAAAAAGAAGAGTGCATAAACAGGCACAGCGACTTCAGAAACTTACAGCCTATCTGCCCAATAAAAATAATTACTAGACTTGAGTTCAAATAAAAAGCAATCAGGCAACCTGGAAAATTCTAAAAGATATTTTAGAGAATCTAAGTAAGCTTCTAGGGGAAGAAAATGATTAAGCCTGGAAAAGACAAAGATTTAAATATATAGATCCCTTTCAATTTTTTTCTTACAACTGACCTAAATTTCCTAATAGGTACTTTGAAAGTAAAGACAAAGGCTGGGGTTTTCTCAGACAATGATGTCAAGAGATAGGACAACAGATAACGATTGCTCAGTTTCTTGCCAGCTGAAATCAGATAATGTGTAGTTAAGTCCATTCAATGCAAAGCAAAAGGTTACATAATTTAACTACGACTGTGCGGATGGGTAAACTTATTTTATAAATGTGAAGACCTGAAAGAAAAAAAGAGAGATCCTCTTGTCTGGAAGGTATATGAGAATATCCACATCCTTCCCACCTCCACAATATCCTCTGAAACACATGGTTCCTGATGCCTCCCCACATATTAAAGCCATTACCGCTCTCGTGGCGCTCAACACCTAGCACACTTACTTAGGCACGTTCCCCACAATCGTCAGTCATTCATCAACAGTTATGCTCACTACATGTGCCAGGCCCTCAAAGGCTCCTTGACCTTCTCTTCCTAAATCACATAACCTGCAGTGGGCCCCCCACCGACGCACCACAGAAGCAGCAAACCAGGAGGGCAGTGGAGAGGGTGGCAGTGCCTCTGTGCAAATGGGCTGGGGTGGGGGGCACATCGGAAGAGCCGAGAACAGAGAGAATGCACCCCTGGAGCAACAGCAGACTACTGGCGAGGTATCAATCATCAGCAAAGGCCGCATCTCAAGGACACAACTTTCTACTACAGTCTCTAAGGAAGGACATTTAATAAGTTCCAAATGCCACTGACTGAACTATAAGACTGCTGCTCTCAACTTTTTCGCTTGGATCTTAAATTTTAACTCAGTGGGGTCAAATATATATTGAACATACCTCATCTGGCCTATAGCAAAACTGGGAGCAATCCAAAAACCTAGGAATACATAAATAGGTATTCTGGGTCAAGAACCATGGAAAGTGGTCTCCCCAAAAACATGACCTATGAGACCCTATTTGTTAACTGAAGCAAGGCATGGGAAGCCTCAAAGAATAAAGACGTTGAGAAAGCAAAGAGCTGGGGGTTTTCTACTATAATATCCTCCTAAATAAAATCCCTTCGGCTCGCAGGGATGTTTATTAAGGCCAAATCTGGCACCACACGCCCACATGGTTCTCCAGCTCCCTGCACAGAAGGAAGCCCTCTGACACCCTGAAGGAAACCATAATACCGAGTTCTCCCAGGAGCTGCCCAGAAATCACAGAATGAATAAAAAAGAAAGCAATTCCATCTATTGGGAAAGAAAACCAGCCTTTGAAAGGCCAGCGCCAACTTTCCACGACACATTCTGGCCGATGGCCTGTGGCTTAAGCCCTGCACAGGAGACCACACAGTGCCTAAGGTGGTAAGCAGTCTACTTTGCAGAAATAATGCCGCCACCACAGACATGACTTCAGAAGTTTTAACTTTTTTTTTTTTTTTCATTTGATCTCAAGAATTCTGAGAAGGGCAAACGCTTTCCCCATTTCACAGATGAGAAAACTGTAGCCCACGGAGGTCCATGCAGCAGCCAGCTGCCAAGCTGACTTCTCCTCCTGCGTGTCACCTGCTACCTCATACCCAGCACATACAAACCAGCTCTTAATCCTCACCAAAACCTCTTCCCCCATCTTCCCCATTTCAGCAAATGGCACCTCCATTATTCCACCTGCTCAGGCCAAAAACCCTGCTGTCCTCCTTGACTCCTCTCCTTGCTCTCTACACCATCACACCCTTCAGGGAGTCACACCAGCCCCACCTGACATACGTCCAGAATCCGGCCACTTCTCGTCACCTCCACTGATCATCATATCTGCCCCAGATCATTGCTAGGACCCCCTAAAGTCTCCTTGCTCCCACCCCGCACGTACATACTTTATTCTGTTCTCTGCACAACTGAGTGCTTTAAAAATATATCAGATCGAACCCTTTGTGGAAAATCCTCTGGGGGTCTCCCATCTCACTCAGAGCTGTTCACTGCCGTAGATCCAGGATGAGAGCAGGTACCTGCCATCTAGAAGGTGCTCAGTGAATACTGTTGATTAGTAAACAAAAGAAAAATGGCCAAATTCACAGGGCCAGGATGACACAAATCTTCGGTGCTCTCGGTAACCATGAGACCACATTTACCATAGCAAACAATCCACACGGGAAGAAATTCTTCAATCTTACTTTGAATAACTGAACCCTATCACACATAATCAATACTATGCTGAATTTCTCCTGACAAATTAATATGAAAATACCATTTTCATTTTAAAAAGCCATGAAACCTCACACGAGGTTATCTGAATCTTCCCTATTGGGCAGCGTGGGCAGTTGCCAGCTCGCTTCTCACAGCACTGTCCTCAGCTCTGTGACTCTTCTGTATTCAGTGACAAGATGGCATCACATCTCAAGACCACCATCACATTAATGACAAGGGCTCTAAAAGACTCAGAAAGAAGCACCCCGGAAAAGGGGTGGTAAGCATTTCTAAATCCCCCCACACTAGCACTATGCCAATCTCAAACAGGAATCAAGTTTCTACAGTATTGCCAGGTACAGCAGAAAGGTGAGACTGTCTCCTACCAAAATTACAACAACTCTCAGGGTTGAGTTGAAATGTTGATTGTTTGCAGAGCAAAGTGAAACTAATACTAAAAGTATCCACCATTACAGAATTTCCTCACTAAAATGTTTTAGAGTTAAAAACAAATTCTCTGAATTTATTTCTTTAGTTCTTTCAAAAACATTTCTACTACCTGCTAAAAGCCTTCAGTCTCACTAAATCACAATAATAAATTCACGGGATTTTAACAGTTGGCCTTAAAGAAAACTTAATTCAACCTCAACTTTCCTCCTCTTACAAAGGAAAAGATACTTGGTCTATAATAAAGTGAACAATAAAACTTGTTAAATGAGTGAATGAGTGAAGACCCGAAAAGGGTATATGACTCTTTTAAGATCTGACAACTAATGGAAAAATCCATTAACCAAAACTAGGCTTCTAGAATCTTTTGGAACCACCATGGAAGTAACGGAAACCACCAAGACTTGAAAACCTTATCTGGGTCCTCAGGAAAGAATTAGCCAAGATTCATTAAAGCCTGTTTCCTTTAGTTCTGTTACTCAGAAAAGCACTTGATAAAATAAATTTTGCCAAGACCTATCTCCTTGGAAACCAAAAAGGCAGAACTGTCTAGGGTTTCTTTTTTCTTCTATACAAAGAATATTTAACACAGGACTATTTTCATAATAAACAACTACAGCTGTTTTTGCATCAGCAGTAAAACAGGTGGCCTTTGACAAAAAGAAAAATCAATCAGATGAGAGGAACAGAACACTGAAAAGGACCATATCAATCACTAAAAGAGTAACAGCCACATGAGACCAGGAACTATGCATTCCCTTGTCACTAATAGCAGCCATTGGCCGCTGGCATTATAGTGGGAGTCAATAAATATTTAGGAAATAAATGAGTAAGTTACTCCTTAAAGATTCACCCACATAGACATAAATTCATTTGGTCACCACTAAACAACTCTTTACTTCAGGCGTACTAAATGCAAGCACACTATATTTTTCCTCCACAACAATTCTAACAATTTCCCTTCAAGTAACACACTCAACCAAAATTATCCCCATAGTTTTATTAAGAAGGTAAGAAAGCATGTCTTCTGTAGCCTAAAGTACTAAAACAGCCACTTCATTGGCTCTTCTGGTTCCAATCTCTCTCATTCAGTTCATCCCACACAACCCAGCCAGGTTAGTTTTCCCTTCTTTGCACGTCCCAGAAAAGGAAACAGTGCTGGGGCTAACAATTCTATCTTTGTGTGAGGCCTACAGCTCTTCAAGGAGCAGATGGGGAAAAGCAGAGGCTACCGGAATGGAGTAGGAAAAGCAATACAGTGTCGAGGAAAACAATACCACAAGTGACAGTTCGTGTAAAAACTGACACCATTGAAAATCCTGAGATTACCACTAGCGGCTTTCAGGAAAGACCTCCATTAACGCTGCGACCCAACCGATACAGACGGTTTGGGGTACTGATATCCAGTGGGGTCCACATCCAATCTTCAAGGTCCATGGCCCTTTGGAAGCTTTCCCAAGCCATTGGCGTAAGTATTTGTGAAAGTACTTTGCAAACCAGTAAGTGCTAGACACACAGCTCTTACTCTACTAGCTGTCAACTGATAGCCTTGCAAACATTCTGCCATCTACATCACTACCTCATTCTTTAAGTGTATGATCCCTCAAAAAGATGAAAAACTCTGTGAACTGTTTTCTCAATTGTCGACTTCTCTATTCTCTATTATTTAACACCGAGAATGGCATCAATTAAAAGTAAGTGCCACTCATACTTCCCAATTTCAACATATTAAAAAGCCAGTGTAATCCAAATAGTTGTAGTACTGGCATAAAGACAAACAAACAGACCATCAGAATAGCCTGGAAATAAACCCTTGTGTATGTGGGCACCTGATCTTCAACAAGGGAGCCAAGACCACTCAATGGGGAAAGGACAATCTCTTCAATGAACAGTGTTGAGAGAACTGGACATTTGTATGCAAAAGTAGGACGCTAAACCCTTATCTTATACCATACAAATAATTAACTCAAAATGGATTAAAGACCTAAACACTAAGAACCAAAACTACAAAATTTCTAGAAGAAAAACAGAGGAAAGCTTTAGTGACACTGGTATTGGCAGTAACTTCTTGGGTATGACGTCAAAAGCACAGGCAACAAAAGCAAAAATAGACAAATTTTATAACTTTTGTACATCAAAGGATACAACCCACACAGTGAACAGGAGAAAATATTTGTAAATCATTCATCTGATAAGGGGTTAATATCCAGAATATATAAAGAACTCCTACAACTCAACAACAAGAAATCCAATAACCTGATTAAAAAATGGGCAAAGGTGCAGGGAGGGAAGTAGGGAGAGGGTGGTTGGGTGATGGACATTGGGGAGGGTATGTGCTATGGTGAGTGCTGTGAGGTGTGTAAGCCTAACGATTCACACACCTGTACCCCTGGGGCTAATAATATATCATATGTTAATAAAAAATTTAAAAAAATTTTTTTAAATGGGCAAAGGATGTGAACATACATTTCTCCAAAGCTGACAGGCAAATGGTCAACAAACATATGAAAGATGCTGAACATCACTTACTGTTAGAGAAATGGAAATCAAAACCACAGTGAAATCTCACTTCACGTGCATTAGTCTGGCTACTATGAAAAACACAGAAAATAACAAGTGTTGACGAGGATGTGGAGAAACTGGAACCCTTGGGTGCAGTTGGCGGGAAGGTGAAACCACTGTGGTTTTAGAACTACTATGTAAAACTGTATAGAGATTACTCAAAAAATTAAAAATAGAGCTACCATATGATCCAGCAATCCTACTTCCGTGTGTATATTCAAAAGGATTAAAAGCAATTTCTTAAAGATATGCTGGTGCACCTGTGTTCATACCAGTATTACTCACAATAGAAGAGGTAGAAGCACCATGAACGTCCATGAGTGGACGAGTAGACAAAATAGGGTCTACACGTATCATGGAATATTAATGAGCCTGAAAAGAAGGAAATCCTGTCACATGCCAACATGGATGAAATTTGAGGCCACTATGCTGAGTGAAATAAGCCAGCCACAAAAAGACAAAATACTGCCCGATTCTCACTTATATGAGTTGTCTAAAGCAGACAGATTCACAGAAACAGAAAGTAGAATGGCAGGAGCCACAGATAAGGGGAGAGTATGATTTCAGAAGTGCCAGATGAGAAGGCTCAGGAGGTCTGTTTCACCATAACATGAATGTACTTAGCACTGCTGCACTATATACTTAAAAATGGTTAAGATGGTAAATTTTATGTTACGTGTTCTTTAACACAATAAAAACAAGTAAGTGCCCACATATAGTTACCAAATTGGATTTACATGTTCTACCTCCAATGCAGGGGTCTAAGTAGCCTGACCCTTTTAGCTGTTGGCAGGTATTTCCAGAGTTTTTTCCAAGCTGTCTTTTTTGTCAATGGGACAGCACAGAGGATCAGAGGCTCCCCTTCTCCCCCCGTTCAAAATGAAGCTTCCACAATCCCCAGCCAGCAACTGTCAGTTTAAGCCTACTACTTGTTTATCTTATTGTCAAGCATAGGTTCAAAAATGTTTAAAAAAAAAAAAAAAAGAAAAAAGATTGTGTTCTCGAGCCGGTCGAAGAGAGCGTAACAGAATCAACCGCTGAGTTTCTTCACGCCACCATCCACCTGATATGCTGCCCCAGAGCTCACAGGATCCCCTAACCCTCTCCACCCAAGCACTCACTGCTCGCCATACACACACCATCCCCAAACCGCTGAAAGCCACTATTGTAAAACGTTACCTGGAAAATGGCCTTCAGAAGAATCCCAAACAACAAACCAAACCAAACAATCAACAAACCAAAACCAATTATTCTGCTGACATTCTTGAACTCCGAATAGGCCTTTCCTATGAACCCTGTAGTTCTCCATAACCTATCATTTACCTACTGAAACATTTTGTTATGCAATTATCGGACCTCATTTCCTATTACACAGGATCAGCGCTAAGATCCTCATTAAAAAAATAAAGTAACATGGAGCCGCTTCGAAGAGCCATAGGCACCTTGCAAACTGATAAAGAGACCAGGGTGCAGAACCACAGTCAGACCCCCACCCCCACCCCGCAAACGCACACACACACACACACACACACACACACACACACAGAGCACACTCTCTTTACGGAGGAGATGCCAGCAGCTCAGGAACTACACTCAGACCAAGTATACTGGCAGAACCTTCTGAGGTCTTCCCAAGCAGCCAGCACTAGGCTTAGGAAGACGGGGGAGGTCCATGAACCACACAACCACCCACAGCGCACAGCAAGAACGTGCGTTTGTACAGCCTCCTGAAGAAAAGTCGTTTGGTTCCAACAAGTCATAAACTTACATTTCTTGCAAAACTCCGGGAAAATACTGCTTTCCCCTCTTTTCCCAGGGACACAAAGGTGAAGCAAGCAATAACAGTCAAATTGGGTGAAAATTTTAGGACATGCAACGATAGTGATAATCTCATGGGCACCTCCCAACAAGCACCGTCTCTTCTTGAAAGCATGACATACCACAGTTTGGTTGTCAGCGGCTTCCCCAGAAGCATCAAGTACCAAAAAGAAACTTGTAAAGAACCACAGTCCATCAATTCTGGGGACCAAGACTGTTAAAGGGAACATAAGGAGCTTGCAATTTATCCAACTCGCCTAGGCAAACACTCTATAATATGAAAAAATAAGTCAATAAATAACATAAGAGCCGAAGGAAAAGAGACTGATCACACGCGAGTCTGGATTACAGAAATGTAATCATTCACAGTGAAGCTCTCTGTTTTTTACTTCTCAGTAGCTGCTTCTGAGTAGCTGAGAATTCATTCTAAAAGGAAGCAAAACCCTGAACCACAAAAACCAATTAATGATTATACTTATAGCTTCGGTAAAAGACTTCGTGAAAAAAGTAGAAGAGGAAAGAGAAAATAAGCAGAATTAACTATTGTATCTGCAAAAGGCATTTAACCCAGACCTGTTCTGGGGGAGGAGGGAGGAGAGAGGAAAAAGAATCCAGTGGTGGCCAAGGCTAGACGTCCTGTCCTATCCGCTCACGTCGCCTCCGAGTGACCCCTGTGCTTGTGCAAACCAGAAACCCTCCCTCTCCAAGCGGGACACTCCAACAAGCGTCCATACTCCTGCCTCTGCTAAGCTGAAAAGAGGGAAATGTAACATTATGTAATTGCCTGTTTCCCACAATTTAAAGCGAGGCATACTATAATCCTAATTAGAGGGAGAAGTCGGTGCAACATGACAAGTAACAAATTAGAAATCTAAAGACTGAAAATTCTCATCCCAGACCTCCAGAGGCCGAGAGCTGGGGTTTCCCCTGACTCTGCGGCAAGTCCACCGAGGCAAGGCTATTTCCTAGGGTCCAACTAAAAAAGCTGCTGTTGTTCCTCCATGTCATTTCAGGGTCATCCTTCTTGATCTTCAAGAAAACGCGCATGTTCTCTTTATTCTCCAGGACAGAATAAAAGGAGAAAATGGATGTGCACTGGCCCCTACCCTCAAAAGGTATACCCCAGTGGATTTTCTCACCCTCATGATCACAAACCCAACCACACTCAAGTTATTCCATCCCTCACTCAAACCGTCCATGTTTGAGAGATCCAAAGCAAAGGGAATCTTTCCCATGCTTCTGACTCGCTCCACAGCTCATCAAAAGCCCACCAACAGAATGAAAGAACGATTATCTAAGTATCATTAACTTAGTTCTAACCTTTGCAAAATAAAATGCCATATAGGACGTGTGGACTTTGTTTGCCTTTTTTTTCCCCCCGGTTAGCTAGATATAGGAAAGGGAAAAGAAAACAAACAAACAAAAAAACTAAAAACTAAAAACAAAAATCCAATGAAGTCAATTTATTTCTTATGCCAAAAAGTAGAAGTGCAGTGGATAGGTTGGATGATCAACCTCCAGTGATCGTGGAACACCCATATTTTAAGCAGCACCAGATATGGAACAAGACACAGATTTTTGGATGAGCACCAAGAGAATAAGATAATGCCCAACCCTCCCAGGAGAAGGAAGAGCCCCTCATCTAAAGGGCAGTCACCAACCGGCAGGGATATTTCTTCTCTCCTGGCTCAGATTACCCTAGTGGAAGGGAGGGTGGTGGTGCTTTATCAATCAGTCAGATCTTCAACAGGAAACTCCTTCAACATGTTCCTTTTTTCTGTGCAATTATCCCTCCATCTGACCCATCCCCCCACCTCCTGGTAACACTTACACGTAGCTGAAAGAGAAGGTCTATAAGTTGCCACTGTTCCAGAAATAAGGAAGGACGGACACTTCTTTTACAAATGAAAAATTATATAAAGGGAAGAAAATGGTAAGCTAGAAGAAATGAAGTTTGGCTTCTCTAAAGAGCATACAAGTATATTATGCTCTAAGTTAATAAAGTCTATCCCCCCCCTCAAAAAGAAGGGGGAAGCCTACAGGCTCTACCGTGTAGATATTTTAACTAACTCATAATTTCTTTTTCCATAACTTTGTAATTTGAGTAACTCTAAAACTTACTTGCCAAACACTACATCAATACTGTTTTCAAAGCTTTTCGACCTTAATGTTGATTTTGTTTGTTTCCTTAAGTTTTGCTCATTTAGATACTTAACTAAACACTGAACGGTTTGGGGGGTAGGGGAATAGTAAACAAATTTTAATCTACAGACTCAAAACAAAACAAAAACCAGGGAATAAAGGAGTCCAGTTAAATCTGGAAATCTGCCTTCCAATCACTGCCTGATCACTATCTAGTTCTTCTATAACCTGCAACAAATCACTTCAACTTTCTGGGCTTCAGTTTCATCATCTGCAAAATGGAGAAAATGGGTCAAATAATTTAAATTCAAAATTCCTTCTAGCTTCAACAGTCTATGAATCTTCTCATCAGAAAGAAAATGCAATTGCAAATAAGACTTTGATTTGCAACGTACTTTCATACATATTTTCTCATTAATTCTTGCAGCAAAGCTGTGAAGCAAGCATTATGTCCATCTTTGCCAAAAAAGACAGTTTTTCAGAAAGAAAGTTCAGAGAGGTTTGATTTATTTATTTATTTTTATTTATTTATTTTTTTTTTGGCCAGAAAATCTGAGACCCAGAACTGAGGGCAAATACTGGGCTCCATTATTTCAGAAAATAGTAAAAATAACTGACTGCCTGCTATGCAAAACCTTTATGGAGGCATCAGGGTACCATACACCAAACCCAGAAAAGTTACTACAAATGGCCCCACTGGAGTATCAGTTCCATGAAACACACTTTTATTCACCATGGGAACCATGGAAACTGACAGCACACTCCAGACAGAGAAACTCAATAAATAATGCCTGACACCATAAACTACAAAAGGTTAGGAATACAGTGATATTATGGGGGGCACACTTCTTTCTGAATTTCAGATATGAACTTCTGTCATTTGTATCGAAAGGAAAAAAGAAGCATTCTATATCAGAGATCTAGTTCTCCATTAGAGGAATAAGACTGATTGCATCAGTGCACCAAAAATCTCAAATGTAAGCTGTCACCTGGAAATCTTCAGGATATCCTGAAGATATAAAGGATACTTTATACATATAAAGGATACTTTATATGTGCCCTGATAGGGGCCAGTATGTGCATGATAACACAACCGTGTGGACTGACAGGAAGCACATAATTACGTTCTCATGAATCACTACGTACTTTCCCCTAAATTGGAAAGATTCAGGGAATCTGTATTTTTACACTTTTCCACCTCTCTTCATGCTTCTGTTTCACAGCTCAAAAAGAGAGAAAATAGCCATTTATTGAAAAATTCAAACTGCAAACCAATAGAACATACACGTATCTCAACTCAGTCAACCAAGAACCCCCAATGTTTACAAAACCACTAAATTCAAGCAATCTTCAATCTACGACTTCAACAAAGCTACATGAAGATTTTTTTTTTAAGTTGTTTAAAAAAAATTGGGGACAGAGGGTAGGGGCTTCCCTAAAATTACTCCTGTACTTCAAAGCAAAAGCTAAGTAAATAAATACAAAAGCCAGAAAATAATAGTGAACGGATAGAGTTAAATGAATCTCAGTAAAAATATCGAAGTAAGGTGCTTTGGATTTATTACCAAGAGTTCAAGTCAGCCTCACCACAGGATCCCAACGACTGCCTGACACTTCAGATCTAAAAAGTTCTCTGTATCAGAATTGCAATTTCAAACCAAAGCAGCAGAACCAGGAACTGCAGAGACGCTAACAGCAACACCTACTGACTATCTTGAGCCACTTGCCAAACTTGTTCTCGCAGTCAAACTAGAGAAATCTAATGATACACTCAACTTCAAGAGTCCTTTACTTAAGCATAATGAGATAAGAAAATTAGTTGTCACCCACATAAAGCCATTCATCCCCAAAATCTCTTGTTTTGCCCCTAACCATTTACGAGCAAATCATCACCCAAGTCATTTTAAATGCACTATTAACTGCTGATGCCTCAGTACAAATAATTTATTCCATGGGAAAAATGCTTTACTATTAATATTCTTGTTAATAACTGGTATGTCATCTAATAGTTGGACACATCAGTGACCATAAACTGCTTTACGTAAACCTTTCATTTGAGACTACTGCTGTTACCACTGTTCTACATTATTCCCATCAGGTTTTGCTTTTTTTTTTCCCCATCCCGGTAAAGATGATTTAATCGCAGCCTTCATAAAATGAAAAAGAGAAAAGTGAAAGTCATTAAATCAGGATTATATAGAAAATTAATGTTACTAGACTGGCTGCAGAGAATGATTCTACGGGACTTCAACCTTGTACTTTTCCAAAAGATTAAGTCAGAGAATCTTTGCCTTGGACAAATATTCCATATGAGAAAAGAAGAGAAAGTTGACACTTAACTCCCACAGAGTACCAGTATAAAAACAATGGGTTTAAGAGTCTGAGTCAGAGTTTCAACATGAAAGGCTTACTTTATAGAGGAAACGCCAACCCCAGTTCATCCAGAGAGACCTGGAACCTGATGAAAGTCGACACCTTTACTCTGAAATTTGCATCGTATCACTGGCTCCCAGTTTAGAAATATAATCGTCCAGCAGGTAGTAAGAATTTCAGGGAATGCTACTTCTAAAATACCCGTCAGGAAAAATTAAATCTATTAAGGTAAACGCAGTCTCTAGGAGCCATCAGTCCCCAAATGCTTCCCTTCAAAAACGAATGCCAACAACTCAATTAAACATCTTCCCTGAAGTGAGCCATTCCCCTGGTCTCTAGATTTAACAAACGGCGGAACCAGGTGAAATTTCAACCTGCCCCATATGATTACTTGTCCACCTAGAAATGCCCTGAAGCGACAGGGAGGCTCGCAAATTTCCTTTAGGGTCAGAAGTTGGAAACAGAAGAGGCTAAAGAGGAAAAGTTCTTTTTGAAGCGCCCTCACGCCTCCCCAGCCTTCTCGAGGTTTACTCGCTCCAAGGAAAGCAGGTTAGAGCATCCCCGACTTTCACTGCCCTCCCCCCCACCCCGGCCCCCGCCCCCGCCCGGACTCTCGGGAGAGAAATTAACCACCCGCGGGCAGCGAGCTCCCTACTCCCTTTCCCATGATTACACCCCTCGGCCTGTCCTTTCCAGCACAGCCTGCAAAAGCGCTCACCCAGGTGACTGAAGGGGAAGGGAGCCGGATGACGACGGGAGCAGCCGGGTGGGCGCAGCCACCCCGACCCGGGCGCGGGTCTCCCGGCCCCTCGCAGAGGCGCTCCGCCGGTAGTTATGCAGATTCGGATTCCGTGGTGCGTGCGCGCGCGCCGTGCGCGGTGCAGCCCGGACTCGCCCCCGCCGGGCTGCGCTATCAGCACACCACCGAATCGGAAATAAAACTTTGACCGGTCTCCCGGTGTCCTGCTCCCGGCCCTGGCCCCGAGCCCCAGCCAGAAATGCGCTGGGGGCGGGGGCTGTCGACAGTCCTGCACCCCAGGTCCCCTGCCCGGCCCCAGGGCGCGGGAGCCACTTACCGCTCGGCCCGGCCTCCCGGTGCCACCGCGCGTCCGGGGTGGGTCCGCCGCGCGCTCTCCCTGGGGAGAAAGAGAAACCGTGTGGACGGTCGGCGCGCGCTCACTCGCCACCTCCTCTGCGGAGAACGGCGGGCGGCGAGGCCGGGCTGGGGCGGGCGCCGAGCGGAGGGGGGCCCGGGGGAGGTGGGGGCGGAATCTGCCCAACTCCCGAGCCCGGCTCCGAGGGGGACCCGGAAAGCAGGCAGGGGAGCAGCCGGCGAGGGCCGCGCTCCTGGAGTGGGGGCTGGAGGTGCCCCCTGTCCCCGGGCATCAACTATTGTCTGGGCGTCCTGGTCCCCGCTCGCGCCGCCTCCGAAGCTCAGCGCCCCCCATCCCGACTGTCTGCCCCCAGGAGAAAAAGCTGGGGGTGGGAGCCGGCGGGTAAAGCGGGTTTGGGGTGGCTGGGGATTCGGGGTCCGGAGGGCGGAGGTGGGCGCAGGGGAAGGGGAGGTGAGTGCCGAGTGGGGGAGGGGACAGGTAACTGCGGGCGGGGGTGGGAAGGCCCGGGAGGACCGGTGGGGGGAAGGAAACGGGAAGGGAGCCCCGGAGGCGGGAAGGGATGGAGTGGCTGGGGGGCGGCCTCTGAAGCCCAGACCTGGCCCTCCCCGGGGACCCTCCTCCCGGGAAGTCGGCGCCGCACTGACTTTTTCGCTCACTCGCTCACGCACGCACTGAACTCGCTCACAAAGTTGCCGGCGGTGGCGGCGCCGCACTCGCCCTTCCCTCCCCTCCACTCCCCTCTCCTCCCCGCCTCCCCGCCCCATTCCTTCCCCTCCTTCTCTCCCTCCCTCGGCAAGTCTCGGGTGAGATCACCGCGGGGCTGCTCGGCACAGCGCGCAAATCTCGCGAGAGAAGCAGCCTCTCAGCCGGGCCTGCGGGGGAAGTAGGAGTTGGAGGAAGGTGGGGGACCGCGGAACTCCTAGTTGCTATGACGACGGCAAAGCCCTGGATTCCTGTCTCCCGCAGAGAGCCAAGGCAGCGAACGTGGGTGCAGTTTTCAACCTGCCCCCTCCCTTGCCCGACACCCTCATGGTGGGGAAAGCGATGGCTAGAAGCGGGAGGAGGATTTTTAAACCTATTTGAGAGGGCATCTGTAGACCAGCGTCATGGTATCTGGCCAGATTTGGCAGATGAAGCTAATTGTTTTGGGGTTTTTCCCCAGAGGTTCTGGGGGAGATTTCTGCCATAGAAGCCAGCACGAATCTGTACCCCCAAATTTCTGCCATATATTCACTCCTTCAACCCTCCCATCCGATCTCATCCCCCAACCACCTCTGCACAGGCTCCCTCTCTCCTCCCTTCCCTCGCCCCCGCCTCTCCATCACCACCACCACCGCCACCAGATTGGGCTCCTTGAGGATCTGCCTTATTCATCTTTGTGTTCTCAGCGCCTCCACAGGCGTGGTGCATAGTAGATATTTACTTAATATCTGTGCAGCCGTCTGCAAGTGTCCTCGGGACTTTCCTTTCACCCTACCGTGTAGAGTATATACCTACTTGGGCTTAGAAAGTAAGTTTCTGCTCCACAGCTATATTTTTAAATGCCATTACTGTCTGCGCATTTCTGTTCACACAGAATGTGTCTTTTTCAATAGAGTCCTTCCTTTCTACAACTTTGTCTCCTGAAGACCCTGGGGTGGGAGGAGTTTTATTTTTAGTTTGTTGTTGTTTTTAAATCACAACCTTTTCAAACGCCTTCAACCCTACTTCAAAATCCTGCTAAGGATCGAGATGAAATCTTTTTACGCTCTCTTAATTGTAGAAACTTTCCTTTGGGGGGTTTAAGTGGTCACTGCTGACATGAAATGGATACTGTGAATAGAAGTGAAGCTTAAACTTTAGATTTCAGAAGGGATATGTGAAAAATAGCTTCCATGGTATGTGAATTATATCTCAATAAAAAGCGAATAAATTCCATTCTGACTTATATTAATATGAGAAAACTGATTTAATTCAATCCCACAAAACTAGAAAACCCATGAAAGTACATGAAGACTAGGCAGTTAAGACTCTCTCAGGTCAAGTGCAAGCTTAAATACTAGATTGATGAAAGTTTTTACATTAGAAACCTAAGTGAATACAATGATTGAAAAGCACTGGACAACTTCAGAAAACTAGGTTTGAGTTTTTCTATGTCACTAATAATTGAGTCTCCTTGAGAAGGCATTTAACCTCTGATTCTTCATCTGTAAAATGAGGGGTAGCCCAGATGTGAGGTCAGCTTTAAAATTCTGTAGCTCTAGGCCTATAAAAATTTCCAATAAATAACATTTTCTTTTTACATAAAAAAATAAAAATAAAATGAATGTTTCGTTTTATAGGTCAGTTTCACAAAGTTTAGCTAAGTGTTGACAAGTTGATTTTAAAGTTTCTCTTACTGTAAAAACAACAAAAATATTGACCATGCTACAGTAATTTCACAGGGAATCCATTGTTCATGATTTGTTTTTACACTAACTCAAAACAGATTCCTTGTTATTTAATAAATATGCTAATTCAAACCAAAGACCTAAACTGAATATATCCACACCCCCACCAAAATAACTATAAGGAAAGGAGGGAGGGGAAGAAGACAAAAAAGGAAGGAGAGAAGGAAGGGAGGGTGGGAGACCAGGCCTTAAGTTCACACACTGGTGTTTTTAATATATTTTTTACAAAGAGGGAGGCCTTAGTGGCTCGGTCAGTTAAGCGTCTGCCTTTAGCTTAGGTTAGGATCTCGGGGTCCTGGCATTGAGCCCTGTGTTGGACTCTCTACTAAGTTGGGAGTCTGCTTCTACCTCTCCCTCTGTACTCTTTCTCTCTCTCCCTCTCTCTCTCTCTCTCTGTGTCTCTCAAATAAATAAATAAATAAAATCTTAAATATCATTTCTTTTACAAAGAAACTCAATAGAGCATCACTATTCATGCCATTGAGGTGTACTAAGGAACCATCTTTCACAGCGTAGTACACTATTGTAAATCAGTTGCTCATTTGCTCTGGCTCAACTTGGGTAACATAGGGTAACATAGTTTTACTGGTAAAGGATAGCTACCAATCTGTATCCACGAGCACTGTACAATTTCAGGGCCACCTGTTTTATGACTCCCAGGTAGCTATTTGATAACATTTGAAATAACTGCCCCAAGTGCTAGCCAAATCTATTAACTTTATTCAATGCTTATGAGGCTCAAGAGTGGATATTGGCCTCAGATTTTGAAGATAACCTCCCTAACCTTCAAATAGAGTAGAGGAGAAGAAATTACCCCAGGGACCTAAAACTGTTCTTTCAAGGCCCTGGGCTACTATTTACCAGTCACTGGTGACAGCCTTTTCACCTGTTTCTGAAGGAGATAAAGGGTGAAATCCACCAAAGCTATAGGTTCCAATTACATGTTTCTGGCTCAGGCGCCCCCTCTGTATTCTCCTTGGTCTTCTGGGTGTTTCAAGATAGCAGAAAAGAGGCAGCAGAAGAGAAAAAGGGGCAACACAGAGTCTGCCAAACACCATCCCTGCCTACTCTCCCTGGGCTCTTCTACCCACCTCTGCCTAACCCCCTCCCACACACAAGGACGTGTGACCTTCCCTAGTGTTCAGGAGAACACCTAGTCATCTCCTGTTCCCCCTTCCCTATTCACTTCTTAGTCTGTTAGAACACAGTTGAATTCATTTCCTTCTGGTTGTTTCTATACAACAAAACACCCTAACATATCTGATATGGAATGATTTTGACACAGAAGCCTACCAAGCAAGCAAAATTGGTATTTTTTAATATTATAAGTATCAATTCAAACTTTCATGTTTTTCAGTTAGTCTGGTTTATCCAGCCTATCAATTCAGAACTTCCTATTAGTAATTATACATCTATAGGGAAGTAATAAAATACATGCAGAAAATGACTCTAAACTATTAGAAAAAGATCAAAGTGCTCTTAAATCATCCAAAATTAAGTTATATTTAATGCTGTTTCAATTTTAGGGTTTTATGGTTTTAGCCCTAAATTTAGCCCTTGATTTTTCTGAATACTAGATTTCTCAGAACAATTCGGTCTCCCATCTATGTGATAATATTTACCACATGTTTAAACACCAGGAACTTTATAATCAATTAACATTGCTTAGCAGAGCCACTACGCGTCCTTGTCCACTCCCCCTCTCTTCTAAAGGGCTACTTCACACCTTCTCCCCTTCATCAAACCTCTGGCTTATTACTCACAGCTAACGGCCTTGCTTCTTCTTTGTTGATGAAACAGAAGCAATCAAAAGAGAAGCTGGCACACACTCCCTCCTTAACACTCTAGATACCAACCCACCTGCGCCTATCTGCACATGTCCTTCTGTCCTGCAGTTGGGATGAACTCTCAGAGCTCTAAGCTAAGACTAACCTCTCCCACTGTGCACTAGCCCCATCCCCTCTGACCCAGGGATATCGATTCAACAATTGTCCCTTCTCTCCTGCATCAGGAAATTTCCCTCTCTATTGAGTCATTTCTTTTTTTTTTTTTTTTAATTGAGTCATTTCTAAGAGCGTATATACATGTCGTAATATCTGCCATGGTGAAAAACAAGGCATTCCCTAGAGTCCATATCTCCCTCTGCTTCACTTTACCCCTTGAATCTTCAAAAGGTTTTGCCATGCTTGCCGTCTTCAGTTCCTCTCCTCCACTCTCTTGAATTGCCCCCACCAGTCCAGGGAAACAGATCTTCTCAGGGTCCTTAGTGACTGAATACAGTGGTCAGTTCCCATCCACATCTCATTCGAGGTTGGTAACTCTCATCCTTGAAATATTCTCTTCATGTGGTTTCTGGGCTAAGAGTGTCTTGGTTCTTATTCTAGTTTTGTGGTCTTCTCAGTCTCCCATCTCTCAACTCAGAAGTCCCCAGGTCTCTATGGACATCTTCTTTTATGGTCTCTTATCATTCTGTGGTCATCGCACCAATCTGATGACTCTAAATGACATGTATATTCTGACTACCCTCAAATTTACATCTCCAGTCCAGACGCCTCCCTGAAATCCAGACTCCTGCATCTGTGAAAATTAATAAAGGGAAACCTCCCTAATGTGGAATCCAGAGGCTAGAAGAAGGAGTCCTACCATGCAACCTCAATTACAGGAATAATTGTCAATTATAGACTCCAACGGAAGTGTCAATTACACCCCTCAGCAGAAGAATCGTCAACAGGAAAGGATAATCAGTTATAGGCCCCAGCAGGGAAAAGGAGTGCATTACACCTCCTACAAGAAATTGGCTACTGCTGCAACTTAGCCAATGAGAAGCCATCATCACCTTGAACTCCTGCTTTTCTCCAATGGGTTTTCCTTCAAAGAAAGTCCCCCTAACTTCCTCCTTCTTCTCCATAAAATGCCATCCTTGGTTTGTTTGACTGGCCTCTGATTTCGCCACAGCATGCTTGTCCTGAACGCACTCCTCCTAAAGTTAATTCCTGAATAAACCCATTTTGCTGGCTAAATAACTGACAGTTGTATTTTGAAGGGTAACACACCCATCTCCTATTCAACATCTCCAGCTGCTTGTATATTAGGGATCTCAGACTTTACGTGTGTAAAGCTGAAAAGCTCTAGATAACCCCCAAAGAACAGTTCCCTCCTGCAATCTGCCCCCCTCCGTTGAGGGCACCCTTCCAGAGATTCAAAGGTTTTTCCTTCAGAGTAGAAGTCGTACAGCATCCTTGGTGTCTCTGTATCTCTCACATCATATATCCAGACCATTCGTGAATTCTGTTGGCCCTTCCTTCAAAATACATGTATAATCCAATCATTTTCCACCCACTGCAAATCTACCCTGGCTCAAGCCTTTTCTCACTTGGATTATCACGATATTCCCCCATTGGTCTCCCTTTCTGATCTCTCTGTTCCTGCCCTTCCCCCTCAATAATTTGTTCTATGTACAGGATCCAGAGCAAGGAGCATAAGGAAGTTAGATCGTGTCCCAGCTCAAAACCCTTCAGGGCTTCTCATGTCACTCAGAGGAAAAGCCAAATGTCCCATTTTGGATTGGAGAAATGCATTCTCTGATGTCCATCTAGAGCTCTGACTGCATCTCCTTCCTCTCCACCCCACGCCACTCCCCCTCAGCTACCGTGGCTTCTCTCTGTTCCCTGAAGACACCAGACACTCTCCTGCCTCAGGCCCTGCATTTGCTGTTCCTTCTGTCTGGAAAGCTCTTCCCCCAAATGTCTGTGTGACTCACTCCCTGTTCAAAGGTCATTGTGTCATTTGCCTGCTTGCTCTGGGTGCTTTCACTTCTTAAATCCTATGTTGCTCTCTCTCTCTCTCTCTCTCTCTCTCTCCCCCCCTCTCCTCTTGGTCATAAGGTAAGGTCTCTGCAAAAGAGCTTTATGTCTGCGTTGTTACTTCTATATTCCTGTATTCCCAGCACCTAGAACCCAGCATATATACAACAGGCACTCAGTGCGCGTTTGTTGAATAAACAAGTAATGCTATTTTAAAGACAAAGTAGGGGCACCTGGGTGGCTCAGTGGGTTAAAGCCTCTGCCTTCAGCTCAGGTCATGATCCCAGGGTCCTGGGATCAAGCCCCGCATCGGGCTCTCTGCTCGGTGGGGAGCCTGCTTCCCTTCCTCTCTCTCTGTCTGCCTCTCTGCCTACTTGTGACCTCTGCCTGTCAAATAAATAAAATCTTTAAAAAAAAATGACAAAGTAAAAGGGCTAGCAGAGTACAGTAGGCAGACTAATTCCCTGCTAAGATGTCCGTGTCCTAATACTGGAACCTGTGAGTATGGAAAAGAGGACAGACGGCAAAAGGGATTTTGCAGATGTGATTAAAATCTGGAGACAACAGGATACGTGCCTTACATTATCTGAGTGGACCCAATGTAATCACAAGTTTCTCATAAGAGGGAAGTAGGAGGATCGGAGTTAGAGTCACGGGAGATAAGACCATGGAAACAGGGTCAAACAGAGATTTGAGGATACCACACCAGTGGCTGAGATGACAGAGGAAAGGGCCACGAGCCAAGGAATGTAAGCAGCCTCTTGAAGTTGGACAAGGCAAGGGAAAGAGATTCTTCCCTAAGAGCCTTACAAAGGATTTACAGCCAGCCCTACCGGCATCTTGTCTTCCAGAGCTGCAAGAGAACAAATTTGCATTGTTTTGAGCCACTAAATTTGTTACAACAGTTAAGAGGAAACTACTACTCAGAGTTTACTCAGTGTGTAAACTCGTTGAAGGCAGGACACGTGTCTTGTTCAATCTTAAATCCCCACTGTCTAGCACAATTCCTAACACAGGCAAGACATTCAGTAAATGTTTGTAGAAGGAAAGAATGAAGTTTAACAGCAGAGAAGAATCAAAATTCCCTCCCGATGGAGTGGCGTAATCATTCACCTGGCATCACCTTGCCTCAGAAGGGAAGAGAACATCTCGCTATTAGGCAGCCTCCTTGAACTTTTTGAGCCATAAAGATATAGGAGCAGGGAGTAGGGAGATAAGCCACCACTTAGGCACCAATATCAGCTACAGAGAATGAAGACAAGTCACGAGGGGCCGTGTGGGATGTGTTAAGGAGCTTGGCCTCTCTTCTGTAGGCATTGGGGAGACATTGAAGGATTTTCAGCAAGGCAGAGACACACATATTCAAACTTGCATTTAGGAGGTACAGCATAGTTAAAGCATGAAATTCAGAAATTCATGGGTCGGAGAAGAGGTCAGAACTAGAGTCATAATAATGTGGGAGGCAGTAGCTTATAGTTGCTGATATATTGCATTTAGATAACATTTTAATTAAAAGCACCCTCACAAATTTTCTTTCCTTCTCACAGATATGTTCTTATGAAACAATATTCCATTAAGCTGCTCATGCCATTCCTGGTTTTCTGACAATTTTCTTGCTAACATGAGTTCAATAGAAAACCCAAAAGGACTGAAAATTCTGGCTCACCAACCCTTTTGACCTTTTCTACAAGGCATCAGCACGTACTACTCCTGCTACAATATTTTTAAAGAAATCTATCTTCTCTGAATCATTTCAAAATTTTTTATTCATCCCTCCAATGGTATTTCCTTTCAGGAAGCTCTTTGCACTGTTTAAAATAACGTGAACATTTTCTCAGGAGCTGGAATTTTCCTTCCAACTAACCCCTGTCTCTTTATTCCTTTCATCGGATTTCATGGTTAAGAATGTGTCAAGAAGGAAGATGGGAAGAAAAAAAAAAAAAAAAGGTCTCTCTCCACTCCCTTGTCTTTTTAAATCCCTAGAAATGAAAAGAGACTTGCTCATGACTTGGAAGTGGTGGGCTGAGGCCTCCCAGAACCATCTGCCTCCTTTCAATGCCAGCCAGAGCCAAGGCGACAGTGACAAGAACCCAGGAGCCGAGGGAGTGCTGGAGTTGCACCTGCCCCGTGGGAACCAGAGAGCACAGTGAGATTCTGCAAGGGTCACACTGCATATCCTTGGGTGCAGAAAACATATGCAGTTAGGGTGTCTGCTTGAAGTCATGCCAAAGAGCATGACTGGCATGTTAAAGTTATCATGGCTTTCATCTGAGGGCAAAGAGGAAAGAATGACTATGCTGATAGTTCAAATGTGATTATAGGATCTTAAAACAGCTCATCTCTCACCCTGAACTCTACAAATCACTTCTCAGAGATGATGTTTTTAAATGTCTCTTTCCTTTTCATTTGTTCTTTACATTTAAGGGGTAGTGATGAGTACCCTTACTCGGGTATAAGAAATAGCCAAGGCAACTACATGTAATCTTTTACTTATGCTACAGATACTCTCCCAGTGGTGTGGAAGAAAACCTACTAGACCTTGGATTCTCGCCTGGATTTCCAGAATCTAACTCATCCAGATAAACTATAACTTTAGTAAGTTGTTTAATTTATTATTTCATTTTTCTGGACTTCTATTTCTTTACGTGCAAAAGGAGAGGGCTAAGAGCCCATCCCCTTGGACTAAACATTTGTATGTTGCCATCTTAGCCTCTTTCAGGTGTCTATATGCTGCTGGTAAAAAATCTGAGGTATGGACTTTTGTCCCTGAACAAGAAAAAGGTTCCTGAACCTCCCTCCATTCTCACTGGTCTAGCCCTTCCAACTATGGTCTCCACCTGCCCCTGGCCTATCCAGCCTCCTACCCACACCCCCACTCCACACCCCCATCTCAGATATCAAGGGCCACCGCAACTCATGCTGAAAGTTTGGAGAGGGGTGTAGACTCCCAAACAACCTTGCAGACACGTCCTGTTGCGCGCTCGTGGTTGGTGCCGCGAGAGTAGATTCTAGCTTGTGGCATGACCAGCCCGTGCCAGCTGCTCTGGTTGGCAGTGGGCCTCTCAGGACTGCTGCTCCCAGCTGCTCCCACCTCTCAGAATAGCCAGCTCCCGGGCTGCTGGGCAGTTATACTTTCCTCATTCCACATTTCCGCTGAGGGCAGCCCAAAACGCAGTGCCTGCCGAGTAACTGGGGACAACTTGAAGATGCAGGATTGGCCCAGAGAATCCATTCAAATTCCTCCAGCTGGGACTGTACTGCAGGAGCAAAAATGAAAGCGTCACACCGACTGGTCTTCACCTGAAGGCAGTTCTGCATGGTGGAGTGAAAGGGCCCTGGCCTCACACCGAACCTCCACCTCCACACTTCCTGGCCTTAGTGGCTTTAGAAAAATTCCTTACCTCGCTAAGCCTTGGTTTTCTTGCCTTAAAAAGTGGTAATACTAATCATGATTTTTTTAAAGATTTATTTATTTATTAGAGAGAGCACATGCACAAGCAGGGGAGGGGCAAAAGAAGGGGGGGGAGAGAGAGAGAGAAGCAGACTCCCCACTTAGCTGGGAGCCTGACTTGGGGCTTAATGCCATGACCCTGAGATTATGACCAGAGCTGAAACCAAGAGTCAATCCCTTAGTTGACTGAACCACCCAGGTGTCTCATGATTGTTTTTTTAAACACATTATTGTTTAGAAGCTTACATAACATAATGTGAATTTTTTTAAACATTTTATTTTTATTTATTTGACAGACAGAGATCACAAGTAGGCAGAGAGGCAGGCAGAGAGAGAGGAGGAAGCAGGCTACCCACTGAGCAGAGAGCCCAATGCGGGGCTCAATCCCAGGACCCTGGGATCATGACCTAAGCAGATTAAAGCAGAGGCTTTAACCCACTGAGCCACCCAGGTGCCCCTAACGTGAATTTTTAAAAAAATATTTTATTTTTAAGTAATTTAATTTTAAGTAATTTCTATACCCAACCTGGGACTCAAACTTACAGCCCAATCAAGAGTTCATAATTCTACTGACCAGCCAGGTGCCCTCAGATAAAACACATTTTGTTAGACTCTGTGGGTTGGCTACCTAAAAGCCTAGCATTAACCCCCCTTTCCCACCTTGCCCTCCATGTCTTTCCAGATTTCTTGAAGCATTCAGAACAAGCTCACATAAAATAGAGACTCTTCTGAAAACTCTGAGTTCCAAAAGATATGCAGAAATACGGTGAAATACCGATGCAGAAATGTAGAAATACAGTACCACCAGCCTCTCTACATCACTCACCTGCTCCTCTCCCAGCATCTGCTACGACATTCTCTCCGCACAATGCTTTCCTTGACTTTATTTTGGTCCATGTAAGGCAAATACCTCCCAGATCTCCCAGATCCATTCCAAACTCAAACATGTCCCAAGTTTGCAAAATATCTGGAGAGAGAAGGACCTGCCTGACCCAGCTCTGGGTCAGGTGCCCACCTCTAGACAAATCAGCTGTGACCAGGAGCCTGGGGCCATGGTGCATAAAATGGCATGAAGGAGCCATGACAAGACCATGGGGGTGACAGTTTCCAGGAAGAGGGACAGCAGGCCACTGTAAACATGCAGGGTAGAAAAGTTACATAAGAGGTATATGACCAGGTTTCGTCCCTTAAGGAAATTATCATGTAGGGATAAGAGAGAAATATTAAGTCTTTGATTAGGTTTAAATTGATGTTGACGCTAAAGGGGACGATGTACGAAAAAAATCCCAAATGATCAAGAGTGGTGGAAGAAATCTTGTCCTTTCTGAGGTCCAATCAGTAAGGCCCTGCATCTCTCTCTGGAAGATATCTGCTTCTTGGGACTGTCTGCCCTTACAAAGCTCTAGGCCTCATCCTTCTTCTTTCTTGGAAGACAAGACAGAAAAACACTTAACCAAAATAAAGGATGGCTAGGGGACAGGTTTTTGTCAAACAGGGGAACTATTTAAAGAGGGATCTTTCTGCCCTGGGAACGAATTAATGGAATTAAGCCATGAAGGTGGATTTACTATACCGTGCACAGTGAAAGAGGCTACAAAATAGGATAAGACAGGATTAAGTAGCATAATTAATGTTTATGGAAAAGAGATCAAGAAGCTGGTGATGGCTCCAGGAAGCCAGTGGATCTTGGTGCATGTGATGAAAATGAAAGAAGGTGGGAGGAGGCGTTCCTGGAGGGATGAGCAGCGAGCAGAAGAACCTAGGTCAGAGTGAACGTGGCACGTTTGGGGACAGTCACATGCAAGGGTCACATGCTTCGGGGCCACCAAACTGTGGGATGCCCAGTGAAAGCCCCCAGTGTATCTGTTAAATGCAGATTCCTGGGCCCCCTGTGCATAGCTTTGGGTGTAGCTGTTCTGAAGAGGGTCCCAATAGCTCAGGAGAGCTACACCAAGTCAGTGTCCCTACAGCCACTTCCTGGGGCTACTTTGGTTCCCAATCCTTAAAGGGGCCACTCGGTCACCAGCTGATCTGGCCTTCAGCTCCCAGCCTGTGCCCTGTGACACCCAGCCCAAAACGCAACAGAAACAGTCTAGATGTTGAATGCTTCTTAGACAATGTTGCTGTTCTTAGGTCTCACTGGTTCTTTGATCTGTCTTTTATTTCCTAGCCAAACTAATTTTTACATTATTTAATAATCAGCATTTGCATAATAGTAAAGGGTGAACTTTACTTAATTAAAAAAAGAGGTATGTTTGAAGAGTTTCTATTCCAAACTTATCAAGAGTTGATATCATTAATTAATCATACAATATTTTTTTCTTTCTAAGCTACTTTTTATCTCCTCTCCTGTAATTCAACCCACATAGTTTCCATTAAAGTATCATTTACAACAAGAAAACAGAGTTAGGGATAAGTCACATAATTTTCAAGGTGTTGAGACTAAAACAGGTTTCTTAATACCCTCTCCAAGGGTTTTCTTATTAAGCCATTACCTTGTCATTATTTTATTCTTGAGTTGCTCCCTTCAATTATTTTCAGAAAAATTTAAAGTGCTAGTAAGATGTTTTTCAGTCCCTTGACCCAGAAATTTCAAGTATACACAGAATGAATGTGACTTTTCACTGCCCCTCCCTCTTCTCTGCTTGCATTTCTCTTCTTCTTCAGTCCATCCCCAGTCTAATTTTTGCAGCTATATTTCTCTGGACATATCATGAGGACAAGACAGGAAAAGCATTTGCCTTTTTTCATTATGTTCATTTTGTTGGGTGGTTCTCACTCCATCAGCCCTATGAACAGACTTGGAGTCTTCTATCTAATTCCATTTTTTTGGAATTAGCCCCATTTTTAAAGCATTTTTTTAAAGATTTTATTTATTCATTTGAGAGAGAGAAACACAAACAAGGGGGGAGGGGAAGAGGAAGAGGGAGAAGCAGACTCTGCCGAGCAGAGCCTGAGGCAGGGATTATTAGACACCAAGATCATGACCTGAGCCAAAGGCACCCGCTTAACAGACGGAGCCACCCAGGCACCCCCATCTAGCCCCATCTATTGGAAATGTGATTACTACTCAGCAGTTAACTCTTCTAATAATCAGAAGAGACAACTATGATGACTCTGTCCTCTCGGGCTCCAAGCACTGGATACAATCCCACCTGAAATCTCTGTGTCCTGAGGTCTGTGTCTGGATCTCTGGTCTGTGCTGCCTGGGAGCACACAAGATGAAAGACAACATTTATTGGGCCATCACTGGCGTAGTGAATCAGACCAATTCAGATGAACAACAGCTGTAAGTACACGAGTTGACCTCTGGAGTGCTAAATAATATACACCAAGCCCCCATCTCAGGATTGTGTTCTGCTTTTTTATTTATTAATAAATTACCCTCAAATCTAGAGGCTTGAAACAACCACTGTTTTATTACATTTCACAATTCTCGGGTCAGAGAATTCTGGCAGAGCCCAGCCAGGTGATTCTTCTGTTCCAACCCACAAGTCTGCACCTTGGTAGCCACCAGGCTTCTTCAGCAAAGCAGTCTTGGGGTAATCAGACTTAGTAGGCAGAGCTTCCAGAAAGGGTGTTCTGAGGAACAGGAAGTGGAAGTTGCCAATTTCTTTCTTTCTTTCTTTCTTTCTTTCTTTCTTTCTTTCTTTCTTTCTTTTTAAATTTATTTAGTTGAGAGGAAGTGAGAGCACGAGCAGGAGGGGCAGAGGGAAAGGGAGAGAGAATCTCAAGCAGGCTCCATGCTCAGCGTGGAGCAGGACATGGGGCTCAATTCCATGTCCCCGGGATCAGGACTTGAGCCAAAACCAAGAGTCAGCCGCTCAGCCGACACCCAGTCACCGTGGAAGTTGTCAATTTCTTAAGACCTGGGTCTGGAAACTGGCATGGTACTTCTGCTACATTCTTTTAGTCAAGCAATTACATCTCCAGCCTATGTAATAAGAGAGGGCAATAATAAAGAATACGTGGCCTGGTCATCTTTAACACATCATGGAGTTTTTTCACCGAAGGTTTGTAGAACGTGCAGTAAAGCCCAGGCTGTGTGCAGCTCTGGGAACATGCAGCAGTGATAACACACTCCCAGCCACGAACAAGCCCACAGCCTCGAGGAGAAGCTCATGTGTTATATCGTTCCTGTTCGTAAACGTTCAGTAATTCTCCGTGACAATCAATCAGTAAAACCAGGAGTAAATTTCAGGAGATAACTTAAAATGAAAAGGAGAAAAATCCACTGTCTAATAATATCTAGTTTCTCATAATTCAAACGTCTATTTATCTAACAACACCTGGCATACAAGTAAATTGTGACATGGAGCCAAAGCTTGAAGTGTTAGAGGGGAAAACAAATGGCAGAGATCACTTCCTTTGAGAAACAGACCTTGTGCATGCTAAGAAACTATAGTCAGAGCTCAGCGATCATGGGATAAATTCCGAAAGACTTAAGTTCTCATCTGTAAGGCAAGGAGGCCAGGTATCACCCTTGGCAAAACTGTCCATCACAAATCAGAGAAGGCGTACCCTGGTAACAGAGCATTTGGATCACAAAGGAAAGGCAGAGCAATCAGGCATCATCTCCTTGGAAAACAGGGAAAGAATGTTTCTAGTTTAGCAGCCTTCCAGCCAGGACACCGCATCCCCCTGAAGCAGGGCTGTTAGGCATGAAGTCACTTAGCTTAATAGACTGATACGTCACAATCGTTTAAGGCTTGAGATGTCTAGCAAGAGCTTGGGAGAATATGGTCACACTGTAATAGGGTCCTGTGTTCCTGAAGCAAAAATGTGGTAAAGATTTGGAGAAAGTGGTGTAGATGCTGCTTTTTAGAGATGCTTCCTGAGGGACATGCCGTCAAAATGACTGACCACTCCCTGCCTGCCCTGCTCTTTGGGACGTCTGGGCTTTGTCCATGTTGCTCTCTCACCAGGAACACCTGGGTCATCCTGGAAAGGAAAACATGAAAATGTGGTTGAGAACCGAGAAGTGGCCCAAGCAGTACAATGTATGCCTTCTGTGATTCAGAAGACAAATACTGTTATGTAGAGAAAAGACACTCATGTGGTGGGAATAGGTCTCAGATAGGGTGCGAACTTGAGCCAAACAGAGACAGAGATGGCAAAGAAGATGGTTCTAGGCTGGCAAAACAGCACACGTGACACATGGATGTGGTTCCAGCCAGTAGTTTTGGGCACCTACTCTATGGCAGGCATTGGCTGCTGCTGAGCCCTGTATGGGATCAGGACACATTCGAGAGATCTCGAAGAGACCAGCCCAGTACCAGTATCTAAGACTGTTCAGAGATAAGGTTGGCAAAACAGACGTGTCCAAGTTAGGAAGAGCCTTGAGTCCTCCACTAATGTATCTGAAGCCAGTATTCCCCATTCTAGAAACAGAAATTCTTTTGTTTGCTTCAAAGAACTCTTAATAGATTCTTTTCCAAAAGTGTAATCCATATTTCAACAAGGGGAAAAAAAGAGCATGTGCAGTCTACATTTAGAATGGTCACGACTGTTAAACCTAATTTATATATGGGATCAAATGCCTAGTGGTTCTTGATGCCAGTCCCTGTACTCTTTGACTTCTCCTTCTTTTCTTTTCTTTTTTTTCTTTTTGACTTCTCCTTCTTATATATTTCTTGGTTTACACATGACCTGAACGATGCATTACTCAATGATTTTTAAATATCATTGGATTTTCTTGGATGAGCAATTATGAAATAAGGGGCAAACTATTTTACAGGTTGTATTTTCCTAAATCACAATATTGAAATACTCAGTTTGCTCCAGGAAGGTGAGGTCAGGAGAAAGAAGAGTAATAATATATACAAAGTCATCTCTTGAAAAATGGAAGATATTGGTCACCCCTGGTGCTCGCCCCGCTTCCTCAGTGTCCCCACTCGACCTATCACATGAGACCCACCTTAAGTCCAACTTCTTCCAAGATGTTACCTCTTATCTTTCCATCCTCTACTGGTTATTTCCCTCCCTGATCTCCTCTTGCATATACGTCCATTATTTAACTCTCTCAATTTTTAGAAACTAAAATAATAAGCATTTTGAGAAAAGTAGGTTCCATACATTTTTATATTGTTCAAGGTCTAGCTAATAATAATAATGATAGCCAGCATTTATTGGACACCTAACTGTGCCAAGTATACAACTTGCACTATTTGATTTAATTCTTGCAGTCATCCTTGGTGGGTGGTGCTATCATTATCCTCACTTTATAGATGAGGAAACTGAGACTTACTCAAGGTTATAAGGCCAGAAAATGATGAACTCGGGATTGGAAGGTATTCTGACTCCAGAGTCCATGTACTTAACTACTTCTCAAAGTAATACAAAAAGCACTTACTGAGCATTTACTATGTTCCAGGCATTGAGTTATGGATTGCTTCACTTACTTTTCACAGGTATCTATGAGGTAGGTACTATTCTTGTCCCCATTTTAAGGATCAGGAAATTGAGAGGTAATAGGATTTTTTGTTTTTGTTTTTGATTTTATGAGAGCATTTAAGACCTACTATCTTACACATTTCAATTATATAATACAGCATTATCATTATAGCCACCGGGTCTTAATGAGAGAAATCGTGAGTTCGAACAGTTTTGTCAAGATCACATATACCCAATAGGGGCTGGAATCCAGATTGGGACCAGCCATGACTCCATCTAGAGACCACTGAAAAACACAGAATGGTTCACTTAATGTAAGAGTGCCTTCCATATACCAACATCCTGGCTGCTACAATTCTCTTACTTCAACCAATTCTTCCATCACGTTTTCCGATGTCTTGACTCTCCTAGGCTAATCCTAGATAACACCCGTCTTAAAGCATGGTCTTCTGAACTAGAGCAAGTATCTCAGATGGGATCTGGTCAGACCACCTCATAAGTCTCATCCCACAAACAAAGTTACAGGATTCTGAAGACCCGATCACCGCCATGATCCTTCCCATGGTCCTCAGCCCTGAGCTCAGCATGCCATGTCAGTTCCAGTCTCCTGCCCCACAGACGCTCAGCCCCAGTTCCTGAATGTGATAGTGGTTAGGATTTCCATCTCTGTCGTGAGTTAGGAATGATTCTGTTAATAATAGAACATCTATCAAAGGCTTAAACAAAAGTGTTTCTGATTCTTACATCACAGCTATCCGGACACAGTGGCCCATTAGTGTAGTGGCTTAACAATGACAGGGCTGGCATTGCTAGGATTCTCTTGGCCTTTTCTTCCCAGTGACAGGTTTCAGGTAAGTCAAGAGGGGTTGAAGGTGCTGGATGTGCCAGTTCTATTCCCTTTTTTGGTGGGAGGAGGGGGTTAATTTGCTTACTTATTTATTTTAGAAGGCAAGAGGGTGAGAGAGAATGTGTGAGCTGGGGGAGAGGCAGAGGGAATCTCAAGAGGAATCTCAAGCAGACTCCGTGCTCAGTGCAGAACCTGATGCAGGGCTGGCTCTCTCGGCCCTGAGATCATGGCCCGGGCTGAAATCATGAGTCGGATGCTTAACTGACTGAGCCTCCAGCTGCCCCAGTTCTGTTCCCTTTAAAAGAAAATCAAAAGCTCTCCTAAAAGCATCCTCAGCGAACAACCCATCTGGCTCACTGGTTACCACTGAGGATCACATGGCACTTCTGACGGTAAGGGAGTCTAGGAAGCTGGGCAAAAGGACTGCTCTGACTGGCTTAGACCTTTCATAATCCACTGCTTGGCTTTGGCATGTTGCTGTCCAGAACAAGCAAAAAGAAAGAATAAGATCCTGGATATCAGAGAGGCATGTAGCAGGGTCTGCCATGGTGGAGCGTGAAAGTCATCTGCAGCCCTATATCCACTGTCTAACTTGTTTGGGGATGAAATTAGTCTTTGGGCAGCAATGTATACATCCAGTTATAGCCTCCCTACCCACACTATTGGAACCCACTCCAGTTTCCTCCTAGAACTGAAGTCCAGCTATGAATAGAAGCCATGGATGCAGCTAATTCCTGCCAATCTTTTTCTCTAAACCCTGCAAGCAGTTACAACTTCCAGTAATCTGAACAAATGCCCCTGATCTTGGACTCAGACTTGACCCTTAAGAACAAGTACTGTTTGTTTCTTGAGAAGCTCTGCATCATGCCCCATTCTACATTTCTAGATCAGACTTGTTGATCTTGGACTTGGACCTGGGTTGGATTTTGGTCTTGGCTGACTTTAGCTCAAATCTTTCTCCTAGCTGAGAACTCCCAGCATGCCTTGAAGCCCAACCCACACCATTTATGACACATAACAGATTACTAAATAAATTCACATTGAATTTCTTTGAATATTTAAATTCCCAAGATGTCAACTGCTGTCACTAACAGCAATAGCCATCTGTCAGAAATGCTATTAAGGAAGTGACCTCATTCAATGAAGACTGGTAGCAAGTTAGCTTCAATTTATTAGGCAATATGGTCAAAGATAAATGAAGTTCCATTTTTGAAAAGGAAACTTTTGAGTTTTGTACATTGAATAATGGGCCACAGCAACCATCAGACAGTGATAAAATAGGACAAGTCTGAATATGAGTTGATCTTGTACTGTCTGGCCAAACAACACCAACTATCAACGACTAAGTTTTCAGATAAAATAAAAGGAGAAAGTCATAAGAGTTATAGAAGCACAGGGTAGCAAATATCATGTCCTGTATGAATCCTGATTTCTATATTCCAGGAAAGTCTTTCATCCAAAGAGTGAAAATACTTTTCGTTTTACCCAGGTAATGATTTATCCTTCCATATTTCTCTATAGCTCAAACCTAAGAATAATGCTCAACCAGAATAACCACACTTTCCTAGAGTCCCAGTAAGTATGCATCCCTATAATTCTGCAAAGCTTTTGAATTTCTATTTTTCCCTTAATTGGTTTATCATACATATGTCTTATTAAAAGCCATCTCAAAGATTTTTTTCAAGAGATAGGTTTGTTGTTATTGTTGTTTTTGTTTTTGGCAGGGGAGAGTGCAGCTCAAAGGGATTGAAGTTAATCGGGTCATGCTATACAAATTTTTTGTGACCTAACTTTTTGCAAAACACAGCATAATAGAATAACTGGAAATAGATTGATAGAATGTGACTTTCCTACTACATCAATTAGGCATTTAACATGGTTTGACAGGATTTGAATGGTAATTACATCCAGGTTGAGTTCTCTGGCAAGAGTTTGGACTACAGACATTGTGACTGTGTTGGTAACTGGGGGAAATTCCATAAGCTGTTGTCACTGGGCATGCGTATATCAAGGATGATATTTGATGATGAAAGTTTAGAAATTCAACTTATTTTCTTACTGTCCTGAGGTCTTCTGACCTCTTAAGAGAGAGCCACGATTTTCCTTCAGGGAAATTCAACTAAATGAATGCTTAATTGAAAACTCAGAGTACCGTCTCCTCACCAGCCATGCCAACTCTGATTGATTTGTAGTGACTGTGGGCACTATGTTTAAAAGAATTCTGAGGGGCGCCTGGGTTGCTCAGTGGATTACAGCCTCTGCCTTCGGCTCAGGTCATGGTCCCGGGGTCCTGGGATCGAGCAAGTATATTGAAAATATATTTGCAATGGTCTGACTTATAGAAAAGTTTTGATAGAGCAGTTGAAGATTTCTGATTTTAATTAACAAACATCTCCATGGAGTCACTTAGAAGAGTTAACTGCCCTTTATGCCCTGCAGAAATTGATGCGCTTGGGGCACCTGGGTGGCTCAGTGGGTTAAAGCCTCTGCCTTCAGCTCAGGTCATGATCCCAGGGTCCTGGGATCAAGCCCCGCATCAGGCTCTCTGCTCACCAGGGAGCCTGCTTCCTCCTCCTCTCTCTCTCTCTCTGCCTGCCTCTCTGCCTACTTGTGATCTCTGTCTGTCAAATAAATAAATAAAATCTTAAAAAAAAATAAAGAAATTGATGCGCTGGATGATAATACCGATCATTTGAACTTTAGGAATATATTAGCTGCAGACAGCTGTTTGGAGTGTAGTGTAAGCTAGACTTGCTCTCTCAGTGCTAATTAGACACCAGGAGAAGCTGCATATTGTGCCTTCTCTTGGTTCACGGATCTTGTAATCAGAACAGAACAGGAAGGACATCTGTCCACCTATTTGCGGAGCCTGAAGAATGGCATCTTGTTCATCTAACAGTTATTAATGGTAGTTAATAACTTAGTATGTGCCAGCCTGATTGGGTTTTACATGTAACCCCACATTTTAAAATATTATCACATTTAATCCTCATGTCAACCATTTTCCAGATGAGAAAACAGAAGCTCCAAGAGGTTAAATAATTTTCCCAAGGTCACAGAAACAGTGAGGGGCACAGCTGGGACTTAAATCCAGGCTGTCAGCCCCCATGCCTTACACTCCACACGCCCATAGAAGTACACCTGCTTGCCACATTGATTTACACAAGTTCGGTTAAAGGACAAGGGCAAAGACACAACCTGATTCCATAACATTTGAGTCAGACTTTGGATATTCAAAAGACACTTTCTCGGGGCACCTGGGTGGCTCAGTGGGATAAAGCCTCTGCCTTCAGCTCAGGTCATGGTCCCAGGGTCCTTGGATCGAGCCCCACATCGGGCTCTCTGCTCGGCCAGGAGCCTGTTCCTCCTCTCTCTCTGCCTGCCTCTCTGCCTACTTGTGATCTCTGTCTGTCAAATAAATAAATAAAATCTTTAAAAAATATATTAAAAAAAAAGACACTTTCTCTCCACTATGATTCTAGAAATGCTATCTGCGTGCAGGACTGGTCCACAGGCTCCAGCTGGCCTTACCTGGCAAGGCCACCCCCAGGACATCTATGGGATATGTTACCAAAAGCTTCATGTGCATCACACCATTGTCAGTCATAGCTTGTTTGAAACATGCCAAAGGAATTGGTTATTTATAGGAATCTATTGGCAAATGTTCATCTTGAAAAATGAAAAATCTTCTCGTAATGAAAATAATCGTTCTGTGTTCTGTTTTACAAGTCTGAATTTAAAAAAAAAAAAAAAAAAAAAAAAAAGCTGGATTCCCCACCCGGAATGGCAGGTAGGAGGTGTTTGGTTTGAGTAGGAAGAATTTAGCCCACAGGAGCCATCAAGAGCCAAAGCCAGAAGCCCATTTGCTTTTTTAATCTTCCTTCTTCTTAAATCTAAGGGGCAAGAGGGGATTTAGACCAGGAGTAGACATGAATTTGCACTAGACATGAATTTCCCTGCCTCGGTGTTTAGTTGCTGCCCCCATGCCAGGCGACAGGTGCCTTGCCCGGTGAGACTCCCCACCACGGACTCCGGCGCAGACTGGTGAGCATACAGAACCAGCCACCAGCATCTGGGAGGCCAGCATCATTCAGTTTTTGGTCAAGATCAAGGAAATAAGAGAAAAACGTTAATCAGTAGTTCTCACACTGAAGGCCAAAGAGATCCCTTATATTCTTCCGCGTATTCATCCAAGGACGAAGTATTAAAGAGTTCAACGGCATGTTCTCATCCAGCCCTCATCTTCGGAATCTTAATGGGATTCTTATCACGAATGTGAGAATGTGCGTTTGCCGGGATTTGCCTCTGTGTACTTAACTGATTTACAGAGCCGTTTTAAATGGTGAAAACTCTGGGGCCATGAATAGGGAAAGGGGAGGGAGTCACAAAACCCACTAAAACCTGTGCCCCCAGAATAATTGCTCCGCTGCCCCAGCCTCTCTTTGTATCTTCATTCACTGTTATGTAAATGATGTTTTAAAAAGCTTGAAAATTCCCCCTAACCCCTGAGCTATATATAGACCAATGCTTCCCAAACTTCCAGTTGAAGAACAGCAGAAGGCCTGAGCCACACACTGCATCCTCTTGATGTCTGAGGGTCATGGAAGGAGCCTGCTCGAATGCACTGTGTCCTCAAGATCTTCTGTTTTCGATTAAAAAAAAAAATCACATAGATTTTACACCCCTACTTTGGGCCTAGGCGCGCGAGTGACCCCAGCCTGGCAGCATGGGTGCAGGTCGCGGGTCCGCCTACTGAGCCAACGGATCAGCTCTGGCTCATCTAGTTTGGGCTTTGAAGTCACTTTTGTGTGGGCTTTGAAGTCACTTGTGTGACCGAACGTCGAGGACATCTTACTTTTTACTTAGAGCAGTGTAAGTAACCAGAACTGCGCTCAGTTAGATTTTAGATCCTTTCTCAAATACAAAAGGATACACTGAAGTCAGGTTAAATGTTACTGATTGCTGGGAGGGCAAAGGAGATACCAAAGGGAAGATGTAACTTTAGCGGAGGAGGAGGAGGATTGGTAGATACACAAACGTCTTAAGTCAGGGTTCAAAGCGGGGGAATACTGTATACAATGACCATATTCTGAATCACAAATATAGAACCACTTTTTTTTAATTTTTTACAAAGGGGGTTATGGAGAGAGCAAGTACAAAAATATTTGACCTCTATTCTGTGATCATACTGTGGTGAGAGTATGGATATTGTTATCTTGAGTATGTTGTGTATAATGGGGGATGAAGCCACAGCACCCATAAATATGTGCCGTTTTTTCATTTTTTCTGCATTTTTTTCCACCTTCTGCGAGCATAGTGGACTGACAGTCCCATCCCCCGTTTCCCCCACCCCCCCCCACCCCTGCGCTTTCTGCTGTCTGGATCCCCTGCTGTGTTCGCACAGCGACCTGGAGGCCACGCCCCCAGGGCTGCTCCCAGCCAATGAATGAGCACAACCGAGGCGCATTGGTCCCGCTCCTTCCCGCCGGTCCTACTTCTACAACTGACATTTTTGGGTCCAGGGCTCCCCAGCCACGTGGCTGAAACTCTCTTACGAATGTGCTGCAGCCTGAGGCTCTTCCTACCCATCCTCCCTCCTTCCCCAGTCCCTCTCATAGGTGTCAGACTTGCACTCTAGCCTGCAGACCACCCCTGCCTCTCCTGCTTCTCCCCTTTCCTCTTTCCCGTTTTCCCCTCCCAAATCGCTTTCATGTCTAATCCCAGGTTGGTTGCCTCCTGAAAGACCTGAGCTAACCTAAAAACAAATGGATAGTTAGGAGGTAACCAGTTACCTCTTATCCATGGTTTCTATTTTCCATGATTTTGATGACCTGCAGTCAACTTTAGTCTGGAGGCCAAAGATCCTCCTTCTGACATAGTGTCAGGTCAGTGGCAGCCGATGGGAGCCGCAGTGCCTGTCATTCACCCCACTTCATCTCAACGTGTAGGCATTTTATTATCTCACATCATTACACAAAGAAAGGTAAATATAGTATAATGTTTTGAGAGTTGACCCTCACATAACTTTTATTACAAGTATATCGTTATACTTATTCTATTTTATTATTACTGCTAGTCTCTCTTACCGTGCCTAATTTACAAATTAAAATTTATTAAAATTTATCATTGGTTTGTATGCATAGGAAAAAACATGGTTTATACATAGGGTTTGGTACTGAGTTTTCAGGTATCTATTGGGGGTTTTGGAACTCCGACAGATAAGGGGATACTACTGTATTCTAATTGCTAGGATTCTCCGTGTGGAAAAGAGATATGAGACAGAGTAGATTACAAAAACAACAACAACAACCTCAAATCCTGCATGTGAAATGGAAGTATCAGTATGAGTGTGTGAGGTATTCTATCTTTGATTACCAGCCATTCTCCAGGATGGTCCGTAATGATTCTGCCCTGTAGATGTTCATGCCCTTGTGTTGTCCCCTCTCCCCCTTATGTAACCAGTGCTATAGCTTGGGAATGATGGAGTGTGATTTTCCAAGGCTATAGCATAAAAGACAGTGGTTTCTGCCTTTTCTCTTGGATCGCTTGCTCTGGGGAAAGCTAGCGGGCATGACTCGCGATCCTTCAGAAAGTCCTGGTGAGGAGGTACTGGAGCCTCCTGCCAAAAGCCAGCGCCAGCTTGCCGGGTACAGAGTGAGCTACACTGGAAGTGGATCTTCCCACCCCTGTCAAGCCTTCAGATGATGGCAGTCCTGGCCAACATCTTGACTACACCCTTATGGGAGACCGTAAGTCACAACCACCGGGTAAGCTAACCTCAGATGCCCGATCCACAGAAACCGAGATAACACATGTTTCTTGTTTTAAGCAACTATGTTTTGGGGTAGTTTGTTCCACAGTATGGAATAACTAACACACACCCATACACACGCATGCACACACATTTTATAACGTCTAGATCCAGCTGTCAGTTTGCAGGAAATACAGAGGAGTATGTTGAACTACATCATGTAGCCAACCAGCAAGTTCATGGATGCAAACTCAGATTTGTGTATTCAATCAGCAAAGTCCAAACTGTGAGAAAATTTACAGCTCACATAGCCTGGGTTCTTTAAGGGATAAATTGTAAGGAAAGGGAAGGACTAAAAAGGAAATCTTTACATTATAAGAGTCCTAAATTATATATTAAATCTTAAAAATGGTCACAACTAAACTACAGTGTTTAGAGATGTATACTTTGGTGATAAAGGTAAAGAAACACAAGTAAGTGATTACTGTAAAACAAAAGTTCTTAAACTTTTTTTAAAAAGATTTTATTTATTTATTTAACAAACAGAGATCACAAGCAGGCAGAGAGGAGAAAGCAGGCTCTCCGCGGAGCAGAGAGCCCAATGTGGGGCTGGGATCATGACCTGAGCCGAAGGCAGAGGCTTTAACCCACTGAGCCACCCAGGTGCCCCGATAGTTCTTAAACTTTAAACACACATCAGACTCACCCAGAGGATTTCTCAAAACACTGATCACTAGGCCCCACCCCCAGATTTTCTGATTTAGCACATCTGTGATAGGGACCAAGGAATTGTATTACTATCAGGTTCTCAGGTAGGGATGAATCCTCTGGTCCAGAGGACCACTGCCATAAAAGTCAGGAGGTTGGGATTTGAAGAATGAGAAAGAAGGGAGAGGCCTATAATTAGGACAGGTGGCTGGCCAAGTTTTATTTTGTTGCTATTGGTTGGAAGAATGTTAGCTTTATCATAATTCATTAAGCTATGCATCTGTGGAATGTGGGTTTTTAAATCTGTTTTATTTTACAATAATGAGGTTACAAGTGAAAATTCTGCACAATTAAAGAAATAGTAGACTTTTGACTTTCACAGTCCAGTTGACTGTTTTCCTTATGCTCCCAAGCCAGAAAGTAGGTGTGGCATATCTGTTACATATGCTGCTAGTTCTAGACTCATTATTTTAGTCTCTCAAGTACCCTATGCAGACATTTGATAAGTTATTAGTATCTAGATGCTTCCCATTCATCCTTACTGGTAATATGTCTGAAGCACCAATGAAAATAGAGCCCTGTGCTCTGTATAAAATGTTAGAGTTAGAACAAAACAAAACATGGATTCAATCTCAAGATGATTTGGGTCTACTGGGGAGAAGAAGATTTTTAAAAAATTATTTTTATTTATTTGTCAGAGAGAGAGAGCGAGAAAGAGAGAGTATGAACAGGGGGAACAGCAGGCAGAGGAGAAGCGGGTTCCTCACTGAGCAAGGGAGCCTGATGTGGGACTCGATCCCAGGACCCTGGGATCATGACCCAAGCCAAAGGCAAATGATTAACCACTTGAGCCACCCAGGCACCCTGAGACACAGATTTTTTTAAAGCAACAAATAAAGCTACATAAACTCAGAAACATTAACTGTACTTTTAGTTGCTCTCTCCAATACATTTGATTTTCTTAAAAAAATTTAGAAGGATATACATTTAGAAGTCATATTTATAACTCAAGTCCAAAAATCTTAAAATATTTATGACAAAATTAAGTCCTAGCAAAATTTGCATGGTGATACCTTTATAGTACTGGCTTTTTCTTTCATCATGCTTCCTACTTGCCACCATCAAATATTTATTCAGTATATTGATTGTTATTAAATTAAAATAGATCACCTGGGCATATTGCCCTTTGGCCAGAGGAAGAGCATAGTATTAAGTGATCAGCTTCCTACCTCTTGCTACTTCAGTGTCCATGAGATGGCCATGGTGTTCAGACTTTTCTCTTTCCTGCCTATGAATCTGGTATTAAATGGACAATACAGCTATTGGGAAATTGTGTAAGTTCCCCTAGACTCTCATACTTCTGAGGAATGACCAGAATTAGTAATTCGGTGTTGACAAATAGTAGCAGCTGTACAGTTACCTGTAGGATAAGTAGATCTTAAGGACCTCCTTTATGGTTTTTATCTGGTTTTGGTTGGGGGGGGTGGGGGAGGGCTGACTCACACTGTTGAAAATCAGATGAGAGCTCTTGTACCTCGAAAGGTGCCCAGATGCACCACAAAACCTCATGAGACTTCCAGGCCACTTTTCAACATGCATGGATCTCCCCTTGGGTCCAAGGACCAGACAGAGAGTACTTGGCCTCATTATACTGTGTGATGCTGAGTGTTGGGAATAGAAATATGTAAACAAATGGTACCTCCTTCAAAGCGCTTCCATCCCAGTGAAGAACAAAATAGACAAAAATATTTTTATTGCAATAAGATAATATTTTAATTGAGCTATGTACCGATAAAAAACGTTTTGGTAAACAACACAAGTATTTTTGTATGCTTTTACCTTTTTGGAAACCGAATGTCTTAGAGCTCTTTATAAACCATATTATCCAGATGGAAAAACAGGGAGAAAAGAGAGATCCTGAGCTTGCCAAATATGACTCAGCAAGTCAGTGACATACCTGGAAATAGAAAGGAGAAATGAAACAAGTTTTTAGCAATCTACCTCGAAACAAGCACTCTATTAGCTCGGCACAGCAGTTGGGGGAGAGGCAGCTCTGACACCATAGGAGGAGGAAGCCCGTGAGTCAGCTCAATGTGGAGACCAGGTTTGAAGAAAGTCCTGCTAAGTGGAAGAGTGCACAACTCTGACTCCCAGCCTTAGTCACTTCCTCTCTGGTGGCTGCAGAGACCCGACCAAGCTTTATGCAGATGTCCATCCTGCCACTGTGTTTTCTTTGATCTATGACACAGATCCTGTCACTTCTGACTTAGAACAGCTCTGGCTTCCCACAGGTAGACCAGCTGGCTGGAGGGTGAACTCTGTCCTACAGACTTTCAGGGGAAACTTGTCTTGCTGGCTTGAAAAGCCCCAAGAGCCTTCTGGAGAGAAACTCTGTTTCAAATGATGTGTTTCTGTCCCCAGCACCCAGCCTGGGGCCTGGCTTATGTGTGGGTGCTTAATAAAGATGTGTTGTGAAATTGAGTCAATTCTTCATGACATATAAGGTCAGAAAATTATGTCATCGTAATTATTAGCATGTGCTAGAGTTGTGTGCTTTGCATTCTCTACTAAATTGTGGTTGCCTAAAAGGCAAAAATGACATTTGTTCATTTCTGTATCCTTAATATCTGATACATGACCTGAAGCACAGTAGATGCGTAATAAATTAATGAATGAGTGAATGTTGAATTGTGGAGCGTCTCTAAGATGTTAGCTCTTGACATAGAAATAAAGGGGTGGGGGGTAGCTGGACAGAGAAAGAATCCAAATGAAATTGTTAAGGACATTTTTATTAGACTACTGCTTCTTTTTAAAAATCTAAACAATAACTGGAAGCCTAAAGAATAAAGTCATCACTTCACCCAAATTGCCTGAATCCAAAAGTAACTGTGATTAAAATTTGGTGGATATGAATGCAGACATCTCTTAATACATAAGTTAACAGCTAATATTTTTAAATATTAAACTGGTCTATTCTAATTTCCTTCTGAATTGTCTTCCCAACAGCCTTCCATGAGCAGGGTTGAGTTGTTGAGTTACAAGGCATATTGTTCTCGGCAAAAACCAGGTACTGCCTTCAAGAGGGAGTGTTATTCACAGCTGACTTCCTTGACCTTTTGATATCAAACAAGAAAATATTCATGAAAACCAGACATCAAGAAAGAAAAGGATTTGGGGGTGCCTGGGTGACTCAGTAGTTTAAGTGTCCAGACTCTTTGATTTTGGCTCAGGTCATGATCTCAAGGTTATGAGATCAAGCCCTGCATCAGGCTCTGCACTCAGCAGGGAGTCTTCTTGAGATTCTCTCCCTCTACGCTTCCTCCCACATGCTTTCTCTCTCTCTCTCTCTCTCAAAAATAAGTAAGTTTTTTTTTTTTAATTTTTTTAAAATTTATTTATTTGTTAGAGAGAGAGAGAGTGAGCAAGCACAGGCAGACAGAGTGGTAGGCAGAGGCAGAGGGAGAAGCAGGCTCCCCACTGAGCAAGGAGCCTGATGTGGGACTCAATCCCAGGACGCTGGGATCATGACCTGGGCCGAAGGCAGCCGCTTAACCAACTGAGCCACCCAGGCATCCCAAATAAGTTTTTTTTTTTTTTAAAAAGGAAAGGATTTTTAAGCTATGTTCTCTCCCCCTTTAACATCAGTACTAGATCATAGAACTCTTTTCCTGGCATACAGGGGACTTCTCTCCTGCATGTAATGGTCATGCCCTGAGTTTGACTATCCTAGAAAGAACACATCAGAAGACAGATGTGCTGCAGATGACATGGAAATCCCAAAACTTGCCCAGTTCTGGCTCCTAGAATTATAGTAGGAAAAGAAGGGTCAGACAGGATCCAGAAGGTCAGACACAGGTTCTGGTTTTCCGCCTGCCTCAGAACCAGACTTGTGTGCACAGAGGGAGCCTTAGAACATCCAGATAGCTGAGGGGAGGCCAAGAACTTGAGGGCTTCCCCACCCCATCATACAAGGAGGTTGTCAGTCTCTAGAGTAGCCGTGCATGCTGCCTCCATTGGGACACACGGCAATAGTGTGGCAGCATTGGTGTGTCCCAGGTAGATGGTTAAACCTGAGCCAGTGTTCCTCATCCCCCATGGCTTTGTGTGGTCTACAACGAGCCCAGAAGTCCCTGCACGTCTGAGGATAGGAAATGTAGAGAGGTTGATAGGATCCGTAGATGGGCAGAAGACCAGACCATGAATGCTGGTGCTGTGTGCCTCAGAAGCCACTGGTCAGGAAAGAGTTTACAATAGCCAGTTCAAAGCAAAGATCAGTGTGACTGAGGGGAAGGGGGTTGAGTATGGATTTGAGAACTTTGTCTCCCTTCCCCGCTGATGCCACTGTAAACTCATATAATCCATCTTACCCACTAAGACAGACTCAAATGAAAGGGGAACCCTCCTGCTGTTGGTGGGAATACAAGCTGGTGCAGCCACTCTGAAAAACAGCATGGAGTTTCCTCAAAAAGTTGAAAATAGAGCTACCTACGACCCAACAATCTCACTACTGGGTATTTACCCTAAAGATACAAATGTAGTGATCCAAAGGGGCACGTGCACCCCAATGTTTATAGCAGCAATGTCCACAATAGCTGAACTATGGAAAGAACCTAGATGTCCATCAAGAGATGAATGGATAACGATGATGTGGTATGTATAAATACAATGGAACACTATGCAGCCATCAAAAGAAATGAAATCTTGGGGTGCCTGGGTGGCTCAGTGGGCTAACGCCTCTGCCTTTGGCTCAAATAATGATCCCAGGGTCCTGGGATCGAGCCCTGCATCAGGCTCTCTGCTCAGCAGGGAGCCTGCTTCCTCCTCTCTCTCTCTCTGCCTGCCTCCCTGCCTACTTGTGATCTCTGTCTATCAAATAAATAAGTAAATAATCTTTAAGAAAAAAAAAGAAATGAAATCTTGCCATTTGCAATGATGTAGATGGAACTAGAGGGTATTATGTTGAGTGAAATAAGTCAATCAGAGAGAACTATCATATGATCTTCCTGATATGAGGAAGTGGAGATGCAACGTGGGGGTTTTGGGGGGTAGGAAAAGAATAAATGAAACAAGATGGGATCGGGAGGGAGAAAAACCATAAGAGACTCTTAATCTCACAAAACAAACTGAGGGTTGCCAGGGAGATGGGGAAAGGGAGAGGGTGGTGGGGTTATGGACACTGGGGAGGGTGTGTGCTACGGTGAGTGCTATGAAGTGTGTAAACCTGGCGATTCACAGACCTGTACCCCTGGGGCTAATAATACATTATATGTTTTTTTTTTTAAAAACCAGACAGACTCTACCTTGGAGAGGACCAGGGAGGAGAGGAAATCTGAGAGACAGAATTGATCTCAATGAACTCCTTGATCCTCTCAACCAAGTTTACCAGATTGGAGTAAAATTTAAATCTTTCCTCGCATGGCACCCGCCACAATAATCATTACCACATAGCTGAAGGAGTTTATAACCAGTATCAGAGCAACTTTTTTTTAAAGGTGGTGTCTTTTCTTTGTAAATATGAGTATAATAAATTTGTAGCTCAGTTATATAGATACACAGAAAAAAGAGAGAGAGATGAATTTAAAGGATCCCCATCACCATGTGACCATATTGTATGTATCCATTAGGATTCAGTTGCACGTAACAGAAACATGTTCACAGTTGAAGCAGAAGGGAAATGGGCGGATGTATAATTATGGAGGAGTCTGGGGAGCAGGCTTCAAGCTTGGGCTTCTGGGACAATTTTCAGGACACTTCAGAACTGGTGTATCAGTCAGGGTCTACTTCTGCTACAATCATTAGGCTGGAGAACCAGGAAAGGAATATCTCAGATTCAGGCTCCAGAATCATGCCACCTACGGTGGGCTGGAAGATGGCCCTCAAAAGCTACCTAGGCCCCAATCCCTGAAACCTGTGAACATCACCTTCTGCGGGGACATGGCCTCTGCAGATGTGATTGAGAATCTTGAAATAGGATTATCCTGGATGATCAGGGTGAGCCCTAAAGGCATTCACATGGATCTTTGTAAGAGCGAGGCAGAGGGAGAGGCACACCAACAGAAAAGAAGGCACGGATGACATTGTAGGTGAATGTGCCACAGGCTGGGTCTCTCTGTGGGAGCAGAACACACTTGAGTTCCATGCAGCAACCTGAGAAGGGGCCCAGACAGGTTTGAAAACAATTATGCAATTTCCACTATCTTCTCCTTTCTGAGATGAGTATTCCCAGATCATTTCTACACCTTTGGCAATCTTGATTGGATTTCTCTTTATCACCATCCATCTTCAAATGTGATTCCCAGCGCAGAACATGGCAGACAAGACAATGAGTTCTACAGGTTGTGGCACGCCCGGCCCTTCCTTTGTTTTGGACACTCTAGTCTATGAATATGGCTCGTGTTCATGTTAACATTTTTGGCAGGTATATTTCACCATTTAATGGTGATGAATTTGTCTTTAATTAAAACCCCTAAGTTTTTTTGGTGCCTGGGTGCCTCAGTCATTTGGGCGTCCAGCTCTTGGTTTCGGCTCAGGTCATGATCTCAGGGTCATGTGCCCCATATTGGTCTCCAAGCTCAATGGGGAATCTACTTGAGATTTTCTCTTTCTGCCCTTCCCTCTGCCTCTGTCCCTCCCCCAACTTGTGTGCATGCATGCTCTCTAAGTAAATAAATCTTTAAAAAAACCTCCAAGATTTTTTTCATATTCACTGCTATTAAGCTATCTCTCTCCCATCTTGTATTTATGTAGCTTCTTTTTTACAGTTGTGTTTTGCTTGTTTGTTTTTTAGACCTTTGGTTATTCATTGTTTACATTAATTATTTTAAATTTAGTCTATCATTTTGGACTGTTGATCTTTTTGGATAATAATTTTATTATCTGATTCATTAGCTCTCCCTCAATGTTATGATTGTCACCAATGTCCTCATCGGGTTGATTGCAGTTTCTGGAGTCCCTTAGGCAGAGGTTTAGGTCCTTGATTCCCATTTACTAGTTATGTGATGTTGAACAAGCTAGTTGTCCATTTCGAGCCTCTGGTAAAAACGGTACCTCCCTTTAGGATTGACTATAAAGTGTTTAGCATTGTGCCTCACATAGATTAAGCACCTAATCAACAGTAATTATTGTTAGCATTATTGATTAAAATGTCACAGAAGGAGCTGATAGAAGAGAGCCCCTTGGCAGGCCATTGGAAAGTCCCTAGGACTTGAATTGACCATTTAACCAACAACTTTTGGGGCTGGTCTTAGTGTTGCAACCATGTGATAGCTCCATGGTAGCAACTTCATTTTGTGTGTTCTGATGAGGGATGTTGTCAAATACATTGCTCAAATCCAGATGAATTTCATTACAACATTCCACTGATAGCCTACAGAAAAGAAAATGAGGTTGGTCTGGCCTTGCTTTCTCTTGGGGAACACTTGCTTGCTGGGCTCCCATGCTGGCTGCTTCCCTTTATAGGAACTAATGAATGATTTAGTCAGCAAATGTCAACTCTACTGGTCTAGAGAGGTAGGAGTGAACAGAGTGCCTCAAGACATGTCCCTTTCCAGAGGGAGAACAGGGAGGCAAAATGGAGGTGTTCCTAGCCTTCTGTCCCTTTGACACCCAGAGTATGTCCCTTTTGGCCAATCTTCTATATCTGAGTTCCATAGATTCTGACCACATTTTTAAAAAGGGCCTCAGGAAGGATCTGAGAGCCAACACTTGGAAACAACCGGTTTCAGCTCTTTTGAGATCTCACTTTTTTATCCTTTGCTCCCCTTGGGTTTAAGAACAACATTCTTTACGGTCTGTCAAAGATCACCAAGATCACCAAGAATAGGACAGCAAGTGTATCCACAACAAGTTATTTCTGACCTCTGGGATGTAACTTACTCTGGCTGAGAGTCTCCAACCCAGCTGAGAAGCACGAGCTCTTGACCCCAGGTTCCCCTGGCACTCACCACCTCCCCAAGCACCTCTTTCAGGATGAGGAGCTTCCTCTCTGCGGGGGAGGCAGAAGGCCTGCAAGACCTTTGTCTTCTGTCATCTGTTATCATCTTGCCCTGAACAAAGGGAGGGTGTCTTCCTTGTCCTCCTTCCTCCTATCACTTAAAAAGTTCTTAGCATGTTACACAGGCCCCAGCTGTTCTAGTTCTTGAGAATCCTTGTGGCTTTTACAAGGGGGGACGGACTCTCTCAGACTCTCATTTCCATTCTTGCTCCTCTCTTTTGTTACTAAGCCAGGGATAGGTGCTGGTCTTTCTGATCCTGTGTGGGTTATAAAGGCTTATACTTCTCTCCCTTGTGTGTGTGCTTTAGTTTTTGTTTTTGGGTTGTTGTTGTTGTTGTTCTTATACGAAGTTTCTCGAAGTTTCTCGAAGTGCTATCACGTCTAATCCTTTGGCTATCCTCCCAGGTTTCCCCACCAGTCTCCTTCATTCTTTTAGAAAGAACTTATCAAGGTTCTGTGCCTGGCTCTGGGCTCAGCACGGGGGATGCGACACGTGGTTCCCATTCTTCAGAAGCTGGGGGATAAAGGCAAAGACAGTGTCATTGTCACCCTTCCATTTTGTTAATATTTTACTTACTGAATCACTTCCTGTTTAGAATCTGAGATCATAGGATAACTCTGGGGCAAGTAATGACCTCTGTCAGTTGTGAAAGACCATGACTTGACACCGACTGAAGCCTGAGCAATGGCTTATGTTAAAGACCAAGAAAGAAAGGGAGCTAGGTTGTATTAAGTCCATGCTAAGCACTAGGTTGGGTGTTTTAACATATACTATCTTATTCTTCACAAAAACCCAGGAAGGAGATATCATAATTCTCATTTTACAGGTGAGGAAATTCAACTTTAGTGAACTCTAAGGTTACAGAGCTATAAATCAGATGTTGGGACTCACATCCCAGTCTGTGTCTCCACTGCATTTTTTAAAAAAGATTTTTTGTTTATTTATTTGACAGAGAGAGAGCGTGTGCACAAGCAAGGGGAGCAGCAGGCAGAGGGAGAGGGAGAAGCAGGCTCCCCGCTGACCAGGGAGAGCAATGTGGGACTTGATCCCAGGACCCCAGCATTATGACCTGAGCTGAAGGCAGATGCTTATCTGACCCAGCCACCCAGGCGCCCCTACACTGCATTTTGTTGCAAACCTCAGCCTCCTTAGAAATGGGGCCTTTAACCTTCCAAGACTCTCCTGTACTCAGTCTGTATTTCTCATCCCCTGATACACTCAGCGTGGGGCACAGCTTACTTCTTCCCGCAGTCTTCATTAACCACGCCCGGCAGAATGTTCTTTACTTTCACGCAATCCCTCTTTTCAACTTCTCATTATATTGTAGTTGACTTTTGCCTTATAGCCGTTGTAGGCTCGTTTCCTGTTTGAGTCCTGGGCTTCCCTGATGCGGTTGCTAATGCCTCCCACCTCAGTGACCAGCCCAAGGTGTCCAAGTGTGGACTGCGATTTCCTTCCCACTCAGTCTTTGTCCTTTCCCTCCTCATCTCCTTCAGGGGACCTTTGTTCTAGGTCCCTTTTCTCCCGTTTATTTATGGGTCTACAAACCTTCTGTGCTCACCAGCAGGTTTAACCTCTAGGTCTCTACCCCAAGTACATAGCAAAATGGCTTCAACAGTTGTCTTTGTAGGCTCTGCACATAGGAGGACAGTAAAGCCATAGTGTCTGCCCATAGGAGGGGTTTTAACCCACAAGCTATGAGGAGCAACAGAGGCCAGAGTGCTCATTTCCTTCCTCCCATAGACACACGGTCTTTCTGGAACGCAGCCTGATGCCACTCAGTTCCGGTGGCTCTAGTTCATGATGCCCTCTGAAGCCACGCCCCCCCCCACGCTGGACTCCGAGCCCCACTCTCTGTTCTATGAGCAGCCCTCCCAGTTATTAACAGCGCGAGCTTTTGCTTTATTTATGGGCATATGGCATTTTCCTTTGGAATCTGTAAGCTTTTTCTCCTTTTTTTTTTTTTTTTTAATCGTTCACATTTTCCAGACCTTGTCCAAGGAGGGAGTCCGTGGTTTTTACCATCGTTCCTGCAGTCAAATTCTTTAGATGGTCAGACAACAGGTTCGTAGCCATCGTACAGAACATGTGGAGTTTGCCAGTTCTTCCTCTCTTGTCTCTGCAAAGCGCCCATATCCTCGGTGTGGTCTGTGAATCATTCATCTCTGACATGTTTTCTTAGCCCCTGACATCACTGTGTGGCAACACTGCCATTGTCCCCCAGCCAGGACGCAGCAAAGTGTCAGTGCGGGGCAAAGGGTTAGCGCTCACCCCGTCACTAAGCTTCTTCATTAGTCGCTGCACCTGCCAGAGAAGGCGCTTTCCCACCACTGACTCATCCCCACACCGACAACCCCACTGGGCAAGCATGTTAGCAGATGTTGCCCATCAGTTTGTAAACAGAGACAGTAAAGATTCAGGATAAGAAACTTGCTCCGGGACACATGAGTTGGTGACAAGAACCACACAAATGGTTTCTAGGATCCAGACCCTGCCTGTCCTGACATAGTCTGTCCCAAGTTGACCCTGGGAGTCTTACCCCTAGTCCTTCCAAGGACCCACACAACACCCTAAACCTGTGGGATCTGATGCTATCTCCAGGTAGACAGGGTCGGAATTAAGTTAAATTGTGGTTCTCAGCTGGTGTCAGAAAATTGCTTGAGGTGGAAAAATCACTCACCCGTCTGGGTGCTCGGTGTGAGTAGTAGAGGAGAAAACAGAATTTGTTCCTTATCCTAGCATTTACTGAATATTTACTGTGGGTCAGAGAGTTTGAACCCATCACTTACCCTCATCACAGCCTTAAGTGGTTAAATTTCCTCATTTTACAAGTGAGAGAGCTGAGGCAAAGAGATGTTACAGAGGTGGCCCCACACCAGAAATCTGAGACATGACAGAGCCAGGGTTGGACCCAACCCTCTAGCTCTAGAGGGCTGTGCTCTCACCCATCTGTCCTCTGGGCTCCAGGCTTCATCGTATAGATAAGGAAGCAGAACCGCCAGGAAGTTAAAGAGCCCCGGCCAAACAGTGAATCAGGAGTCAGGGTGGAACCAAGGGTAGATAGAGTAGCGATGGTCCATGAGGCATCCAGTAGAAGTGGGTTCAATTCTATCCTAACGATGAGATGGCATTTCTCATGGAAATGTTAGGGCTCAGATGTGGCTCTGTCCCCTCTTCTCCCGTTCTAATGGATGTGACCTCCCCCAACCCCACAAAGAGCCTGATCTATCACTTGGAAGTGTCAGGAATCCCAGAGAGCTACCCTTAACCTTGGAATCATCCTCGGCTTAAAACAGGAAGGAATAAGGAGAACTTTGTATTGGCTTTTCCTGAGCAAAGATGAGTGTGTTAATCCATTCACTTTCAAGTTCCTTTTGTTTGCCAATGGAAATGATCGGAACATGTTCTTTAAACTGAAAGTAATTTCTTCTAGGGGAAAGAGGATAAAGTAAAGAGTGCCTCTGACCTTTGGTATTAAAATACCTTGTTTGATGTTTTCTCAGAGTGTGGCAAAGCACAGGCAGATTTTACAATTTCTCTTCAGACCCGCCTTCCCTCTCCTGAACAGCTGCTCCTAAGTGCACATGGTAAGTGCTGAAACTGTGGCCCAGGGGACTATTCTCTCCACCAAAAAGGTGGATTAGTGAAAAAGAGTGACCAGAATTCATTAATTACCAGAATTAATTACCAGAAAGTAGGAGTCAATGTATCACCCAGGGGAAATGTTACTAAAAATAAGCCACAGTGTACCAGTCTTGGTAAGATTTTTCCAGGAAACTTTCTAGGATCCAGGAACTGAATAAATTGTTATATATAAAAAAATAAAGTACTCTTAAGCCAGGTGCTGTTCTCACTGGTAGGGGCACAACAGTGATCAAAATAGACGAAGTCCTTGCTCTCCTGGAGCTCATCTTCTAGAGAGGAAGAGATAACAATTAACAAATGAACCAGTAAGTACAGATTCTCTGTCATGTGGTGATAAGGGCTATGAAGAAAAATAAAGCAGGGCGAGGGGGAGAGATACAGAGGAGATGGGGGGGGTGGGTCACGTGGTTGGTGTGGTATGCTAAGAAATACACTTAGTCTTTGTCGCTGATTCCTGGAATAAATCTCCTAAAATACTTGGAATTTCTTGAGTGACAGGAGTGTCTTTTGTTATTCACAGGGACCAACTTTGCACACACAGGAGTTGATGCTAAAAGAAGTGACTTAAACTGGGCCCTCTAGATCACCTCGGAATGGGGGCTGCCCACCAGAAAAACCAAGTGATGAGAAGGCTGGAATTTTCAGTTCCACGAACTGATCTCTGGGAAAGGGAAGTGAGGGGCTACAGATTCAACTGGGTAAAAACTCCTGAACAACAAGACTTGACGAGTTTAGGGCTTTATGAGTGCATTCACGTGCTGGAGGTTTCATAGGGACAGAAGGTTCCACGTACCCCAGGTCCACAGGGATGGAAGCTCCCGCGCTTGGAACCCTCCCCGACCTTGCCATAAGTACCCCTACATCTGGTTGTTCATCTGTATCCTTTGTAATATCCTTTATAATAAATGCAAATGTAAGCAAATATTTCTCCTGGTTCTGTGAGCCACTCTAGCAAGTTAAACCTGTGGAGGAAGTTGTGGGAACCTGAGATTCATAGCCCGTTGGTCAGAAGCAAGGTAACAACTTAGACTTGGAATTGGCATCTGAAATGGGGGCAGTCTTGTGGGACTGAGCCCTTAACCTGTGGGGTCTGACACTATCCCTGGGTAGATAGTGTCAGAATTAAATTAAATTTGTAGGACACTTAGCGCCGGCTAAGAATTAGCAAACTGCTTGATAGTGTTAGAAAAAAACACATCAGGGTTGGATAAGGTGGCTAATGAAAGCTTCTCTGATAAGGTCACATGTAGGCAGAGATCTGAAGAAACTGAGATAGTGAAACTTCTGGTTTTCCTAGCAGAAGAAATGATACGTGCAAAGGTCCTGAGGCAGGACAGTGGTCGAGGAAGAATAAGGAGGCCAGTGTGGCTAGCGCAGGGTAAGAGAGTAGGGAGATTAATAGAAGAAAACACATTTTGTAGGGCATAATAGGCCCTGGCATGGACTTGGAAGTTTACTCTGAGAGAGTTGCAAAGCTGTTCAAAGTTTTGAATGGAGGAGTCATAAGGACTAACTTGCCTTTTAGAAGGACTCTTTTGGCTGCTCTGTGCGGAATGCTCTCTCCAGAGCCTCGCATTTCCTACCATAAGCAGTGAGAAAGCTGATGGCCCAGTGGGGAAGATAGGTCATGGGCAACTGGAAAGAGAAGTGCAGGATGACTTGGAAATCTGTAACAGGAAGGTCTGATCTAGTCTGAGGATCCAACAGGAGGCTTCCTGGGGGAAGTGCTTTTCAGCCGAGACTTAAGGGATGCGTAGGAGTATGGGAGACAAAGAAGGGAGGGAAAGACCTTTCCAGGGAAGGGGACTACACAAACAAAAACTCCGTGCATGAAACAGCTGGACCCACTGAGGAGCTGCATGAAGACCAGGAAGGCTGAAGCACCGGAAAGCCAGGGACCAGGGTGGTGGGTTAATACTAGAGGAGGGAGAGGCCATCCTGCAGGGCTGGGTCTGGAGAACGGTGAGGACTGGTCATCCTCTTAAAGCTTCGGGGAGCCAGTGAAGGATTTTCCTTAAAGGAGTAATGTGATCAGATTTGCACTGTCACCGAATGACTCTGGGCAGAATATGAAGGATACATGTACTCAGCAGGGCAGGAGTGGATGAGGGGGAAGCAGTTAAGACATCACGTGGTGGTCTGGGCAAGAGATGTTAACGGCTCAGACCTGGCAGGGGCAGAGGAGAAGGAGTAGATGGGTTTGAAGCCTATCTAGGAGGTAGAAGTGAGCAGACTTGGTCACTGTTTGGAAGTGGGCAGAAGGGGACCCCCCAGTAGGTCTCCATGACTTGCCCTTGGGCACCTGGATAGATGAAGTGCCATTCCCAACACAGAGTGCCAAGGGGAGCAGCCATGAGATCTGGAATTCTAGGGCCTTGGCTGGTTTTGCCTCTTGAGCAGAGCAGCGTGCTCTGTAGGTAGAGTGCGCTACAGCCAACTGATGTCTGCACGCCAGGTGTTCAGCTGTTGGTAGCCTGAAATTTACAACAGGGGACAATTTGTACGAGGGCAAACATTACAAGTCACAGCCAGTTCGCACATGCTACTGACTACAAGGAAAATTTGGCCCTGGTTTCAGGCCGTCCAGGGACTGACTCATTGGTCCTTCAGTCATTTGGGAATAGAGGTCACTTATCATTCTCCCATTTTGTTACAAAATATTGACCTTGCTGCTTGGATTTAAGGCCTGGGTGCCTTCCTACGAATAGTCTAGGTTCTCCAGGTTCTTGCCAGAGTTGAGAATGGAAGCAGCTGTGGGATACTAGAAAGAACCTAGATTTAAGTGGACCAGGGTGCCTCTGTCACTTACTCGCTGGGTGACTCTGGTATGTTTCTAAACCTCTCTGGACCATCATCTTCTCAGTAAATAATAACATCCGGGTCCCCACAATAAATGCGGCATTTAAAGGGACACGGTACATGTAGGGTCAAACCCATTAGTAGCTTCTCAATAAATTGTGGTTTAAAAACAAAGTGAAGTGAACTGCCAACCAACCGATATTTGAGGAAAATTGTTGGAGGGCAACTTTGCATCCATTTCTTGGGGTTCTGGAGTTAGGTCCACCTCCTAGTGGCTATGGGCAAGCCTCCTAAATTCTAGGCTCTAATTTCTTTACCTTTCAAGTGGGGGAGGCCATCGTGCCTAATTCATTAGGTGGCGGTGAGGGCGAAGTGAGATGAGCCTAGTGTGGAGTAACTACTCTGTACCAGTAGGATTCCATGATTCTCTTCTCTCCTCACATCTGGTTCATCACAGATAACCAGATATCAGTAATTTAGGGAAATCACTCCTCCCTGACAACTGTGAGATACATGACTGCATTTGAAGTACTAGAGCTCTGGGTTGTATAAGCCCTGGTGAAAGGAGGAGCTGAAGTTGAAGGAGGGTTGGGGGGCCATCACAGACATGCCCCCTCCGGCCCTGCCACAAGGACCACAGGACCAGGTCAGCTTCTTTCCCCTGATGCCTTCATGTACTCCTAGGATACCAATCAGGGCTGCTTTTCGGTTTTATGACTTTCTGGACTTCCTGCCTAAACACTTTGCCTCTTCTTGATCTTTTATATAATACTAAGATTCCGTAATTAGCAAGATATTTGAGAAGGAGGCAGATACTGGAAAGCACAACAAGTAGGACACTGGGAGATCCATCCATCCATCCATCCAACAAATATTTGCTGAGCATCCAGTATGTGGCACATGTTTCCTGGTGCTGGGGATATAAAACTGAAGAAGGCCTTTGTGGTTCTAAATGTCACTGAAAATATAACATCTATAATTCTCTTGAATTTGACCTGGTTTATGTATATTGGCGTCCAAACCAGGCTAGAGGTTGGCCGCAATTCCAGCCATCACATCAGCTATCACAACATTCAAAGGGAGAAAGAAAACCATGTCTTCCTGTACCTCTTTCTTAGAATAGAGGAAACTCTTATCACAAATTTCCCAGCAGACGTACCTTTATATCTTAGTTCCCAGAATCAGGTTGTGTGCCCATGTCAGACTTCATCACTGGCAAAGGGAATGAGAACCCTCGATGGTGCACACTGGGGAGATGTTGGGTCAGAGGTGTTTGCACAGTGCATGGTGGGAGCTTGAGGGAGGGACAAATTTCTTTTCTGGGTGAGGGAGGGGAGGGAACAGTGGGGAGGTTTCAAAAAGGAAATGGTTTGGGACCTGGATCGGAAGGAAAGACTGAGGCTGCGAGCCCTGCCAGACCCAGATGGGGAGGGTCTTGTAAACCCTTCTCAGGGGATTTGGCTTAATCCTACAGATAGCGTGGAGTCATTCTGTGTATTTTTAATATATTTAAATCATATATTGAGTTGAACAATAGGAAAGGAGAAGAAAAACCACCACCTGCTGAACGTCTGCTATGTTTTCCAGTCTGTACAGATCTCTATATGGATTTCTTCCTCTAATCCCCACAACACACTGTGAGAAGCCTTGGATAGGCCCACATCCGCCAATGAACAAGTGGCTCAGGAATCAGGGGTCACAGCCTCACTGGCTGCCATCTGCTCCGGGACACGACTGCAGACGTGGCATCTCCCAAGCCCCTGACGGCAGGGGTAGGACGAGGAAGTGTCTCGGGAAGAGCGAGACGTGGCGGTTGCAGTGTCACAGAAGGGAGGTAACGAGCATCTGGATTCAAGCAGCAGTAGCAGGGGTGGAGAAGAAGAAACAGATGGGGACAGGAGCAGAATTCATGGGAATTCCATGACCAAGTGCTTGTGAGTGTAACAAGATAGAGTTTTCCAAGATACAGTTAGTTCAACTACAATGTGTGCTTTTTGAAAATTCAAATGCGTCCCCATCCTATTGATATATTAGGAAACATGTGGAGTACGATACACACTTCAGGATCAGTTTTGCACGTACGTGTTCCTCGAGAAATACCAGGTGAATGCGGAAAGCTGCATCCAATTTAGGAATACCCAAGACATATGTGCACGTGTGTGTCCATACACACACACGCACACACACACTGCTCAAACGTCTGTCGGCTGCCTCGGTTCACCACGTGTGTTACGAGCCACGCTTACCCACACCTTGTGCTTCAATTTTGTGCCCAATTCTTCCTCTCGCCACTTTGCAATAACCCACAAAGCACAGCCCTTCCAGCGCCACCCCCACAAGCAAACTGTCCTTCTCTCAAAGCACCACACTTACTGTATTCTTTATGGACTTCCCGACCATTGAACATAGGTAAGACCATCCTACCATTTTGGGCTCCTTTTTTTTTTTTTTTTCATGCCACTGATGGAAGTTTTTGAGTGTTGTGCCCATTTTCCCCACAGTTTTCACTGGTCAGTTCTGTATACCACACTGATTTTTTAGGATCGCGGATGTTGGTAAGAGTAGAACTGATCGTACCTTCAAACCTTCTGGTTCAGATGCCTGGACCCACGATGGTGCCCTCTACTGAGAGGGAACGTGCTGCCGAAGAGGGATGGGGGGGGGGGGACGGGGATACTGTGGGTGTGGCTTCGGATACATTGCGACTAAAGATCCAGGAGAAGAAATAGGAATTTGAAGTTCAGGAAACAGAAAACCAGACAAGTAGGGGATATGAAAGTAGTCTTGAAGACAGTTAGCAAATGCCAAGAATTGAGACCACGTGGGTGAGAGAGGCTTCCTGGACTGTCTGGGAGGAAACCGGAGGGCCAGCAGCATCCAAGGACAAGGAGGGTAGGTAGAGAGGGGTCAGAGAAGGAGCCTGAGCAGCAGACAGGATCAGCGAGTTGGGAGAGAGTGATGCCAGGAAAGCAAGAGAGATCAGAGTTACGATGGGAAAGGGGGACCCACAAGGTCAAACTAGTTACAAGTCTGGATGGAGTGAGTGGCCAGCTATGTTCTTCAGATTTGGGTATTCCCAAATCTTTCTTAGCTGCGTTGAGGGCGGGCTTTCGAGTGTCTCCTTCCAAGGTTTTTTGGGCATGAAGTGGAACAAAAGAATGGTTATTTTGTGGGGAAGTCCGAACTCAAGGCAAATGTTAAAGATACCTTCAGAGCAAGGAGGAGGGACTAGAAGAGAGAGGGGACCTCAGAAGGGGATGGAGGGAGACAAAGTGAGATGGGAATGGTTACATTTGGAGAGAAGGATGATGCCTTCCTCCCCTGAGGCAGGAATGAAGAAGGCAAGGTGAATTTAGGTATGGCAGCCTCTCTACGCCTTGGGGAGTGAAGGGCGCAGGAAAATAGGATTGCAGAAGCTTAACCAAGAAAGGGCTTATGTTTCTGACACGGCAGGAAGCAACAAGAGGTGGCCTGTCCAAGGTTGACGCAAGGGTCCCGCAGTGTCACGGATGCCCAGACCCCTTCTACCGTCCTACTCTGCCGGTCTCCAGTGTGTGGCCGCTGACAGTCTAGGCGGCGAGTCTTCATTTCAGGTGGAAACAGAGAAGGGTAAAGACATTACATGTCAGCTCTGTCCTTCTCTTTTTTAATCAGAAAAACAATCGCCTTCCTGAAAGCCTGTTCCATTTACATCTCACTGGAGAACCAGGTCTGGCTGCAAGGGAGTCTGGGTAGTTAGCATTTTTAACTCTTAGGAAAGGGGAAGAAGGGAGTGGGTGCTGGGTGGGTGTTGGGCGAACAACTAGGTGTGCCTGCTGCACCGAGAATAGGTAAGAAGGAATTCTCCGACACAGCTGGGTTTCAAAAACACAAACTGACCCGAGCACCAGTTTGCCCTGGGGTTCTGTCAAAGCCAGGTGGGTAAACGGGGGGAGTGATCTCACCTCAGGGGGCCTAAAATAGTCTCATCTATAAGAGAAGATGGTTAAGCCATATTATGCCTAAGATTTTTAACAGTTCTATAATGTGTAATTCGAAGGGTCTATGTCGTATTCATTTCTTAAGTAACAGGAAACTGTGGCTGACTTTCCTGGACGTGTGAGAAACCCATTGATGAGTCTTTAATTAAGATAACGGGGCAGTACCTAAGGAAAAGGCTGTCTAAAGATATGGTTTTTTCATTTCTTTGTATTTTTTTAGAGAAGGAGAGAGAGGAGGGACGAGGACAGAGGGAGAGGGAAAGAGAGACTCTAAAGCAAGCTCCACATCCCCAGCGTGGCTTGATCTCACAACCCTGAGATCGTGACCTGAGCCGTAATCAAGAGTCAGATGCCTAGCCAACTGAGTCATCCAGGTACCCCTGTCTATAGGTATGTTTGATAAGGCTTATTAGTACACCAAGTTCAAGTTTTTTCAGAGTCTAAATGCACTTATGATGAGTTCTCTAATTCAGACACCTGCGAGTGTCTGGAAGCCCATGAGATTGAAAAAATTTAACAGCGATCGCCTTCCCAAAAGGCTGTGTTAATTTATATTCCCACCAGCAATATACCAGAGTGTCAGTTTCCCCAGTAGAAAATATGTGTAAGCTTGAAGAAATAAATAGCATCATAAGTTCTTTTATTCTTGGTCAGATACTGTCATAGGCCCTTTACCATTGTTACTTGACCTAATTCTCCTGGCTACCCTATGAGGTAGGTAGTAGTATTAGACCCATCCTAGAGATGATGAAACTGAGGTTCAGAAAATTCAATGGCTGGCCTAAGCCCATACACTTAATCATTGGCGAAACTGAGACTAGAACCTATCTTTATGTGACACTAAGTCCATCCACTTAAACTGTGTGTACCACTGCCTCACAATTTATTCCTACGGGGTCTTTAGTCCACACAAAGTAACACGGGAAGCCTTTCTTATCTGACTTCAAGAATCTACCCATAAGCTCTAATGAGGCAAAGGCTAGAATTTGGTAGAGTGCAGTATTGTCCAGAATAAGTTTGAGACATCACAAAACCACAGAGTGGTCTTAGTCACTAATAAGACCTTTAAGATACATAAAAAGGCCTCCTTTTTATGGTTTTCAGCAGAGTAAATAACATAGGACTAAAAGAAACTGATTCGTACCTTTGCTTCCCTTTCCTCAGGGGGAGCTGGTTACATTTGCATTTCTCTTCTGGTAGCATTTGTGAAAAAAAGCTCAGGTTTTTCCTGTTCTCTGTCGTAGACAAAGGTGAGGCTCCCACGGGTCCCAGTCTATACCCATTTGATCCTCCTTGGACATGTGCCCACTCACACAACCAGGTACCGGACTTCATTTTGCTGCAGCACACAATCACCCCGGGAGGGAAAAGAAGCCACTGAAGGAGATGACCTGCGCTCAGAGTATAGATTTGGTTGTAACAAGGTCAACAAATGATAGTAGCCCTTGACTAGTTCTTAGGATCCTGCTAAGACAGAAATGGCCAGCACAAGTCAATCTTCAGAGTTTCACCTGGGCCTTTTTTTAAGGGAGTGAGGAAAAGGGTAGTGGCAGGGTTGAAATGGTCATTACAAATTACGGAAGTACCTCGATGAGAGGGAATAATATGGCTTTTGAAAGATGTCCTCTCGGACATCATGAAGACGCACATGGAGCACGGTTGGGAAAGATGCTGAGATCAGTCTGGGAAAAAAAAACGAACGATTTCTAGAATCTTCTATCTTGAAGTCTGGAGGATTGACAGCAACTGATACAGTCATGTGGTTTTACTTTATTTATTACTTTATTTTTATATAATAATAACTTATTATTATTTTACTTTATTTTTTACTTTATTATTTTATTATTTATTTACTTTATTAATAAAGTAAAATGAAATCAATGTAATTAATAAAGTAAAATGTAATCAATGGATTACATTGATTCTTTTACAGCTTTGTTGAGTGGGAACTTGTTTGTATTCAAATCCAGTCATTTAGCATATAGTTTAATGAGTTTTGCTACATATGTGTACTCATATGTATACCAGCTCAATGTCTGCAGGGCTTGTCCTCCTCTCTTTCATTTCCCATGTTAGAAATATAACATGGGAAATGAAAATATTAAAGAGAAAGAATATATAAATAAATTTTTATATTCTTTCTCTTTTTTTTTTATCAGTCTTGCTAGGTATTTACCACTTTCATTGGCCATTACAAAGAACCAACTTTCGGCTTCATATTCTCTATCGTTCATTTGTTTTCAAGTTCACTGACTTGTGCTCTTATCATTATTATTTCTTCATTTTCACTTACTTTGGGCTTTATTTGCTCATTCTCTGACTTCTTATGTTGAAAATTTAGATTTTTTTGGTGACAGCTTTATTGAGATATAATTCACATGCTATACAATTCACCCAAAGTATACAATTGAGTGGTTTTAAGAATATTCACAGAATTGTGCAACCAACATTAAATAAATTTTAGAATGTTTCATCACCCACCAAAAGAAATCCTGTGCTCTTTTTTTGTTTTTTTTTTTTTTTAAGATTTTATTTATTTATTTATTTGACAGAGAGAGATCACAAGTAGACAGAGAGGCAGGCAGAGAGAGAGAGAGGGAAGCAGGCTCCCCGCTGAGCAGAGAGCCCGATGCGGGGCTCGATCCCAGGACCCTGAGATCATGACCTGAGCTGAAGGCAGCGGCTTAACCCACTGAGCCACCCAGGTGCCCCGAAATCCTATGCTCTTTATGAGTCACCCCACCCCTTGCTAATCCCTCTTCCCAGCTCTAAACAACCACTAATCTAATTTCTGTCTCTACAGATTTGCCTATTCTGGACATTTCCTAAAAATGGAGTCACACAATGAAAGTGACTTTTTTTTCACTTAGCATAAATGTCCTCAAGTGTTCTCCATATTGTAGCATGTGTCAACACTTCATTCCTTTTTATTCCCAAATAATATTCTTTTTATGTATTCTTTCATCAAGAGAGGAATAGATAATTTAAGTTTTTCTTCATTTCTTTTCTTTCTTTCTTTTTTAGATTCTATTTATTTATTTGAGATGGAGACAGAGAGCACTAGCCAGGGCGGGTGGAGGGGGGCGTGTAGAGGCAGAAGCAGACTCCCCGCTGAGCAGGGAGCCTGATGCGGGCTCGATCCCAAGATCCTAGGATCATGACCTCAATTGAAGGCAGATATTTAACGCACTGAGCCAACCAGGCACCCCAGTTTTTCTTCATTTCTAATATGTGAATCTAAAGCTGTAAAATTCCCTCTGAGCATTCCCTTCGCTGAATCACATGAACTTTGATATCTTATATTTTCATTATAATCCCATTCAAAATATTTTCAAATTGCCTTTATGATATAAATCATGGATTTTTATAAATGTATTGATTGATTTTCAAATGTTTGGGACTTTTTTCTATATTCTGCAGATTTAACACTCTCTACTGATTTATCTTGGAGTTCACTGTTTCTTCAGCTGACTCCAAAATGTTGTTTAAAGACATCCCAAAATCTGTTGTTTCTATACACCAATAACAAACCAACAGAGAAATAAAGAAAATAATCCACTTACAAGTGCTTCAAAAAGAATAAAATACCTTGGAATAAATTTAATTAAGGAGATGAAAGACCTGTATTTTAAAACTATAAGACATTAATAAAGACATTGAAGAAGACACAAATAAATGGAAAGATACCCTGTGCTTGTGGACTAGGAGAATCAATACTGTTAGAATGTCCATACTACCCAAAGCAATCTACAGATTTGATAAAATCCCATCAGAATTCCAATGACATTTTTCAAAGGAATATAACAAGTAATCCTAAAACTTGTATGGAACACAAAAACTCCCAGATAGCCAAAACAATCTTGAGAAAGAAGAACAAAGCTGGAGGTATCATGCTCCCTGATTTCAAACTATATTACAAAGCTATAGTAATTAAAACAGGGTGGGGCGCCTGGGTGGATCAGTGGGCTAAGCCTCTGCCTTCGGCCCAGGTCATGATCTCAGGGTCCTGGGATCGAGCCCCGCATCGGGCTCTCTGCTCAGCGGGAAGCCTGCTTTCCCCTCTCTCTCTGCCTACTTATGATCTCTCTCTCTTTAAAAAAAAATAAAATAAAATAAAACAGGGTGGTACTGACATAGAAACAGACACATAGATCACTAGAAAATAACAGAGAACTCAGAAATAAACCCACACATGTAGGTTAATTTACAAAACAGGAGCCAAGAATACACAACAGAAAAGAGACAGTCTTTTCAATAAATGGCGTTGGAAAAACTAGACAGTCACATGCAAAAGAGTGAAACTGAACCACCATCTTACGCCATACACAAAAACGAACTCGAAATGTTTTTAAAACTTGAATGTTAAGACCTGAAACCTGAAACTTGAATCCCGGCAAACTTGCAAATCTCGCAAGATGTACTTTCTGCTTTTAAGACCAAACTTCTCTCCACTTTGCTGACTTTTGGGGGACTCTCATGTATGCAGTTTATTTATCTTAAACATCATTTTAAACAGTTTTATTATTATTTATAATTATTGTTCATGACAGGGTTAGTCCAAAGAAGCTGCTCTGCAAATACCAGAAGTCAAAATTTGTTTCCAAACGATTTTTTTAAAAAAACACACCACCTGCAAAGATCTCACAGGGAAGTGTTCTAGGTATGACATATTTTAAGAATACGGTTTTGGAAAGAATCAAGATTTATTAAGAATATTACAAAAATTAAGAAAATACAGATTTTTATGGGAAAATCACATTCATCTTTCTGAGGTGCATACATTACTTTATAAAAGGGAAAGACAAATGAAAAAGGAGAAAGTCATCTAACTTTATATCAAATTTTAAAAATCAGTATTTTTCACAGAAGATTTGAACATCGAAGAGACTAATGCATAGCTGCGTTTAATTCAAAGTCTTGAATTTTAAAACACGGCCAAATTGGGGTCAGTTGCTATGTTAGATGTCTTCTAGTTGATCCAACCTCACTCAAACGATCTGTAGCTATAAATGACCACCAACGAGCATTCCTGGGGTTGTGGCTAACACAGCTGCCCCAGAACTAATGAGGCTGAGGGTGGTGGGCACCCAATGACCTCATGAGGTCAAGGTCCTAGCTGCTGGAAGCAGCAGCCCATCAGGGATTGGCCTGTCTGATGAGCAGAGGTCATGATAGATTTTTGTCCCCACAGAAAAACTAAGGTTCATTCTTTGGCAAGAAAATTTTATAGTAAGTAAACATCTGATGAAGATAAAAAAATTTTAAATCCCATAATTGAAGGTAGCCTTACAGCCAGATAACTGGTTAGTAGATGAGCAAGATGAGCCAGTTAAAAATGTCACTGTTATCATTGATTGCTTTTGGGACCTGCATATTCTCTGAGATTCCTCTTTTAAAAATGCAGCTCTTCCTACAAAGGTTAAGACCTTAGCATTTAGAAACACACGATTTTAAAGAATCTTTCCTCCTCTAGAACTGTGTTAGAGCAATGTGGGACTCCTGGGGCTTCAAAGTATTGTAATTTTTTTTTCCCTGAAATAACCAAGCTAAGGATCCTAATTTAGATTTTTCTTAAAGCGATTTTACGTGATCCAGTGAACCTTCAGGATTTAGAGGGAACCAACGAGAGAAAAACCTGGTTCTCAAAGATAAACTGAGACCCTGGCTAAAAGACAGACGGATGGGAGTCAACTCTGACAACATTCCCAGAGGAGAGCAAGGACGAGTTAGAAAGAAGTAAAGCAAAAATCCAGTGTCATTTTAAAGACCCGCCAATGTTTAAAGTTCAAAGCATCACGTCGTGTTGTTCTAACTGGACAGTGTAATGCTGCCATCTTTTTGAAATCACTTCTTAAGTTTTGAATTGTGAGGCACATACAACATGAAACTATTTACGTTCAGTGGCATTAAGGATGTCCATGTTGTTGGACAACCATTGGCATATTTTTTAAAGATTTTATTTATTTGACAGACAGAGATCATAAGTAGGCAGAGAGGCAGGCAGAGAGAGAGGGGGAAGCAGGCTCCCCGCTGAGCAGAGAGCCCGATGCGGGGCTCGATCCCAGGACCCTGGGATCATGACCTGAGCCGAAGGCAGAGGCTGAACCCACTGAGCCACCCAGGTACCCCACTGACATATTTTAAACATGATAACTTTTATGATGGCCCTGTGATGGCATGTCCTAATGCTTACTCTCTCTAAGGCTAATGGTTTTTCCTTGAGAAAAGACAACTCAGGGAAAAGACATTGCAGATGGATGGCTGAAGTCACAGGGAAGAAGAACTTGGCTCCACATGAGAGAGAATTTTCTATGTTTAGATCTGACCAGCAGAGGAACAGGAGGCCCGGGAGCTCCCTTTGAAGGTGAAGAGTGTCCACACAGGGGCCCGTAGGCCATCTGTTGGGTGTGTTCTGGAAGAGATTCCCGTAATGGGTGGGAGAGGGGCCTCTGGGCTTTCCTCCAAGTATGAGATCCTATGGTTGAACTGACAGAAATTGCTGTACACTTGGGTTTCAGAAGACCTTGTCAGACTTGAAGGACCTCAGATGTGGGCTTTAAAAGAGTCGCACTTAAAACCACTTACTAACAAGTTTTATCCTCCTTGGCACATTGTCTGCTCTTTTTGTCTAAACTGTAGAGGAATAATTAAAAGCAGGTTTCAGGCCCCATCCAAGCACTGATTAACCAAGGGATGTGGGACAGGTGACCTTCACAAAAAGCCAGCTTTCACTTACATGGGACTGGCTGGGTTCAGATTTGCCCATTCCAAACCATTTTCCACATTGCTGTCAGGATACTCTTTCTAAGATGGAAATCTGAGCATATTACCTTCTCCTACTTTAAAAGAAGTCTTCAGCTGTACGCCTTCATTTTCAAAATATAGGTTTAAATTTCCAAGCCTTCGGTGCCCTGCTCAGCAGGCAGCCTGCTTCCCCCTTTCCCCTCGCTCCTCCCCCCTGCTCATGCGCTCACTCTCCGTCAAATAAATAAATGAAATTTTAATTTTTTAAAATTTAAAAAATTTTTTAATTTATTTACTTGATAGAGAGAGAGAGAGCGAGCACAAGCAGGAGGAGCAGTAGGCGGAGCGAGAGGAAGAAGAGGGCCCCCCGCGGGGCAGGGAGCCTAATGCAGGGCTGGATCAGAAGACACTGGGATCATGACCTGAGCCAAAGGCAGATGATTAACCAACTGAACCACCCAGGTGCCCCCCCCCAAATTCTTTAAAAACATAAAATAAAATTCTAATCTTTAGCTGGAATAAAGGATTTCAATCTTCTCATCCTTATTTGTCTAGCTAATTCCTACATACCCTTTAAGACTCAGCTCAGGTATGGTCTTTCATCGGAAAATATCCCTGTTTTCCCTTAGGACTTAGCCTAGGCTCTTTATAACATCCATGTTATCTGTGGCCATGACCATGAACATGACCGCATGAAAAGAAAGTTCTCTTTCTTTTTCTACTCTCCGAAAAAAATTTTTAAATATAGGAATTATCTGTTCTTTGAAAGGCTAAAAGTTTCATGTAACACGTTTGGCACTTTTAGAGTGGTAGGTATGCTTATGCTTTAAATTACTGATTCAGTTTCTCTAATGGGTTGGTTTATACAGATTTTCTACTTTTTCTTAGGTTAATTTCGGTAGTTGCTTCTTAATTTCAGCAGTCCATTTTTTTTTTAGAAAAAATACATATTTCATCTAAGTTTTTAAACTTGATAAAAATATTTAGTGTATTATTTTAATATATCTACTATGATTGTTAATAGATCTACTATGATTGTTATTATGGGTTTTTAGGGTTTTTTTTGGTTAATATTGCTTATTTGAACTTTTTTGGTTTTCTTTCAGACTTTCTAGGTATTGTATTCTTTAATTTTTCACAGTACAAGTCCTTGGTTTACTGAATCTCTCTATTGTTTGTTTTCAATTCCATCAATATTTGCCCGCATCTTAATTATTTGCTTCATTTTACTTTGGGGGGATTACTCTGTTATTCGGCTTTTTAGCGATTTGAGCATAAGGATTTATTTTAAAGATTTAATTTTTTATTTGACAGAGATCACAAGTAGGCAGAGAGGCAGGCAGAGAGATAGAGAGAGGAGGAAGAATGCCCCCTCTTGAGCAGAGAGCCGAATGCGGGACTCGATCCCAGGACTCTGGAATCATGACCTGAGCAGAAGGCAGAGGCTTTAACCCACTGAGCCACCTAGGCGCCCTAAGGATTTATCTTAAATCCTTCTTGTTTTATTAATTTATTTAAGGCTATGAATTTCCCTTTATATACTGCCTTAGTTGTTTTTCATAGGTTTTAATATGTAATGCTTTTGCTTTTCATTTTAAATATTTTATAGTTTCTTCTGATTTTCTCTTTAGCTCATGAATTATTCAAGTAAATTTCTCCCAAATTTTTACTTTGTAAAATTGTATTTTATTTTGAAAAATTTCAAAACTATAGAAAAAACAGAAATAGTTATGAAATGAGTAGAATAGTAAAATGAACACATCTATTCCACTTACTTATATTTATAAGTTTTTAATACTTGCCATTTATCTCCATTAAATATTTTTTCCATTAAATTTTTTTTGAAGTAATTGCTACACCCACTGTGGTGCTGAAACTCATGACCCTAAGATCAACAGTCACACACTGACTGAGCCAGCAGGTGCCACTCTGTTCTCTCTCTTTTTTTTTTTTTTTGTGAACATTTGAATTTAAGTTCAGATATCATGACATTTTGCTCTTAATTATTAACTATTACTATTGGTAGACTTTTCTTTCCTTATGTAGTATTGTTCTTAGAGCTTATTAAACACTTCTCCTTAAATTCTATTTTGTCTGCTATTATTGTAGGTATATGGGCTTTCTTTTGATTAGAATTTGCATTGTAATCTTTTTTCACTTTGTTATTTCAAAAAATTTTGGTAGGTTGAGGTTGTTTATTTAGGCATGTTTCTTACAAACGATGTTTACTTGGATTTTACACTAACAATAAACTGAGAAGGAAATTAGGAAAACAATCTTATATACAACAGCACCAGAAAGAATCAAACACTTAGGAGTAAACTTAACTAAGAGGGTGAAAGACTTGTACACAGAAAATGAGAAAACACTGCTGGAAGAAATATAAGAAGGCACAAACATATGGGAGAGACATCTCATGCTTATGAATTGGGAGACTTAATACTGTTAGAATGTCCGTACTATCCAAACCAATCTCAGACTCACTGCAATCCCCATCAAAATTCCAAGGGCACTTTTTACAGAAATAGAAGACAGTTCTAAAATTCATATGGAACCACAAAGGACTCTGCATAGCCCCATCAGCCTTGAGAAAGAAGAACAGAACTAGAAGCATCACATTCCCTGATTTCAAAACAGTTTACAACGCTACACTGGTCAGAACAGTATGATACTGCCATAAAGGCAGCCATATAAACCAATGGGACAGAATAGAAACTAAGAAATAAATCGACACATGTATGGTCAGCTGACCTTTGACAAGGATGCCCAGAATACATGCTAAGGAAATGATAGTTTCTTCAACAAACAGTGTTGGGAAAACTGGACATCCATATACAAAAGAAAGAAGTTAGACCCTGGTCTTACCCCATACACAAAAATCAGCTAAAAATGCACCATGTATATTCAGATGTTACCATTCAATGCCTCCAAATCATTGGTTTCTAACTCCAAGCAGGAGAAAACATAGAGGTTCTGCCGTGTGGTAGATTTTGTTCCTTGTGAAGTCACTATGTGTTCTTTCATTTTTTTATTACTTTCTCAAAAAAACTCTTGTTTTGAGGACAGACATCATGTTTTACATATCTTTACAACTGTATCTGTTTATGATTTCTTTTTTCCCCTTGATAAACAAGTTATGAGTTTTAACAAACATATGTATCCATATAATCTCAATTTCTACCAAGATAATGAATATTTCTACCACTCTAGGAGGTTCACTTGTTTTTTCAGCATAGGTAAGTCCTACCTGTTCTAAAACTCCATATAGAAGGACTACACAGTATGTGCTCCCTGATCTCTGGTTTCTTTGCTTAGCATAACGTGAAATTTATCCATGTTTTTGCGTATATCAGCAGTTTTTTTATTTTTCATTTTTTGCTGAATAGTATTCCACTGTATCCATGTATAAAATGTTCTCTTCTCCAGTTGATGAACATTTGATTTGTTCCCAAATTTAAGCTATTGTGAATAAAATTACTATATACATTCTTGTACAAGTCTTTTTGGTAGACATATGTTTTCATTGTCATGGTTAATGACCTATAAATGGGATTGCTGGCCCATAGGTAAGTATATGTTTAATTTTCTGAGATTTACTTACAATGGTTATGTCTTCCTCATGAATTGAAACATTATTATTATTATTATTATTATTATTATTATTATTACATGCATCTTTTTATTTCTGGTAGTACCCCTTGTCCTGAAATCTATTTGTCTGATAGTAATTTAGCCACTCCAATTTTCTTACACTTACAGTCTGCAAGACATATCTTTATCCATCTTGTTACTTTCAGTCCAAGTCTTTACATTTATAGTATGTCTCTTATAGACAGAATATGTGGGGGTCTTCTTTTTTTTTTATTCAGTCTGACCATCCCTGTCTTTTAGTTGGAATGTTTAGTCTCTTAACTCTGAATGTAATTATAAATATGATTAGATTTAGGTGCATCAATTGCTATTTGTTTTTCTTTTACTTATCCATCTATTTTTTTAAGATTTTATTTATTCATTTTATATATAGAGAGAGCGCATATGGGAGTGGGCAGAGGGGGAGGGAGAGGGAGAAGTAGACTCTGCACTGAGCGCAGAGCCCTACATGGGGCTCGATCTTAGGACCCTGAAATCACAACCTGAGCTGAAACCAGGAGTCAGATGCTTAAGCAACTGAGCCACCCAGGCACCCCTTGTCCATCTGTTTTTTGTTCCTCGTGTCTTCCTTTCTTGCCTTTGGCTTAATTTTTGTGTGTTTGCGCTGCTTCAGTTTAATTCCTTTATTGGCTTTGTAGCTGTACTATTTTGTCTTATTTTTTGTGGTTGCTCTACTACAAATATACATCTTTAACTCATCACAACTATTTAGAGTTAATATGGTACTACTTCATATAAAGCAGAATACTTCTGCGACAGTATAGTTCCACTTATCTCCTCCTCCTTTGTGTGATCATTGTCATTTACATTTCATCGACTTACATGATGAACCCCACATTATAGTGTTTTCATTCCTATTTTAAAGAGTCATATCACTTTTTAAAAAGAGGAAAAATATAAATACGTAGTCTATTGGCATTCCTAAAGGTGTGCTGCCTGGATCTCCCTTCAAGAAACCTGCTGGGAGCAGAGTAGCTGATGGACAGCTTCCCAGGGCTGCCCATGAAGGTCTGCCGCAGCTTTCGTGCTGAGACTGCGGGCCCCAGACTGCTTTCAGCCAGTGACTGAGCACAGCAGAAGTACTAGAACTAGGCCATTCCTGCCTGACCTGGGGCTCCTCTCATGGGCAGTCTTTGCTCTGGAGATTCTAATTGGCCTGGTCAAGATTTTTTCAGAGCTTCACATTAGTGAGGACTTCTCGGGGTGCCTTGGTGGCACAGTCAGTTAAGCCAAAGACTCCTGGTTTTGGCTCAGGTCATGATCTCACGGTTGCGAGTATGAGCTCTGCGTCCGGCTCTGTGCTCAGTGCTGAGTCTGCTTGGGATTTTCTCTCCCTCTCCCTCTATCCCTCCCCTGCTCACACCCGCTCATGCTCTCTCTCTGTCTCTTAAATAAAATAAATAAAATCTTAAAAGGAAAAAAGTCTTCTCCCACACCGCCCCCATCCTTCCCCCTCTCCTCTTGCCCAGGTGTCAGACCTACATTGTTCTCTGAAGCGCTCCCAACTCCTCCCTTCACTTTCCCTTCCCCTTCACAAGCATTTCCCCCAAGAAATCTTAGGTATGTCTAATTCCATCTCGGCATCTGTCACTGAACTGACACTGGTCTTTCATATGTACCACGTATTGATTATTTCTGGTGTTCATTCCTTCCTATAGATTTGAGTTTCCAGCTTATGTTATTCTCTTCCAATCTAAAGAAATATTTTTAGATATTCCTTTATCTACTGTTAACAATCTTCTCATTTAAAAAAATCTAAATTTTGGGGGATGCCTGGGTGGCTCAGTGGGTTAAAGCCTCTGCCTTTGGCTCAGGTCATGATCCCAGGGTCCTGGGATCGAGCCCTGCATCGGGCTCTCTGCTCAGCAGGGAGCCTGCTTCCTCCTCTCTCTCTGCCTGCCTCTCTGCCTACTTGTGATCTCTCTCTCTCTCTGTGTCAAATAAATAAATAAATAAATAATATTTAAAAAAATAAAAATAAAAAAATCTAAATTTTTGAATTCACCTCAGTGTTTGGATTTTTGCTAGATACAAAATTTGGGGTTGAGAGTCTTTTCCTTTCAGTCCTTGAAAAGTTCCTCCATTGTCTCCTGATTACGTTACTTTTTTTAAAAAAATTAGAAGGCTGACAGCATTAGTACTATTGTTTCCTTGTATATAATGTGCCTTCTTTTCTACACCTGCTTTCACAATTCTTTTTTAATCTTTGGTTTTCATTAGTTTGACTTAGTGGACCTATATGTGTTTCTTTTGTTGTTATCCTGCTTAGGATTTGCTGAGCTTCTCGGATTTTTAAATTTACATTTATCATGTAAATGAAAAACTTTGGCCATGATTTCTTCAGATAGGCTCTCTTCCCCTCCCCCCCCCCCCACCACATTCTCTTTCTCCTTTCCTTCTTGGATCCAATTACAATTATGATAAACCATCTAATATTATTCTACATGCTATTGAGATTATGGTATTTTTTAACAATCTCTTTTTCTCAGATTGGATAATTACTATTTATGAGTTTTCAAATTACCTGATCCATTCTTCTGCAAACTCATTTGTTGGTAAGTCCTGCCAGTAAATTTTCTTAAGATCAGATATTGTACTTTGCATTTCTTTAAGTTCCATTCAGTTCATTTTTATGGTTTCCATTTTACTGCAACTCCCCATTGTTCATTCCTTATGATATTATCTTTCAAGGCCTTGAACATATTTATAATAGCTGCTTTAAAGTCTTATCTACTAATTGTAACATCTGGTTCATTGATGATATTTGTCACTTGACTTTTCTCTTGACTATGGGTGACATTTCCTATTTCTTTATATGTATCATAAGTTTTCTTATATCCTAAATACTATGATGATATGTGTGAGGAATCTGATAATGAAGTCTTCCTTTAGATGCTGTTGAATTGTTCTAACAAGTAGTACATTTTTAACTCTTTTTAACCTTCATATTTAAGTATAACTTTTCCAACAAGTCAAATACTTGTCAGTATTTGTATCCTTCCAAATTCAATCAGAACCTTAACTTACTTCATTCTTTGTGTATATCTTCTCCATCTTTTTATTGTTGCTTAGATTTTTAGTTTTAACCTTTTTTTAAAGTCATAAAAATGGTTCATTATTTTTACAGTCAATAATTGCCAACTGATTTTTATAATTTTTTTTAAAGTTTACCATTGTTTCTGTTTTTCCAAGCCTCTTTATGGTTTCATTTTTCTTTTTCCTTTCCTTTCCTTTTCTTTCTTTCTTTCTTTTCTTATTTAAATTCAATTAGCAAAGATATACTAATCATTAGTTTTTGATATAATGTTAATGATTCTTTTTTCTGAAATAACTCTTTTTATTTGAGAGAGTTCACATTAAAAAGAAAACTCATTGGTGGCTTTGCTCCAATGTCCCTGGGAACTTCTCTAGATTTTTGCTTCTCCAGATGTGGTCCAGAACCAATAGAATAGGCATGATTGGGGTGCCTCAGGTTAGGAATGCAGACTAACCCAACCCCAGACCTACTGAATGAAAATGTACTTTTAGCAAAATCCCTGGGTGATTTGGTATACACAATAAATTTGGAAAGCACAGTTCTGTATTACTTATTACATTGCTATGTTTTCTTTTTTTTCCCTTTAGGATGTGAGCTATGTAGAAACACTGTCTTTTATAATTCTATCCCTTAAACCTACACAGTAATTGCTACAGAGTAGATGCTCAATAAATGCTTGCAGAATAAATAAAGTAGGGATAATGACATGCCTACTAAAAGCTTGTTTGCTTTTGGTGAGGGTTGTACCTAAGGCTGCCTGGCTGTGTTTTATTTTTAGATTTGCATTAACTATCACCCTCCAGCAAATTATGAGAACCCCTCTACTTTGAGGCACACCAACGTTATCTGTCATCTCATAACCACAGAGCAAAAGCTTTTTCATCTCTTGATGGAGTTGTTAACCTGGTGACTTGAGAAATAGAAAGAAAAAAAAAAAGCCAGACGTCAGAGAGCTATTTATTTAGTGGCTTATGTTAGATCATGCTGTTAGAAACAGTCCAGAAAAAAAATCCTTACAAATAGGATTTTTAATGGAATGGAATTAATTTAGGCCACAGACATTGTTCCCTGCTAAAGGGAGGGGAGTAGGCAGGAAGATCTGAAATTCATCAGGAACAGAGTGAGAAAGGAGAGAAGGAGGATGGCATAAGGGGAGAACAAGAGAAGAAAGGTTGATATATATGGGAAGAAAGCAAATTTTCCATCAACATCAGGCCCAAGGACAGAGAAAAGGACAATTTTAGAGTTCTGTCCAGTGCTTAATGCTTGATAAATGCCTACTGAATTAAGTGCAAATGCTTTAGTCTGACATTCAGGATTCTCCACATAATGTTCAAATCTTGCCCTTCAGCCACACTTTCCATTATCACTCTGTTTATGCCCCACTCCAGCCAAATTGCATCACTTAACATTTGTCCTTCTTGATCTGGTTGATTGCTCACAACGCTCTCTTGACTTGGACTGTCACCTTATCTGATCTCTTGTAATAATTCTACAAATTCTTCAAGACCCTTCCAAAATGTCCCTCTCCCCAAAGCTTCCATTTATTTCCTCCCTAGTCTCCCTCTTTCTAGAGAATCCTCTTCTGTAACTTTTATCAAATCTAGTTATTGGTGTACTTGTCTTCTCTTACTCACCTGCAAATGTCATTGACCATTTTGTCTCCCTCAATCTCTAGAGCACAGTCCAATGTACATCCATGCAGAAGGCATCTACTAGGCATAGAAAGTGAGATGACTTTAGTTTATTTGCAGTGAACTGATCTGGACTTTACCTGGAGATAGAGTGATTGGCATCTTAAAATTGCCCCTCATTCTATTTTAAAACTTTGTAAGTTTTGTTTGTTTCAGCCAGGCAAATCTATCTTCCTTTTTCTGACTGACTCACAGCTTGGTCCCATAGAGAGTTCCTCTTCCATGTCCCACTGCTAGCACATCTTCAAACATGCATTTAATTTGGAGTACTAACATAGCAGGCTATTCTCATCCATATTTTTGATCACTTATGATTTTTGAAGCCACTTTGGATTTTAGCCATTCTAATTGGTGCGTAGTGGTATTTCATGGTTGTTCCAACTTATAGTTCTCTAATGACATGTAATGCGGAGGATCTTTTCATATACATATTTGTTATCTAAACATCTTTGGTGAAGTGTTTTTTTGGATCTTTTGTCCATTTTTAACTGAGTTGTTTGTTTTCTTACTGAGTTTGAAGAGTTCTTTGTGTATTTTAGATACAAGTTCCACAAAACACATGTTTGGCAAAGATTTTTCCAAGTTTGTGGACTGTCTTTTCATTCTCCTAATGGGGTCTTTCATAGAGCAGAAGTTTTAAATTGTAATGAAATCTGTGATCAATTTCTTTTCCCATGGGTCATGTTTCTTCAATGTTGTGTCAAAAAAGTCATCACCAAACTCAAGCACACTTGAATTTTCTCCTATGGTATCTTCCAGAAGTACTGTTTTTTACATTCAGGTCCATGATCCATTTTGAGTTACTTTTGTGAAAGGTCTGGATCCACATTGAATTTTTGCATATGATGTGTATCATTTATTGAAAAGAATATCCTATCTCTACTGAATTGCCTTAATTCTTTTGTTAAAGATCAGTTGACTGAATTTGCATGTGTATATTTCTAGGCCATTTTGTCCTGTTGATCTATTGATCTATTCTTTTGGCAATACCAAACTGTCTTGATTAGCATCTCTCCATAGTAAGTCTAGAAGTTGGGTTGTTTCACTCCTTTGAGCTTGCTCTTCTTCTTTAGTATTGTGTTAGCTTTTTTTTTTTTTTTTTTTTTGCCTTTTCATGTAAACTTTAAATTCGGCTTATTGACATCCACAAAATAATTTACTGGAATTATGACTGGGATTATGTTGAATCTAAGATAAAGTTGAGAAGTACATCTTAACAATGTCAAGTGAACATCCATGAACATAGAATACCTCTCCCTTTAGATCTTCTTTGATTTCTTTCATCAAGGTTTTCCAGTTTTCCTCGTATAGATCCTGTACATATTTTGTTCAATTTGTACATAAATATTTAAAATTTGTTGCCACTAGTAGAAATGGTGGTATTTTTCTAATTTCAAATCTCAATTGTTCATTTTTTGTATATAAGAAAGCTACTGACTTTTGTATATTAACCTTGTACCCTGCAATCTTGCCATCATTGTTTGTTAGTTCCAATCCTTTAGGGTTTTCTGCATAGATAATTACATCTTCTGTGAACAAAGATAATTTTATTTCTTCCTTCTTAAGTCTATATACCTTACATTTCCTTTTCTTGTCTTATTACACTAACTAGTACTTCCAGGATAAAGTCAGGATAGTCTATGTAAATACCTTATTTCTTGAACAAAAACAGAGAACTGGCAAGCAGCATATCCTGGAAGTCTTTGGTTGGAGGTGAGATGGAGCATCTGCTTTTAGGTCATTGCGGTCTCCACCACTTCCTGGTAACACTTTATTTCTTTGTGAAAAAGTGGCAAGAGAGAATTCAGTTTCTATTAAATTGAAAACATGACCAAAGGTACCAAGATATTCATAAAAATCAGAGAAAATCCCTATGGGCATGTAATTTGGAAGAAACCCACAGCCTCCATAAAGAGTTCCCTGTTTACATAGTCAGGAATTTTTAAGACTGCCAATGTCTCCTTGTGAAAGTCGATGATCTACTAAATAGGCAACCCCCATTATACCACCTCACTTACATCTACCTCAGCCTACCCCTTAGATCTTAAAACTCAGTGCTTATGCTCATTCTTTTCTTAGTCTCCAAAGTCTGCTCTCACCCTTGAGTTTGACTCATTTCTCTCTTCTTTTTTTGTATCATTGCCAATCTATGTTACTCTTCCTGCCTGTGCCCTTATTCTTTCAAGGAACACACTGGTGTATTAGTATTCCAGCAGGGTGGACCCATGTTATTAGTGCTTTAAATCCATAGTGATTGCCCTGGAATTCTTTGTGTGTGCTTTGGTTTAGATGTATTATGGGTTAACAGGCTATACTGAGGTGACTTTGGAAATTTATCACCATATTCACACTGTTTCTATGGGAACCTGTGCTGGAATTACAAACAAACAACCTGAGATGGAAAACAACTTGACCGTAAGAAGGCCACCTGCACTCCAGTAAGTGCAGGAAGACCATTTTGACAAATAGAAATTAACTGCTTCAGTGCTTTGTGCCAGGTGGGCCAAAAGTGGTGTGCATTTGTAGAACCACAGTATGTCATTGTGTGTATATGTATATACATAGGCTCACACAAGCAAGCATATATATGGTGGTGGGGGGTGGGGAAGGAGGGAAGGAAGCATCATCACAGTTTGACCAGTATTCCAATATTCAGATTCAAATATTTGACTTTTCAGAACTCTGGCCCTCGTGGGCTTCAGGTGTTACATCCCTTTCTCCTTTGGGGTTGGACATCATCAGGCTGTAGATAGGCAAACAATTTCAAGAATCTCCTTTCGAATTTCAGAAGAAAGCTACTTAGTCAATAGGGCAACAAAGCCAGTCATGGGCAGACTTCTTAAAGCTCTAAGGCAGTAATTCTCAATGTGGGTGCACATTAGAACCACTAAGGAAATTTAAAAACCTACGGATGTCTGGTTCTCAGACCAATTAAATCAGATTCTCCAGGGTGAGGCCCAGGAAATCAGTGTGTATAGATACACCACCCCTTTCCACATTCCCCCAGGTGATCTTAATGTGCAAATTGGGTTGAGAAACACTGTTCTAAGGGTGTGACTGACACTAGAGCTTAATCTTATCCGAGGGAGGATCCTACACCCACTCCAGCAAAGGAGGCTCTTTATAGACACTTTTCTTCTGTGACAGGATAGGCACCTGATACATGAGAAGGGAACTGGATCTCCTTTTTAATAAACAATGTTCTCGCTCTCAAGGGAAGAAGAGGAGGTAAATTGAAATCCACCGAGATAATTGAAGCAAATAGCTCTAGGCACGGATGACAAAAAGTTCTTGTGCATACCCATTACATAAAGACAACTGCTGCTTTTAGAAGAAATATGCTTCCTACTAAAACTTTCCCTCTTTGGAATTACCCATATATTTCTAAATTAAGTTATAGTTGCTGAGACATTTCTTATTGTTGAGAGAACACCTCCTTCCCCTGTCTTGTTTCCCTCAATGTTTTTTTTTTTTTTCATTCCTTTTGCTACAAGTTGGAGAAGCAGAAGGAGAGGAAGTCCTTTATGTGCTTATTTTAAAGGCAACAGGTAAAATCTTTTCTTTTTTAAAAGATTTTATTTATTTATTTGACAGACAGAGATCACAAGTAGCCAGAGAGGCAGGCAGAGAGAGGGGGGGAAGCAGGCTCCCCGCTGAACAGAGAGCCCGATGTGGGGCTCGATCCCAGGACCCTGAGATCATGACCTGAACCGAAGGCAGAGGCTTTAACCCACTGAGCCACCCAGGTGCCCCGCAACAGGTAAAATCTTATCAAAACAGGAATCCAATTAGAAATACTTTCTCTCTGCCTCATTCAGCAGTTGAGTAAGGGGTGGGCATGGGAAGGATTCAAACATCAGTTCCTGAGGGAACGGAATTGGTCAGTATCTGCATACCTGTGATGAGTCGAGCCACCAGAAGAAGGTAATTTGTGGACTAAGTAACCAAGAACCTACATCCAAGGTCTTAGGTCATCAAAACTGGAGGCTATATTAGTTACTGTCTCAAGGAGGAAAACGGATCTGCTCTAGAATCTAACCTGGTTCTCTTCTGGGCTCAGGAAATGTGACCCACCCTTCAAAGGTTGGGCTGTTTGGATGAATGTGCTGATTTGATCTACCTGGATCCATGGGTGGGGATCACAAAGTAATGACTCTATGGAAAGAAAAAGGTGAGGAAGACAAAAATCTGAGGCAGTGGGGAGAAACAGAGAACAGAGAAAGAGTGAGAACAGGAGGCAGGAGAGGGGTGTGCATGCAAATGTCTACACTCATCAGATCCCATGTGTAATTCACTCACTCTTATTGCACAGTGACTCATCTCTGAGCTAGGAGAAATCTGCACTGACTACACAAGTCTGGTTCTCGAGTTTAGAATGGAATAGTGACCTGTCATCACTTGCTGGTCGTTGATGGGTACAGGGCAGAGAGTGTGGCTGTATCAAATGGTCCTCTGGAATCATCACTTCAGGAAAAACTACTCCAGGTGCACGCACTGGTGATGCTGTCATCATAGCAGAAGATAGATGGCCTTCCATGTTGTCATTACCACAGCTTCTGTCAGACTTGTTTACCTAGCGTCTGGCTACACTGACAGGTTGGTTTAGTTGGAGTGGAGGAACTTGTTTGATACACAGAGACAGCCTGGGAGGGGGGGCCCATATTGTATTTACATGAGCAGGAAGATCACAAAACTATTCCAACTACACTTCTCACAAACTTTTCTCAAACAGTTGAATTACAGCACGTAACTAATTTTCCTTTCGCGTGCTTTCATCTGTGGATGAGAGAAGAGAGCAACAGGAAAGCCAGGGGCTGTGGTCCCTAACACGTGGTCTGGTTTTCTTACATATGGGAAGTTCGACCTTTCTTTTTTTGACTTAGGATTTTGAAACTTAAAAAATAACAAAAGTAATATCCATTTCTATCCATCCATAAGGCACCTACAAACAAGATCACCTTGTTGGAAAGGGGTGGTGTATCTATACACACTGATTCTCCTTTGTATAGACTGCCCGTCTCCCCACCCTTTCTTTTTCCTTCCTTGTCCCTTGGCTTCTTGTTGGGTTTGGCCAAGGTGGTGAGTAGTAATAGAGATGGAAGGGTGAGAGAAGAGAAAAATGAGGACATTTGTTTCCTCTACCTCCTTGTTCTCAGCCCCTCAACTGGCACTGTATTTGTGCACCTATAGAATGCCTCACTCATGGCCATGGTAGCCCTCATGAAAGCCCTCATGGTAGCGTCCCATGAAAGAAGCCACACGCCAAAGAAATTGTGGTGATGGAAGTGGGTCTACAAACACCAAGTAACTGCTCGGTGCCTGTCAACTAGAAAATGGAGTCAAGAATAAAACCAAGTGTCTCTGTTTCTGACCTCAGCTGTTCCCATCAATATGGCCACATCTCATTATTGCCACATATGTGGCAATATGTGGCCACATGTGGCCACATATGTCACCCAATTTCATGGCAAAACAAGTTTCCCTTGACCTGAATAACAATATAGACTAAATAGAACTAACAGACATAAACAGGACATTCTATCCAACCGATGTCTGTTGGATACACATCTTTCTCAGGTGCACTTGGATAGACTGTATTTTGGGTCACCAGACAAGCCCTAACAAATTTAAGAAGATTGGAATCATATCTTTTTAAAATCACAATGGTATGAAACCAAAAATCAATAACAGGAGGAAAACTGAAAAACTCAACAAAAATGGGGGAATTAAGCAACACATTCCTGAACAACCAGTGGGTCAATAAATATAAAGGGAAATCAGAAAGTATCTTGATGGACACTTGGGTGGCTCAGTGGGTTAAGCCTCTGCCTTCAGCTCAGGTCATGATCTCAGGGTCCTAGGATCGAGCCCCGCATCTGGCTCTCTGCTCAGTAGGGAGTCTGCTTCCTCCTCTCTCTGCCTGCCTCTCTGCCTACTTGTGATTTCTGTCTGTCAAATAAATAAATAAATAAAATATTTAAAAAAAAAGAAAGTATCTTGAGACAAATGAAAATAAAAATATAACATATAAAAACTTATGCCATGAAGCAAAAGCAGTTCTAAGAGGTTATAGCAATAAATGCATATGTTAAAAAAAAAGGAAGATCTCAAATAAACAACCTAACTTTACATCTCAAGTCATTAGAAAAAAAAACAAAGCTCAAAGTTAGCAGTAGGAAGGAAAACAAAAAACAGAGAAGAAATTTTTAAAAAATCAGTAAAACTGAGGGTTGGTTTTTTTAAAAGATAAAGTTGACAGCTAGATTAACCAAGGAGAGAAGAAAGAGGATTCAAATAGCAAAGTTATAAATGAAAAAAAGACATTATAACTAATACCACAAAATAGGAAGGACCACAGACACTACTAAGAAAAATTATACACCAAGAAATCAGATAACCTAGAAGAAATAGATAAATTCCTAGGAATAGACAACTTACCAAGACTGCAAGAAGAGATAGAAAACCTGAACAGACCAATAATGACCAAGGATACTGAAGAAGTAATCAAAACCCTCCCACTAAGTAGCCCAAGACCAAATGGTTTCATTGATGAATTCTACCAGATAATTAAAGAAGTAATGCCAATTCTTCTCAACCTCTTCCAAAAGACATTGGAGAGGAGGGAACACTCCCAAACTCATTTTGCGAGGTCAGCATTACCCTGATGTCAAAGCCAGACAAGGACAGTATGTGAAAAGAAAACCAAAGGTCAATATCCTTGATGAATATAGAAGCAAAAATTCTCAACCAAATTCTAGCAAACCAAATTCAACATATGAACAGGATCATACATCATGATCAAGTGGGATTTCTGTCTGGGATGCAGGTTCAATATACAGAAATCAATAAACACTATAGACTATGTTAACAGAATGAAGAATAAGAATCATACCATCTGAAAAAAAATTACACAATCCTTCCAAGCAGAAAAGCGTTTAACAAAATTCAACACCCTTCACGATAAAAGCTTTCAACAAATAAAGTATACAAGTAACATCCTTCAACATACTGAAGGCCATATATGAAAAAAGCTGTGAAAAGCTAAGAGCTCGTTCTTAAAATAAGAAAAAAGTAGGTCATAAAATAAAATTAGGAACAAGATAAGGATGACCATTCTCACTACTACTGTTCAACATAGTACTAGAAATCCTAGCCACAGCAGTGAGACGAGAGAGAGATCATCCAAACTGGACAGGAAGGAGTAAAATTATTTCTTTTTGCAGATGACATGATCTTATATAGAGGAAACCTTAAAGACACCACCAAAAAACTGTTAGAACTAAAACATAAATTCCATAATCCTGTAGGACACAAAATCAACCCACAAAAATTAGGTGCATTTCTATGCATTAACATTAAGTATCTGAAGGACAAATAAAGAAAACAATCCTATTCACAATACTTCAAAAACAATAAAAAAATACTTAAGGATAAATGTAACCAAAGAAGTGAACAATGTATACACTAAAAACTATGAGACACAGCTAAAACAAATTGAGAAAGACACAAATTAATGGAAAGCTATCTCATGTTTGTAGGCTGGAAGAACGAATACTGCAAAAATGTCCATACTTCCCAAAGTCATCTATAGAGTCAATGCAATCCCTATCAAAATTTTAATGGCATTTTTTCCTGGAAACAGGAAAAAATGATTGTAAAATTGGTATGAAACCATGAGAGACCTTGAAGAGCCAAAGTAATCTTGAGAAAACAGAAAACCGATGTCAAAGCCAGACACCCCCTGATTTTAAACTATCACTTCCGAGCTGTAGTAATCAGAACTGGATGGCAAAACACGCTGATCAATGGAATAGAATCAAGAACCCAGAAACAAACCCATACATATACAGCCAACTAATATTGGACAAGGGAGGCAGGACTCCATGGAAGAAAAGACAATCTTCTCAAGAAATGGTTCTGGGGAAACTGAGTATCCATAAGCAAAAGCTTAAAACTAGATCCCTGTCTTATACTACTTGCAAAATGAACTTAAAATTGGGGTGCCTGGGTGGCTCAGCGAGTTAAGCCTCTGCCTTCGGCTCAGATCATGATCCCAGGGTCCTGGGATCGAGTCCCACATCAGGCTCTGCTCAGCAGGGAGCCTGCTTCCTCCTCTCTCTCTGCCTGCCTCTCTGCCTACTTGTGATCTCTCTCTCTCTCTCTCTGTCAAATAAATAAATAAAATCTTTTAAAAAATGAACTTAAAATCGATTAAAGACTTAAATATAAGACATGAAACCATAAAACTCCTAGAAGAAAACATCAGGGAAAAGTCCTTGACACTGGTTTTAGAACCAGTTTTTTTGGAGGTGGGGGGGCGGTTGGACACTGAAGACACAAGCAACAGAAGCAAAAATACCTAAGTAGGGCTACGTCTAACTGAAAACCCTCTGCACAGCAAAGGAAACAGCAAAATGATGACACAACTTATGAAATGGCAGAAAGTATTTAGAAACCATATTTCAGGTAAGGAGTGGATATCCCAAGTATGTGAGGAACTCATACACCTCAATAGCAAAAACCCCCAAATAATCTGATTAAAAAATTGCCAGAGGAACAGAATAAATATTTTTTTAAAAAAGACATACAGATGGCCAACAGATACATGAAAAGATGCTCTGTATCACGAATCATCAAGGAAATGCAAATCAGAACCACAATGAGATACCACTTCACCCCTGTTTGAGTGGCTGTTATCAAAAAGATGAGAATAAGAAGTGCTGGCGAGGATGTGGAGAAAAGGGGACCCTCGTGCCCTGTCGGTGGGAATGTATTTAGTGTGGTCACTGTGGAAAACATTATGGAGGTTCCTCAGAAGATGAAGAACGGAGTTGGCCTACGACCCAGGAATCCCAGTCCTGGGTATGTGTCTGAAGGAGACACCTGCACTCCCATGTTCACAAGAACCAAGACATGGAAACCACTTCTGTGTCTATGGATGAATGGATAAAGAAAATTTTATAGATATATAAATAACATATATATTATATATATAAATGTTCTATATATAAAATATGTATTATATATATAACTATATAACAACTATATGTAATTTTATATAGGTGTATATAAGCTTTAGCCTTCAAAAAGAAAGAAATCCTGCCATTTGTGACAACTTGGGTAGATCTCGAGGGCACTGTGCTCACTGAAGCCAGACAAAAAGACACAGAAATACTATATAAATGTACTGATATGTGAAATCTAACAAAAAGCCAACTTATAAAAACAGGGGCTGGGGCGTAGGGAAAATGTGGGAGGTGCTGATCAAAGGGTCCAGACTTCTCGTTTTAAGACAAACAGGTCCCGGGGCTGCGATGTGCATGTGGTAACCCCAGTTAACAACACTGGGTTGTACACTTGAAAGCATTCACGATCTACTCCCAGTAGATCTTAAATGTTCTTAGGACACACACAAAAGATAATGACGTGAGGTCACAGATGTGCTAACTAACCTATGGTGGTGATCATTTCGCCAAATATATGTGTATTGAATCATCACGTTTTACACCATAAAGTTACACAATGTTATATGTCAATTATGTCTCAATGAAGTTGGAAACAAATATGTTTTCCCTGCAATGGGCCTTAACGAAGGTAGTTTAAAATGTCACAGGGAAAGAGCTGTCGTGGTGGTAAAAAGGGCTGAGTTGGGGGGTGGGGCGGGGGGGGTTAGTTTGAGAGCTGCCCCTCCCTACCTGAGAAACCCTGCTCTGTCATTTCACTTCTCCTAGACCTCAGTCAGTCCTCTGTCACAGTTGTCCCTGAAGTGCAGAGGGTCAGTGGAGGGGCTTAGCAGGCCTGGGTTAGGGAGACCCTCTCCAGTCCCCTCACCATCACCCAGAACAACTAATCCCATGTGCAGTTTGGATCCTCAATCCTTCTCCCTCCCCACGCAGACTCCCAGTTCCGTCCACCTCTGCCTGGACAGCCACATGCTTCCGGGGAGGCCTCCCACCCCCCAGGATGAACCTTCAACAGCCTCAGCCAGTCTGTTGGTCTGGTTTGCTCTGTCGAAAGATTGCCATGGACAATGCCTGGTGGGGTACTGTGGTCACCCCGTGACTGAGAAGATGTGAAGGAACGTTGTAAGAGGCGCTCTGGGAAGGGATTTTCTGCTCTTAAGAAATGACATACACACACGTGTGCACGCACGCGCACACACACACAAAGATGTGACACAGGGAGGACTTAAGTCTTTCTTCTGCCTTGACTACTGTTGTCTGCATGGATGCCTAAAACTGCCAATGCCACGAGGAGAGCCATCCTGAGCGGGCATCAGCCTGCGGACCAGTGGGGGAAAAAGAGGAGAAGGACAGGGTCCTTGCTGCAGGCAGGAGGGCCCCTTCCTGGAAAACCCTGGCACCGCCCTCTGTCACCTTCTTGTTTTATGAGATGCTAAATATCCCTCAGGTTCCAACTCCTTTCTGCGGGGTCTCCTGTTACTTGCAGCCAGAAGTACGATGGAGATTGTACAATACAGATTGTGGCTCCGTGATTAACTTCTAGTATCCAAGGACACTGACGAAAGGACAGGATTCTGTTCTGATCCTGTTCAAATCCCCTCAGTCCATTGTCTTTGTGAGAACCTCGGCCGAGGGCCTTCAAACGGTCACCCCAGACATGGGTCAAGTACCACAGAGAACTCCAGAAATGTAAGACTCTCTTTGTTCTGAATCTGCTGCCCTCACCTCCCCCTGCCCTCAACTCTCCCAGCTTTGGACTTCGTTTTTCACCGTCCGGTATGCTACTTCCCTCCGTCCACAGCCTTCACTTTGAGGACTGGCTCCTCCTTTGGAGCTTAGACGTCCCATGGGTTACGGGGTAGGGTCCCCCAAAATCATGCTGCCTCCTCGGGACCCACGGCAGCACCTCTGCAATTTCCACCCTCATCTCCCATCTCACTAGGGGCATCTCAGGATTTTTGCTTCTCTCCTTTTTGGTTTAGTCTCTCCTCTGGGTTCCGCCACTGTCCTGTCTGCTGACTCCAATCAGAGGTCTGATGGCATCGCTGTGAGTCCTCAGTCTCTCTGTCTGTCTGCACGGGCTCAACGTTCCCTTGTAAGGGGCCCGTGGGTCTTCAGCTGTACTTTTCTTTTTAAGATTTCATTTATTTATTTGACAGACAGAGATCACAAGTAGGCAGAGAGGCAGGCAGAGAGAGAGGGGGACGCAGGCTCCCTGCCGAGCAGAGAGCCCAATTTGGGGCTCGATCCCAGGACTCTGGGATCATGACCTGAGCCGAAGGCAGAGGCTTTAATCCACTGAGTCACCCAGGTACCCCTTCAGCTGTACTTTTATGGAGGGCGGTATACACATCTTGCAAAAAGCCAGCAAAAGGTAGGTGCCACCTGGCACGGGCCCTCCTTGGTGCCCCCCTGCACCGCTGCCCCCGCCCCCTCCTGTGACAAGCAGGAAATGAACTCTGGAGCTGTCTGTTTGGGGTGGGAAGGAAAGCACTCTCAGACTGGACACAATTCTGTTGTCTGCTCCCGACCATCTCATTCTCAGGTTTAGCACCAGGGCTTTTTTGGATCAGATTTTCCAGACCCACAATAGGAAAGCCGCATCAAGAGCTGAGAGGCCTGCAAAAATGGGCAAAATCTCCCCTGCCCTTGTTTTAGTCGGAGATGCCTGCCTACCTCGAAGGTCCATTCCAGCTCTTAAATTCCATGCTTCCAAATAAGATAGTAAAATATTCAACTTTATGGATTGCTAACAGATTCTTGGACCGAAGCTCGAGCCACCCCCAACATGCCTGATTGGATAACAATGCAAAGTACAATGGTCTAACATGTGCAACACATCGTCTTTCCTTTTTAAAGACTCATTTTGCGAAACTCCTTAAATGAATCAGGCTTGAACTTCCTGTGGCATAAAACCAAATGGAATTACATGGATGCTAAAAATGTAAATATACCCCAGATACCACTGGGTGATGTATTCATGGGAACATTTAAGCCCGAAGACTTGCGTGCACACAGTGGGGTAATAAAGGAGTCCAAGGATCCGGCATCTGAGGTATAAACATTTATGGGAACATTTTTAATTCCCTGCTTTCTTAGGATTTTAATACTAGTCCTGACCTTAGAATCCTAGAAGGTCAGACCTGGGACGACCTCTAAGAGATCACTGGTAAGTGGTAAAAAGGATGCCTGGAGGGGTAAAGCGCTCAAAGTACAAACAGAGCTGGGGCTGGGTTTGGTTGAACACACCTGCAGTAACCTTCTGTGCTGTGCCTACCATTGATCTGGGTGTTGAGGTCCAAAGGCAGAGAAGAAACAAGCACTGCTTTCAAGGTATCTCCAAGTGTTTGGATGTCTACACCCGCCCTGGGTCTACCTTCTCCGCCGTTCTGATGAGACTCCTTGAGCAATCAGACACTCTCTCTTTAGCAGCACGTGCTTAAGCGAAGTAGGAAAAAGATCAAGGACTACCTCTTTGTCACCTCATCTTGAGCCCTGCTCCCCAAGCAGAGCCCACCCTGGATCACGGGGGGTCCAGCCAGAGCTCTGCCTCTGGCGGCTTTGCCTCTGCGCCTCCCTTTTCCACTGCATGAGCCCCTTTCGTATTGTTCATTCACGACATATCCATGGACAATGGATAGTTACAACCTGGTGACATTTCAGTTGATCGCCGTCTTCCTGCCTGACTGCAGGTGATGGCATCTCCTTGGGAGAATGCTTGTGCAGAACACTTCCTTTCCTCGCCCCCACCCCCAAAGAGTATAGTCAGCTCACCAAGGAGGAAAATTGCTCAGTGTGATGCTCTCCAGCGGCGTGAAGATTTTGGCCCCGATGTTGGGGCCTAGCGTGTCTCTTTCGTAGCGCTGTTGCCAGGCAGACTTGTCACTGCCACAAATTTCCTCGCTGATAAGTGGAGTTCTTCCCCCTCCCGACTTCATCATGCTTGCAGACGAGCTCGGCTGCAGAGGAAGCCATGCCAGACACTCTGATTCACGCTCCTAAAATATCAGCCGGCCTGGGTATGCGAGCAACGCGATAAATCTGGAAAACATAAATCAGATTGTTGGATCCTGTATCTGTCCACGCGCATAGGCTGCAGCAGGCAGGGAGGTGGGGGGCTGCACCCAGGAGGAGGTGAAAGGTCATGGCTTTCAGACCTGGGCAAGTGGACACGGAGGGCAGCAGCCGACACGCAGAAGCAGCCCTCATACTATTGACACGCATCCCAGACCCCGGATGCGAGGCCCAAGTGTTCAGACTCAGAGATTGTCGGGAGAGGCTGGAGAGGGAAGCCTGGGGAGAGGCTCCAATGTTGCGAAGCTTCCAGCGTCGAGAACTTGTAAAGTCCCTGACTTTGGCCATCAGAGGGGAGGATGGCTTCAGCTTCACTAGGGCCCCAGTCAAGATGGAAAATCCAGTATGCAGAACAGAGCAGACTGCAAGCTTCCTTAAAGAACACTCCAGAAAAAGCGAACAGGAGAGAAGGGCCTTGTCCACATAGCTTCGTGCAGGCCGTTTGATCTCACGGGTTTCTTGACCTGGGCCTGGGGCAGTGGGTTTCTCACAAAGGATGCTACTCCTCGGGGTCGGGCATGCCAGCATCCTTAGTACAAAAGCATCCCTTTAAAAAGGGAGTTTTAAATCTATATGGAAGTAAAGTGGGTTCATCCCTCAGATTCCTAATGCTCAGGCATCGCTGGGGTTTGGTTCTGCTGCATGAGTGTGGCTCTGCCCTAAAATCCAATCAGATTCTCTGGGGCTTTGTGCCTGAGGACACGGGAATAACTAGGAGAACGACCAGACAGAGGTGGACGGAGTGGGAAGTGCCACCTGGGAGCAACAGGTGTGGGAAGGAAAGGAAAGGAAGCAGCAATCAGTGGCCCCCTAGAACCGCCCGACAGGCACGTCCTGGGGAGCCAAGACAGACCCAGAACAGACTAACAGGAGTCAGGCCAAGGGCTCCACGGACGTCACGGTGTCGGATGGGGAGTCTAGCCCACCTGTCTCCAGGTGTTCAGGCAAGTGAGCTCATTAACGAGCAACAAGGTGAGATATTGAGAAATTAATCGTAGCTTATCTTTTTTGCCACTCTGACCTGTCAACAAAAACAATGACAAGATAATTTCCCCTCTCCCTTCCAGGAAAAACAGCCAGCGCTTTGTGTTCCCAGACCTGGGTGTCCTGACCCCAGGCAGGGAGTTTCCAGCCCTTCGTGCAGTCAAGCCTGCCCGGGGAATTGAAAGAGGCTTCCAAGAAGGTAAGGGGGTAGAGGTTTTTGTGATTTGTGGATAAGAGAGGCGCCCGATCCCCTGAGAGCGGGTGGATCTGGATTTGTGGGATTTTCCACATGACCCTTCCCCTGCTGGAACAGTTTGTGCTCTAGCCACGGCCTGATGAGAGCCGGCTGTGGGCGCTCATCACTCTGGTCCCCGGAGCAGCAGGAAGGGTCCTCCGAGGGGGGGCTGGAGCCACAGAGAGGAGCCACGAGGGCCATCTAGGCAGTTGCCTGGACTAGACGTGCCCCGCAGGAGGGAGGGACCAGCAGATGACAGAGGTTTCAGAAGCCAGAAACAGCCGCAGTGACAGGAGGGACCCACGCCAATCAAAAATCAGGTAGCAACTGAGTTGACCTTGAAGATCTTCCAGGTCCAATATTATAATATCCCTGTATCACATATCGATCTCCCCCATCCCGCAACCCAACGGACGCAGCGCAGTTCACAAGCACGCTCTGGTCTCCCCTCTTCCTGGGCCAAGGCGACGGTTGCCCAGCGGTGCACCATCTGCCTGCCATCATCCGGAGAGAAGTCCGTGCCTATGGGGCTCGGGGGAAGCATGGGCCTCAGCTTGGCCAAGTCCAAGATGCCGACAAAACATTACAGAAGCTTTTGGATTGAGTGAAAAAGCTCCCATTCTTCTTATTGTCAGACTACAAAAGCAACACCTGCACGCGATCAGGCACCAACATGCAGGGAGCCATTCCCCTGTTTGCGCAGGGAGCTCTGGCGGGCTCCGTCTTTCTCTAGAACCACACCGCCGAGCCAGCCAAGGTCTCCACTCTGGCCCTGACCCGTGGCTGGCTTTCACGTGATTTCTGAGTTTAGCCAGCCTCCTGGGTCCTCTCCCCAGTAAAGGCAACGCCGCCACATGCAGACCTGAGCTTGCCTTCTCGCCAGCTTTTATTTAACCAGGCATGTTCAAAGTCCCATGATGTCCCGTGACCACGCAGAGGCTTCTGGGGACGGTACTCGTGGCTTGACTGGTTTCCTCACGTCCCAGTCCTGTCCCTCCAACTCTCTTCCACTTTCCAGGGTGCCCCCATGTTCACGCCTTCTTCTCTACGAGTAAAACCCCAAGTGTTTAAATACTTCTTTCTCTGGGAAGCCCCGTTAACCACCCAGGCAGAATTCAGTGCCTCTATCTCTACACTTGGCCGTGGTTTCATTTCCCTGTGGACCATAGTTCATCGTTTACTTGTCCTTCTCACTTACCAGACAGCAAATCTTTAGGGAGGAGAAAGCCATAGCTTATCAATCCCTGTGCCTTCTGTAATTCGGGTGTAATAAGTATTTTCCCTTACATCACTTACAAATTCATTTTAAAAGTAATACTCTATAGGGGCACCTGCCGGGCTGAGACAGTCAGGTGTCCAACTCTTGATCTCAGCTCAGGTGTCAATCTCGGGGTTGTGAGTTCAAGCCCTGCATTGAGCTCCACAACTGGGTGTGGAGCCTACTTAATTAAAAAAAAAGAAAAAAGAAAAAAGAAAAAAAGAGAGAGAGGGAAACAAGACATAAGTGATTCTTAATGACCGAGAACAAACTGAGGGTTGGTGGAGGGCGGTGGGTGGGGGATGGGCTCGCTGGGTGAGGGCACTTGGGACAAGCACTAGGTGTTGTATGCGGATGACGAATCACTCGATTCTACTCCAGAAACCAATACTGCCCTGTACGTTAATTTTAATTAACAAAACTTAAATTTACAAAAAGCAGTAATACTATATAGATGGAAAGCCTGAACTGTAGCAATATCTGGTTTCAAAAGGGATCACAAGCTATCCAAGCAAAGAATTCTCATAAAGCAGCTTCTGGAAAGGCAAATTTCTTTTAAGAAATTATGGTAAAATATACAAAAATGTGCCACTTCAAATAACCATGTGAGTATACGATTCAGTGGTGTGAAGGATATTTGCACTACCGTCCATCTCCAGAACATTCCCATCTCTCCCAGCTGAAACTCTAGCCATTCAACACTACCTCCCCGTTCCCCATCTCCGCCAGCCCCGGCAACCACCCTAGTACTTTCAGCCTCTACGAACTTGATACTCTAAGTATCTCGTATAAGTAGATTGTACAGTGTTTGTGTTTTTGTGACTGTCTCATTTCATTTAGCATAATGTCCTCAAGATTCATCATCTGCACGTGCCAGAATTTCCCTCCTTTGAAGGCTGAATAATATCTCATCGTATGTGAATGCCGCATTTTGTTTATTCATTCATCCACCGATAGATACCTGGGCTGCTTCCGTCCCCTCGCTGTTGTGAATAAAGCTGCTATAAACATGGGGGATGCAAATACCTTTTGGAGATACCACTTTCACTTCTCCTGGGGTCCGTCCAGAAGCGGAATTACTGGACCCTGTGGTAAGTCTACGTTTAACGCCCGGGGGCGCCTCCATCCTGTCTTCCACAACGGCTGCCCTGGTTTGCATTCCCTGCAACAAGCAAGAATTCTAATTTCTCTGTATCCTTGACAACACTTACTATTTTCTATTTTTCTTTTTCTTTTTTCTTTTTTTTTTAATGGTAACCACCCTAATGGGCACGAAGTAGGATCTCATTGTGGTTTTTGATGTACAGTTCCGTATCGATCACGGAAGTTGAGCAAAAATACATGCCTTTAATATGTTTTTTCAGCTTGGGGGACCTGGGTGACTCAGTTGGGTGGGTGTCCAACGCTTGATTTCAGCTCAGGTCGTGTCGGGGTCATGGGGTCAAGCTCTACATCAGGCTCTGTGCTCAGCAGGGAGTTTGCTTCGATTCTCTCTCCCTCTCTTTCTGCCCCTCCCCCTACTCTCTAAATAAGTGAGTAAAATCTTGGGGAAAAAAATGTCTTTTCAGCTTGTTAAAGAAATACAGCATGTACTATAGAAAATTTTAAAAATACAGAAGCGAAATTTACAGAAAAGTACAGAATTATGCAGGAGGAAAAAAAGTTACGTGTAATCCAGTTACCTAGAGATAGACACGGTCGACATTTTGGGACTATCCCTCAGTTTTCTTTGTCTACGGAAGTGAATTTTTATGGCAAAAATTCATCTTATTTAGCGGCTCCCCACCCAGCAGATGTACCCCAAGAGGAAACCTTTCTTTGTTCAGTGAATTATTCGCTAAGTTCTTGGAGGGGTATGCTGGAGGAGAAAAGTATATCATTGGTTTTGAGTTGATTAGCAGGTGTTTGTTTTTCTGAGATGGCATATAACAAAGGGCAGGGGGCAGAGTGGGCTCTGGTCAGGTGGTGATTGTGCCGGTCATGGTGGAAGGGAAGCACGTGGATGGTGAAGACGGACCACTGACACGGGGTGAGAATTTTGGAGGAAAGAGCAAGTGTCCGTAGAGGAATTTAATTTCATCTTAGCCTCCATACAAGATCTACAATGAAATCTGTAATGCTCCCCAGAGGGTGGTGGAGTGTATTTGCAAACGCGGTCAGCATGAAGGTACCAGAAGGGGAACATGGTTGCAGGAGATCGAGAACAAATGTTGAAAAAGAGGCATAGCTTATGTACGTATAGACACGGACATTTGGAAAGTTGGGCTGATATTATGTGCACTGTTCTTGAGCTTTTTGTCTTATAATTTAATAATCTTATAGAACATTCTTTCTGGGCAAGACTGTGAACTAGTTATCAAAAATTTACTTTTTCTTCCCGGCCTTCTTTGCTGGGTGATGTGGCCACATGACTGAGTTTGAGCCAAAGGAGAGTGGGAATAGTTCATACCATTTCTGGACCCAGGTTTTTAAGAGGCAGAGGTACCCCCTTCATCTTCCTTCCCCTTCTGCCAGCTTGATGAGGATGCTGACAAAGCCCTAGGAGATGGGGGAGCAAAAGGTGGAAGGAAGCTGGTTTCCTGAAAAACTAGTGGAACCAAGGGGAAGAGCCAACTGCTGACCTGGAACCCTTGCTTCAGGCTGTCATGTGAGTGAAAAATACAATTCTATTTCTAACAGCACAGTCTGTCCTACCTCATCTACCATCCGTGGCTGCAACTTAATTACCCAATATGCTACCGTTAGACAGTTGCAATGGATAAACTGCACTGTGAGGTGTAGAACTGTGCTTCAGTTCAACAACCCAGTCGTTGGGTGTAGCAGATAAAGTGCTTTTGGCGGCAAGTAACAGAAAACTGAATTAAAACTCTTAAACGAAGAGGGACTTATTGGCCAACTGGGAGCCCAGAGGTACAGCGAACAGCACTGATTGCTACAATGACATGAGGACTCTCTTTCTTCCTACCTCCCCTCTCTTTCACATCCAATGTGGGTTGCCTCCTAAGGCTAAGTCCCTGATGACTGTAGGAGGCCTGGTGGCAGTAAGGTCCAGGTGCTGCCTTACTCCCATGAAACAGGAGAGACTGTTTCCCACCATCAACTCGACTGATCAGGGCTAGATGCTGGAGCTGAAGGTAGGCTCGGGCCCAGCCACACCACAGAGCTGCCACCAACAGTGCTTATCTCTATGCAGGGACAGAGAGCCTGGATTGCTCCCATACAGAGAAGAAAGTCACCAGATTCTAGCTTTCTCGGAAACAAACCAAAGCTCCTTTGCAGATGCTAAATCAAAGTCAGGTAATTTCCCCCTTATATGTATTGAAATATGTCTTTGAAAAAATTACTTTCTGCAAAAAAGACAAGAAGATTGAAACCGTGAAGGAGGTCAATGATTTACAGACAAGGACACAGAGTCAACAACCAGGGGGAAATTAAATGACTTGGAAACAAAGTCCAGATATCCCAGAAGGAATATTTTATATGAGGCACTTTTATGGTGGGATGACACAAAGTGGAAGAAAAGAGGACAGTGAGGTATCCTGACGTCGTGTGCAGGATATATAAGTTCAAACTTGTTTCTCAGTCTGTTCCCTCTCTGTTATTGGAAAACTTTGCTCACTTATCATGCAAATTAAGCATGACTGTCAAGGACACGGTATCTGTGCTAAGTTCAGGCTACACATGCTGATCTCAGCTCTTCCTCTAGTCAGTGTAAATTCATCTTCCCGGGCATCATACCATGTTCTAGAAACAAAAGAGAGGTAGTTCGGTGAATGCTTTTTGCCCTATATAGTATTACTTTTCCTCTAAGACAGGAATTAGAGATGTTTTACCTATTGCTTCAGAGAGGAACTGGGCCAATTATTTTAATGCACACAAAAAATAATTCCTTTCAGCCCAGACGCTCTTTGATTGATTTAAAACCCCTGCCTGCAAAATCTGCACAAACAAAAGAAATCTGAAGAGATCTGCTATACAATAAGATTAAGTTCAAATGACAAGGCGGGTGTTTATTTTAAAATTAATTGGTAATGCCAACCACAAAGTGCTCTAATTCACCTTTTCCATTGCTCTATAGGGAGAACAAAAACAAGAGAGCCTGTTTTTCTGCCCCGACTCCACCCCAGGGCAAACCTTTCCAATCTTTCCAATGCAATCCTTTAAATCCAGCTCAATTTCCACTCCTTCCCTGGACTCTTCTGGGACTAGTCCCACCCTTGTCTTCAGACTCCCTGGCATTCACTGCAATGGTACCAAAGAAATAGGGGTTAAGATCTCAAGACTGTGATGTCAGATTTGCAATCAGTCTGGATCTCAGTCTGCTACTGGGACCTGGGGGCTCCACCACTCTGAAAAATGACTGCGAGGATAAAATGAAGTCCTGTTTCACGAGAAGCAGTCAATAAATGTCAGCTTTTATTAATACATTAATATTTTATAGAGAGTCTTCTCCCCTGGCCTGGAGTAGTACAACATAGGGCAGATAGTGTCTGCTCTGTCTATCCCTGTTGCATCGGACAGAAGGGGATTGAAAATGTTTCCCGAAGTGGGGGATGGTTGTAGACCCGGATGGACAGAAAGGTCCATGGCTGTAGGGAAAGGGTCATACCATTCCAAAATGCACCTGCACGAGTACTCTGTAAAGGTAGCTTGAAGCGCCTACAAACTCCAACCAACTCCAGTGACTGAAAGAAACCCTGGGGAGCCCTGCTCTCAGAGAGAGACGTTCAGCAGAGGCTGTGAATGTCAGCCTGCTGTTCAAAAGACCACTGCTGGTCAGAACTCTCTGTCTGATGACCGGCCAAACCGAAACGGGGGTCTTGCTGGAATTTCAACATGGGCCAAACTCACAAAAATTTTGTTAGATTGTAATGGGTTTGCAGAGGAGAGGCAATGCTTAACATTTTTAAGGGAAGAGAACAGCAGATTTTCAATCACCTAAGAGTTAATAAATGCACCGCTTACGAAGGATCTTTATATCTTTGTCAAGGGAAACAAATCTGTTTGGCCCCGGAGTGAACAACACAAGCTCACCAGCCACTGGTACTCGGCATGATGGGAGTTTCTTTCTTTCTCAAACACAAATGTTGATGGCTTATTCATGGTCAGTGGGAAGAGCCCAGACCAGAAAATGATGTGAACCAGCCTCCAAGCTCTGACTCTCTTTTCCACCAGGCAAGATCTTGGGAAAGTTACATACTCTCTCCAGAGATCCGTTTCCTCATCTGGGAAATAGGCATAATAATTCTCCCTACCTTGAATGGTTGCTATGGAACAAGCCAATCCATGTAAAGAACTCAGCCCAGTATCTGCCAGGTAACAAGTGTCAATAAATGCAAGTAATTACAGTAATAATTATTCCACAATTCAGACTTCTTACTATTTTTATTTAGTGTTGTCTTCAAATGCTGCTTAACCACATCTTTGCATGAAACTCAGAGACAGCACTTGGCTGTTTTAAGGAATTTGCATTTTTTTAACCCATAAATCTTCTGACTGCTGCTCTGTGAGTATCAGGAATGCTAAGAAGGGTTGTCACTGACATCGTGTAGGAGACAGCAGAATTAGACCCAAAGGTGAGGGAAATTGACATAACTTACAATTGCTTATTTGAGATATCAGCTCCTCTTCCAAATTGAGTTGTTTTCCTACCCTCAGCAAAACACACTTCAATTTCTTCTCTGACTTGAGAAAACTTCTATAAATGAAGTAACTACCAAATCATCGATGCTCTTGAACTGAATCCAGGAAACTGTGACTTATGATGTTATGAGCCCAGTACAGCAAGAATGAGCTGAAAGTAATTCTCCTTAGAGACCTTTACAGAATAGGTGCTTTTTGTATGTGCTCTCAGGTGATGTCATCACCTCGCTATCCCAGGGGAGTGCCAGGAGCTGTGACAGGGTCCCCAGCAGCGATGGATCATGCCTCTCACCTGGACCCTTGCTAAACAAGGACCGCTTTGTGAGGCTACTCTCCATGCATTTCTGCTTGTAAATGGAAGCACAGATACCTGACCTGCATGAGGACTGTAATGCCCATGTCAGCCTCATAATAAGAAGGCTCTCATGGAGGAGTCTAGATGGCGGAGAAGTAGCAGGCTGAGACGACATCGGGTAGCAGGAGATCAGCTAGATAGCTTATCGAACCATTGCAAACACCTACAAATCCAAAAAGAGATCGAAGAGAAGAACAGCAATTCTAGAAACAGAAAATCGACCACTTTCTGAAAGGTAGGACCGGCGGAGAAGTGAATCCAAAGCGACGGGAAGACAGACCGCGGGGGGAGGGGCTGGCTCCCAGCAAGCGGCGGAGCAACGGAGCACAAAATCAGGACTTTTAAAAGTCTGCTCCACGGAGGGACATCGCTCCAGAGGCTAAACCGGGGGGAAGCCCACGCAGGGTCAGCATTGCCCCAGGCCCCGCAGGGTCACAGAAGGATCGGGGGTGTCTGAGTGTCACAGAGCTCGCAGGTATTAGAGCGGGAAAGCCGGCTATAGCGACAAAGCCGAGGAGTGAGCTCTCAGCCTGCGGTTACCTTGTGCCGGTGGCAGGCTGGGTGGGCTCGGAGCGCAGCCAGAGGCCAGGGAGACGGGAGTGATTGGGCTCTTTTCTCTGAGGGCACACTGAGGAGTGGGGCCCTGAGCTCTCGGCTCCTCCTGGCCAGGGACTGGGAGGCCGCCATTTTCATTCCTATCCTCCGGAATTCTACGGAAAGCGCTCAGGGGACAAAAGCTCCCGCAAGCGAACCCGAGCGGATTACTTAGCCCAGCCCCTGGCAAGGGCGGTGCAATTCCGCTTCCCGCAAAGACACTTGAGAATCGCTATAACAGGCCCCTCCCTCAGGAGATCAACAAGAAATCCAGCCAAGACCAAATTCACCTACCAAGGAGAGCAGCAGAATTCCAAAGGAAGAGAAAGCAAAGCATGGAACTCGTGGCTTTCTCCCCACGATTCTTTAGTCTTGCTGTTAATTTATTTTTTTTTATTTAATTCTATTTTTCTTCTGCTAAATTTTTTTAACTTCTACCCTTTTCTTTTTTAACGTTTTTTAACTAGTTTATCTAATATATATATATATATATATATATATATATAATTCTTTTTATATTTTTTCTTTATTTGTTTTCTTTTTTTAATTTTTTTTCTTTTTTCTGAACTTCTTTTTATCCCCTTTCTCCCCTCCACAATTTGGGGTCTCTTCTGATTTGGTTAAAGCGCATTTTCCTGGGGTCTTTGCCACCCTTTTAGTATTTTATTTGCTCCTTCATATACTCTTATCTGGACAAAATGACAAGGCGGAAAAACTCACCACAAACAAAAGAACAAGAGGCAGTACCGAAGGCTAGGGACCTAATCAATACAGACATTGGTAATATGTCAGATCTAGAGTTCAGAATGACGATTCTCAAGGTTCTAGCTGGGCTCGAAAAAGGCATAGAAGATATTAGAGAAACCCTCTCCAGAGAGATAAAAGCCCTTTCTGGAGAAATAAAAGAACTAAAATCTAACCAAGTTGAAATCAAAAGAGCTATTAATGAGGTGCAATAAAAAATGGAGGCTCTTAATGCTAGGATAAATGAGGCAGAAGAAAGAATTAGTGATATAGAAGACCAAATGACAGAGAATAAGGAAGCTGAGCAAAAGAGGGACAAACAGCTACCGGACGACAAGGGGAGAATTCGAGAGATAAGTGACACCATAAGACGAAACAACATTAGAATAATTGGGATTCCAGAAGAAGAAGAAAGAGAGAGGGGAGCAGAAGGTATATTGGAGACAATTATTGGAGAGAATTTCCCTAATATGGCAAAGGGAACAAGCATCAAAGTCCAGGAGGTGCAGAGAACCCCCCTCAAAATCAACAAGAACAGGTCCACACCCCATCACCTAATAGTAAAATTTACAAGTCTTAGTGACAAAGAGAAAATCCTGAAAGCAGCCCGGGAAAAGAAGTCTGTAACATACAATGGTAAAAATATTAGATTGGCAGCAGACTTATCCACAGAGATCTGGCAGGCCAGAAAGAACTGGCATGAGATATTCAGAGCTCTAAACGAGAAAAACATGCAGCCAAGAATACTATATCCAGCTAGGCTATCATTGAAAATAGAAGGAGAGATAAAAAGCTTCCAGGACAAACAGAAACTGAAAGAATTTGCAAACACCCTACAGAATTTGCAAACCAGCCCTACAGGAAATATTGAAAGGGGTCCTCTAAGCAAAGAGAGAGCCTAAAAGTAGTAGATCAGAAAGGAACAGAAACAATATACAGTAACAGTCACCTTACAGGCAATATAATAGCACTAAATTCATATCTCTCAATAGTTACACTGAATGTTAATGGGCTAAATGGCCCAATCAAAAGACACAGGGTATCAGAATGGATAAAAATACAAAACCCATCAATATGTTGCCTACAAGAAACTCATTTTAGATCCAAAGACACCTCCAGATTTAAAGTGAGGGAGTGGAAAACAATTTACTGTGCTAATGGACATCAGAAGAAAGCTGGGGTGGCAATCCTTATATCAGATCAATTAGATTTTAAGCCAAAGACTATAATAAGAGGTGAGGAAGGACACTCTATCATACTCAAAGGGTCTATCCAACAAGAAGATCTAAAAATTTTAAATTCTTATGCCCCTAACGTGGGAGCAGCCAACTATATAAACCAATTAATAACAAAATCAAAGAAACACATCAACAATAATACAATAATAGTAGGGGACTTTAACACTCCCCTCACTGAAATGGACAGATCATCCAAGCAAAAGATCAACAAGGAAATAAAGGCCTTAAATGACACACTGGACCAGATGGACATCACAGATATATTCAGAACACTTCATCCCAAAGCAACAGAATACACATTCTTCTCTAGTGCACATGGAACATTCTCCAGAATAGATCACATCCTGGGTCATAAATCAGGTCTCATCTGGTATCAAAAGATTGGGATCATTCCCTGCATATTTTCAGAACACAATGCTCTGAAGCTAGAACTCAATCACAAGAGGAAATTTGGAGGGGCGCCTGGGTTAAAGCCTCTGCCTTCAGCTCAGGTCATGGTCCTAGGGTCCTGGGATCAAGCCCCACATTGGGCTCTCTGCTCAGCGGGGAGCCTGCTTCCCTTCCTCTCTCTCTCTGCCTGCCTCTCTGCCTACTTGTGATCTCTGTCTGTCAAATAAATAAATAAAATCTTTAAAAAAAAAAAAGAGGAAATTTGGAAAGAACACAAATACATGGAGACTAAACAGCATCCTTCTAAAGAATGAATGGGTCAACCAGGAAATTAAAGAAGAATTGAAAAAATTCATGGAAACAAGTGATAATGAAAACACAACGATTCAAAATCTGTGGTACACAGCAAAGGCAGTCCTGAGAGGAAAAGATATAGCGGTACAAGCCTTTCTCAAGAAACAAGAAAGGTCTCAAATACACAACCTAACCCTACAACTAAAGGAGCTGGAGAGAAAACAACAAAGAAAACCTAAACCCAGCAGGAGAAGAGAAATCATAAAGATCAGAGCAGAAATCAATGAAATAGAAACCAAAAAAAAAAAAAAAAAAAACAATAGAACAAATCAATGAAACTAGGAGCTGGTTCTTTTGAAAGAATTAATAAGATTGATAAACCCCTGGCCAGACTTATCAAAAAGAAAAGAGAAAGGACCCAAATAAATAAAATCATGAATGAAAGAGGAGAGATCACAACTAACACCAAAGAAATACAAACAATTATAAGAACATACTATGAGCAACTCTACGCCAACAAATTTGACAATCTGGAAGAAATGGACACTTTCCTAGAGACATATAAACTACCACAACTGAACCAGGAAGAAATAGAAAACCTGAACAGACCCATAACCAGTAAGGAGATTGAAACAGTCATCAAAAATCTCCAAACAAACAAAAGTCCAGGGCCAGATGGCTTCCCAGGGGAATTCTACCAAACATTTAAAGAAGAACTAATTCCTATTCTCCTGAAACTGTTCCAAAAAATAGAAATGGAAGGAAAACTTCCAAACTCATTTTATGAGGCCAGCATCACCTTGATCCCAAAACCAGACAAAGATCCCATCAAAAAAGAGAATTACAGACCAATATCCTTGATGAACACAGATGCGAAAATTCTCACCAAAATCCTGGCCAATAGGATCCAACAGTACATTAAAAGGATTATTCACCACGACCAAGTGGGATTTATTCCAGGGCTGCAAGGTTGGTTCAACATCCGCAAATCCATCAATGTGATACAACACATTAATAAAAGAAAGAACAAGAACCATATGATACTCTCAATAGGTGCTGAAAAAGCATTTGACAAAGTAGAGCATCCCTTCCTGATCAAAACTCTTCAAAGTGTAGGGATAGAGGGCACATACCTCAATATTATCAAAGCCATCTATGAAAAACCCACCGCAAATATCATTCTCAATGGAGAAAAACTGAAAGCTGAAAGGTCAGGAACACGGCAGGGATGTCCATTATCATCACTGCTGTTCAACATAGTACTAGAAGTCTGAGCCTCAGCAATCAGACAACAAAAAGAAATTAAAGGCATCCAAACTGGCAAAGAAGAAGTCAAACTATCACTCTTTGCAGATGATATGATACTATATGTGGAAAACCCAAAAGACTCCACTCCAAAACTGCTAGAACTTGTACAGGAATTTAGTAAAGTGTCAAGATATACAATATCAATGCACAGAAATCAGTTGCATTTCTCTACACCAACAACAAGACAGAAGAAAGAGAAATTAAGGAGTCAATCCCATTTACAATTGCACCCAAAACTATAATATACCTAGGAATAAACCTAGCCAAAGAGGCTAAGAATCTATACTCGGAAAACTATAAAGTACTCATGAAAGAAATTGAGGAAGGCACAAAGAAATGGAAAAATGTTCCATGCTCCTGGATTGGAAGAACAAATATTGTGAAAATGTCTATGCTACCTAAAGCAATCTACACATTTAATGCAATCCCTACCAAAATCCCACCCATTTTTTTCAAAGAAATGGAACAAATAATCCTAAAATTTATATGGAACCAGAAAAGACCTCGAATAGCCAAAGGAATATTGAAAAAGAAAGCCAAAGTTGATGGCATCACAATTCCGGACTTCAAGCTCTATTACAAAGCTGTCATCATCAGGACAGTATGGTACCAGCACAAAAACAGACACATAGATCAATGGAACAGAATAGAGAGCCCAGAAGTAGACCCTCAACTCTACGGTCAACTAATTTTCAACAAAGCAGGAAAGAATGTCCAATGGAAAAAAGACAGCCTCTTCAATAAATGGTGTTGGGAAAATTGGACACCCACATGCAGAAAAATGAAACTGGACCATTTCCTTACACCACACACAAAAATAGACTCAAAATGGATGAAGGACCTCAATGTGAGAAAGGAATCCATCAAAATTCTTGAGGAGAATGCAGGCAGCAACCTCTTTGACCTCAACCACAGCAACTTCTTCCTAGGAACATCGCCAAAGGCAAGGGAAGCAAGGGCAAAAATGAACTATTGGGATTTCATCAAGATCAAAAGCTTTTGCACAGCAAAGGAAACAGTTAACAAAACCAAAAGACAACTGACAGAATGGGAGAAGATATTTGCAAATGACATATCAGATAAAGGGCTAGTATCCAAAATCTATAAAGAACTTATCAAACTCAACACCCAAAGAACAAACAATCCAATCAAGAAATGGGCAGAGGATGTGAACCGACATTTCTGCAAAGAAGACATCCATATGACCAACAGACACGTGAAAAAGTGCTCCACATCACTCGGCATCAGAGAAATACAAATCAAAACCACAATGAGATATCACCTCACACCAGTCAGAATGGCTAAAATTAACAAGTCAGGAAATGACAGATGCTGGCGAGGATCTGGGGAAAGGAGAACCCTCCTACACTGTTGGTGGGAATGCAAGCTGGTGCAACTACTCTGGAAAACAGCATGAGGTTCCTCAAAAAGTTGAAAATAGAGCTACCCTATGACCCAGCAATCACACTACTGGGTATTTACCCTAATGATACAAATGTAGTGATCCGAAGGTGCACGTGCACCCAAATGTTTATAGCAGCGATGTCCACAATAGCCAAACTATGGAAAGAACCTAGATGTCCATCAACAGATGAATGGATAAAGAAGATGTGGTATATATACACAATGGAATACTATGCAGCCATCAAAAGAAATGAAATCTTGCCATTTGCGATGACGTGGATGGAACTAGAGGGTATCATGCTTAGTGAAATAAGTCAATCAGAGAAAGACAACTATCATATGATCTCCCTGATATGAGGAAGTGGAGATGCAACATGGGGGGTTGAGGGGTAGGAGAAGAATAAATGAAACAAGATGGGATGGGGAGGGAGACAAACCATAAGTGACTCTTAATTTCACAAAACAAACTGAGGGTTGCTGGGGGGAGGGGGGGAGGAAGAGTGGGGTGAGGTTATGGACATTGGGGAGGGTATGTGCTATGGTGAGTGCTGTGAAGTATGTAAACCTGGCGATTCACAGACCTGTACCCCTGGGGATAAAAATACATTATATGTTTATTAAAAAAAATAAATAAATGAAAAAATTAAAAAAAAAAAAAGAAGGCTCTCACCACAGAGACTAAAAGCCACAGCCCCTGATGGGCACTAGTGAGCCCCTGAGAATGCAGGGAGTAAGGAAGACGTAGTGCCTCCCTCTGGGAGCTGACAGTCCAGTGGGAAGGACAGCAGTTAAATTATAGGGCAAACATGAATTAATTACAACTGTAATGAGTACCGTGAAGTCGAGAGCAGTTTCGGATTTTATACTGGGACCTACTGGGAGGGAGGAGGGGAGGGTTAGGCATGAAATTGAACATGCATTTTTTTATATCAAAATAAGCACAGATCCATGATATGGAACACAAACTTTGCTTCCGTTTCAAAGATAAAGCTGGGGACAGCCGAGAAATATCACATTTGCCTAGGGTGGGACGGGGTGTGTCTCTTCAGGCTTTGGAGTGAGGCTTCAAGCAGCTTGGTGTGGCTGAGCAGGAAGTTTGAGTAGCCCTGGGGGGGGGGCACAAGGGCTTGGTCTCTGGGGGTGAAGCCCCCTGAAGAAATGAGGAGGATACCTACAAGGCCGGCTGGGGGGCAGCCCATGGTCAGGAGATGCCTGGCCCGGAAGGGCAGCCAGCAACAGGCTAAAGCTTTCTCAAAACTCCTCTTGAGGTTTTTAGATTGTCTTCTCAGCCCAGGCTGGCCTTCTTGTTCTAAGGTGTCACCTAATTTTCACTCAGGGTATGTGTGTGTGTGTGTGAGAGAGAGAGAGAGAGAGATGTCAGTCATCATCTGAACACTCCTTTACTCTTCAACCCCAACTCTGGCCTCTTCAAACTCCTCTGACTAGACCCGCAGGTGGCCTTTCAGAGGTACGGAGAAGGGGCGCTCAGGGTGCCATGGGATGGCTAGTGGGGAGAGAAAGGGATGGAGGTCGAGAGCACAGCCTCCTCTTTCATAAAACAAGTGGGATGGAAACACCTGGAGGAGTCTCACCCCCAACCACCTTGGAGGTGGGCACAGCTGCAGGACAATCTCCAGGACCCAGAAAGCTCACAGCCCAGTAGAACGTGAATGTTTCCAGGGACTCACCCTAGAGTCAGTGAATCCTTGAATTCTTGAACATCATCAGATCTATAAAGGTCCTAAGGAAAGTGCATTAAAGGATAACTAAAAAAGTAAAATGACCCCTCAAAAACTTTCATAATTTTATTATAATAGGAACCCAGTTATTTGTAACAGACATTTCACCTAGATCCCTTGACATGCGTCCCCAGCAGCTGCCTTGATCTCAGAATAGTTTGTCACATAAAGTGTTTACCTGTGTGACAATAATTACAATGACAGACAATGCCCATGGTGGTACATGGATACTGGTCCTTTGCATGGAAACAACCTAAATGTCCATCAACAGATGAATGAATAAAAAAGCTATGGAATATTATTCAGCCACAAGAAGTAGAAAAACCTGCCTTTCGTGACACCATGGCTGGACCCTGAGGGCAGTAGATATACTAAGCGAAGTTAAGTCAGACAAAGAAAGACAAACACTGGATAATCTCACTTGTATGTGGAATTTAAAAAGCCAACCTCACAGAAACAGACAATAGAATGGTGGTTGCTAGGAACAGGGAAAGAAATGGGGAGACGTTAGTCAAAGGACACAAACTCCCAGTTACCAGCAGAGTAAGTTCTGAGGATCTAATATACAGCAAGGCAACTGTAGTTAACAATACTGTGTTGTATCCTTGACAGTTGCTGAGAGTAGATCTTAAATGTTCTCATCATACACACACACACACACACACACACAGAAATTGTGTGAAGTGAAGGATGTGTTAGCTTCCCTAACTCTGGTAATTATTATGCAACATATGTATATGCCAAATCATCACATTATACAGCTTCAAGTTACATGTCAACTACAACTCAATAAAGCTAGGGGGAAAACCCCAAAAAACAAAATTAAAAAGAGAATGTCCAGACTGGAAGTAAATAGAGATATACCCTACAAGCTCTCTCCCAGGCAAGTTTTCCACAGCAGAATCCCCCTATCTGTGACACTCTGACTTCACAGAGCATACATCTCTCTCCAACACAATGTGCTCTGGACCAAGGTTAATACAGAAAATTTTATTTGTACATCCCCTAAATTCAATATAACATTTTAAACAAAGTGGCATGTGTCGGGGGGTGGGGAGGAGTTCTCTAGTTACTTTCCAAATATAATTGGAAGAATGTCAGAATCACATGCAGATGTGAAAAGCACTCAGTGTCAGCAAAGGGATTGAGTCTGATGTTGAGGATACTTTGACCATGTGAATGCACACATGCAAATATCTATGAAAAGTCATTCACTGTTTGATCATCAGGAAGCAACCTTTGGTGCAACTGACATGCTAACTTGTTACACATAGTTCCTGCAACTGACATTCTAATTTGTTATACATGGTTCCTGCAACTGACATGCTAATTTGTTATATATATTGACATTGTTCTGTGTTTCGGGAAATTGGTTGGTAATGAGGGATTGATAAGAGAAGAGCTGCTGTAACATTTCGCTCAGTGTCTGGTTTTTAGGAAAGTTTCTGATGGTAAGTGAGAAATGCTTGCATTCACAACCAGTAGTACAGACAAAAGGTTAATATCAAATAGCTTCATTCAAACGTGAAGGGAAAAACAACCACTAGAGGACAGGTAGAGAGTGGAAATGGACAATTCACAACAGAGAAAATATGCAATTAGACAATAAACACAAGCAATGCTCAACCTCACCGGTAAAGAAGGAAACACATTAAATACAATAAAATAATGAACTACCACTTTTAAAACTCACCATATCAACAACAACAACAAAAAGTTTGATACTATTAAAAGTTGTTGATGATGTAGGAAATGAGGCTCTTTTACATTGCTGATGGGTATGCATGTTGATGAAGGCATTTTTTTAAAAAAGATTTTATTTATTTATCTGAGAGAGAGACAGAGAGACTGACAGCGATAGCAAGAGAGAGCACTCGAGCAGGGAGGAGAGAGAGAAGCAGGTTCCCTACTGAGCAGGGACCCCACTGCAGGACTCAGTCCCAGGACCCCAGGATCATGACCTGAGCTGAAGGCAGACGCTTAATCAGCTGAACCACCCAGGTGTCCCAGTGAAGGCATTTTTCAAGGCAAATTGGCAAACCTATTAAAGTTGTCACGTACACATGCTCTACTCTAACAATTTATTTCTAGAAAACTGTTACTCAGAAATACATGTGCGCATAAATATATATGTCTGTATGAGGGTAATTATCATGGCCATTATTTATAATAGCAAACGATTTTGAAAATATCCAAAAGTACTCCAACAATGTAAAGATATTATGGCATGAAATGCTGTGCAGTTGTTAGAAGAGCAGGATAGACTTCTATGTACCGACGTGGAAAGGTCTCTGAGACAAAGGACACGAACAGAGAAAGTTGCAGAGCAACATGTGTACTGTTCCATGTTTATGTATATGCCTCTTTCTACAGAAATATAAATAAATAAGTGGAGAGAGAGACACACACACACAAATATGTAAGAAAAGGGACTGAACTTTTGAGAGTGGTTACCTCTGCGAAAGATGTCATCCTTGGAGGAGATGGTAGAGATGTGTTCTCATTCACTAAACGTTTCAGTTTCTTTCCTGTGTCACGTTCCTCTCTGTGGAGGATGTATTCCCATGCCATTGAACTTAGGAATGGCTATATTACTTGCTTTAGTCAAAGAAGTGATGTTGGTCACTTTTGTGCTGAGTTCTGGAAGTCAGGGCACCATTTGCCTTGTCATTTTCTTTCTGCCATGAGATGGACAATGCCCCAGATGGTTGATTTTTCCATCAGCTTTGGTTCTAGAGGAAGGAAAAAAACACAGCTGCAGTGGACTCGTAGAAAACATGCAGTGTGAATAAGACATACACACTCGTGGCCGTAGGCCACTGAGATTTGGGGGGTGTTTGTTACTGTACTATAACATAAACTATTCTGACTGATACAAAAAAGAGGAAGACTTCTACAGCTTTTTCTCTGTGTCTGTACTGTGTGAGCATTAAATGTACATATATATATATATTCATATATTACTTGTATAATAAACTAATTTTTAAAAATTGACATCTCAGCAAAATGACTTACAAATGACTATATGTCAAGGACCTATGAGATTACTGACCAATAAAAATTGCAAAGTTCAATCCTGGGATTCCAAGGGCATTGTTGAAGTTCCTGCCTGAGACTAGCAGGCCGGTACACCATGGCCACAAGCTCTACTGCTGTGAAAACATCGAAGCTGTGTTGTCAAGCCAGGGACCAAGAAGTTATGGTGGTTAACTGGACATGGAAGAATTCTTCTTGTGCACATTAGTAGGGGAGATCAGGGCGGTAAACAGCTGCCCGCTCAACCACAGGGTCAAAGACATTCCAATAAACAGTGAGACCACAGTGATTACTTTAAAAAAAAAAAAAAAAGATTTACTTGAGAGAGAGAATGAGAGAGCACACAAGCGGGGGGGAGGGGCAGAGGGAGAGAATCGCAGGCAGACTCTGTGCTGAGCGTGGAGACCCACACAAGGTTCAATCCCAGGACCCTAAGACCATGACCTGAGCCGAAATCAAGAGTCAGCCCCTTATCCCAGTGAGGCACCCAGGTGCCCAACAGGGATTGCTTTCATAGCTTCTGAAAGACACTGTTCTTCAATAGTAAAGAGTTACAATTATTGCTGACTCACGGGTGTCTGAATATGTCTGTTTCTCTGAATGTGTCCTGAACACAAAGAATTTGAGAACCACTGACCCAGAAAATAGAGTAAGTCATTGCGCGTAGATGCTTATTTCCTCGTGGACCCTGTCCCTTGCTCAAATTTCAGACTCTCCACACTTACTCAGAGACCAGCGCCTCCTCTCTCTCAGGTACTTGAATTGCAATCCTCAGTGCGGACACCATCTTTGCTCTCAAACTCGCAGCCTAGCTGAGACAGAGCCATGAAAAACCTACACCCCCCCAAAAAACCCAAAAAAACAAAAAAAAAACAAAACCTACACCCAGAGGCAGGGCTAACAAGAACAGCCATAGTAACCCTTTCTGGAGGGAGTGGTAGTTTCCAAGCGCGGTGCCAGGTATATGATTTCTAATTCTCAAAAAAAACCCTGCAAGCCAAGTATGATTACCCTTACTCTTTCAGATGAGGAAATGGAAGTTGAGAGAAATTAAGAAACCCCCTTCAGTTCTGACAGGCAGTAGGTAGGGATCAGTCTCAAGGTCTTTTTATTGTCTACGGCAAGTCACCTCCTCTTAAAGAGGTGACTAAAAGTAAATAATAGTTCTGGGCCGGGGGTGCTAAGCTTCAGATCCGAGCTTAAACCTCCAGAGTGCCATGCAGAGATCCAGCCTTTTGCTTCTGCCATCCCCAGAGGGCGAGGCAGACCTCTGGTTAGTGGCCAGCCCAGCCATCTGACTTAGGTTAGTTATGGTTAGCATTCTTCCCGTTTCTGCCTGCACCCCCTCTCCCCCTTCTAGTGCTGGAGTAAACATCTTGCTTGCTTGGGGCACGAGGGTAGGGGTGAGGGAAATCTTCACAATAGCCCTGCTGTTGGGCAAAGGATTCTGGAAGAGGTAGATCTGGCTTGTGGTGACACCAGGGACCCCAAGGTCCAACCCCTCAAGTCCCTTCTGTGGCTGAGGTTAGGGAATTGGTCACAGCCATTTGCCTTCAGCTCGGTACCCCATGTAACATTCTTCCCGGTTAAGCACTCAGCACAGAGAAGTGCCCTGAGAAATCTAACTTGGGTCTGTTCTCAGTTACTTAAGGAAGTTTAACCTGAATGAGGTTATAGCAAGGCTCCCAGCCCCAAAACTGCTTTCTCATGGGGCTCATTTTCCCACTCAGCAGGAGAGTGGAGAACAGTGAATAGACAAGATTTCACCAGAAGAGCCTAAAAGAGCCTAAAAGACCCTGAACAAGAGGCCTTGGGGATGGTCTCCTTCCCTGGGCTCTGCTTTGGGGCTGAGGGTGCCGGGCTCTGTTGGCCTCACATCCAAGATTGGACGAGGCCTCCCGAGCACCCAGAATAGAGCTAGGAGTTTCTAACTGAATGAGAGAAACTAGACAACCTACAGGATGGCAAGTCAGATTCTGGTGAGTGGCTCAGCTCTATACTGTGGATGGAATTAAGGGAAAAATAGACATGGCCCTGGGATCAAGCACCAGGCCAAAAGGAGAAGAGGTGCTAAGGGTTGAACAAATAAAAGCTCGAACAAATGAGGTGTACATGGAAGGACATGCTCATGAGAAAACTCTAGATACTGGATGCTTTCACAGTCTTTGGAGAGCCTGCTTTCTAGAAGGTTCATATTGAGGTAAATTACTGTGGCTTTCAGTATTATAGCTGTCTTAGTTCAGACTGCTATAAATAAATACCACAGACTGACATCTATTTCTCACAGTTCTGGAGGTTGGAGTCCAAGATCAAGGTGTGGGCTAGTTCAGTTCCTTGTGAGAGCCCTCTTCCTGGCTTAAAGATGGCCGCTTTCTCCTTATATCTTCAGAGGGTGGAGGTAGAGAGCTCTCCATTTCTTCTTATAAGAACGCCCGTCCCACTGCAGGAGTCTCACCCTCACGACCTTATGCAAACCTAATCACCTTCTGAGAGACCCCCTCTTCCAAATACCATCACAGAGCAGATTAGAAATTCTGGTGGGACATGAACATTCAGTCCATAACAGTAGTGTAATAAGATTACATATTTGGGGGCTCTGCTTTTGTACAAAACTTTGATCACTGAGGTAGGCAGAATTCCAAGATAGCCCCCAAGATTCTTGCCCCAACAATCCTGGAGATGGGTGGGCCTGACCTAATCAGCTGAGCTCCTTAAAAAAGGGTCTAGGGGTCCAAGATGGAAGAAGGTGGAGAGACTGGAAGCATGAGAGAAATTTTCTGGGGCCTTGAAGGAAATAACAGCTATGTTGCAAGAAAGCCTGTGGAAGTGAGGAGATGTGGGCGACATCTAGGAGGTGAGGGCAGTGCCCAGTGATAGCTAACAAGAAAATGGGAACCTCAGTCCTACAACCAAAGTCAACTCAATTCTACACAAAGCTAAGTGAGCTCAGGAGAGGACCCCATGCTTCCGAGGTGGATCCTCCCAGCCGACACTTTGATTTCGGCCTCCTGAGACCCAGAGCGGAGAACACAGCCACACCATGACAGGAGGTCTGATCCACAGATCTGAGTTTTCATAAATCTGCACGGTCTCAAGCACATAAAGTTTATGGTAATTTGCTACACAGCATAGAAAATTAATACAGTCTCCTTTCTGTAACAGATGGATCCACACCTCTGGGTCCCTTTGTCTTCTTAAAAACAGCTTCTGTTTGGTTGTTGATTACATTTCCCCCTTATATGAATAAACCACCTCCTTTCCATTTTCTTTTTTGCTACCGGTTCCTTCGGGAATTTACATAGTAATTAAGATCTGCGCGCACACGCTGTTATTCTTAACACTATTTAACACGGAAAGCTCTATTACGTTCTTCCCAACCTCTACAAAGCATTTCCAGGGCGCATCACTGCGAGGCTGCTGTTTTGCTCCCTCTCCACCTGTATTGGGGGCTCCCAAAGCTCAACATTATGTTTATTACACAACAGCAAGACAGAAGCCCAAACAACCTGCTGCTGGGCTTTTGAATAGAGCAGCACAGAAATCTCTTCTGGGCTTGTTGAAGAGCCACTTCAAATGTCTCCTAATTTCAGCAATTTTCTGGTCTCTAGAATAAAAAGTCTAAAAATGGCTCTGAATGTATTTAAGTGCACTCACAGGAAACCCTCCCCTCCCCCCGCCAGCTAGGCTGACACGAGGGGGTGGGACACTGAGGGGAAGCCAGGGCCCTTGGGTGCGTTGGGCTTTGCAGGCAGCATCTCAAGGACTGTTGCCCGGGATATGAGATGCTGTCAGGGGAGAAAATGGGAAAGGCACGGAAGTGGAGCCCTTCCAGGTTGGCACCAGAGTAGCGTGACTCAGTGGCAGAGTCCTCTCTCCCTTGGTTCCCTGTTCTCATGGGCAGGACCCTTAAGCTGCACTGAGAACCAGACCAAAGAGGTCTGGTTTGAGAGGAGGCGATGTCTCAGCTTGGGCAGTCCACTGAGTAAAGTTTGTGTGGCTTCCTTTGACCACCCCAGGTCCGTTTCATTTTCATTCATTTCATTCTCAGGCACCACTTCCCCCTTCAGGGTCCCTTACCTCCCCACGTCACCCCGAATCTTTGGGCTTAGCCTGCGGGAAAAGAGTGCCTCTTTCCTCTCTTCCAGCCACCCACCCCGGGCTGACTGGTTGGGCTCCTCTTAAATCCACACTGTGGCCAGGGAGCTAGAGCCCACCGTCTGGCCAGGACAGGGGTCCGTGTCCACTTCTAGAACAGAAGGATGAGGTCACAAGTATTGAGAGTGGGGGAAGGGTGTGTCCCCAGCAGCAAATCCTGGTGCTGTTATCAGAAGAGGGTGGAATGGATTCTGGGTGGACCAGAACAACTGATGTCCTCTAGCCACTGGCCCTATTCTGAAGCAGGAGAGGGTTGGGAACACTTCAAGCCTGGAGAGGCAACCGGGAGCAAAGGATCTCTGCCCCCCCATGCTTCCACTGAGCCCCCAGAATCCTATGTGTTCATCCGTACATGAATACGCACCTCAGCCAGCTCAATAGCCCACAAGAAGAATCAAGATATACATCTAGAGCACATTTTTTCTCTGCCTGGGCCCTCCAATTTCCTCTCACCCTCAAGGCGGTAGGAATTTCTATGCCTCTGTGCCTCATGCAAAAGAAAAATACCAACCAGGGCGCCTGGGTGGCTCAGTGGGTTAAGCCTCTGCCTTTAGCTCAGGTCATGATCTCAGGGTCCTGGGATCGAGCCCCGCATCGGGCTCTCTGCTCAGCGGGGAGCCTGCTTCCCTCCTCTCTCTGCCTACTTGTGATCTATCTCTCTGTCAAATAAATAAATAAAATCTTTAAAAAAAATACCAACCTGTTTTGCCCAATGTTATTAATATTGGGATCTATTTTAAAACCACTCTAATATAGAACAGTATGCTTTAAAATGTTTCTTAGTGGGATTATCTATTTCATTAATGATACTTCAATCATTAATTTTATGTTTAACCTAAGGAATGTGATTGAATGATTCATTCATGTATCAAACTTGTATTTATTGAATATGAAGAGTTGGGAGCCAAGGGAAACAAAGATATTCGACACTTCTCCTCCAAAAGTATACAGTCTAGTAGGTAAAATAAGCGCATAGCACAAAAATAGCGAAATATGGTTCTGTGTCAGAATCTGTCTGTTTCTTTAAAAAGACAGCTGACTATGTTCATCTAACTCCCAGCTTGAGGGGTTTCACTGAAATTAGGGAAGGTTCGGCTCAGGTATGTAATATAAAAAGGGCCACTCGGCAGCTCGGAATTCCAGGAGAGATTCTAGAGGTTGGGAGAGAGCTGCGGTGTTGAAAGGAAGCATTTTGCTTCAAAATGAAGAATCTTTGGAGGCTCTGAAAGCCTGTGAGACCCAATGAAGAAAATGACTCAATCCTCCTTGATCTTCTGGCTTTTAACATGAGCCAGGCCCAAGTGAGAGACCAGCGCGTCAGACTCTCAACGGCGCAAGAACCATTTGGAGAACCTGCTCGTCAACAGACTGTGCGGGAGAATCTATTAAAGAAAATCCGGGGCGCCTGGGTGGCTCAGTGGGTTAAGCCTCTGCCTTTGGCTCAGGTCGTGATCTCAGGGTCCTGGGATCGAGCCCCGCATCGGGCTCTCTGCTCAGCGGGGAGCCTGCTTCCTCCTCTCTCTCTCTCTCTCCCCGCCTGCCTCTCTGCCTACTTGTGATTCCTGTCAAATAAATACATAAATAAATCTTAAAAAAAGGAAAGAAAAGAAAATCCATCATGTGAAGTCAAAATGGAGAGTGAAGGGGAAGGGATATGTCCTGGGCCTTGACAGGGTCTGCCAAAGTCACACCATGGGTCCCGAGTTTGAATGTCTCTAGGAAGGGCCTGGTCTTTGGTCAGATGACCCCTTGGGCGGGTTAACTGGGACCCAGGGGGGAAGGTAGTGTCCTACGAAAGAGCCATCCGTCTGTATAAGCCATGCTTGGGTGGGGAAGGCAACTCTGCGGGACGGTCTACTACCTGCGGTGGGGTTGGGGGTAGCTTGGCAGACAAAATCACGGGTCTGGACTGTCGGAAGTTGGGTGGAAACGTGTCAGCAGCTCAACTCCCATTTTCCTGACACTTCGCTACTCTTGTGGCTTCGAGGGCTCAAGTAGGAAGGCTTTGCTCTAAAACACAAGCCCAGGATGGGGTAAGGAATCCCTGCCCGGACTGCCGAAGCTGGGTACTGTTCTCAGCCCCGTCCCACGCGAGCCCCCCCCACGTAGAGCCCACCCCAGTCGCTCAGTCTTTCTCCAACTGGACCCCTTCGGGGCCGGGGTCCTTACCCTGCACCTGGCCTGTGTCCCAAGCTTCATCACGTGCTGGCGGGCATCCCTGACGCTTCTGGGATCCCGACCACCCTATGCTCCTAGCCCCACGGTGCCCCCTTCCGGCTGTAGCTCACGGAGGCCTGGTGACCGCTCCACAGAGGCGGCCTTCGAGACAGAGCTCCGTGTGGAGGTTTTGCGGAGCTCTGAGGAAGGAGCAAAGTAAGAGACCGAGGGAGTCGGTGTTCCTGGAGGCAGTCAGCACCAAAACTGTGTGGGAGAGCTGGCTGACACCAAAAGACCATCTGGGGAGTTCTGACTTTTTTCCCGACTTCCTTTCCTCTCCATTCTCCTGGCATAGGCAGTTTGAGCTGGCTGGAGTGGGTGAGCGTGGTGAAATCAGAAAAAAAAAAAAAAATCAAGTCAAGACTCGACAGCCTCAAACACCAGAATAACAAAATCTGGCTGTCGATCCAGCTGTCGATCTCTGCTGGTTTAGGAGAACGCTTGAAAGCCACGGGCAATGTACAGATCCCATGGCCAGCAAGAGTCGCCCTCCAAAGCTGTCCCTCTTCTTGGATGTGAACCTTCAGAAACCTCCGTGGGGCTCTTTGCCATCTCCTGCCCTTCCGAGGGGACTACAGGGTGAAAAGCAGCCACGAGCGAAGCCTGCCAGTGCGCCAGCAGTGCCGATCCCTTCCCAGACCGTCGAAACTGTCTCTGAAGTTGTGAAGAGACAGCCCAGCATCTGTGCAGTTTCCAGACCTCCCAGGGACGACCTCTGAGACAGAGGCCACGGCCCACGTGTCAGACCAGACTGCTAACGTGATAGCGTCAGCAAGGCTTCTCCTACTCTCCAGGGGGCAGAGAAATGATCAAAACATCCAGGTTTTAAAACTCCAGGAATATGAGGAGGCATTGATCTCTAATTCCTGGTCTTTAGGAAAAAAAAAAAATCACTACACTTTTTTTTTTTTAAGCTAACTCTCCAAAGGAACGGGTGGGAGAGAGAGTGCCAAAGCCCTAGACATTTCTTCGTTCTTTTTGTTCTGAGTGTGGACAGTCAGCGGCCGAGTTTTGGCGGAGGCCGCATGACAGGAGAAAGACGGATCTCGAGGGCAGGCAACAGGGAGGCATCCCAGCTGGGCATTTCTTAGCTGCGTGACCCTGGACAGTTTCTATACCCTTCCGAGCCTTAATCTCCTTATCTAGAAGACTGACATACTAATAGAGTCTCCCTGGCGTGAAAAATTAAAAGAATGCACACAACTCTCAGCTCATTGCTTGGGGCACAGGGGCGTCTAAGGAAGAACCAGTGTTTTGGGAGAGGGTAGGAGATGGAACAAGGTAAAAGCAGGATCTTAGGAAGGTGTCAGGGTTGAGCTACACCCGTGTCACAGGAAGCTCCTTGAGGTTCTGCCTTGGTTGGGCTCATCCTGGTATCTCCAACCCCAAGCATGGGGCTTCTGTAGAGCAGAAGTACCTGCTAGGGTCCTGGTGAGGCAGAGGTTTGCAGGAGGGGCAGGCGGGCAGGCGAGAGAGGACAGAGAAGCAGGAGTGAGGACAAAACGGTGACAAAGCCTGAATGGCGGAAGGCGCCCTGTCCTTAGAGCCCCCATAACATTAATGGACTTGTGATGGAATCATTTCCAAAGGGCTTTGGAAGCCAGATGGGAAGCTTATGTCATTGTTTTCACGGCAAGCTAAACTGAAAATAATGAGCCCCATTCCTGCCTGTGGGGAAGGTTCTGGTTCCGCCATTGTCTACCCTTCTCCGTCTGGCTCCGCTGAGATGGGGCCCTCCCGCCCTCTCTGCGGACAGCCTTGTGACTTGCTACCTGCTCTGTGAGGCTGTCTGGGCAGCTGGTGCTTTGAGGTAGAGTGGGGCAGGGAGGACCCAACCGAACACATTCCACCTCTCCCAGCAGACGAGCGCAAAACACCAAAAGCGACCAAATTCTGAGGCTCGACACCTGGAGGGGGTTCGAAGCCTCCCTGAGGAGCGATAGTTAGACATGAGGCTTCTCCAAGCCGTTGGAGAACCAGACCGCTGCACAGATACGTTAGTGGCTGGTGTGGGAAGGACACACCAGACCCAGGGATATGGCAGGGTCCTGCCCCCTACTTTGCAACTCACCCTCCGTCAGGCCCGTTAACCTGTCCGGACCTTCGTTATTCCCCGGCAAGCATCCTTGACCCCACCTGTGGTTAAGATGACCTTTTGCCTCTCTTCCCAAGCTCGAGGGCCCAGATGTTTCCCTGGCATGGATTTTACCCTTTCTGGCATGACATTTCTTTATACTTTAGTTAATTGTTTATACATTTCTTGGCACAGCAGACTGTAAGCTCTTAGAGGGCAGGAATTGGTCGGAAACACAGTTCATGATCACCCATTTTTAATCATTCACTTAACAAATATTGGCCAAGCCCCCTAGGGACTGGGCTAAAGGTCTAAAAATAGAGCAGTAGGCAACTCAGGTAAAAAATCCCGGCTCTCAGAGTCTTCCTGATGGTGCGGAAGGCAGATAATAACGACAAAACATAACCTAAGCGAGGAAAATAAAAGCAGGGCTCCTGCATCACACAACTCCAGGGGGCGCTCTTCCTAACGCAATACACTGCTGTTGGTGCTCGCTAGGTGATGGGAGAGCAGCTGCGCTGGTGACAGGCTCTCCCCGGGGTCTGGCCCAGTGCCTGGTACGTGGTACTGTGGTAAGCATCCTGGCAACGTTTAGGGAAGAGTAATGGTCTCTCTCCATGCAGTCACGCCTTTTAGTATCTGACTGTATCCATTCTTCTCTCCTTTCTGCGTGGGCTTCCTGCATGCACCTGCTTGAGCTTACGCAGGGCCTGGCGACTAATGCTGTTCTGTGACCTGAAGTGCCAGGATTCACTCCTTGGGTGGGTGCCCGACCCTCTCCAGCTTTTTCCGCTGCTGCTGCAGTGACCAAGGCAGCTACAAGACATGGATTGTCTATCATCGGAGTCCCTGAGTGATTCTGTGGAGGAGAGCAGGTCGTCGCAGGACTCGTCTGCAGGCTAAGCCTTTGTGATGTTCAGTTAAGCCACAGTGATTCTGGGGTTTGCTGCCTCGGCAGAGCCTGATCTCTTCTGACTGATGCTCCCACCCGCCTGCAAGCTCCTTCAAGGTCAGGCCATTTATTGGGCATAGCACGGGGTGATCACAAAATGCTAAAAAATAAAAAACCCCAAACCTGATAGACAAAAGAGTAATGCACATTGATGAACAAGTATTATCAGCGCTTTTTCCTTCAGCTGGAGTCCCTCAGCTCTGCTGCAATGGACCCCGGTGGGCCCCAGGCCTGGCCACCATGGCTGGGTTGTTCATTGCCCATGGGTGGGTTTCCTTCTACCCCTGAGGTCCTCTCTGCGGTGGGGGAGGCAACGCTGCCTTTTTCCACATAGGAAAAAACGCACCAGTTTCTTTCCATGGGATGCAAACAATCTGGAGGAAGGACAAGATTTCGGAAACCTCTAGCCCCATCCCCCGAGTCGGAGCAATCGGGGTCTTTGCTCACCCAAGCCCCCCAATGTGGCTCACACAGAACAGAGAGACCCTCGCAGCTGTGCTCTGAGTATAGACAGAGATACAGACCAAAACGCTCCCTCCCTCCCAGAGTCAGGAAGACACTGCTTCAGATCCACTTCCCTAGGCCAGGGATTATCAAACCCGGCATGTATCTGCATCACCTGGAGGGCTTGTGAGAACAGTTTGTCACCCCCTCACCCCCAGAGTCTGAGACACAGTGCATCTGGGGTGGGGTCTGAGAATTTGCATTTCTAGTAAGTTCCTGCGTGATGCTGCTGCTGCCGGCCCATCCCTTTAGGCTGATGCTCTGTCTCTCAAAGTCAAGGCTAAGTGTAATACCTTCAGAATAACACTATAATCTGCTACCATCCGTTAATGGTACAGGAGGCACGCCTTCTCTCAGATCACCAGATCAGGAAGAGGGAAAGTTAAGTTTCAGTGGGGGGAGGGCCTGGGAGAGAATCCAGAGGGAGGGCTGCTGCCCAGAGGAGAGGGCAGACGTGTGCCATAGAGGAAGGTCCCAGGATGAGAGCCAGAAGGAACCTGGGGCCGATCTGGGTGCAGAGCTGGTCACCGGGGGTAAAAAGAGCCCTGGACTTCGAGTCTCTCCCATAAGACCTTGCAGCTCCTGGCCGCCACCCAGGTGAGCCCCTCCGGAGGCAGCTGAAGCTGGTCTCTAACATCTCCCGCTGGGAGAGCCTGCCTGGTTTCTGGGCGGGTCAGCCGTGCCCAGGCCCCTGTGCCCAGCGCACCATCTGCACCAGGCCTGAGACCCAGTGCGGGAAACCTCCCGACGGTGCAAAGCCCTCTGCCATCTCCTTGTGGATTTCTCCTCTGAGCTCCCGGCAGGGTTGTGCTGTGCCAAGGGTTAGCGTGGGTGGCCGTGACTCACTCAGCCTCGTGGGGAAGCAGATGCTGCCAGCGCTACCACGGAAACAGGCTAAATCAATCCCAGTCCCCGCAGGGGGCAGAGAACAAGCTGCCTGAAGCCAGTGAGTCGGGGCCACTGTGGTGCTGCTGTGGGTGCAGCCACGGAACCGGCGAGCATGGCCTGTGCCGGGCTGGCCACGGCTCTGCCCCGGTTGCTGGGCGGGGGACAGCAGCTCCAGACGCTGGTGCAGGGACTGCAGCATGTGACTGGGGGCGCAGAGTGTGGGATGTTTGTGCTTATGGGGGAAACGGGAAGAAGAGAGGAGACCCTCACTCTTGACTTTCTTTCCGCACTTTCTGGAAAGGTCTAACTCCTCTGAGGCTGCTCCCTCACTGGATGATGAGGAGCTGCCCTCCCTCCCAGCTGGCTACCACCACCCCCCACTGGGGGGAAGGGGAAACTGAGACCAGAGGTTGCAATGACTGAAGCAAAGTCCCACGCCTTTCGGAGGCAGAGTCAGGCTGGGCTCCCGATATCCTGAACACTGGGTCCTCATAGGTTCCACTAGACACTGCCTCCCTCAGAAACAATTTGCTGGGCCTTGGGCCATTTGCTTTGCCATGAATATTTGCTCTTCAAGGCAGTGGGAAGTGCCATTAATAACACACACTGCTTTCCCCCAGAGCAGTGGTGAGTCTCCAGCCCCCGTCCCCCCCACCCCACAGCTCCTAAGCCAGGCGAGTGAGTTTCCACTGGCTGTACCAGCCAGCCAGTGGAAAACCCTAAGAGCTTCCCATTTGCCCAACATCCCACCATTACAGAGGTAGGGACAGAGCCACGGCAGGGTGTCCTGGGTTTTCAGACGAGCTTCCCCCACCCCATACACAGGGCAGGGACTGGGAGGGGGTCGTCTAAACTCATCAGTTCCACCTGGTGATTCTCATGCCATTTCCCCAGGTGCCCCCTTTCTACTCCCAGCTGAGACTCACAACTGGGTGTGGTGGCATCCGCACAAATCCTTATGCCTGGCGGCCCCTCAGCCCCACCATGGCCACTTCCCCCTTCCCCAAGCCCCTCGCAGCAGAGAGGGCCGGGAGCAACCTTCCCCTTCCATTTCATGGTGGAGTGAAGGCCAGCATGGGGGCCCTCCCGCGTCAGGTTCGTGGGTATCCCTTTCCCTGCCCTTCCTGTGTCTTTGATTCATCACGTCCCTTCTCTTAATTGCTCAACTTCTGCCTTTCTGTGAGCTCCTCCTCAGTCTGTAAACATGTTTCTGTCTCTTTCACAAGAAAAAACGATGAAACGAACTGGTCACTCTCCCCTAACCAAAGAGCTGCTTCTTAAAGTGGCCTGCGCTTGTCCTCTCCCCCTCCTGCCTCTGACAGCTCCCAGCGTCTCCCTGTAAAGCCCCGTTCTTCCTCCTCTGCGCTGGCTGCCCCGCCCCCCTGCTGGCGTCGCCCATGGTCATATCAACACCCGGAGTGGTCTCTGATGTCCCCAACCTGTCTGGACCTCCGGCACCAGAGGGGGCTGGGGCCCTCCCACTCCCACAGCCAGGCATCTTCTCTCAATCAAGCCGTTACACTTGGGCTCAGCCTTCCTGACATCCCCTTCAGCTCCAGCCTTTGCCCTCCCTACCCACCCCTGTCCCCAAACTGGGCTCTCCACCAGTCTACAGGACCAGCCTTAAAAAAAAAAAAAAGTGTCTGTTATCTCCTTCATCTCTTCTGGCTTTTTCCCTACCAAAAATATTTTATCCTCCCTAAGTTAAAGGAGACAATCTCCCCCTGCGTGGGAGACAGGCCGGGACTGGAGGGTGTGTAGTGTGGGGACGAGAGCAGGGACCGCTACGGAGTAGAAGGAGAGGGTCCATTCTCCGTCTTGGAGCTGAAGAGTAGGCTTTGAAAGAGGGGGAGAAAATGTTTCCTTCGATCATACTCTAAGAACCACCTGAAAGGCAGGGTGGGCTCATCTCTTCCCAGCTTGGCCGGGTCAGATGTCCCGTGTGAAGGCACCGGCCTGAGCACCTGCACCACGACCAGTGGCCTGCCCCACCGCTGCCCTCTTCCCTGGGCAATTCTGCAGGACTGGGAAGTGGTTCCCCCTGGAGTCAGCACCCTGAGGCCCAAGGCAAAATGGGCCTGTGCCTTCTGTAAATGTGCTTTGCAGACTCAGAAGCTCTCCACTCAAGGTGCCCCAGAAAATGGCAAGGCATTTCTGTGACACCAGAGCCCAAGCCGGCAGCTGGCTGTCCCCTGGCATACCCAACGGCCCTCCCAGGAGAAGGCTTGGCCAGGCTCCTGGGAACGGCACAGAGAAACCAACGTACTTAACCGCCCCCCAGAGATTCTTCCCAAAGCCCTTCCACATCCACCCAAATGCAGACTGTCACATCTCAGAGGGGACAGCCCTGCTCTCTCCTGGAGGACTGATGTCAGATGACAACCTGGGAGGCTTGACAAGTTCCCCGAGCAGAAGGCTCTCTGGGTGACTAGGAATCTACAGGAGGGACTCTGGGAAATGGAAATGTCTTCCTGATTCGGATCTGAAATCTGCCTCCTTGTAACTTCCGCCCACCTGATTCCGCTCACTGGTCCTCGGAGGGAAATTTCTCATCATGCATCTAGTTGGTCTCATGGTAGCTGGAGGAGGCGAGGACGGAACTGATTGCCTCTTTTCTAGAATGAGGATGCCTCGGCAGGTCAAGGGGGTTGCCAAAAAGCTGCAGGGGGAGGTGGGGAGAGAATGCAAGTGTCTCCACTTCTCAGGCCAGTCCTGCTTCCATTAGCCGGCTCATTCTTGCCCGGGGCTTCTGAGTACCTGCGGCAGGCACCTGGGAGCGCACCTGGGATACTGGAGGCCTGGGACACCTTACCCCTTTCCAGAGAGTTCTCAGTTCCAGCTTGCGACACACACACACACACACACACACACACACGTGATTCACAGCCTAAGCTCAGCCAGCAGCCTGGGTGGCTCATCGTCACCCAGGAAGGTCAGCCTAGAAAACCAGGTTTCTTATTTTCAGCTGCCCCCCACCCCGCCCCTCCCCACCACCAGCACAGGCCAACAGGCAGGAAAGGGACCAGGTGGAGAAGCTTCTCTTCACCAAAGAGAAAGGCCTGAACTTGAAAGGAAGAAGACAGGCCTGGAGAAGAGTTTGGAAATGACAGCCGTCAGCGCTGGGCTTGGAAAGACGGCAGAGAGCTCGTGGGTGTGTGGGTGGGAGGGTGCTCACCGGTGCCAAGGCTGAGTCGTGTGGCAGCAGGGAAGTAGGGGAGCAGGGCCCTGAGTGGTGCCAGAGCCGCAAACCAGACCCACAAGGCCTGGTCTCCTCCAAGGCTGGTCCTAGCAACTTCCAAGCCCTGGGATAATGGGGCCGGGCTCCACCCTCAAAGATGTGCCCTCTTCCTTCTTAAAGACACAGCGCTCCAATTCCCCCGTGTCTGGCTGCTATCCAGCCAGCAGCATTCAGGTTCAGCACCCCAGGCTTCGTTTTCTCTCCCTTGGGTGGCAACGTTGACTCTACCAAGCACTTTAGGCACAGGGAGACCCGGGGCCTGTGCACTGCAGCTTGTGGATTCAAGAACTGACGTCTTCTCTCAGGGGCCAAATGGGGCTCCCCCCATCCCCAATTCATACGTTGAGGCCCCACCCCTCAGTGTGGTTGGCATTAGAAGGTGGGGTCTGGGGGGGGTCATCAGGGTTATGATACGGTCTGGAGGATGGAGACCCCCTTGTGGGATTAGGGTCTGAAGAAGCTGAGCAGAGCTTTCTCTTGCCGCCATGTGAGGACACGGCTAGGCAGCCCGGCGCCTGCAAGCCAGGAGCTGGATCCTCCCCCGGGAGCCGAATCTGCCAGTACCTTGATCTTGGACTCCCCGGCCTCCAGACCTGAGAGACATAAATGCCTTTACTTTCTGAGCCACCGAGTCGACGGTATTCTGTTAGAGCAGCCTGAGCTAAGACAGCCTCTCAGACACTCGGAAGGAGACTCTGCGGAGATCTGGTAACCCAAGCAGCACTGCAGAGGGGGTCAGATTTGCCAAGCTCCGTTTCTTATGCTGGAAGGGGCAGGGAAAGAGAACCGTCATCTCTGTGAAAGCTGCCTTCGGCCCTGATCTCTAGCTGTCATCGAATTGAAGGGCTAGTGTTGGAATCCAGGGCTCCCGGTTTGGATGAAAGACAGTTCTAAAAGAGGCGAATATTCCCAAATAAGAGTGGGCTGTGGAATTCCAGACAGGTGCGAAACGAAAGTTAGATCCAGGCACTCCCCCTGTCTTTCCCACTAATAGCTGTGCAGCCTTGGGAAATCGCCACACCTCTCTGAACTGGGGTTAGTTCATCTCCCACCGGAGGATAAAACCTGGTCTGCTCCACCTTCTTCAAGGCTGGCTGTAATCTGACATATAGGAAGGCACTTTGAAAATATGTAAATAGAAGCATAAATTTTTTTCTTTCTTTCTTTTTTTTTTTTTTTGCAAGAGAGAGAAAGTGTCTGGACAAGTGTCCAGTGTCCTCAGTTAGCACTGGAGAAATCAAGGAAGGCTTCAGGAGGAACCAAGAAGGAGCCAAGTAACCTGGACAGATGCCATTCATAATGACAGTTTCATCTGGGCCAGGGCCAAGGCCAAGGCCAACACAGAGAGTTCCTATGTGAGATGCCAGGAGGAGGCAGGGACACTAGGGAGGCTGAGTCAGAGGGGTGGCTCCACAGAGGCACACAGGACCACAGACAGATCCCTAACCTGTCAAGTCAGTGTCCCTGAGCTCAGAGCCCAGACCAGCTCAGGGTCAAATCCACTTAGAGATAGCTCCAGAGCGACTAAGCCTTCCAGGGGAGCCATGGCCCCCCGGCCTGTAGTTTTTGCTCAGTCCACACGCCATGGGATGTGGGGCACGCAGGATGGGCCTACTGACTGAAAGGACTGGGTGACGTGCGGACAGTGGGGAGGCGTTCAGGACCTGGAGATGCTGAGTGATGGGCGGGAAGGTTGTGGGCTCAGGTCCCAGCAAGGGTATGGTGACATGACAGGCCCGCGCTGGGAAGGCAGAGTCTGGAAATGCGGCCGAGTCCCACGTGGGCATATCTGGTGAGGGTGGGGGTCAAGAAGGAAAGCGAGGATGGAAAGCCAGCGAAGGCCAGGGCTGAGGCCCCCCGAGGAATGTGGACTCTTTCCTGCAGGCAGTGGGGAGCCATTGGCTGGTGTTGAGAGTATCTGGATAGGGTTACCAGCAACAGTGTGGGAAACTCAAGGTAAAAATGACAATTCGGCAAGAGGTAACAGAGAGAATTACTAGAGCAGAAGTTGTAGAGAATAAAGGACAGCAGGGCGATTGCCTCCACAATCAAACAGCACCAAGTAGTGACACCTCTGAAAGGACCTCTGCTGTTCTGGGAGCTTTTACCATTTCTGCCCCCTTCCTAAAAGCCCTCAGGTTTCCTTTTGACCATTAACTCCTCCCAGATACAGTCGGACAGGGCCCATCCCAAACTCAGGAGCCCACCAAGCCCTCCCCGGAACCCGAATCTCCAACAGAAGGAAACAAACAAGGTGAAGGGTGGGACTCTGTCCTCCCTCGCGCTCCGCCCGCCACGAGGCCGTTCTTGTCCATCCTGCTCCTTGGGCCTTGGGGGGCACCCAGACCCCCACCTCTTTCCAAGCCTGACTTCATCAATTCTGTAAAGATCGGGTACCCTTCCAGTAAATTCTCTCTGGCTGGGAAAACTAAGCTACTTACAACCAAGACATCCTAACGGAGAGACCAGCCTTAGGCAGACACCTCTAGCCTCTGTGTTTTGGCTCTTTTCCTTCGATATCCTGACTTTTTCCCCCACTGGGACCCGGCCTCAGCAGCCCAAGACCAGAGAAGGAAAACCCAGGGTTGGAGTTCTAATTGTGCTCATTGCTTAACTGTCACTGGGGCAGAAAGTCATGTACAGGCCAGCAGCCCCCACTCCTTGATGGAACAGAGTGGAGGAGGGAGTTGATGGGCAGAAAAAACAATGCTTCTCAAAGCCAGGTGTCCTGTCAAGGTGCAGACCGCACGGGTGGGTCTGGAGCTGGGCCTGGATTTCTGCATGTCTGACCTGTCCCCTGTGGAGGTGGGTGTTGCTGGGGCCTGGCTACTTGCACACTTTTGCAGCAAACTCTACACGGTGTACGTGTAGACAGGGTCAAGTCACTCCATTTCTCTCCTCAAAACCTTCCAGTGGCTCTCATGTAACTCAAGCCCAATTCCTCACAATGGCTTCCAGTACCTCGTGTGACTTGGCCGCCCATTTCTGTCCAACCGTATCTCTTTCCATTCTCTTCCTCACACACACCACGCAGGTGACACCTCAGAGCCCCTACACTTGTGCGCCTGGTGAATCTCCTCACCTCCTCACGTCTTTGCTTAAGTCACCCTCTGCACACAAGACCTTGTACACGAATGTTCATAGCAGCACTACTCAAGTCGCCAAAAGGTGAAACCAGCCCCAGTGTCCAGGAAGAGACGAATGGATCAACAAAATGCGGTGCATCCGTAGAGTGGAATGTTCTTTGGCCCTGGAGAGGAATGAGGTATTGACACGTGCTACAGTATGGATGAAACTCGAAAACATTCTGTGACGTGAGGGACACAAAAGGCCACATGGTGTGTGACTCCATTTATAGGAAATGTCCAGAATGGGCAAAGTATCGAAACGGAAAAGGAATCGGTTGCCTAGGGCTTCGAGGAGGGAGGAATGGAGAATGGCAGCTAAGGGGCACAGCGTTTCTTTTTGGAATGACGAAATGTTCTAAGATCGATTGAGGGAGTTAGGTGCACACGTCCATCTACAACTAGTTTTCAGTATACCTGAACTTTAAATGGGTGCAGGCCGTGTGGATTATAGCTCCATCAAGCTCTTACCCCAAACAGTCACCCTCTCCTTGGGCCTGTCCCGACTACCAGACGACGAGCCCCCTCCCTCCACTAGCTTCTCCAGTCCCTTGCGCCCTGCTCTACTTTCTCCCAAGGGTTAATACCTTCTAACAAACTCTGCAATTTCCTTTTTTTTTAACTTATCTTTTGTTTCTTGTCTCTCTCCCCCACTGCAACACAAGCTTCAGGAGGGGAGGAAGTATTTCCTGTGTCTTTCATTCCCTGACGGATTAGTGTCCAGAAGAGAGCTGGGACCCGGCAGTGGGTACTCAGTAAGTATCCACTCAGTGAACGAAGGAACAAGCGTGAGACTCCTAGGGGAGAAGCCCAGGGCTGAAGACGCAGCAGGTGCCCCGTTCCGGGCCGCTGCTGGATCAGAGCACAGCGGCCGAGAGGAAGTTGGGGGGCAGGCTTTGATGCACAGATTTCGCACCCGCCACCTCTCCTTGCTCTGTTGGTTTCCACAGCTGCAGGTGGGAGCGGCTTCCAGTGGGAGGCCACTGAGTTGCTGCGGCCACAGACTCCCACAAGGCGGGGCCGTGGGATAGCTGGGAGCAGCCGCCACCTAGAGACCTGCCTGCACCAGGAATGTGCAGCCTCGGCACTTTAAAAAAAAAAAAAAAAGAAAGAAAGAAAGAAAAAACCGTAGTAAAATATAACATCAAATTTGCCATTTTAAGCATTTTAAAGTGTCGTGGCATTTGAAGTTCAGTGGCATTAAGTACATTCACTGTTACGTAACCGTCACCGCCATCCGCCTCCAGAACATTTTCATCATCCCAAACTAAGGCTGTACATGTTAAACACGAACGCCCCATTCCCTTCTCCCCCAGTCCCAGGCAACCAGCATCCTACTTTCTGTCTCTAGAAATTTGGCTACACCAGGCACCTGCTCTCTGTGGAATCATCTAAGTGAAATCAGCCTTTTGTGTCTGGCTTATTTCCCCGGGCATGAGGTCTCCAAGGTTCATCCGCACACGATAGCATACATCCGAATTCCCTTCCTTCTAAAGGCTGGGTAATATTCCATCGCATGTGTAGACCACGCTTTGTTTATCCACTCACCTGCCGAGGCACACCCCGCTCGCTTCCCCTGGTGACTATGGTCAGGCATGCAGCTGTGGATATGGGTATACGGGTGTCTGCGCGAGAGCCAGCTTTCAGCTCTTCTGGGTAGACACCCACAAGTGGGATCGCTGGGTCACAGGGCGATTCTATATTTAACTTCTGGAGGAATGGCCATGCTGTGTCCACATGGCTCTGCTCTTTGCAGTCAATGAACTCAAGGGCTCCTCTCCAGCCTTCTGGCCCACGTCCGTACCCCAAAGTTGGCTCAGGGCGGGTGCTGTGCCCAGGGCTCTGTGTTCATCCAGGAGGTTGGTATTCTCATCCCCGTCTTACAAGTGAGAGGAGACTGAGGCCCAGGAGGTCCATGCACCTGGTCCGGTTGCAAAGTGAGTCGGGCAGCTGAACTGGACTTGAGTGTACTTCTCTGACTCCAGGTCCGTCTGCCACACCGGCAGCACCTGGCGGCCTCCCAAGGCTCTAATCTGGCCCCCAGATGCTCGTATTTGATCGTCAGGTCTTTCCAAAGTAACAGTGTATTAGCCTCTGTGGGGAGTGATAGGATTCCCAATTCCTCAGTGCTCCTGCCTGTGGACGTGTGCCCTCCTCGCCATTGACCTTGGACATGGCCATGTGCTTTGCTTTGGCCAATCCAGGGTGAAGACTTCACAGGCGCTCATCATCTCAGATACAAGGTTCAGTCACTGCTCCTTTTCCTTTGCTATAAGAATGGCAGGTCCCAGATGAAGGCGGCCTCTTCAGCCTGGATCCCAGAGTAAAGAAGTCACATGGACAGAGGCTCAGCTAACCTGAGCAGGGAGCCCAGGAGCCCCGGACCCGCAGTCCACGTGGACCACGAACAATGCAGGAATCGGTGTTGCTGTGGGTCCCGGAGAGTTTGGGGTTCTTCCTTAGCCAGCATAGACTAGCAAAAGCTGCTTGAGAACAGCGTCTGCTGTTCAACACTTTGGAAAGTTCTCATGCAATTTGACATATGTGGCTGCTTTTGAAAACTTAAGATTGGTCACCTCTGGGCTCACAGTGTCACTTGGCAGGCGGTGGGCAGACCTGCAGAGTATCTGCTGCTTTTACAGGGAGCCTGTGTCTCCCCATGAGCCACCGTCCTCAGCACTCTTCCCTGGCCCAGCCAGGGTCTCTGGACAAGCCCCCAGGTTCTACTAAGACCTGATGGTGCCTCTCCCTGGGACTGTGCCCTTTATGAATCTCAGGAGAGACAGGAAGCCACCTGACACCAGCCCAGAGCTCCAGAAATGCAAGTTCTAATTAGTGGCAGTCCGGCTGTGTGGCAGGGGGACAAGGTCACGCCCCTCCTTGGGCCTGTGTTTTCTTCCATGAATGGGAGGAGATTCAAGCAGGAGATCTCAGGGCACCTCTGAGGCAGCATTGTGGCCCAAGAACACCAGACTTTGCTGCCACAGAGACTATACTGGCCACTCTGGGGTAGGGGGAGCTGTGAGGGTACAGCTGATGGTGATGTCAGCAGTCTCCCTGCCCCACCTCACAACTCAGAGTGGGGGAGCATCGGGGTCAAGCCCCAACGGGAACTCTGGGATGGGAACTTGGCCTTGCACTGAAAGAACGTGCCCTGGACACCTGGAGTGGGTCCCCCAGCCCCTTCCCCAGGCCTAGAGCACCCCGCTCAACTTCTACCTGACAGCAGGCCGAATGTGGAGCATTTCAGAGACCTTCCTTACATTTCCAGGTGGGCAAACCTTTCTGCAAGTCACACTTACTCGTCGCTTGATGAAAGCCCCAGGAGGCACGGTGGTGTTTGGCCATCAACCTCACAGGATGGAGGAGATGGAGAGACCACTGGCTGGTGGATTCACTGTCCCCTAGTCTGTCCCCAAAAGCTCAGCTCCAGGTTCCCAGAGGCATACAGGCCTAAGGCCCAGGAAGTACACCCAAGCCAGGGACCCAAGAAGAATGGCGGCTTTAGGAACCCATGAAAGGTTTATGAAGCTTCGTGGCCTTCTGAACCCACTGCCTCCAACCCATTAAATGTTTCCGAGGGGAGGGAAGGTTTCTGTGTCCACATGTCCTGCAGTCCGGTTTGTTGAATCTTCTGCAAAGGAACGTACCTCTGTACCCCGAACCAAGAGAGAGAGCGAACGCCCTCACCACCCAAGAAGTCACCCCTTCCTCACCCTTTTCCGGCCCCCAGGCCAAGAGCAACGAAGGCCCGGATTCTAACAGTGTGGGTGAGCCCTACCTGCTTTTGAACTTCACCTAAATGGAATCGCACAGCATTACTCCTTTGTGTCTGGCTTCTGTGGGGCCACATTACTGTGTGAGATTCGTCCTCGCTGCTCTTTGGTTCTGCAGAAACAGGATCAAGGGGTGAACAGAAGTGGGAGGGTGGCCTGTGATCCGGCTGGGGACCCTGTGATTCCAAAGGAGCACTGGACCTCCATTTGGACATGAGCTTGACCTGTGGAAGGGTCAGACCTTGAGAGAGGAGGTCTCGCCAGCACGTGATGGGAGTGGGAAGTGGGACACATGGACCCGCTTTTCCAGCTCTGCTTCCTAGAACTTTCCTTTGAATTGGTTAGGCCCTGGATAACGGAGGTGTTTCCAGAAGTGGCGTGAGGCTTCCCTGGGGGCCTCCTCTGAAACGTTCACTCTGGGCAGCTGGAAGAGGGGGCTGGAAGAGGGGGCTGGAAGAGGGGTGGGAAGGGTTACAGGCCATCCAGGGAGTAAGAGCCAGATTCGATGCACCATTGGCTATAAAGAAGAGTTTATCTGGAAAGAACGCCCGTGAGAGGGCTATGCCAGCAGGGTGCCCACCCCAGGGAGACCTGGGTTCTCGCCATGCAACTGTAGTAAGTCACTCTACCATCTGGTCCCAAGCAGCTTAGATGAAGCTAAGGCCTTCTACACTTATATTTTTGGACATCTTTTAAAAATTATGGTAAAATATACAAAACATAAAATTTACCATTTTGACCCACTTTAAGCATGCGGTTCAACAGCATGAAGCGCAGTCACCGTGTTGTGCAACCGTCACCACCACCCAACTCCAGGGCATTCGCTTCTTTCCAGCTGAAACTCTGTACCCACTAAACAACAACTTCTAGTTTTCTGAAAGCTTCAAGACAAGGAGTGAATATCTAATGGCGGAATTTCCAAAAGTTATTTTTTGGGGGAGAGGGCCCAGCATCTAAGGCAGGTGCAAATCCTGGCCTTTTTGAAGAGGAAATAGTCCAACTTTATCTGGGCTCCTCCCCTGCCCGCCTCCCTGGAGACTGAGGCTGTGTTTTCCATGTCCTTGTTCCCTCTACTGGCCTTTGGACTCTGTGCACATTTGGTCCTGGACCACCCAGGGATAGTTCCTTACCCATCTGGTTTCTTTAAGCCTAGCCGGGGTGCTGAGTAGGGCTCTGCCATCCAGGGCACAGGCCGGGGTGCACCTGATGCCACGGATGCTGGGGGACCCCTGCCGTGGCTCTTTCTCACACTCAGTTACCAGAGATCTGGTCCTCTCAGCAAACTGAGCTTTTCCTGTCCTCAATGGAAAACCCAGAATCCCTGGCAGGGGGTCTAAAAGAAGCCGGGCTGAGCCTGGAAGGAATTAGACTCAGGGACATCAGGGTCCGCTTTGGAAAAAGAAATGTGTCAGAAGTCCATAAACTATGTTCTTAGACCCAGCACCTGGAGGGAGAGCCTGATGATTCAGGGCTGTGCTGGACAGGCTAGCCCCACCCGAGACACCTGCAAAGGCTCAGCTGCGCTCTCCAAAGGCAAGACTGTGTTAATTCCTGACCGCCACCTGCGGGAGGTGTCTCAGAGGTGCCCGCTCAGGGTCCCCATGCCCCGCCTCCTCGGAGCAGGTGCATCCCCAGGAAGGTGCATCCCCAGGGAGTGTCAGAGCCGAGCCCACTCCCACCACGGGAGTGGTGGCACAGGGGCAGCTCTGCAGTCCAGTGTGCCTGCCCGAAGAGGGAGCTGAGCTCACCTCAGGGTCCTGAAGCAGGCAAGGGGACGAGACCCCATGTTCCCACCCCGCATTCTGTGCCCAACCCTAGTGAAGATCATTCCAGGCTTGTTTAAAGTCGCATATCTTTTTTTTTTTCTTTTAAATGACAAGATTCTTTCTTTTCTTTTACATGAGACTTTAACTTGTACATTTCAAAAACTTTAAACTTCTGTTTCCTTTATCCAAGAAAGTGCTGCTTGGTGAGGATCAAAGGCACACACTTTCCTAGGTTGCAAGATGAGCTCTTCTGGGACCCGAGAACAGGGGGTGGGACAGGGCCCCGGTGCATCAGGGTCGGCATCCGAGCCCAGCCCCTGCTCGGCCTCCTCGGCCCTGCGAGTGTTTGCCCTCCCCTTACCTACCGCTCCTGGCTCCCTGAACGGATCTGGGGTCTCCTTCCCTCTTCAGTCCCCGGAGCCAGATGAAATGCCACAACGCATTCTACCCGGTTACATGCCTGGTGACGACCTGCCCCGGCGGTCACATGGCATTCCAGACTCACCCAGCTCCAAGGACCAGCTCCCGCCCAGTGCAGGCCTTCTGTTCCCACGGTCCCCATGTGCTTTTTCCTTAGGCCAGCCCCTTGCACCTGCAATGGCCTCCTGGAGCCTCCTCCAGGAAGTCCTTCAGGGACCGTCAGCTGAAGAGATTTTATGATCCTTTCTGTTCCCTCCGAAATTCCTTGGTGCCGCCCTCACCGCACTTTGCAACAACGTCTGCTTGGCTGGAGTCATTGTCATCTGCACTTCCCCGTGAGACCGTGTGTTCCTCCGGGCAGGACTTCCTTCATTCATCTTTGGAATCCCAAAACCTGGCACACAGTAGGCACTCAACAAGAGGACCTAGAGGGTTCTGACTCTGATCTTCTCATCACCAGCCAACAATTTCCAACCTGTGTGCGCGCACACGCACACACACACGCGCGCGCACGCGTGCGAGGGTTTTCCCCACACACCCAAGCAAGTCTCCCACACCAAGTGGTGTCCTACAATTTGACTCAATTCTGACACCGTCTACCCAGAGACAGGGTAGGATGCCCCAGGTGAGGGGTTCAGTCCTACAAGACTGCCCATGCCTCCTATAGACGCCCGGCAAGTGCAGCCCGTGTTTCTGACCAACCGGCCATACACTGGGAGTCCCCACGACCCTCTCCTTGGGTTAATTTGCTAGAGTGGCTCACAGGAACATTTTCCTTACTAGATTGCAGGTTCGTAAACAGACCTAACTCAGGAACAGCCAGAGAGAAGAGAGGCACAGGTCTTCCAGGCTCTCTGGGACGTGCCACTCTCCCCAAATCTCCACGTGATCACCAAGCCCCAACCTTTTGGGGTTTTGTGGAGGCTTCACCACAGAGGCATGATTGATTAAATCACTAACTATAGGCCATTCAGTTAACTTCTGCCCCCTCCCCGCCTCTCCTCCCCTCCCTGGCCTGGTCAACGGGCCAGGACTGAAAGCTCCAACCTTCCAAACCCATAGTTCGTTCTCCAGGCACCCAGCCCCCATGCTGGGGTGCAGTCCAAAAGTCACCTCGCAAGAGGAATCTTTATCACTCTCATTACAGGAAATTCCAAGGGTTGGAAGCTCTGCCAGAAACGAAGATGAACGCCAAGTATATATTTCTTATTACAAATCACAATATCACAGAATTAAATAAATGGCCTTTTAGGTCGTTGTCCAAATCCTCTCCTGCTCCCACTCCACTTGGCAGGAAGGGCCGCCGGGGACCTGTTCACTGACTTTGCGGTTGGCTGTGCCCCACAGCGCCCAGTGGCTCCGGGGAGAAGAACTTGTTTCTGGTAACCAGGTGCTGCTGGCCAGCACGAGGGCCGGGCAGTCTCCCTGCGCGCAGCTGCCTGCCCCCGGCCCCCCAGGACACAGACGTGGATGGGCTCCCCCGGGCACCTGCCCAAATGACAGGCTGGTGACTGCAGAGGCAGCCTTGGGAGCTGCAGCTCTAAGTCTCGCCGACCCTATCCTAAACCCCGGGTCCCTACCCAGCCCGGAGGGAGCAAGACCCTGCCCTTCCCTCCTCTCCCCTTCCCCGCCTTCCGGTCTCGGGAAGAGCTGAGGGGGGTACACCAGCCCTATTTCCTAAGTGGCGCGGGGGTGGGGCGTGTCAGGAGCTCCCTCATTACTCCGCGCGCAGCGTCAAGCTGTGGTCAGGTGGCGGAAGGCCACACCACGGCCCTTGCCCAGGGAAGCCTGCCTCTAGGGGTCTGGTGGGGTGGGGGGAGAGAGTTGCGGGAAGCCCCACTCTCTTTCCAGAGTCCAAATAGAGGGATTAGGCTTTCCGAGGGGTTGGGGCTAAAAGCTGGAGCCGGATTCACTTTTCCTTAAGCCTTGGGGCTGCGGACGGGCCCTGCGCGGCTCCTACCTTCTGCCTACTTGTCTCCCTTCCCAGTTAAGCCGAAGTGAGACGAAGCAAGTAGCCTGTCTTCTACGATGCTTAGCACGGAGCAGGTGCCTAGGAAATGGCCGTTTCGTTCCTCTCGATGCATCTGCCCTTCAGGAAGAACTCTGATGGGCGTGCGAGTAACAGAAGATCCGGCCAACAGGCTTAACACACAGGGCTCGTAGGCTCACAGAACGAGGTCTGGAAATGCACAGTTCTAGGGTGATTTCAGTAAGTCAACAACGTGATGAAGTTCCCAGGTTCATTCATTCTTTCCCCTCAACTACCCTTAACACGTGGCTTTTCACCCTCTTGCTGTGACCTAACAGTCACAAGAGGAAAGCCACAGCTCCTGCTACGGGGCCTGTTCTCAAGGCAGGGAGAGTGAAGGAAAGGGTAGGACCAGCCATGTTTTTCTTTGCATCAGAAAAGGGAAAAAAAGAAAGAAAGAAAGAAAAAAGCAAAGCAAACGCTTTTGCAAAACGTGCTCAGCTAGTGTCCCGTATGTGTCTGTACCAGGTTCCTGCCGCTGCTGTAACAATGACCCCAAGATTAGTGGCTGAAAAGGACCCATGTATTGTCTCCCAGTTCTGGAAGTCAGAAGTCTGAAATGGGTCTTCGCAGGCTAAAATCAAGGTGCCAGCAGGACTACGTTCCTTCTGGAGGCTTGAGGAGAGGATCCATTTCCTTGTCTTTTCCAGCTTCCCCATTCCTTGGCTCTCGGCCCCCTACCAGGTCCAAATCCAGCAGCCCCTGGCAAAGGCTTTCCCACCGTGCATCACACTGACGCTGACTCTCTGCTTCTCTCTTCCACATGTATGGACCCTTCTGATTTCACCGGGCTCACCTGGATGACCTCAGCTCCACTCCCTATAGGTCAGCTGATTAGCAGCCTTACTTCCATCTACAAACTGAACTCCCCTTTGCCATGTGCTCTAACATAGTCTCAGGTTCCAAACATTAGGATGTGGACATGTTTGGGAGGTCTTTATTCTGCCTCCCACTAGATCTCACTGACCACCACCCATTGCAAGGGAGATAAGTAAGTCAGTGAGCCTGGAGAAGGAAGCAGGAGAGTCACGGCTGGCTTAGGCTAATCATGTTTCATCATCGGCATCTGCTCACTTTGTTAAACCAAATCGGGGTTGTGTTAGCAGGGAAAGGAGGTGACGGAGTGGGTATTGGCTTGACTAACTGCCTGCCGCCGCAAGGTGCAGCTGATTTTGTGCAGATTTCCCCGGTCGCACGTCATGTTTGCACTCTGTACTGAGATGGGATGGAAATCGGTAGTGCGCATGTTCCTAGCAGGTGTCCAACCTTGCACAGTCGAGAGGGCTCTAGACTGCCAGCCAGGGTTTTCATTGCCTCTCCTTCTCCTGCCCCTGACCAGACAAAATGGTTTTCTCGGAGAAGGAAAATGGTTTTCTCGGGCAAGGAAAACCACTTGTAACGGGCAAAGGCGAGTGAATTACAGAGATAGGGAGAGGCAGGGAATAAATTCATTGGGAAAGTGTGTCCATGCACATCATAAACGTCTGACAGAAGGAGGAGTGAAAAGAACAGGAGTAGAATTAGGAAGGTCTGGAGGTAGTCGGGGAGTTTCCCAAGAGTTTTAAAGAGAGAACATAGGAGCCGGGAACCATAGCTTCTATTGGGTTAGAAAAATACAAGTAAATATCACCAGTATTTTGGGAATTACGTTGGGTTGCACAGTTGACTGTGACTCCACCCTGGAACTCAACCAAATGGTAGATTTAACATAGATCGTTACACGTGATTGCCCCATCTCTTTCCAGGATGGTGCTGACCTGCTAGTCAGTAAAAGAGTGAACGCCGGCAAATAGTCTCGTCTGTAGAATCGGTATTTGGCCAGGATGCCTGAGTTCGCATCCGACGCTGACAACTGACAATCCTGCGGTCATTACATATCGTCCGAGTCGAGCTCCTTGCTGTACCCTCAGCTGTCTGGGACATCGCTCTCTCGAATTCTAAACAATGGGCTCAGAACGCAGCCATTACTTGGAAGGTTGCCGCTCCTAAACCCATTTTATTTCTCTTCACTTCAATCCTCAAATGCAATCCCTCCGTCATACCCGACTTGTGTTGTTCATCTGAGGATTGAAGATCCCCTATGTGAGGCACATAGTAGGCACTCAAAGAGTTTTTACTCCTAAAAAAAAAAAAGAAATACAAAATAAAACGATGGTCTGTGATCAAAGGGGGAAAAAAAAGGTTGCCTTTTGGATGGTGACCAAAAAAAAAAAAAAAAAAAAGATCAAGAACAAACATCTTGAAATTTTTCGTTCCTGGTCTCAGGAGTATTCTTCCCCCGACCCCCAAACCTGTTGTACACTTTCCACACACAGACTGGCTGGTCACCCCAGCATCTGTGTTGGGGACTGTCATTGAAAGAAGGTGACGAGCCGTTGACCTGTGAGCTGGACAGGGATGCTTCAGAGGTGCCTCACCCCTGCCCCTGTCCTTAGAATGTCAGATCCACGTGCCTTCCTGCTCCCAGCAGCTACTCTAAGGACATGGCCTTGAGATGGTGACGCGTGGAGGATACCTGCACAGTCGGCATGGTGCAGGTCTCTATGTAAACTCAGATTTGGTGAGTGCAGGGGTCCACTCACCTGGTGCAGCCCAGGACAAGCCTCATATGTACATTCCCTTTGCTTATTAAAACGGCCACCTACTCCTCTGGAATGGCCTGCATCTTCCTTCCGTCTCTCCCTGCCCTCGGAGTACAGGGTCAAGATCACATTACATCCAGGAGGCTCCCGAGGGGGACAGCAAACCAACACTCTGATACCCGACAGGGTTTGCAGAACACCTCACCTATCAGTTGGAGAGGGAAATAGTTGTTTGCTCGCCCCCTTTCAAAACACTGTAGGATTTCTCTGCTCTCTAGGACCAGGGTCCTTGTCACAGAGGATTTGAAGAACTGGGTTTATGCTCCCAAATGTATGTGATTCTTCATTTTGATCCAAGATCCCCCAGCCCCGAACTGTCCCATACGGGAGCTATGAGCCACTTGGAACCAGTTAAATTTCAATAAATTGTAATTAGGCGAAATGAAAAATTGAGTTTCTCAGTCACCTTGATCACATTTTAGGTGCTGATTGGCGACACGTGACTAGGGGCTGTCACCGTAAACAGACCAGATTATAGCATCATCACAGGAAGTCCTAATGGACTGTGCTGCCCCAGATCGAATCCCCTAGCTTGTAATAAAAATAAACCCGAAAAACAAAAACCCAGCCTGGCAGCTGAAGCATCCGTCCTGGTAAAAGGCTTGTCTGCAGGCTGGGAAGGACCATTTCCCATGAACCCGCTGCGTGGGAGCAGAGTCGGCCTGGTGACCTACAGGTGGAACAGATGTCGCCAAGCCCACCTCCCTGGGCTTCCCAGGGCTCCACTGGGATTGCCGTGCAGGCCCCGTTGTGTGCCTGTGGCTTCATGACTGATGGCTTAACCTGTCACCCTCTCCAAAGAAGGACACGAGGCGTCATGGTGCAGATCCAGGCTGCAGAGGGGAGTCCAAGCGTCTGGTCAAAAAGGCCCGTCAACACCTTCTGCTGGGGCAGTCAGGGGCGGCTGGCTTTCCTCATGCTCCTCCCAGGAACAGATAAATGGACAGGCATGTCCCCGCCACCATTTCCGCCTGTCGAAATCTCCTCACCCCCTTCTCCACTTTCTCAAATGCCACCTTCTTCCAGGACCTCCTTGACTCCGGGTGACTCCCCTCTTAGCACTTTCTTTACAGACCTCCGAGCGTGTTTGCGTACTGTGCCTCCCCGCATCGGGGCCCGGGATGGCAAAGTCCCTGGAGGGCAAGGCCTGCGCTCCTCACCACGCTCAGCACGGGGTGCCGTGTCTTGACACGACAGACATTAATTAGCAGGACTCGACCCCTTGTAAACTCTGGAGGGTCTGCTGTGAAGAGCTGTGTCCCATGGCCCTGCCTTCTACGTTTGCCACAGACAGACCCGAATGGTGGCCTCTGTGCTCAGTGGGCTACAGGGTAACCACAAGCTCAGACTGTCCAGGCACAAACCTCACGGCTGCCCCTTTCTCCCTGGGTGACATTAGGAAAGTTATTTCACCTCTCAGGGCCTCGTTCCCTATAAAATGTGGACACCAAGAGTGTGTGTCCCCTGGAGTTGCTGCAATAAATAGTATAATAAACAAATAAAATTTTATAAAAAATTTTTAAATAATAAATTAATGAATTACTTTTTTTAAAAAAGATTTTATTTGGGGGGAGACAAGATGGCGGGGAAGTAGGAGGAGGCGCCTTTTCAACCTGTACCCTAAAGTGAGCTGATTACCTACCAAAGAACTCCGATCACCCATGAAATCAGCCTGAGATCAGAATTATACACGTCTGGATCTCTACGGGGGCCAGAAGACGCCAGTGGGCAGGTAAAGTGGAGTGGGAACGTCGGACTGATATCGGAAGATAAACAAAAGGGGGAGGGAGCCACCAGAGGCGACCGATTGGAATATAATACCCCAATACGAGAGTGCCCTGCATCTGGGGACCAGCATTAACTTGGAGTCTTGTTGAAAGCACTCAAAATAGCAAACGATCGCGCGGGGAAATTGTGGGAATCGGGGAGGCTAGGGATAGGGGCTTAAGTCCCCAGACCCAGGGCAGCCTCCCCTGGCGCTGAGCCAGAGAGTGCGGCGGAGAAACCTGGTCTTTGTCCCGGAGCCGCCAGTGCACCCGAGAACGGGTGGAGTCCGGCTCCCGTGAGGGGCTGGGAGCCACACCAGATGGCAGAACGCGCACCTTACTGAAGATGGGCGCGTGCCTCACCCTCCCCTGAGAGAGGTGCACGAACGCCCAGCCTGGTGTTCTCGGACCCATGCGGTGATAGACCCACGCGGCGATAGAGCCGATAGAGCTGGAGGCGCCGCGCCCCAAACCCTCCCCTGGGAGAGGTGCGCGCAAGCCCGGCGCTCTTAGCCCCGGCCGGCAGGAAAATCTCAGTGTGCGATCCCTGCTTGGAACCTCTCTGGCGCTCTGGAGCTGCCCAGACAGCCACAGCTGCCTTGGTTTTGCGTACACGCAGGAGATCCTGCGTCCCCAGGGACCGCGACTCAGAACCTGCTCTGCCAGCGGCCCAGCGGCTGCAGCACCTGCAGGGGAGCAGACTGAGGCTTCTCTCTGAGAGGGAGGTTGGGGTACAGTTTTCTTTCCTCTAAACCTCCAAAAACCATCAAAAGCTGTCAAGGCGAGAGAAAAGAAGTGAACAAACATAAAAACCTCCAGAGAACAAAAACCTGAAAAAACTGTTTTTCTCAGAGCCCACCCCCTTGAGGGGGTCAGGAGGACTTAACTCAGGGAACATCATTGACTGAAAACCCACGTGGCAGCCCCCTCCCCCAGAAAACAAATCAGGAAAGAAAAAAAAAAAAAAAGACTACAAGAGAACAACCACCACTACTTCATAGATACAACTTTTATTTTTAATTCTTTCCCACTATTCTGGTTCATTTTTTTCTTTTTTTATATAGATAATTTTTTAACCTATTTACCATCACAGTGAGATGTCCAGTACATCAAATTCCATGATAAACTTCTAACCTGAATTTTTTGATACATACACATATGTTTTTCTTTTGCTTTTCCATTTTCTTAATTTTTAAAAAAAATTTTTAATTTAGTTTAGTCCAGTTTATTCCTTTTTTATTTTTATTTTCTAATATTCATATAGAGTTAAACTTCAAGGTAACCCCCTTTCTCCAAGCAATGCTACCCCTATAGGTGAACCAATTTTTAATCCCCCTTTTTCTTAGGAAAGTTGAGTCCTTTAACAAAGATATCAAGATACATCAAGGAAGAATCAAAATAACCTTCCTCGCCCACACCGAGAATCTATAACCATGCTCCCATCTTTTTCTTCTGCCAGTGTCTCTGTGTATTTATGTTTGTCCTGATAGTATATAAATCTTATACTTGGGGTTCTTCTTGACGAGGCTCCTCCTTTTTTTTGCTTATATATATATATATTTTCTCTCGTCATATACTTTTATCAGTCTTTTTGTTTGTCTGTTTTTGTTTGTATACGTCATAAATCTTACCCTGGGGCCCATTTGGGCTGAACCTTCTCTTTTATCTTCCCTTTTTTTCCTGTCTCTCTCTCTCCCTCTTTTTTCTTTTTCTTTTCTTTTTTCTCTCATTTGGGTGGGGAATCCTGAGTGCTCAGAAGCGTTCCAGGGTGCACCTTGACTGCACCACGGTCAATACATCCAGCTACATCTGTCCAGTCATCTCTCACCAAAATGACTAGGAGGAGGAATCCCCAACAGAAGAAAAATACAGAGGATGGGCCTTCTGCAACAGAGCTAACGGCTATCAACATAGACAATATGTCAGAAAGAGAATTCAGGCTAACAATTATCCAGGCAATAGCTAGGTTGGAGAAAGCCATGGATGACCAAACGGAATTGATTAGGGCAGAATTGAAAACGACCAGAGAGGAGGTTCATAATGTTAGGGCAGAGCTGAAGGCCACCAGGGATGAGGTTCACAACGCTCTCAATGAGTTCCAATCTAATCTAAATTCTCTAAAAGCTAGGGTAACTGAGACAGAAGATAGAATTAGTGATCTGGAGGACAAACAAATAGAGAGAAAGGATCAGGAGGAAGCCTGGAACAAACAGCTTAGAAGCCACGAAAACAGAATCAGGGAAATAAATGATGCCATGAAACGTTCCAACGTCAGAATTATTGGAATCCCTGAAGGGGAGGAGAAAGAAAGAAGTCTAGAAGATATAGTGGAACAAGTTTTTCATGAAAATTTTCCCAATCTTGCGAATGGAACAAGTGTTCATGTACTAGAAGTAGAAAGGTCCCCCCCCAAGATTATAAATTCAAAAAAAAAATCCAGGCACCTCATAGTAAAATTGAGGAATCATAATTGTAGATACAATCTCTTGAAAGCCGCTAGGACAAAGAAGCTCCTTACATACAGAGGAAAGCCCATCAGAATAACGTCAGACCTGTCCACAGAGACCTGGCAAGCCAGAAAGGGCTGGCAAGATATATTCAGGGCACTAAATGAGAAGAACATGCAGCCAAGAATACTTTATCCAGCAAGACTGACATTCAAAATGGATGGAGAGATAAAGAGTTTCCAAGACCGGCAAGGCTTGAAAGACTATGCAACCACCAAGCCGACACTGCAGGAAATATTAAGGGGGGTTCTATAAAAGAGGAAAAATCCTAAGAATAGCATTGAACAGAAATATAGAGACAATCGACAGAAAGAAAGACTTCAAAGATAACACAATGTCAATAAAAACGTATCTCTCAATAATCACTCTCAATGTGAATGGCCTAAATGCACCCATAAAATGACACAGGGTTGCAGATTGGATAAAACGACAGGACCCATCCATATGTTGTCTACAAGAGACCCATTTTGAACCTAAAGATACACCCAGACTGAAAGTGAAGGGATGGAGAAGCATCTTTCACGCCAATGGGCCTCAAAAGAAGGCCGGGGTAGCGATTCTCATATCAGATAAATTAGATTTTAAACTAAAGACGGTAGTCAGAGATACAGAAGGACACTACATCATTCTTAAAGGGACTATCCACCAAGATGATCTAACAATTGTAAATATCTATGCCCCCAATATGGGAGCAGCCAATTACATAAGAAAACTATTAATCAAGATAAAGAGTCATATTGATATGAATACATTAATAGTAGGAGATCTTAACACGCCTCTCTCAGAAATAGACAGATCATCGAAGCAGAAAATCAATAAAGAAATAAGAGCATTGAATGACACATTGGACCAGATGGACCTCATAGATATATACAGAACATTCCACCCTAAAACAACAGAATACTCATTCTTCTCAAGTGCACATGGAACCTTCTCCAGAATAGACCACATACTGGGTCACAAATCAGGGCTCAACCGATACCAAAAGACTGAGATTATTCCCTACATATTCTCAGATCACAATGCTTTGAAACTGGAGCTCAATCACAAGGAAAAGTTCAGAAGGAACTCAAATACCTGGAAGCTAAAGACCACCTTGCTTAAGAATGCTTGGATCAACCAGGAGATCAAAGAAGAACTTAAACAATTCATGGAAACCAATGAGAACGAAGACACTTCACTCCAAAACCTATGGGATACAGCAAAGGCGGTCCTAAGGGGGAAATTCATAGCCATCCAAGCCTCCCTCAAAAAAATTGAAAAATCCAGAATACACCAGCTGTCTCTACACCTTAAAGAACTAGAGAATCAACAACAAATCAAACCAACTCCACACGTAAGAAGGGAAATAATCAAGATTAGAGCAGAGATCAATGAGGTAGAAACCAGAGATACAGTAGAACGTATCAACGAAACTAGAAGCTGGTTTTTTGAAAGAATCAATAAGATCGATAAACCATTGGCCACACTAATCCAAAAGAAAAGAGAGAAAGCCCAAATTAATAAAATTATGAATGAAAAGGGAGAGATCACAACTAACACCAAGGAAGTAGAAACAATCATCAGAAGCTATTATCAACAGTTATATGCCAATAAGCTAAGCAACCTAGATGAAATGGATGCATTCCTGGAAAACTATAAACTCCCAAAATTGAACCAGGAAGAAATCGACAACCTGAATAGACCGATATCCAGTAACGAGATTGAAGCAGTGATCAAAAACCTCCCAAAAAACAAGAGCCCAGGACCTGACGGATTCCCTGGGGAATTCTATCAAACTTTCAAAGAAGAAATAATACCTATTCTCCTGAAGCTGTTTCAAAAAATTGAAGCAGAAGGAAAACTTCCAGACTCTTTTTATGAAGCCAGCATTACCCTGATCCCCAAACCAGGCAAAGACCCTACCAAAAAGGAGAATTTCAGACCGATATCACTGATGAATATGGATGCTAAGATTCTCAACAAGATCCTAGCAAACAGGATCCAACAGCACATTAAAAAGATTATCCACCATGACCAGGTGGGATTCATCCCTGGGTTACAAGGATGGTTCAACATTCGCAAATCAATCAATGTGATAGAACAAATCAATAAGAGAAGAGAGAAGAACCACATGATCCTCTCCATTGATGCAGAAAAAGCTTTTGACAAAATCCAGCATCCGTTCCTGATTAAAACGCTTCAAAGTATAGGGATAGAGGGAACATTCCTGAACTTCATCAAATCTATCTATGAAAAACCCACAGCAAATATCATCCTCAATGGGAAAAAGCTTGCAGCCTTCCCATTGAGATCAGGAACACGACAAGGATGCCCACTCTCACCACTCTTGTTCAACATAGTATTAGAAGTCCTAGCAACAGCAATCAGACAACAAAGAGAAATAAAAGGTATCCAAATTGGCAAGGAAGAAGTCAAACTCTCTCTCTTCGCAGATGACATGATTCTTTATATGGAAAACCCGAAAGACTCCACCCCCAAACTACTAGAACTCATACAGCAATTCAGTAATGTGGCAGGATACAAAGTCAATGTCCAGAAATCAGTGGCTTTCTTATACACTAACAATGAAAATACAGAAAGGCAAATTAGAGAATCGATTCCATTTACTATAGCACCAAAACCCATAAGATACCTCGGAATAAACCTAACCAAAGAGGTTAAAGATCTGTACTCGAGGAACTACAGAACACTCCTAAAAGAAATTGAAGAAGACACAAAAAGATGGAAGACCATTCCATGCTCTTGGATCGGAAGAATAAACATCGTTAAAATGTCTATACTGCCCAGAGCAATCTATACTTTTAATGCCATTCCAATCAAAATTCCACCAGTATTTTTCAAAGAGCTGGAGCAAATAATACTAAAATTTGTATGGAATCAGAAGAGACCCCGAATTGCTAAGGAAATGTTGAAAAACAAAAATAAAACTGGTGGCATCACGTTACCTGATTTCAAGCTTTACTACAAAGCTGTGATCACCAAGACAGCATGGTACTGGCATAAAAACAGACACATGGACCAGTGGAACAGAGTAGAGAGCCCAGATATGGACCCTCAACTCTATGGTCAAATAATCTTTGACAAAACAGGAAAAAATATCCAGTGGAAAAAAGACAGTCTCTTCAATAAATGGTGCTGGGAAAACTGGACAGCTATATGTAGAAGAATGAAACTTGACCATTCTCTTACACCGTACACAAAGATAAACTCGAAATGGATAAAAGACCTCAACGTGAGACAGGAATCGATCAGAATCCTCGAGGAGAACATAGGCGGTAACCTCTTTGATATCAGCCACAGCAACTTCTTTCAAGATATGTCTCCAAAGGCGAAGGAAACAAAGGCAAAGATGAACTTCTGGGACTTCATCAAGATAAAAAGCTTCTGCATAGCAAAAGAAACAGTCATCAAAACAAAGAGGCAACCCACGGAATGGGAGAAGATATTTGCAAATGACAGTACAGATAAAAGGTTGATATCCAGGATCTATAAAGAACTCCTCAAACTCAACACACACAAAACAGATAATCATATTAAAAAATGGGCAGAAGATATGAACAGACACTTCTCCAATGAAGACATACAAATGGCTACCAGACACATGAAAAAATGTTCATCATCACTAGCCATCAGGGAGATTCAAATCAAAACCACATTGAGATACCACCTTACACCAGTTAGAATGGCCAAAATTAGCAAGACAGGAAACAACGTGTGTTGGAGAGGATGTGGAGAAAGGGGAACCCTCTTACACTGTTGGTGGGAATGCAAACTGGTGTAGCCACTTTGGAGAACAGTGTGGAGATTCCTCAGGAAATTAAAAATAGATCTTCCCTATGACCCTGCAATTGCACTGCTGGGTATTTACCCCAAAGATACAGATGTAGTGAAAAGAAGGGCCATCTGTACCCCAATGTTTATAGCAGCAATGGCCACGGTCGCCAAACTGTGGAAAGAACCAAGATGCCCTTCAACGGATGAATGGATAAGGAAGATGTGGTCCATATACACTATGGAGTATTATGCCTCCATCAGAAAGGACGAATACCCAACTTTTGTAGCAACATGGACAGGACTGGAAGAGATTATGCTGAGTGAAATAAGTCAAACAGAGAAAGTCAAGTATCATATGGTTTCACTTATTGGTGGAGCATAACAAATAATATAGAGGACAAGGGTAGATGGAGAGGAGAAGGGAGTTGAGGGAAATTGGAAGGGGAGGTGAACCATGAGAGACTATGGACTCTGAAAAACAACCTGAGGGTTTTGAAGGGGCGGGGTGGGAGGGTGGGGGAACCAGGTGGTGGGTATTAGGGAGGGCACAGATTGCATGGAGCACTGGGTGTGGTGAAAAAACAATGAATACTGTTACGCTGAAAATAAATAAAAAATTTAATAAAAAGAAAAAAAAAAGATTTTATTTATTTATTTGACAGACAGAGATCACAAGTAGGCAGAGAGGCAGGCAGAGAGACAGGGAGAAGCAGGCTCCCCACTGAGCAGAGAGCCCGATGTGGGGCTCGATCCCAGGACCCCGGGATCATGACCCAAGCTGAAGGCAGAGGCTTTAACCCACTAGCCACCCAGGTGCCCCATGAATTAATTTTAAAAAATAAAATAATATACCTCAAATGGATATAAAAATGCCCGGCAAAGAGTAAACACTCGATACATCATAGTTACGGCTTATTACGATCATTCTCTGCAGCAGCCTCGCTGTCCTGGGGAGGACTTCCTGACTTTATCGATGCCCATATTCCTGTCTTTGACCTTCAATTTCCTCATCCGTCTATTCAAACAAGCGTCTCCCAGCCCCCGCTCGTTTTGGCCAGCCCGGGCCCCATCACGGGCACTGACCTGCCTCCCGTGGGTTTAGGCCCCAGGATGCCCAGCCTCCTCTGGACACGGCCCGGCTCAGCACTGGGTTACCGGTGTCTGGGCACAGGCTGAGGTCACTCGATCAATGTTGATGGGTTGGAGTTGCTGGTCTCGGGAAAACTAGCTCCCTGGGAACGTGGTGGGCTGATCTCTGAGCACAGGCATCCAGGGGAGCGGCCGCCTCCACCTTAAACTGGGGGTTTGTCTTCAGAGAGAATGGGAAGGGTGTTAGGAAAATGATAGGCATAAGCCTCTCCTAAGAATGTGTCATTGGGAGTAACGAACAAAAAGTATAACCCGATTCTAAGAGTTTTCACTAAAATGGCATTTTGGGAAAAGAACCTGAGGCCCACCAAACCAAACCACCAACATCAGAAAACGACGGGTTACAAAGTCAGCGGGTGTGCCAGGTAATGGGTGTTCTCTTAATGGAGCTCCAAAAGGTCAAAGAGAAATCACAACATATTGCTGATGTCTGGGACATTTAGGTCCTTCATTCTGAGGTCTTTTTGGGCAAATGACCTGTCATGCTTATACAGAAATGCTTCTCTCCTTACAGCCTGCCACACTAGAACATTCTATGACTACCAGCCTTACAGAGGCTGCACAGGGGAGAGTCCCGAGCCTGAGTTTTAGTAACTGCTGAGAAGTCCTACCTCTAGACATGCCATGTACTGTGAGGAACAGACATACACACAGTCCCCTCTCTCGGCCCTTACCAAATACCACCAAATCATCACACAAATATTTACAATTTAAAACTGACTTGCTCCAGGGTGGAGAGGGGTATGGGACAATCTCTGAAATTGTGGGACAACAGCAGTGATAGACGGCAAGCTTCGAGACACCTTTTCTGAGAAGGTGAGCAGTGCGCACAGAAGAGGGCTCCAGACAGGGATTTTCTACGTCCCCAGATGTGTGTTTGCTGGTGTGTTTATGGGCGAGCCTTCCCCTGCCAAGGAGACCGTGCGGGGGCCCCAGTTCCACCTGCTCTGCTGACTGGCTCTGGGAGGGCCCGTGAGCTGGTGATGTGAGGGTGCTGGACTCAATGCCCCAAAAGGCCACTCCTCCTCTGACATCCGAGGGACTGACATCTGCCCCCCCACCCCGCCGCGTTGTAGCCCACTCCTCGTCCAGCTTGGATGTCATGCCAGCCTCTGTCCCCAGGACACCTCCCGCTGCCCACGCTGCATCCAAGTGGCTTGCTGCTCCCGGGCACAGGAAGGTGGCAGCGGGTGCCACGTGGTGCTCATAGAGCCCAGTGGCTCCGGAATCCCCAGCCCCACAGCGGCTGCCTTCCGGTCTCAGCAGACTCTCCTGCCACTGCCACGCGAAGATGGGAAAGTCAGCCCCGCAAGCAACGCAACAAGACGGGAGCTGGGGCGGGAGCACGGGGGACCACCAGGGAAGCCAAAACTCTAAGATGGGGAAGCCTATTCCAAGCACCCCCGGGAAGCACTTATTTTAGTCGCAACTTCAGTCCCACGTAATTTGGAAAGGAAGAGGCTCTTAGCACATGGTTGTCGAAGGAAGGTCTTAATGGACGAAAGGACACAAGCCGTGCTGCGTCCTTCCTGGAGAACAGAACAGGGCGGGGGGAGCGGCGAGAGGGGCGGCCGCTGCTGGATCCCTGCGCTGTCCACAGGCAGGAGAGGGTGCCCCGGCGGTCCTGAGGCGGCAACTGCATTGCCACAGGAGAGAGGGAACAGAGATGCACCGCCAGCCAGAGGGGGGACGCTGCCCACGGCCCCGCCACGCCCAGCTGTGCTGCTAATTGGGGTTGGGGCGTCTTGCCCGGAGAGGGAGGGAGCTATTCATACACTCCCCTGGAAAGGCTGCTGCCTGCTGCTTCCCAGCGGCCCCCACCGCCCCCTCTTCTTGTCTAAACGTCACGGGAGAAGTAGTCTGTCTCCCCCACGTGCCATGCATCCATCCTTCTCGTTTTGGGGTTTTCCCCTCAGTATGAGGATAAAGATGGTGCCGTTCTACAGAGAGTTTGAGGACTAGAGAAAGGACAAACCCCCTATGGTGCCACCAACTTAATACCCCCTTGTCCTCGACGTGTGTGGTCTCAGCCACCAGGTCTGCCCATGAGCCCTCACTGCCCACCCCCAGGCCCTCCGCTGTGGCACCCAAACCCCAGCCCCTGTCCGAGGCTCCCCCTCAGGCAGCTGGCACAAACTGTGTGCCGGGAGTGGAAACCTAAGCCCTACCCCGGGCACGGGGGTGGGGGGATGGGGAAGTAGCAGGGGTAGTGGGGGTGGGAGGTGGGGGCTACAATTCTCCCTCTGGCCAGCTCTGCTTCTCATGTCTCAAGTTTCCTCTCTCCCTTCACCAGGGGCCTCGGAGTCTGGCGATTTCCAGTGTCGGTCCAGCCTCCCATCTCCAGCAGGTGCTTGCTGATGGCAGCCCAGGGGGAAGAGGGAGGCCTGATGGCAGGTGGTGGTGCTGACACGCTCTTGCTTCCACGGCTGCTGGGGCCTGGCAGAGACTCTCCGAGAAGCTCCTGACTCAGCACTTGGGTGCGCCTTGGGCCTAGCTGGGGATGAACTAGGGGCTGGAAGAGTTCCCGTCTGAGTTGGCTGCTTGCTGCCCGTGGCGTGTACCACACACAGACTTTCCTTAGTGGAAAAAAAAAAAAGAGAGAGAGAGAGAGAGAAAGAAAGAAAGAGGAAAAAGAAAAAAGAAAAGAGGCAGCAATAACACTAACCGCAGCCCGTCTGAGTGTAACGTTTTACAAGTCACAAGGAATCAGCTGGCGCCTTCTAATGAAATGAGCAGAGTTAGGAGTAAAGTAGCCATGCGACTTGGGGCAAATGATTCAACTTCTCCAAGCAGCAGTTTCCTTCTCTGTAAGACAGGGACAAAATGCTATCCGCTTGATATTTTGCAATAAAAGGAACCAGGGCTCCCAGGAGAAAGGGTGGATTCTAGGGCTGGGGCAGGAAGTACACCTGGAGCCTGGAGTACCTGGTGGGGCCAGAAGGAAGGAAGGAAGTACTGAAACGGACAAAGCAGGGAACCACCCAGTTCAAGGTGATGGTGATGGGGCAAGTGCGGGGGGGCGGGAGGGGGCGGAGAGAACCTAAAGGACTCCCAGTGACCAAAGCTGGAACCATCTGAGCAACAAAATAGATAAAGTCATATCAGATTATAACCCAAAGGACAAAATCAGTTTCCATGAGTCCATATTGATATGAAGAAATTAAATAGATAGATGGATGGATGGATGGATAGATACACGGATAGCTAGATGAATGGGTAAGAAGAGACAAATTTTCCGTACAGGAGAATTCCATATATTTTCTAGAGCTGCTCTGCCCTCAAGGAGGTGTGAGCTGTGCGTAGTGACTTCCTTCCAAAGAGGACCATACGGAAATGGGGCGGAAAGTATAACTACGGTGGAGAAGTCTGACAAGCCCTCTCTGGAGCCAGGTGACCAAGATTAATGCCTCCAGCGATAACCCTTCATACGACGAGAATGGCACGTTATGTCCGTCTTCCTCCCAAAACACATCCAGACAGGTCTCATCACAAGACAAACACCCGATGACAATGGAGAGATGGCCTGCAGACTTCCTGGACGGTGCTCCTCAACACTGTCAAGGTCATCAGAAACAAGGACGCCATCATGAGAAGCTGCCACGGCCAAGAGGAAATTACATGTAATGTGATATTCTAGACGGGATCCTTACACAGAAAAAGGAAATTATATAAGAATGGAGGGGGCACGTGGGTGGCACAGTCAGTTAAGCATCCGACTCTTGACTTCAGCTTGGGTCATGATCTCAGGGTTGGGAGACCGTGTCCTGCGTCTGGCTCTGCGCTCAGCGGGGAGTCTGCTTGAGATTCTCTCCCTCTCCCTCGGCCCCTCCTGCTTGTGCTCTTTCTCTCTTTAAAATAAATAAATAAATCTTTAAAACAACAACAATAACTGAGGGACGCCTGGGTGGCTCAGTCGGTTGAGCATCTGGCTTCGGCTCAGGTGATGATCCCAGGGTCCTGGGATCGAGCCTCAGCTGGGGCTCCTTGCTCAGCAGGGAGCCTGCTTCTCCCTCCCCCTCTGCTGCTCCCCCTGCTTGTGTTCTCTCTGAGACAAATAAATAAAACCTTAAAAAAAAAACTGAAAAAATCTGAATAAAGTACCAACTTTAGCTACTAATATGTAACAATATTGAACTTTTCATTGGGACCAACATAGCATACTAAGGTGAGACATTCCTAATAGTGGACACGGGGTATGGCGTAGACGAGAACTCTGTGGATTTTCTTCGTCATTTTTCTGTAAATCTAGAACTGTTCTAAAATTAAAATTTTAAAGTATTATCTCCCTCAGAGGGTTGTGAACATGACCTGTGGCGTGCATGGAACAGTGCTCACTCGGTTCTTACGCGGTACCAGGAAGAAACACGCCGGACAGCGAGCGTATGAGTCTGCGAATTATGACACTGATTCCCGGTGTCTGCTGACTTCCAAAAAGGGCCACCCCATCTTATCTCAGCACATGAGCGGGAGGGCTTGTCTGCGTTGTTGCAAAAACCTGTAGCCAGTGGGTGGGTAGGCAGGGAGCAGTGCCCACGGATGCCTGAATCACAGCCAGGAGCCACGCAGCTTCGGGCCTGCTGATGTGCAGGTAGTCAGGGTGAAGGTGTGAATATCAACGCTTCCAGAGAGAGGAGAGCCCCTACACGGCTTCCAGAGCTGGGGGGGGGCTGCTTCCCCCTGCAGGGTGCACACTGCCTCTTGATTGAAAATGGAGCCTGAGCAGAGGCTCTGGGTCTGTGCTCTCATTTGATTCCTTGCCGACGATGAGATCCCTTATGCCAGCCACCACCCTGTGCTAGCCACCTGCGTGCGGAGAGGGTGTCCACACCCACCAGGGAGCATGGGTCACCCCAGGACTTAAACTCCTGCCATTCTGACTCAGTCCTGGCCCCAAAGGGGCGCTGTCATCCAGCCAGAGGCCAGAAAGATCAGTGAAGATTCCAGGGGGCAGATCGACACTGGAGAGATCCAGGTCATGGAGGAACAAGCCCAGAGGCCAGAAACCCGGTAGTCTGTGTGCAACCTTGCACACTTGGGGTTGCAAGCCAGAGAAGCCTAACTCAGCTAGGTTAGGATCTGACATTGAGTAAAAGACACAAACAAGGTCACCGTCAGGCCTGGGGAAGCCGAACCACGGCCACGCCACGGATCACCTGCTGGAACCAGGACTCCAGGGCTGCCAGGAGGCACGTGCTATGGGCTTCTCGAATCTGCCACCACCCCTCCACCTCCCGCTCCGTGCTCATCCTCCCAGCCCTGCTTTCTCCAGCCACAGGGGCCCCCAGGCCGACCATCACCGCACTTCACCACAGAGAGGAGACAGGCAGCTGTCAGTTTTCTCCTCTAGCCAAGCTTCAGCTCCAAAACTCACAGGGAGGTACCCTGACGGGTCCACCCGGCCCTGCACTCTGACCTCCGACGGCAGGAACCGAGGACGCGGGGCCCTCAGAAGTGTCTGTTCGCATTTAGACGGCACGTTGGAATCGCTGCCATCAAGAGACAGAAACCACAGCTGTTATTTGAACAGCCATTTCTATAAAGACTTTCTACTAATGTGTAAACTTGTTCACTGAGCAACCAGAAAGGTAAGAGAACTCATTTGGATCGTGGAGTTAGCAACCGGCTGAAAAGCTACCAACCCTAGGCCTGGGCACAGGGGGAAGAGGCTGGACTTGGGAAAACGTAGAAAATTTAAAGAAGGACCCCCTGGGCACTGAGACCCGGGCTTTTGAAGAGAGAGCGCCAGCTGGCTGGCATCTCTGAGAGGGATGAAAGGAGGCGGGTTGGAAAAGCGCTAACTGGATTCAGCTGCTCCCACCGGCACCGGTGCATGGTTGCTGACTGACCAACACGATGTGGGCGGTATATCCACACACCGGAGTTACTATTCGACAAGAAAAAGGCAAAAAGGACGATGAATCGATCTCAGCAACATTTTGCGGAGTGCAAGGAGCCAGACACAAGCGGGCAGATCAGGCGCTTCTGTTTTTGTGAGACATCCAGAAAATGCACCGCTGTAGAGATGGAAGGGACATTGGTGGTTGCCTGGGTGGGCGTGGGGATGTGAAGTGAATGCTCTCTGGGTTTCTCCCTGGGCTGATGCAAATAAGGGAAGACTACAGTGGGGGTTGCACCACTGCCGATATGCTAACTCTGAAGAGGGTGAATTTTATGGTTTGTAAATTCCATTTCAAGAAAAGCAAGCATGATGCCGGTGGTGGCGAACCCTACTACCGCTACTCATTCTGCGATAATAAATGTACCAGATCAGCACGTTGTGCACCTTAAATTTACACAATGCGTCTGTTGTATCTCCATAAAGCTCAGAGAGGGGGCAATCAACTACTGTGGACGGAAAGCCATAAGCAGGAGCCAGTTCTCCCACCCTCCTCCCGCCTCTCGGCCATCCTCCAGATTCCCCTCTCTGCAGGGCGGAGCAAGGAAGCCTTCCAGCAGCAAAGCGTGTCTGCGGAGTCCCAGCCCCAGCATTCTGGAGCAGGGTACAGAAGGGTTAGTTGGAAGCAGAAAGACAATTAAGTATCCTAGGGAGGTGAGTGTTCCCCAAAGGAAGGAGGCTTCTGGTTCTAGAAAAAGGGCTGGAGGAGATGCCAGGCAATCAGAGCAGTAAGTGTCCGCAGCCCAAGGCCCGGAGGCTGGAGAGAGAGGACGGACACTCAGCTGTGAGAACTGGGGAGCAGGGAAACCAGAGTCAGAGGTGACACTGGGAATGAAAGGGCAGGACAGGAGCTCCTTCCATTCCCCCTGCCTACAGTCCGAGAGAGGTGCTGGCTGGAATGTTTCTAGTTCTGACGTCTGGATTCCCTCACAGGGAGCGTCTCGTTCTAGAAGATTCCACGTTCTGATTTTCAAGGAGCAACGGCAGCTCCACTTACGGTGTGAGCTGGTGAGAGCCTCAGGGTCTGAAATAGCCCCTAAATTAAAGGCTCATTCCTTTAAGGTCACTCCCCTTCCTCTTGCAAAAAGACAAATACACTGAAAATGGTAGCAAATTCGTTTTCATTCTAAAATAGTTATTATATGCCTACTATGTGCATTCCTACATCATTCCTTGCTCCTGGCAGGAGAAAGCCACAGTCCACGAGCCCCGTGAAGGTAACTGGGAAATCTGGATCAGGAACATGCTGGAACTCAGTTTTCTGGAGGCACAGGAAGATAAGCTGGTGAGACAGGAAGTGGACCAGGGGCTGCCAGGGGGTGGGGCTGGGAACAGGGAGTGACTGCAAAGGGGCAGAGGTTCTTTCCGGGGTAAGAAGAATGTTCTGAAATTATATTGTGGGGATGTGGCACAACTCTGTAAATACACTAACAATCCTTGAATGGTGTGCTTAAAACAGGCGGAGCCGATGGTATGTAAATTACACAATAAAGCAGTTTAAACAAATGAAAGTATTTCAGAGGAAGTTTTCATGGACTCTTGAGCGGCTCAGGGACTCTGCTGGGGGGTGGGGCGGGGCGGCACAGTGTCTGCCACAGTTAAAGGTCTGCTAGGCTGGGCTCTGGCCTCTATCACACCCTCCCTGGGCGAGCCAGGGAGCTCAGCAAATCTGCCATCACAGTTTACAGTCCTGCACAGGCTCTGCCTCTGCTCTGGGTGGCCTGGAGGGCACGTGGACTTAGGGTCAGCCCTAGTAGGCCCTGGCATTCGGTTCCGTCCTCAGCTTTATTTTTCTGTGCAGCCTGAGACCAAGAGTCAGGTGTGGGCTAAGGGACCACAGCTTCGGCCTCCCACCCAGCCTTCACCCCTGTTCTGCAAAGATGTTACCGGGTTTTGGCTCAGCTATTAATAGAGCAGGGGTATTGATTCCTGTTCTGCACTTGTCACTCATGCATGTAAAAAATAAGACTGCATTTGAGCATTTCCGGTCTCCAACCAGCCCTCAGTGCTATCACCTCAGAGCATTCCTGGATGAATTCCCAGGATGTTCTGTTGCCGGTGTTCCAAGTTCAGAGCCTGGGCCTGCACCAGTGAGGCTGACCCCCTACTCACAAGCCTGGGATTAACTAGAGCATTGCTTTCCACCTTTACCGTGCACATGCATGACTCAGGGCATCTCCCTAAACGTGGGTTCTGAATGAGAAGGTGCGGCTTGCGCCCTAGACCCTGAGGCTCTTGGCAGCTCTGGTATTACCCACGCTGCTGGTCCATGCACCACACGCAGAGTAGCCTGCACTTAGAGTCTCACCGCCCGAGCTGCAAAGCATCAGCAGCCTCCCCTGGAGCACCCAACTGCAAGGGAAGGGGAGGCCTTTTCCTAGCAGAAGCTCACTGGAGCCACTGGCCCCTCTGGGCATAAGCGGAGGGACATGAGGTGCAGCTCTGTGTCCTAAGCTGGCTGCAGGCTAGGACAGTGACAAAGACAGCAGCTGCTCCTCCCACCACCTCCCCCGAGAGGGAAAGTGATGAGCTGCTGATGAAGCACGAAGGGACATGCTCCAGTTACCAGCAGCTCGCCACGGGCTCCCTTCGTGGGGCAGAGGACAGGCGCCGTGTGTCTCCTGCTCGGCACCTCAGAGGCCGGAACCCTGCAGATGATCGATGGGCCCTGGAGCACCGCCAAGAACAAACGAGAAAAAATTTGCTGCCAAAGCCAGAAACAGCCAGCCCTGAACGCACGTGGCTATTCTCTGAGGCAGAGAACACTTGTTAGCCTGACGAGGTGCAAAGCAGCGCCCACGAGCCCTGAGATGATGAAGACCCGGTCCCAGTTTCTGGAAGCCCACTACCCTGGGGCAGTGTGCGACGTGAGTGACAGCTGGATGAGGAGGGTCCAGCACAGAGAAAAACGGCTTGGGAAAGGGGGACGTCCCTGTGAGGAGGGGGAAGAACCTCCTTGAGGGTCCTGGCATCAGAACTGAGTCTCAAAGCTGAGTAGGGTTGTGGTGGGTGGGGTGAGCCCAGAAGACGATGGCAGCCTTGGGTCGGGGAGGCCGCAGGGGGAAACCTAGGCGGGGCGTCTGGGGCCCGAGCTTTGATACCTATGACCGCATCTGATGAGGCACAGAGACAGGTGGTTGATCATGTCCAGTAAGCATTTCCTGTGCGGGGGCCACTCTGTGCACGCTGCACGAGCTGCAGGCAGCCACAAAAAAGCAACTGCTTTTCAAACGCGAGCACGTTTGTGCATTCTAATACATACAGAAGCCGCTGGCAGAGAGGGGCCACGAGGAAAGCACAGAGCAGTGGAGGGGCTCAGAGAAGGGACATACGACTCCGCGCGGTGTCTTCGACAACTGGGGAGCGGGGCACAGGAAGCAGACAGCAGGCTGACTAGACAGTTAAGCAGAGCCTGACCTTCTGCTCAAGGCTCTGGAGTTGTTGACAGAACGGAAAAGTCTGGCCGTTTCTCATTGGCCTTCTGGTCTACTTTCAGCAACATCCTCCTCCCCTGCCTGACACAGAAGGATCCGCCCAGGGCCCCTCGGCCACCATCAGGCCGTGCCCTTGACCAGCTGCTTTGGCTGTGAGGCTTACCTGACAAGTGTTAAGAAAAAAGATCCAGAACCTGAAAACAAGGCCAAAGGGGTATCTCTCTGCCTGTCCTTCCAATGTCCTGCTGAAGTATCGCAGAACAGGCTCACCCAAGGATTGTTCACCTTCTAGGAGAACCTACATTTGTTTGACTCTGCTGTTTACTATCCGTGAAGGGCTCAGACTCTGAGAAGTTAACTGTTAGCGTGTAGAGCCATGTGGCTGCAAATGATTCCTGTCGGGTAAAAAAGATAACCTCCAAGTGTGGGTTCATTGCCCTGCAGGACAGGAAGCAGTTCTGTGTCTAACCTGTGTAGCCAATAACCTTCCTTTAACAGGCTTACGTAACTCCCAATGCTGCCGTTGCTCTCAGAATCGGCCTGACCGTTGTATTGTCTCCCTCGTTAATGACTGAGTTAAATAAAGTTTTTGACCTGTGTTCATTCCATATTTGTAAGAAAGTCATGCTCTTAACTTTCGAACATTATTGCCCAGTTAGAAACTGAGGGTTCTATGAATTATGACAGACACGAGGATGTGAATTGATACTGCCCATGCTCTTAGAATTTCCTAATAGAATAGGGTGCTCGGTACCAAGGTCCAATGTCAACAAAAGGAACCAGAGACCCCATGGGGAGCTGCATCAGAAGGAAGAGCTCATCAGGGCAGAAGGCGAGTTCGGTCTGTGCCTCGGTGAGGACGGGGCTCTTTTTCTCAGGAAGTGCAGCTTGGGCTACAAGCCCCCTCAGACTTGTGACCACTGCCGTAACAGCCATGTCTGGGACATGGGCCAGGTTGAGCGTCATCCCAGCAGGGCAGGGAACTGGTTGCATTGGGTTTTATGGGACCAGTTTTCATCAAGATTCCATGTGGTAGCGACAGAAGCCATGACAACTGAGACCTGCTAGAGGTCCTGCTAGAGGCTGACCAGACGTGCCACCCTGGCCCCCCTCTGTCTGACATTTGGAAGGAGGGTAGCCCTTTGGCCCACCGAGCTCTCCATCCGAAGGATAATTCAAGGCCTCAAGAGAAAGGTGTTAGACTTCCTGCAAGGAGGCAGGGGAATGATGCATATATATTCGCACACCAAATTGGTAAATCGAGTCTCACCAATTATATACACATGAGGATACACAAGAAATTTTCTTTGAAACAAAATTCCATACCTCAGAAAGGAAAATTTGGAAAAGTCTGCTCTGCGGGGAGGAAAGGCAAGCCTCAGAGAGCATGAGAGCCCTCCCGTGGTCCCTTGGATCAGTCTACAGAGTAGGCCATGGAGACCAGGAGGGGACTATGTTTCAGTTTGCCACATGACGAACTAGTTCACGCTGCTGGCATAAAGTAACAATCACTCATTATCCTGGATCTGTGGGTTGGCTGGACGCCTCTGGCAATCTAGGCGGAGCTCAGCTGGCATGCCTCCACTCCTCGCTGAAGCTCTGGGGTCTACTCTGCCCCACCCAGGCCGAAGGGGCAGCAGTTCCCCGTGCAAGAGGATGGATAGAGGCATATGAGTCTCAGAGGGGCATGTCCCTACTGCAGTCCACAGCCTTGACCAAAGTTCACGTCAAGGGGTGTGCTTTTGCCCATTGTTAAGACCATGACAAGGGTCTGGACGCAGGGGGTTGGGAAAGGACTGGGGCTGATCAGTCTGCCCAGAAAAGAGGCTGATTGCCCTTGGAAGCTCACTTCCTATGTGTCTGCCTCTTTTTAGCACACTAAACATCTTATTAGCAGATAAACATCGACCGCCTTCATTTTGACAACTGCATAGTATTCCGTGAAGCAAATGTATTATTCATTTAGTCAGGCTTGTACTTGTAGATGGAGTTCAGATTGTTACCAGGGGTTTTTCCCATTATAAAAAATGCTGCTAGGGGAGGGTATGTGCTATGGTGAGTGCTGTGAAGTGTGTAAACCTGGCGATTCACAGACCCGTACCCCTGGGGATAAAAATACATTATATGTTTATAAAAAAATTTAAAAATTAAAAAATTTTAAAAAATGCTGCTATACAACCAATGGGTCATTGAACACTACATCAGAAACTAAGGATGTACTATATGTTGGCTAACTGAAAATAATAATAATAATAATAATAATAGACTGAAAAAAAATGCTGCAATGAATACCCTCTCCCTATGTGCTTGGGTATTCTACCGGAGGTCACTCAATGGTCCCTGTTAACCAAACCCCTCTGCTATCCAATTCTGAATTGTAGTAGACACGCGGCTGCCCAGAATAGAGACTACATTTCCCAGCATCCCTGCATTTAGGAATGGACATGTGGCTAAGTTCTAGTCATCGGGATACAGCAGCAGTGATATGTGCAACTCTGGGATTGTGGCCTTAAAGGAAAGAGATGTGCCCCCCACCACTTTCCTGGTTGGTCCTGGCTGGAATGTGGCTATGGTAAGAAGCTGTTTCTCACCATGTAGGCAAGCACCCTAGAAGAGCAAAAAAACATAGAACCTAGGCCCCCAATACCGTGGAATCATCCCCCCAACAGACACACATACCACTCAGCCCTAGATTAATTAATCTGTGCTGTTATGTTCCAGAAAGAAAAAAATCTCCATTGTGTTTAAGCCACTGTTATTTTGAGTATTACAGAAATCAATCCAATATCCTCATTAAAATTAATATATTCACAAGATAAATTCAGAGCAGTGGAATTGCTACATCAAAAATTATATGCATTTAAAAAATTAATCCTTAATGCCAAATCACCTTTCACAGCTATTATACTAATTCATACTCCCACCAACAATATGTGAAGTGCTTGCTTTACCACACCCTTGCCAACACTGTCCATTATCAAACTTAAAATGTTTGCCATGAGCTGAAAAATATCTCGTAACTTGAAAGTTTGCATTAATTTAATGATGATGGAAAATCACAGACTTTGCCTATGCTTGTTATCCTTTTTATACATTCTCTTCATTCTTGACCACAATTCTATGGCATGTTATTATTGTCACCGTTGAGTTTAGCTCTAAAGTGTGGAGTCACTTGTCCAGCAGGACACAGCCAGTAAGTGACGGAGCCAGCTTTGAATCTAGGTTGGATTTGCTCCAGACCAGGTATCTAAGCTCTTTTTCTAACTTCACATCTTTGACCTTGCCAGGATTTCCACCTCCCTGCTGACCACCTGTATATTACTGGACAAGAGCCTGGGGCCCACACAGGCAAACTGGCCCCTGAAGCCAGGTCCAGCTGGGCCCAATGGAGAGCCCATAAATCGGTATTGTCAGCTCCGACCTCCAGCAGCTGGGACTCGTGATCTCCCACGTAAGACAGAGGTAGCCGTTGCAGTCTTTTCCTGCCTTTCCCCACAAGCGAGAAGGTCACCACGCCTGACCATCTCATAAGCAGCTTGCAAAAATTTTCACCTTTGGCTTTGTTTACTAAGACCCACACCTGTGGAGACTGTCTTTCCAGGCAAAGGCTGAGAAGCATCGTTAACAGCCTACATTCTAGGCAAAGAGAACAGCTTCCTGACCAAAGGGAGAGGTGGCCTTTGAACTCAATTTCCTTATCTTTATTTCAAGAATAATTATAGCTTTTTATCACTGTGTGTGTGTGTGTGTGTGTGTGTGAGAAAGAGCGAGCGAGCGAGGAGATAGAAGTAAATGTAAATGTAAAGTAGTTTGCAGAAATTGTACCTGTGTTTCATGAATGGTGGGATGGCCCTGGAGTGTTCACGGAAGTGGAGGCCGACACCGTACGAGGGTGGGGGACGCAGGGGTGCCGCAGGTTTCTCCTCACTCTAGGAACAGGATGATGAACCCCCAGGTCAAGAGGACTAGAGAGAAGAATCCAGATATCTCGGGGTGGCGGCCCCAAAGATGGGACAGAAGGGCTGGCACCATAGCAACCAGGGAGCCAGGAAACCTCCCAGAAACAGGCAAGAGACCTGCCTTTCAGAAGATTCCGCCTCGTGCGTCAGGGGGAAGACCGCTCCCGGGTCCATCCGACCACAACCACAAAGGCGGTGGGAGCAACCACTCCCTGCAGCCCCTGGTGAGGGCTGGGCAGAAAAGGAGGGAGGGGAGGAAGCATGGGGTTGTAGGATGGGAGGAGAGCAGCAGCCCGCCCTGCTGTCAGGCTGCACAACCCCCAAGGCCATAGGCAGCAAACAGATCCCTTAGTCATTTCCTCCAGACTCAGCTGTGCTGGCCCCAACTGCCCTGTTTGCCCTCGGGGCCTGGGAGATGTTCCCCACAGATCGCACCCTGGGACAAGAGAAGCAGGGGGCAGAGTTCCTGGGGCCTCTGCCCCCAAGCACAGGCTGCAGGGCCTGCGGCCGCATGACCACAGGCGGCCCAAGAGTCTGGTTGGCTTGTCCAGAACATCCACCAATGCAGTACAATCAAGGAAAAGTCCAGGGAATCCCAGTCTGACAACAAACTAAGTTTTCGCCTGATGTGAACCCCGGCGGATTTCCAGGTGGACCCAGGGAAGGAGTCTGGCCCAGAAGGGAGCTTATTTCTGGGACTTTGGCCTCAACCTCTAGCCAGCGGCCTGGCACCGGGAATGCCTTGGGCACAGGGATGCGGTAGGACTCTTAGATCCCCGGCCTTTTGCACAATACATGACAAGTGGGTAACTAGTAAGTGTTTACTGACTGAGCTAACGAACGGCTGGAGAGGGATGAAAGGAAGACCAGGGATGAGTTTGAACAATTCCAGTGTGAACCGGCCCTCGCTCGCAGGAAGACCGCCCCTCCCGTCAGCACCCCGGCTTTATACTCCCCTCCGCTCCTTTCCCAAGAACCAGAAATGCTTTGAGGAAACTTGGGCCACACTCGCTGAGATGTCCCAAATTCTTCCCACCAAGACTTGGGGACAAGAGAACCAGCGTGTCGAGGATCCGGTCTCCCCAGGCCCGGGCTTCCTACATGAAAGCGTGAGAGCTCACTCATTTTGGAAGGATGGTAAATTACTCCAGAACTAGCTTCCCGATCTGTAAATGGGGGTAAAAACAACAACCATCTTCTGAATCAGATGAAACACGTCTTACTGAGGGCCGAGCCTGGTTCTGGGCGCCCCGCGATCTCTGAATCAGGTGAGCCTCATTACTAGCTCTCAGTACTGGTGATGCAGCTACCCGTTGCTTGGACTTCCATTCCTCCTACCTTCGGTGTTACATGAGAGAATGGAGATTCCCCCCAGGGGTGTTCTTACCTGCTAAGCTCAGGTTCTCTTATCTTTGAGAAGAAAAGAGGCCTCTCTTTGAAGGACGGAGGAGCCCGGCAGGGTGTGTGGCTGGTGACTGCTCCCTCCAGAGTGTGGCCCATCCAGAGCAGCAGGACTGGGGGCTCCGGGTTCCAAGACGACGAACCCTGGAGGGGCTGAGCAGGCAGCGAGCTCAGGCTTCAGGTCCCTGCCCGGTGTCTGCCCCCAGGGACGCTCTGGATTCCCGCCCTGGTCCCCACGCGTGCACACACACACACACGCGCGCACGCGCACACACGCGCGTGCACAAGTGCACACACGTGCGCGCGCACACACACACACACACACCCGCGCTGGGGCTC